>NC_090448.1:1172274649-1172899649 GCF_031143425.1 Pleurodeles waltl
CTTTAGGTCCCTGGACACTTTTTCTTTTGCCCTATGTTTGTAGTCGTGCCACCTCTTCTTACACTCCACTACAGTCCTTCCTTTTTGCACAATGCAGTTGATCTTGTCCACTGTAGATTTCCATATAGCATCCTTCTTTTCTAATGGCAATTTGGATGTGGCAAATATTAGATCTTCATTTTTGGTTACCTCATTGATGAGTGTTTGGTTTTCCTCCTGTGAAAAGTTAGACTTCCTTTTCCCCGGGTTGTCGGAAGGTCTTCTGGGTTAGGGCTGCTGCCCTCCAGGGTTCCTGAGACTCCTTCCATCGTTGTAGAGATTGGGAGGGGTTGATAGAATTGTTTTGCTCTGTTTACAAGCATTCCGTGATGCAATGCACTCCTGCGTCACGCGATACTGGTTTGCGGCACGTAAAAGTGTTTTACGATACACAAATCGACTTTGTGTCACGTAAGTAGTAGGCGCATTACAGCAACTACTGTGCATCACTGTGCTTGACGCATCTCAAGTCCCTGTGCTATGGTGCACTGTAGGAAAGTACCATCTTGCCTGGCATGTTACCCCCATATTTCACTGTATATATGTTGTTTTAGTTGTATGTGTCACTGGGACCCTGCCAGCCAGGGCCCCAGTGCTCATAAGTGTTCCCTGTATGTGTTCCCTGTGTGATGACTAACTGTCTCACTGAGGCTCTGCTAACCAGAACCTCAGTGGTTATGCTCTCTCATTTCTTTCCAAATTGTCACTAACAGGCTAGTGACCAATTTCACCACTTTACATTGGCATACTGGAACACCCTTATAATTCCCTAGTATATGGTACTGAGGTACCCAGGGTATTGGGGTTCCAGGAGATCCCTATGGGCTGCAGCATTTCTTTTGCCACCCATAGGGAGCTCTGGCAATTCTTACACAGGCCTGCCACTGCAGCCTGAGTGAAATAACGTCCACGTTATTTCACAGCCATTTACCACTGCACTTAAGTAACTTATAAGTCACCTATATGTCTAACCTTTACCTGGTAAAGGTTGGGTGCTAAGTTACTTAGTGTGTGGGCACCCTGGCACTAGCCAAGGTGCCCCCACATTGTTCAGGGCAAATTCCCCGGACTTTGTGAGTGCGGGGACACCATTACACGCGTGCACTATACATATGTCACGACATATGTATAGCGTCACAATGGTAACTCTGAACATGGCCATGTAACATGTCTAAGATCATGGAATTGTCAATGGCATTGGGGAGACAATGCCATGATCCCCTGAGTCTCTAGCACAGACCCGGGTACTGCCAAACTACCTTTCCCGGGGTTTCACTGCAGCTGCTGCTGCTGCCAACCCCTCAGACAGGTTTCTGCCCTCCTGGGGTCCAGCCAGGCTTGGCCCAGGAAGGCAGAACAAAGGACTTCCTCAGAGAGAGGGTGTTACACCCTCTCCCTTTGGAAAAAGGTGTCAGGGCTGGGGAGGAGTAGCCTCCCCCAGCCTCTGGAAATGTTTTGATGGGGACAGATGGTGCCCATCTCTGCATAAGCCAGTCTACACCGGTTCAGGGATCCCCCAGCCCTGCTCTGGCGTGAAACTGGACAAAGGAAAGGGGAGTGACCACTCCCCTGACCTGCACCTCCCCTGGGAGGTGCCCAGAGCTCCTCCTGTGTGCTCCAGACCTCTGCCATCTTGGAAACAGAGGTTCTGCTGGCACACTGGACTGCTCTGAGTGGCCAGGGCCAGCAGGTGACGTCAGAGACTCCTTCTGATAGGCTCTTACCTGTGTTGCTATCCTATCCTCCTTCCTAAGTAGCCCAACCTCCTTTTCTGGCTATTTAGGGTCTCTGCTTTGGGGAATTCTTTAGATAACAAATGCAAGAGCTCATCAGAGTTCCTCTCCATCTCTCTCTTCACC
Source organism: Pleurodeles waltl (assembly GCF_031143425.1). Classification (NCBI taxonomy): domain Eukaryota; kingdom Metazoa; phylum Chordata; class Amphibia; order Caudata; family Salamandridae; genus Pleurodeles; species Pleurodeles waltl. Next base: position 1,172,276,548 of record NC_090448.1, read on the forward strand.
TTCTGCCAAGGAGTCGACCGCTGACTGCCCTGGACGCCTGCAAAACCGCAACAAAGTAGCAAAGACGACTACTGCAACCTTGTATCGCTGATCCTGCGGCCTTCTCAACTGTTTTCCTGGTGGTGCATGCTGTGGGGGTAGTCTGCCTCCTCTCTGCACTAGAAGCTCCGAAGAAATCTCCTGTGGGTAGATGGAATCTTCCCCCTGCAACCGCAGGCACCAAAAGACTGCATCACCGGTCCTCTGGGTCCCCTCTCAGCACGACGAGCGTGGTCCCTGGAACTCAGCAACTCTGTCCATGTGACTCCCACAGTCCAGTGACTCTTCAGTCCAAGTTTGGTGGAGGTAAGTCCTTGCCTCCCCACGCTAGACTGCATTGCTGGGTACCGCGTGATTTGCAGCTGCTCCGGCTCCTGTGCACTCTTCCAGGATTTCCTTTGTGCACAGCCAAGCCTGGGTCCCTGACACTCTAACCTGCAGTGCACGACCTCCTGAGTTGTCCTCTGGCGTCGTGGGACCTTCCTTTGTGACTTCGGGTGAGCTCCAGTTCACTCTTCTTCGTAGTGCCTGTTCCAGCACTTCTGCGGGTGCTGCATGCTTCTGAATGGGCTCCTTGTCTTGCTGGGCGCCCCCTCTGTCTCCTCACACAATTGGCGACATCCTGGTCCCTCCTGGGCCACAGCAGCATCCAAAAATCCTAACCGCTACCCTTGCAGCTAGCAAGGCTTCTTTGCGGTCTTTCTGCACGGAAACACCTCTGCAAGCTTCTTCACGACGTGGGACATCCATCCTCCAAAGGGGAAGTTGCTAGTCCTCTTCGTTCTTGCAGAATCCCCAGCTTCTACCATCCGGTGGCAGCTTCTTTGCACCCTCAGCTGGCATTTCTTGGGCATCTGCCCACTCACGACTTGAGTGTGACTCTTGGACTTGGTCCCCTTGTTCCACAGGTACTCTCGTCTGGAAATCCATCGTTGTTGCATTGCTGGTGTTGGTCTTCCTTGCAGAATTCCCCTATCACGACTTCTGTGCTCTCTGGGGAACTTAGGTGCACTTTGCACCCACTTTTCAGGGTCTTGGGGTGGGCTATTTTTCTAACCCTCACTGTTTTCTTACAGTCCCAGCGACCCTCTACAAGGTCACATAGGTTTGGGGTCCATACGTTATTCGCATTCCACTTTTGGAGTATATGGCTTGTGTTGCCCCTATACCTATGTGCTCTCATTGCAATCTATTGTGACTGTACATTGCTTGCATTGCTTTCTATTGCTATTACTGCATAATTTTGGTATTGTGTACATATATCTTGTGTATATTTGCTATCCTCATACTGAGGGTACTCACTGAGATACTTTTGGCATATTGTCATAAAAATAAAGTACCTTTATTTTTAGTATATCTGTGTATTGTGTTTTCTTATGATATTGTGCATATGACACCAGTGGTATAGTAGGAGCCTCACACGTCTCCTAGTTCAGCCTAAGCTGCTCTGCTAAGCTACCTTTTCTATCAGCCTAAGCTGCTAGACACCTCTTCTACACTAATAAGGGATAACTGGACCTGGTACAGAGTGTAAGTACCCCTTGGTACCCACTACAAGCCAGGCCAGCCTCCTACATTGGTTGTGCAGCGGTGGGATAAGTACTTGCAACTACTTACCACTTTGTCATTTTGTACTTTTCATAAGAGAAAAATATACAAAACAAGTTCAGTGTATGTACACCTAACCAAAAAGTTTTGCTTTTCTCCTCTTACTCTACAGGGAGTGCAGAATTATTAGGCAAATGAGTATTTTGACCACATCATCCTCTTTATGCATGTTGTCTTACTCCAAGCTGTATAGGCTCGAAAGCCTACTACCAATTAAGCATATTAGGTGATGTGCATCTCTGTAATGAGAAGGGGTGTGGTCTAATGACATCAACACCCTATATCAGGTGTGCATAATTATTAGGCAACTTCCTTTCCTTTGACAAAATGGGTCAAAAGAAGGACTTGACAGGCTCAGAAAAGTCAAAAATAGTGAGATATCTTGCAGAGGGATGCAGCACTCTTAAAATTGCAAAGCTTCTGAAGCGTGATCATCGAACAATCAAGCGTTTCATTCAAAATAGTCAACAGGGTCGCAAGAAGCGTGTGGAAAAACCAAGGCGCAAAATAACTGCCCATGAACTGAGAAAAGTCAAGCGTGCAGCTGCCACGATGCCACTTGCCACCAGTTTGGCCATATTTCAGAGCTGCAACATCACTGGAGTGCCCAAAAGCACAAGGTGTGCAATACTCAGAGACATGGCCAAGGTAAGAAAGGCTGAAAGACGACCACCACTGAACAAGACACACAAGCTGAAACGTCAAGACTGGGCCAAGAAATATCTCAAGACTGATTTTTCTGAGGTTTTATGGACTGATTAAATGAGAGTGAGTCTTGATGGGCCCGTGGCTGGATTGGTAAAGGGCAGAGAGCTCCAGTCCGACTCAGACGCCAGCAAGGTGGAGGTGGAGTACTGGTTTGGGCTGGTATCATCAAAGATGAGCTTGTGGGGCCTTTTCGGGTTGAGGATGGAGTCAAGCTCAACTCCCAGTCCTACTGCCAGTTCCTGGAAGACACCTTCTTCAAGCAGTGGTACAGGAAGAAGTCTGCATCCTTCAAGAAAAACATGATTTTCATGCAGGACAATGCTCCATCACACGCGTCCAAGTACTCCACAGCGTGGCTGGCAAGAAAGGGTATAAAAGAAGGAAATCTAATGACATGGCCTCCTTGTTCACCTGATCTGAACCCCATTGAGAACCTGTGGTCCATCATTAAATGTGAGATTTACAAGGAGGGAAAACAGTACACCTCTCTGAACAGTGTCTGGGAGGCTGTGGTTGCTGCTTCACGCAATGTTGATGGTGAACAGATCAAAACACTGACAGAATCCATGGATGGCAGGCTTTTGAGTGTCCTTGCAAAGAAAGGTGGCTATATTGGTCACTGATTTGTTTTTGTTTTGTTTTTGAATGTCAGAAATGTATATTTGTGAATGTTGAGATGTTATATTGGTTTCACTGGTAATGATAAATAATTGAAATGGGTATATATTTTTTTTTGTTAAGTTGCCTAATAATTATGCACAGTGATAGTCACCTGCACACACAGATATCCCCCTAACATAGCTAAAACTAAAAACAAACTAAAAACTACTTCCAAAAATATTCAGTTTTGATATTAATGAGTTTTTTGGGTTCATTGAGAACATGGTTGTTGTTCAATAATAAAATTAATCCTCAAAAATACAACTTGCCTAATAATTCTGCACTCCCTGTATTGCTAAGTGCTGAAAAGTATCTCTAAAACTTTCAAAAAATTTCTTAAAAGTTAAAAGAGTTTTTTTTCTGTTCCTTAAAAAGTTCTGAAACTTTTTCTGTCCCTTAAACCTTTTTCTATCATGTCTGGTACAGGTCAAACTCTGGATCTGACCAGCACTGCATATGACCACCTTAGCTGGAAAGGTGCAAGGAGTCTCTGCATTGATAGAGGCTTAGGAGTAGGGAAGAATCCCTCTAGAGAATTGTTAGTTAATATGCTCATTGAACATGATAAGACCATAGCTAGCACATCTGGTGAGAAATTAGCTGATGGTTCACACTCTGATTCTGGGGTAGCCCCAGTAAAAGTGTTAAAGGGAACCTTCCCAACCTGCCCCTTAGCAGGCCACCTAGCAGGGCTGGTACTTATGTGAGTTCTCATCACAGTATAGAGATTACTCCTTTAGGCCAGGTTGTTAGGGTGCCATCTGTTAGGGACAGGTCTCCCTCTGTTCATTCACACCATTCTTCTGTGTCAAGGCATGCCCAACCCACCCACCCTGATGACAGAGTGTTAGAAAGGGAACTCAATAGATTGAGAGTGGAAGAGTCCAGGCTGAAGCTTAAAAAGCAACAGCTGGCTCTCTACAGGGAAGCATTTGACTTAGAAAAAGAAAGGCAGAGGTTTGGTTTTGGACCCCATGGTGGCAGCAGCAGTATTACAGATAGTAATCTTGTGAAAGAGCATGATTCTAGGTATCTGCAGAAGATAGTTCCCCCTTACAAGGAGGGGGATGACATTCACAAGTGGTTTGCTGCACTTGAGAGGGCCTGTGTTGTACAGGGGGTCCCTCAAAGGCAGTGGGCAGCTATCCTATGGCTATCTTTCAGTGGAAAGGGTAGGGATAGACTCCTTACTGTGAAGGAAAGTGATGCCAATAATTTTACAGTTCTTAAGAATGCACTCCTAGATGGTTATGGCTTAACCACTGAACAGTACAGGACCAAGTTCAGAGAAACCAAAAAGGAGTCTTCACAAGACTGGGTAGACTTTGTTGACCATTCAGTGAAGGCCTTGGAGGGGTGGTTACATGGCAGTAAAGTTTCTGACTATGAAAGCCTGTATAACTTAATCCTGAGAGAGCATATTCTTAATACTTGTGTGTCTGATTTGTTGCACCAGTATCTAGTGGACTCAGATTTGACCTCTCCCCAAGAATTGGGAAAGAAGGCAGACAAATGGGTCAGAACAAGGGTGAACAGAAAAGTTCATACAGGGGGTGACAAGGATGGCAAGAAGAAGGATGGTAAGTCTTCTGACAAGGGTGGGGACAAATCTAAAAATGAGTCTTCATCAGGCCCACAAAAACACTCTGGTGGGGGTGGTGGGGCCAAATCCTCTTCAAATCAAAATCAAGTAAAGAAACCATGGTGCTATTTATGTAAAATAAAAGGCCATTGGACAACTGATCCCAGTTGTCCAAAGAAAAGCACCAAGCCTCCCACTACCACAACCCCTACTGCTACACCTAGTGCCCCTAGTAATAGCAGTGGTGGTGGGAGCAAACCTACTAATAGCCAATCCAAGGGAGTAGCTGGGCTCACTTTTGGTAATTTAGTTGGGGTTGGTCTTGTTAGGGAGACCACAGAGGCTGTGTTAGTCTCTGAAGGTGCCATTGATTTGGCCACCTTGGTTGCTTGTCCCCTTAATATGGATAAGTACAAGCAACTTCCCCTAATAAATGGTGTTGAGGTTCAGGCCTACAGGGACACAGGTGCCAGTGTTACCATGGTAATAGAGAAACTGGTCCACCCTGAACAACACCTACTTGGTCACCAGTACCAAGTGACTGATGCTCATAACAACACTCTTAGCCACCCCATGGCTGTTGTGAATCTCAACTGGGGGGGGGTTACTGGTCCAAAGAAAGTTGTGGTTGCCTCAGATTTACCTGTAGACTGTCTACTAGGGAACGATTTAGAGACATCAGCTTGGGCAGAAGTGGAGTTGGAGGCTCATGCAGAAATGCTGGGCATTCCTGGGCATATTTTTGCTTTGACAAGGGCTCAGGCCAAAAAGCAAAAAGGACAGGGTGACTTGGATCCTGGAACAATGGACCAAGTGCTCCCTAAAGCTAGGGTTAGTAAAGGTAAAACACTACCTACAATCCCTCCCTCTACAGTGGATTCAACTTCTGAGGAAGAAGAATTTCCACCCTGTGCAGAACCTTCACCAGAGGAGCTGGAAGCAGACACTTCTGAGCTTTTGGGTGGAGGGGGCCTGCCAGGGAGGAGCTGAGTGTGGCACAGCATACCTGTCCCACACTAGAGGGTCTAAGACAGCAAGCTGTCAAACAGCAAAATGGGGATGTCAGTGACTCTCACAGAGTTTACTGGGAGGACAACCTCTTGTATACTGAAGCAAGGGATCCAAAACCTGGAGCAGCCAGGAGATTGGTGATTCCTCAGCAATACAGAGAGTTCCTCCTAACTCTAGCCCACGACATTCCCTTGGCTGGGCATTTAGGGCAAATGAAAACTTGGGACAGGCTTGTCCCCTTGTTTCATTGGCCTAGAATGCCAGAGGACACAAAGGAATTTTGTAAGTCCTGTGAAACCTGTCAAGCCAGTGGCAAAACAGGTGGCACTCCAAAGGCTTCCCTTATTCCACTACCTGTGGTTAGGGTCCCCTTTGAAAGGGTAGGGGTTGACATAGCTGGCCCCCTTGACCCTCCTACTGCTTCAGGCAATAGGTTTATTTTGGTGGTAGTGGACCATGCCACCAGATATCCTGAAGCAATTCCTCTAAGGACCACTACAGCTCCTGCAGTGGCAAAGGCCCTCCTGGGAATCTTTTCCAGGGTGGGCTTCCCAAAAGAGGTGGTATCAGACAGGGGTAGCAACTTCATGTCTGCTTACTTAAAGGCCATGTGGAAGGAATGTGGTGTGACATACAAGTTCACCACACCCTATCATCCACAAACAAATGGACTGGTTGAGAGGTTTAATAAAACTCTCAAAGGAATGATAATGGGACTCCCTGAAAAACTCCGGATGAGATGGGATGTCCTGTTACCTTGCCTACTTTTTGCTTACAGAGAGGTACCCCAAAAAGGAGTGGGCTTCAGCCCCTTTGAACTCCTATTTGGACACCCTATAAGAGGTCCTCTAACACTTGTGAAGGAGGGTTGGGAACAACCTTTAAAAGCTCCTAAGCAAGACATAGTGGACTATGTACTTGGCCTAAGATCCAGAATGGCTGAGTACATGAAAAAGGCCAGTAAAAACCTTCAGGCCAGCCAAGAGCTCCAAAAGCAATGGCATGACCAGAAGGCTGTTCTGATTCAGTACCAACCAGGGTGGAAAGTGTGGGTCTTGGAGCCTGTGGCCCCAAGAGCACTCCAAGACAAATGGAGTGGTCCCCACATTATTGTTGAGAAAAAGGGAGAAGTCACCTACTTGGTTGACTTAGGCACTGCCAGGAGTCCCCTTAGAGTGCTCCATGTCAATCGCCTGAAACCCTACTATGACAGGGCTGATCTCACCCTGCTCATGGCAACAGATGAAGGACAGGAAGAAGAGAGTGACCCTCTCCCTGATCTCTTCTCTTCCACAGAACAAGATGCTCTAGTGGAAGGTGTAGTTTTGGCAGATTGTCTTACTGCTGAGCAGAAAGACCACTGCATAAATCTCCTGGGTCAGTTTTCTGAACTCTTTTCTACTGTGCCAGGCACCACTTCTTGGTGTGAGCACACTATAGATACTGGAGACAGCTTGCCTGTCAAAAGTAAGATCTATAGGCAGCCTGACCATGTCAGGGACTGCATAAAACAAGAGGTTCAGAAAATGCTTGAACCTGGAGTGGTTGAGCACTCTGAAAGTCCATGGGCCTCTCCTGTGGTACTTGTACCAAAACCTCATTCCAAAGATGGAAAGAAGGAAATGAGATTTTGTGTAGATTACAGGGGCCTCAACTAAAACTGATGCTCACCCTGTACCCAGGGCAGATGAGCTAATAGATACACTGGCATCTGCCAAGTATCTAAGCACCTTTGATTTGACTGCAGGGTATTGGCAGATCAAGTTATCAGAGGATGCTAAAGCAAAAACTGCATTTTCAACCATTGGAGGGCACTACCAATTCACAGTAATGCCTTTTGGGTTGAAAAATGCACCTGCCACTTTTCAGAGGTTGGTGAATACAGTCCTGCAAGGGTTGGAGGCTTTTAGTGCAGCATATCTAGATGATATAGCTGTCTTTAGCTCCACCTGGGATGATCACCTGGTCCACCTGTGGAAAGTTTTGGAGGCCCTGCAAAAGGCAGGCCTCACTATCAAGGCTTCAAAGTGCCAGATAGGGCATGGGAAAGTGGTTTATCTGGGACACCTTGTAGGTGGAGAACACATTGCACCACTTCAGGGGAAAATCCAAACTATCATAAATTGGGTTCCCCCTACAACTCAGACCCAGGTGAGAGCCTTCTTAGGCCTCACTGAATATTTCATGAGGTTCATAAAGAACTATGGCTCCATTGCAGCCCCTCTTAATGACCTCACATCTAAGAAAATGCCTAAAAAGGTATTATGGACAGCTAGCTGTCAGAAAGCTTTTGAGGAGCTGACACAGGCCATGTGCTCTGCACCTGTCCTAAAAAGCCCCTGTTACTCCAAAAAATTCATTGTCCAAACTGATGCATCTGAATTAGGGGTAGGGGCAGTCTTATCACAACTTAATTCTGAGGGCCAGGATCAACCTGTTGCTTTTATCAGCAGGAGGTTGACCCCTAGAGAAAAGCGTTGGTCTGCCATAGAGAGGGAGGCCTTTGCTGTGGTCTGGGCACTGAAGAAGTTGAGGCCATACCTGTTTGGCACTCACTTCATTGTTCAGACAGACCACAAACCTCTACTTTGGCTAAAACAAATGAAAGGTGAAAATCCTAAATTGTTGAGGTGGTCCATATCTCTACAGGGAATGGACTATACAGTGGAACATAGACCTGGGAGTACCCACTCCAATGCAGATGGACTCTCCAGATATTTCCACTTAGACAATGAAGACTCATCAGGTCATGGCCAGTCTTATTGTCCTTCGTTTGGGGGGGGGGGGGGCGGGGGTTGTGTAGGAAAGTAACATCTTGCCTGGCATGTTACCCCCATATTTCACTGTATATATGTTGTTTTAGTTGTATGTGTCACTGGGACCCTGCCAGCCAGGGCCCCAGTGCTCATAAGTGTGCCTTATATTTGTTCTCTGTGTGATGACTAACTGTCTCACCGAGGCTCTGCTAACCAGAACCTCAGTGGTTATGCTCTCTCATTTCTTTCCAAATTGTCACTAACAGGCTAGTGACCAATTTCACCAATTCACATTGGCATACTGGAACACCCTTATAATTCCCTAGTATATGGTACTGAGGTACCCAGGGTATTGGGGTTCCAGGAGATCCATATGGGCTGCAGCATTTCTTTTGCCACCCATAGGAAGCTCTGGCAATTCTTACACAGGCCTGCCACTGCAGCCTGAGTGAAATAACGTCCACGTTATTTCACAGCCATTTACCACTGCACTTAAGTAACTTATAAGTCACCTATATGTCTAACCTTTACCTGGTAAAGGTTTGGTGCTACGTTACTTAGTGTGTGGGCACCCTGGCACTAGCCAAGGTGCCCCCACATTGTTCAGGGCAAATTCCCCGGACTTTGTGAGTGCGGGGACACCATTACACGCGTGCACTATACATATGTTACGACATATATATAGCGTCACAATGGTAACTCCGAACATGGCCATGTAACATGTCTAAGATCATGGAATTGTCACCCCAATGCCATTCTGGCATTGAGGAGACAATTCCATGATCCCCCGAGTCTCTAGCACAGACCCGGGTACTGCCAAACTACCTTTCCCGGGGTTTCACTGCAGCTGCTGCTGCTGCCAACCCCTCAGACAGGTTTCTGCCCTCCTGGGGTCCAGCCAGGCTTGGCCAAGGAAGGCAGAACAAAGGACTTCCTCAGAGAGAGGGTGTTACACCCTCTCCCTTTGGAAAAAGGTGTCAGGGCTGGGGAGGAGTAGCCTCCCCCAGCCTCTGGAAATGCTTTGATGGGCACAGATGGTGCCCATCTCTGCATAAGCCAGTCTACACCGGTTCAGGGATCCCCCAGCCCTGCTCTGGCGCGAAACTGGACAAAGGAAAGGGGAGTGACCACTCCCCTGACCTGCACCTCCCCTGGGAGGTGCCCAGAGCTCCTCCAGTGTGCTCCAGACCTCTGCCATCTTGGAAACAGAGGTGCTGCTGGCACACTGGACTGCTCTGAGTGGCCAGGGCCAGCAGGTGACGTCAGAGACTCCTTCTGATAGGCTCTTACCTGTGTTGCTAGCCTATCCTCCTTCCTAAGTAGCCAAACCTCCTTTTCTGGCTATTTAGGGTCTCTGCTTTGGGGGATTCTTTAGATAACGAATTCAAGAGCTCATCAGAGTTCCTCTGCATCTCTCTCTTCACCTTCTGCCAAGGAATCGACCGCTGACTGCTCTGGACGCCTGCAAAACCGCAACAAAGTAGCAAAGACGACTACTGCAACCTTGTATCGCTGATCCTGCGGCCTTCTCAACTGTTTTCCTGGTGGTGCATGCTGTGGGGGTAGTCTGCCTCCTCTCTGCACTAGAAGCTCCGAAGAAATCTCCCGTGGGTCGACGGAATCTTCCCCCTGCAACCGCAGGCACCAAAAGACTGCATCACCGGTCCTCTGGGTCCCCTCTCAGCACAACGAGCGTGGTCCCTGGAACTCAGCAACTCTGTCCAAGTGACTCCCACAGTCCAATCACTCTTCAGTCCAAGTTTGGTGGAGGTAAGTCCTTGCCTCCCCACGCTAGACTGCATTGCTGGGTACCGCGTGATTTGCAGCTGCTCCAGCTCCTGTGCACTCTTCCAGGATTTCCTTTGTGCACAGCCAAGCCTGGGTCCCCGACACTCTAACCTGCAGTGCACGACCTCCTGAGTTGTCCTCCGGCGTCGTGGGACCTTCCTTTGTGACTTCGGGTGAGCTCCGGTTCACTCTTCTTCGTAGTGCCTGTTCTGGCACTTCTACGGGTGCTGCATGCTTTTGAGTGGGCTCCTTGTCTTGCTGGGCGCCCCCTCTGTCTCCTCACGCAATTGGCGACATCCTGGTCCCTCCTGGGCCACAGCAGCATCCAAAAACCCTAACCGTGACCCTTGCAGCTAGCAAGGCTTGTTTGCAGTCTTTCTGCACGGAAACACCTCTGCAAGCTTCTTCACGACGTGGGACATCCATCCTCCAAAGGGGAAGTTCCTAGTCCTCTTCATTCTTGCAGAATCCACAGCTTCTACCATCCGGTGGCAGCTTCTTTGCACCCTCAGCTGGCATTTCTTGGGCATCTGCCCACTCACGACTTGAGTGTGACTCTTGGACTTGGTCCCCTTGTTCCACATGTACTCTCATCTGGAAATCCATCATTGTTGCATTGCTGGTGTTGGTCTTCCTTGCAGAATTCCCCTATCACGACTTCTGTGCTCTCTGGGGAACTTAGGTGCACTTTGCACCCACTTTTCAGGGTCTTGGGGTGGGCTATTTTTCTAACCCTCACTGTTTTCTTACAGTCCCAGCGACCCTCTACAAGCTCACATAGGTTTGGGGTCCATACGTTATTCGCATTCCACTTTTGGAGTATATGGTTTGTGTTGCCCCTATACCTATGTGCTCTCATTGCAATCTATTGTGACTGTACATTGCTTGCATTGCTTTCTATTGCTATTACTGCATAATTTTGGTATTGTGTACATATATCTTGTGTATATTTGCTATCCTCATACTGAGGGTACTCACTGAGATACTTTTGGCATATTGTCATAAAAATAAAGTACCTTTATTTTTAGTATATCTGAGTATTGTGTTTTCTTATGATATTGTGCATATGACACCAGTGGTATAGTAGGAGCTTCACACGTCTCCTAGTTCAGCCTAACCTGCTCTGCTAAGCTACCTTTTCTATCAGCCTAAGCTGCTAGACACCTCTTCTACACTAATAAGGGATAACTGGACCTGGTACAGAGTGTAAGTACCCCTTGGTACCCACTACAAGCCAGGCCAGCCTCCTACATGCACCATATGATAAATACAGCATATCCATGGTGCAGGGTTCGCTGCTACCTGGCACCATTCATTCTGACATAATGCTGTGTATTGAAGTGTATCGGTAGTAATGATAAATTTGCTCCCTAGTTCCGTAGAAAGTCACAGGTTGACACGATAGCATGATTCACCTGCATTCGGTTTCTGTGGTGCTTTTCTGGTAATTACCCTTTGCAAGCTCCCCAATCCAGAGCCAAAGTAAATCGTCTTCCTTGTACCGCTATGCATTACAGCTTTACCACGAGGTTGGGTTATCTGTGGTTAGTTTGCCATTAACTAAACCACATGCAATATAGTGTATTGTTATAGAACCATGATTACATGGGAGCCTGAAGGGACGAGGTGGATGGGAGGAGGTTAAACTTGGAACCAATTGTTGAACCACACTGTGTTCTCTTAACATGAAAGCTTTGAACTTTTTATTATGACAAAAATGCTAATAAAAACTTATACATAAAAAACTTAACCAAATGCAAGTTACAGACTTAACAGTGGTGAAAAATATTGATGCTAAATACAACATCGAATTTTTCTTTTTTTTTAATGTCTTCTAAGTTTGTACTTTTAACCATGTGCACATGCTAGAAATTGTAGGAAGTATGAATAGCGCTTAACTTCTTTCTTTCTTTTTTTAGGTTCTTTATCCAGATGGGAAAGAAGCTCTGAAGGGTTGTATGACAGAAGTGTGGAGTTTTGTGCCACGAGGATTTTGTTAGAATAGAAATCCCGTTGCAAGTGCTTGATGCGCCCATGATACTGCTTAAGGGCAGCCCTATACTTTGTATTAGTGGCCAGATCATAGGACCTGTGCCAAAGGTGTTCAAGGTGCTTATACTCCTTTTTCAGCCCTCTGAGTTCCGCATTGAACCATTCAGTGGATGGCTTCAGTCTCTGAAAAGATTGGTTGGTCAACGGGGCAAATTGGTCAAGCGCACCCAAAATCCAGGATCCAGGAGTACATTGTAGTACATTGTCCTCTTCCACATCTCCGGCCAGACTCCATCGGCTGTCAATAACTGCTTTGTAGAAGCTAAGAGCCGTCGCTTTTGACCACTGGCGTACTCAAACTGTCGTGTGTGGGAGGGTGCTTTGCTGGTGGTTCCGGGTATGGGGCTGAAGAAGACATGGCTAGATGGTCCGACCAAACAAGTGTGATCGAAGGACTGGGAACTAACCTGGCTCGATTAGTGAAGAAAGGGTCTAAAATATGTCCCAATCTATGAGTTGGGCTGCGACTAACTGGGCAAGTTGTAAGCTCTGTAGATCGGCCAACAGGACTGCGGCTGCCATACACCCCGTGCCATTGAAATGGATGTTAAAATCCTCAACCACCATGAAATTGGCGTACTGAAGAACCAAAGTGGGCAGCATGTCTGCCAAAGTCATACAGACATTGGCTGCCATCCCAGGCGAGCAGTAGAGCAAAATCCCTGATACTGTAAGATTTAGGTAAGAACAAGGGAAAACAATGCTGCTTCACACCCCTCAATTGATTGCTCAGGTAGCATTGCAGAGATTGTTTAAAGGTACTAGCAATTCCTCCCTCTCTCCTAGAGATCCTGCCTTGTCTTGCAATAGCGAAGCCTTGAGTAGTGGCTTCCAGGATGTCTGGCGAGGAACTCTCACTCAGCCAGGTCTCCGCCATGGAAGACCGCATCTGGAGAGTGTTCCTCCAGGAAGTCCTTGATCTCTAGTTTGTGTTTGACTACAGACCTACAATTCAAAGAGACAAAGTTGGCAGAGAGCAGCTGCTGTGCAGAAGCGCTTGTTACCCCCCTTGAGGTTAAAGTGGTCATTGTGCGAAAACCACACATATTGCAGAAAATTTGTAAAACATTGTGGCACCCGTTAGATGCTGAGGGTGCTATGTTCCGTAGTTCAACTGAGGAGTATTTCAAAGGGGCTAACCTAAATCGGCCACTTGTCGTGATCCCTGGCGCCATTCAGGCACAGACAGGCGTAGATGGGCTTGCCTTTGGCGCGCCATCGGTGCGCATCTGCTGCGGCATGCACCTTAAATAGGTGCTTGTTAGGTGTTACCTGCACTAAACGCTAACCCCCAAGATGGCGGTAATGGGCAACTAGGAAGCATTAAAAACAGAGCAGCCTGGCTAATGCCGCCACCCCTACTACAATCAGGAAGCTGCAGCGGACCAGAGGGTAGCAGCCAGAAAACACACAAAAAAAGCTTCCCACCCAACACAAACCCAAAAATCGAAATCAGCAGTTTGCAATTTTAAAAGCAACCTTAAAAGTTATTTCCTACGAGATGTGGGGGTCCGCATCTCAGCAATCTAACATTGGTTCCCCACATTACATGGTCGGTACTTGGCCTCTTGTGAAATCTCAGCTCATTTTGCCAAGCATCTGGCTCCATGCCTCGCCATCCGTGTGATATTGGGTTTTAATTATTGATAGACTTGCACTGTATGGGGGCCATGTTCTGTGTTGCATTTTGTATTCTGTGTAGGAATTGAACGTTTTAAATGGGACAGTTATTTGGTGATGTTACTTTGGGGATTGGCTGTATTTATCCAGAGCTGTTATAAAGTCTTTAACTACTAACCGTGGAGCCTCATCTTTACATACTGACGACGGGGAGCAGCTCCGGCAGGAAGGAACCTGACGCAACCTCTTGTTGTTCAAAAGCTCCACTTCAATGTTTCTTCAATTCACCTGTGGATTTGTTGTCCTAAGCATTGGAGTCTTTAGTCATGGCGGGATTTACCTTGGGAGCACTGTGTGATTGTGGTGGATGGTCTCCTTGAGGTGTAAGTTTTACAATAGCTCAGCTGTGGGTCACGGTTGGTAAGCATAGTGCAAGCTCCTTGGCTGTTCTCTTGTATGTGAGGAAGCTTGCACGTGATGATGTCAGTGAGTAAGTAGCGTGTTCACATGACTGTGTAGCCATTTTTTTCCACTGACAGTGAGTCACAGCTACACAACATATTCACACAGCTGCCAGATAGTAATGACCGGTTGGATGCAGGAAGTGTATCGGTGAGTGGTTCACAAGAAATTGATAGCAATTCCTTAGGATTCTCATAAAGTAGTTGTGTACCTGGATCTTACATTACATTTTGCTGAATTTCTGGCATTTTGGTATGGGTGACTTGAAGTAGGTGTGTAGATTAACTGCATCTGTCTAGTAGACCTGGGAATTATTTGCAGCTACCATCAGCAATGTGTGCAGCTCAAACCTACTCTTTTGTCCCTCCTCATCCTTTTATGCTAATAAGGGGGAAACCATCTGTCAAGTGGCTGAATGGGAGGAACACTTCATTAACTACATTGAATCTACAGATGATGATAACATTTCACCAGAGGGGAAAAAGAAGATCCCTTTGCACTGTGTAGGCCCAAAAGATCTCAAAACATTTAATCGCATGGAAAAAAAAACAAGAACTGGAGGAGGTCTGTTTTTGCAAGCATTATTGGATCTGGGACGAGATGAAAGTTTAGAGGACTATGTATCGTCTCTTAAATATATAACACTCACATTCAGATTTGGTAACTTACATGATGAGCTCATATAGCACCAAATTATTATGCATGTTAAAAATGGAGCAGTTCAGGAAAGTGGGTGGGTTTATGGGGACTCTGAGCTGAAGGATGTTATTGTGGTTGTTCGCCAGGCTCATATTTCCACCAAATATACCAAAGTAATTGTTGATAATAAGAATGATTCTGGTAGAAATGCAGTGAGTAGGGTGGGGGACAAGAAAAACAAGAACAGGGAAGATGTAAGGAGGAAGTCTGATTTTAGGTAAGGCTCCAATTACCAGAGGAACAGTGATGTACGGCGGGATAATGGTAATAAGAAATGTTATAGATGTGGGAGGAAGGATCATCTTGCTTTCTAAAAGGCATGACCTGCATTGAATCAAATATGTTCCTCTTCTGGAATTAAGGGACATTTTGTGAGGGTATGCAAGCGTAATCAGAGTAAGGTAACAGCTGTGAAAGAGAGTGAAACTGCTTTTGACACTGGAGAAGAAAGTACTGACCAGTGATTGTATCCTTATTTATGGAAATAAGAAACTGTGCAATTTGAGTACTAAGCTGGGGAACAAACCAGTTTGTAAAATTAAATTGGGAGTGTGTCAAAATGTTAATTGTGTCAGATTACGGTACACTGTACAATCATTGATAGTGATACCTGGAAGGAGAAATTTGTGGGTGTGTTGGGGGAAGAATTATTACTTTCTGATGTAAAACCAAAAAGTTTCAATTGGAATCCAGTACCTATGTTAGGGTTTTGCCGAGTTTCATTTGAATTTAAAAATAGGAAAGTGTATTGAAAATTGTATATTGCAGAAGAAGGACCATCTGTACTGGGTTGGATAGACCAAGGGGCAGTGGATATTATTCTAAACCCAAACAGTCCTGAACAAGTGATGGTTTTGAGTGATGATGTTGTAGTGAGAGAACTTTTATTATCTGAGTTTCCTGGAGTGTTTTTGGGAGAGAGTGGTAGTTTGAAACAATTTACTCATAAAATAGTACTCCAAAAAGGAGCTACGCCCAAAGTACACAAAGCTAAAAATCGTCCAACAGTTGTGAAAAAGGTGATCAACATGGAAATTGAGAAACTTTTGAAGAATGGCATAATTGAATTGATTGAAAGTGCTGAACAGTTAGCACCTTTAGTTGCTGCAAGGCATGCAAATGGGAAAATCTGGGTGTGCATTAACTTGAGGATTTGAATCAAAACATTGTTGTTGAGCGACTTCCCTTGCTTATGATTAATGAAATGCTGGCATTTACAAAAGGGATGCAATGTTTTGTATCTATTGATTTGTCATTGGCTTACCACCAGGTACATCCTGAAAGTTAATAATTTAAGGTGTTCATGACACTCCTAGGCTGTTTTTCATTAAGTACAAATGCCCTTTGGGCTTGCTTCAGCTGCAGCTGTCTTTCCGAAATTGATGCACACCTTATTTTGCTCACATGATGGGGTAATGTTTTCTAGGGCAATATTCTAATCATGGGAGAAAGTAAAGGTGTGCATGATAAATGCCTCAGGGAGGTGATAAGCACAGTGAGAAAAAAGGATTAACTGTGGAATACAAAATGTGCTAGTTTACTGTGAAAAAATTGAATTTTCTGGGCCATTAAGTGAGGGGTGACGGTATTAAACCTAAACCAGAGTTGTTGCGTGCTATAAAGGAAGCATCTTCGCTGACTGACAAGGATGAGTTAAGATCATTTTGGGGGTATAAGAGTTTTACTCCAAATTTATTAAACATTTTGCGCAGAAAACACACTCTATGAGACAACTGCCAAAGGTTAAATGTAAATGTGAGTGGACAAAAGTTTGTCTTCAAGATAGAAGATGGCTTGTGCAATGCCAACCCCATTCATAAATTTGATTCTTCTTTTCAAACCACTGAGTCAGAGAGATAAAGTTGGGAAATAAGTGACTGTGGCCTTCACTTTAATTTATTTAACACCTCATGAAACAAGCTATTCTGTCATTGAAAAAGAATGATTGGCACTCATATGGGTCTTAGAACACTTTAGGCATTTTGGATGGGGTACTTAGGTCATTGTGAGGTGCTAAAGAGCCCGCTCAACTGGGTCAAACACCCCCTTCTGCACCTGACTCTCAGTTAATAGCATGACATTAGCAGTGTGGGCTCCCTCGGAGGGAAGTGTAGATACAGAACAGTGAACATGACTCATAACTCAACATGCAAGCAGTGCATGCAATAAATCAGTGTCCATCCAAATACTTGTTTTTGCATAAAAAGTGTTTTAATTCTACACATGCAAAAAGGTAAACAACATTCAAAAAGCAATACCACAGTTCCCCTCTGTGAGGTAGGCACTCTAGTAGCCACTCCTTCCAGCTTTTGTGTTGTTATTCCTCATTCACTTGTGGTAAAATCCAAGGAGCGTAAACTACTAGGCCCTCTCTGTCTCAGTCACTCAGTCAGGTGTAGTCACTTAGGGTCAAGTAGGGTTTCAAAAACCAAAGGCCATATATCCCCTGGCACTTGGTAGGCTCAGTTCTCAGCTCCGGCAGTACAAAATCTGGCAGCCAGCACAGTTCCTGGCAGGCACCAACTCTCTCTTATGAGCCATGCTAACCAGTGTCATGACGGAGTTGCTTCAGCCACACACGATAAGTCGTTTCTCTCTTTACTCAAGGATGGGTGCAGTTACCATGTTCGGCGGGGATCTGACATCATCTCCTCTGTCCTCTGGCCTCCTCGGACACAAGCCTCCCCAAGTCTTGGTTGTATCAGTTCTTTTGGGTCATGAGCAACGGACCTTATCTCCCGCCTCAGTGCTCTGAGTGGCCCCTCCGGGCATATAGGGTCTCTGCAACGCACTTCACTGTCTGGTCATGCTGGCCTTAAGCTGCCTCTTCCGTAGCCCCTCCTACCACACGGGGTTGAGGCAACTTCCCACACACAGACGACGGCCCCATCGATGCCACACAGTTCCTTGGCACATGGCAGTCTCTCCTGGCAGACGGGTTGGCCTACTTCCACAACGATGCAAACGGGCAATGGCCTGATTGATGAAGCACATGTCTTTGGTGCACTGTGGCTCCTTCTGGCATACAGGGTTGTCAAACTCACAACGCTGCATGCGGGCGATGGCCTGATCAAGGCGGCACTGCTCCTCACACCTCGCTCAGGAGCCCCATGCGGCTGGCCTCCCCTCTGGATCTTGCTCCCTCCATCACTCTCCTTTCCCTCACAGGCACATCGTTCTTGATGAGTGGCAGATACTGGGGCTCCAGACTCCAGGGCAGATGGTCTTGGTTTCCCTGGGTGATGTTCCCTCACACTGCAGGGAGACTAGCATGGTGTGTCCCTAGTCCTGGTCATCGGCAGAAGTCTTACAGAGCCTCCCCTCCTCATGCAGCATGCCTGGCTGCTTGGCAGATGACCCAGTTGGGGTTCTTAAACTCCCCTACTTATAGTTATTTTCCAGAAACCAAATGTAATTTAGGGTCTGGACCTTTGAAGGTCTATAATTGGTTCTGCTTCTTTGAAATGGACATTTCTCCCCTTCCACCTTCCGCTGGGAAGGATGTCTGTCATAGCAGGCAGGGCTCCGAACCTGATTAACCCACAACCAGAATCATGGGAATTACCAGAGGTCACACCTGGATGTCAGCCACAGTGATATGTGCAGCAAATGTTAATCCTGGCCCGTCAGCCCTGCCCTTCATGATTCTCTTATCAGCCCCATCCCCCTCTTCCTGAAATGTGTCCAGGCCTCCTTCCTTGTGATCTGTCACTGAATCAAAGAGCCCCTTGAAATGCACAGGGAGAGCCTGGCTCCCCCTCATCCAGTGCTTATTCCACTCAGCTTACAGGAATTCTGCAAAATACAAGTCTGGCGGGATTCCTCTACTCATGTTTTCACCATGCAGGCCTGGGCTTCCAAAAATGGAGCCCAGGGTCCTCCATTTAATGTATTAGTGCAGACCACCAGCATTCCCACATGCATCACTTGCACTCAGTCTGTGCACACTGTTCAGTACTACAGTCTGCAACAGGGTGTATCACTTAAACACACACTTCCAGCGCACAGACATTTGCCATGTACACACTGTCCTACACTGCACCCTCTGTGTAGTGTATGTCTTGCCCTCTCACATGCATTCAGTACATGTTTTCATCATGCATGCACTTCCACATCAACCTGAGGTAGGCTAAGGGTGAGTTAAACACACAGCAGCAGAACTTTTAAAAAGGTGAGTGAGCCGGTAGGCCTCACTCTAGTGACACAGGGTAAAAAGGACATGTTCACTACTACTGATCATTCCAATGGTTGCTGCCACCATGCGCTTGTGCTGTTTAACTCCTGGTGAAGGCAGGCACCCCTCCCGGTCCTACAAGGTTTTTGGAGAGGAATAGTATTACATATAAAGTGACTTCTGTATGTCACCCAGAAGGCAATGGTGTAATTGAGAGATTCAACAGGGTAATAAAGGGAACCTTGCAATTAGCAAAGAAAGTAATTTTAATTGAAAGAGAGAAGTGGGGAAAGTGGTCTTGGCTTATCGTATCACCCTTACATCAGTGGGATATAGCCATTTGTTTTCCGTTTCTCAATTAGTCAATCAGGGGGGTCTTGTAAAGCGCAAAGTTGGTGTCCTGTGGGGTCTCCAGGCGCGGTTGGAGTACTGTGGGTCTCGTCTTGCTGGCTGTGGTGGTCGAAGAGCCAGGTCTTGAGTTATTTTCTGAAATCATTCAGAGAGGAAGCAGTGTGTAGGTGGAAGGAAAGGCTGTACTAGGTCTTTGCGGCGAGATGGGACAAGGAGAGGCCTCCGGTGCATTTGTGGCGGACGCGGGGTATGTGTGCCTGAGCGAGGGTGGCTGAGTGGAGGTCTTTCATTGGTCGATGGAAGGAGAGGCAGCTATTGAAATGGGCAGGCCCAGTGTTGTGGAGAGCCTTATACACGTGCATGAGGAGTTTAAAGAGCCACTGTTGCTGTACATGGAGCCAGTGTAGAGCCCTGCGGTGGGGGGTGATCCTGGTTTTTCTGGGGAGGTCAAGGTCGAGTCTTGCTGTGATGTTCAGGATGGTCTGGAGGTAGTTGAGAATCTGTTTCAAGGTTCCGGCGTAGAGAGCATTAAAGTAGTCCAGGTGCCTGGTGATAAGGGCCTGGGTGACTGATTTTCTGGTGTGGATGGGAATCCATTGGAAGATCTTTCCGAGCATGCAAAGGAAGTAGAAGCATGTACAGAAGATGTCATTGACCTGTTGCTTCATGATTAGTTGGGTGTCTAAGATGATTTGTAGATTGCATGCGTGGCTTGAGGGTGCAGGTGTGGGGCCAAGGGAGGGTGGCCACCATGAGTCATTCCAGGGGGGCTGCTTACGAAGATGATGATTTCCATCTTGTCTGAGTTAGATTTGAGGCAGTTGGTCTTCATCCAGGCGATGATGTGGGTCATGGTGTTTTGGAAATTGGCTTGTATTGTGTCCGTGCAGTCGGCAAGGGAGAGGACCAGTTGGGTGTAGTCGGCGTAGGAGAAAATACGTAGCCTGTGGGAGCGTACAATGTCCACAAGAGGGGTCATGTAGGCATTGAAGACAGTGGGGCTGAGGGAGGAGCCCTGGGGGTTGCCACAGATGATGTTCTGGGGGTGGAGACGAAGGGGGAGGGAGGATCCTCTGTTTGCGGCCGGAAAAGAAGGAGGCGATTCATTTGAGTGCATTGTCCTGGATGCCTGTGCTGTGCAGTGAGGTGATGAGTGTGTAGTGGGAGATGGTGTTAAAGGTGGCAAATAGGTCAAGCAGGATGAGGGCCACTGTTCCTCCGAGGTTGAGGAGGTGTCTGCTATCATGAGTGGCTGAGATTAGGGTGGTGTTGGTACTGTTATTTGGATGGAAGCCAGACTGGTAAGGGTCCAGCAGGTTGTTGTGCTTGAGGTGGTCTGTGAGCTGGTGGTTGTTGGCCTCTTCCAATATTTTGTCAGGGAATGGGAGGAGTGAGTTGGGACTCTAGTTCTTGAGCTCGTTAGTGTCAGCTGTGGGTTTCTTCAGAAGGCGCTTGACCTCAGTGTGTTTGCAGGAGTCGGGAATGGTGGCTGTGGAAATGGAGGTGTTGAGGATTTCTGTGAGTGGTTCTCTGATTATTTCTTTTCCCAGGTTGTAGAAAGAGTGAGGGCAGGGGTCTGTGGTGGACCAAGGCCCCTATTTATACTTTTTTAGTGCCACATTTGCGACGCTTTTTAATGCGAAAGCGGCACAAACTTACTAAATACAATTTTGTATTTTGCACCGCTTTTGCGTCAAAAAGCGTTGCAAATGCAGCGCTAAAAAAGTATAAATACGGGCCCAAGTGTGCATGGAGGTCGTGATGGAGACTGCGTCTTTGGTTGAGATCTGATTCCATTCAGTGATCCAGTGGGGAGGGGTGGGTTGGGGTGCGGGGTAGGTCCATGTTGATGGACTGGGGGTTGAAGTTGCTGTATATGTCGATGATCTTGTGGTGGAAGTAGTTCAACAACTTGTTGCAGAGGGTTTGGGAGTGGCGGATTGCATTCTTGATGGCGGAAGGGCAGTAGAATTCTCTGACGACTCTGAAGAGTTCTTTGGTGCGGTTGGTACTGGTTTTGATGTGGGTGGCGAGTGAGGCTTCTTTGGTATCCCTGAGTCGATGGTGGTAGTTACAGAGGGCTGACTTGAAGAAGCTGAGGTTGTCGGGGTTTTGTTGGAGCGCTAGTGTCTTTCCAGCTTCCTGCAGTTGCGGTTGAGGGTGTGGAGTTTGGTGGTGAACCACGGGGCATGTTTGGTGGATTTGTTGTTAGATGAGTTCTTGAGAGGGGTGACGGTATCAGTGGTGCCTGTGAGCCAGCTGGACAGGTTTTGGACCCAGTGTTCGAGGATGTCAGCGGGGCTGGGGCTGGATTTCTTGAGGGTGGTGATCCATTGGGCTTCCTCAACTTTGGCCCAGCTGTGGTGGGGGAGACTGGGGGTCTGGTTGCAGCGTCTTGCAGTCAGTCAGTGGTGAAGTGTATGATGTTGTGGTCTGTCCACGTTAATTCGATGGTGGGGAGAACTTGATTCTGTCGCTTGAGGAGAAGATGGGGTCTAGGTTGTGTCCAGCACTGTGGGTAGGGGTGTCGCGCCCCTGCAAGCGGCACGAGCCAAACACTCGGCTCGGGGCACGGCGCGCGGCATGAAGACGCACTGTGTCCCCAGCCTGCTGTGCACACTACGAGGCCCCAAATTGGGCATGGGGCCTCGTTCTTTCTTAGCGCGACATGCTTACATGCAGGTCTAACCTCCCCCACTCACCTGTTCCTATCTTCTTCTTTTTTCTTCCTTTTTGTTGTGCCTCCCTTTATGTTTTTTCTTTTTCCCATATTACCCCTCTCTTCCCAGCATGCCTTAGTTCCCTACTCTCTATGGCTCCTAGTCCATTATGTTCTATGTGTTTTTCCCTATCTAAGATGGTGTCCTTGTACTTCCTGTTGGTCGCTTCCTGTTTGTTGGTATTTAAGGGCTGTGATTCTTTCTCTCCTTGCGCTGCAACACTTTCTGTTTGGATGGTGTCTTCGTTCCTGCTTCCTCGTATCCGATACTGGTTCATGTCTGTTCCAGTGTTTTTTCCTGTACTTTTGCTCTTGTATTTACCTATTCAATTTGCTCCTGTTTCAGGAACCTTTCCTTTCTGGAGGTTTTTTCCCCTTTCAGGGTTTTTTTCCCTCTGGCACTACTTCTGAAGGACATGGCCTGCCCTTGGCGTTTCCATTGCCTGCAGCACCGTTGCTACCAGAAAGAGTCACCCCTACCTGGGCCAAGGCTGAACATTCAGGGACAAGATACTCGCCACTCGTTCTGCGGACTCCAGTTTAAAGCAGCGCGTAAGTCGTGACAGATTGCAGCGCCAAATTCTCCCGACGTCGTCTAACACCATGGATGATACAGTAGCGGCTGCTGCTGATCGTGAGCAATCTCTTCTGGCAACCATTCAGCAACAGACTCATGAACTGCAACAATTATGCAATGAGAATGCTGCTTTACGACAGGCTTTGGCTTTCCGCAGTGCAGATGTTCCGGCCGTCTCTACCTCAACTCCTCGTTTCCCCGGTGAACCAACAAAACTGCGAGAGTTCCTCGATGCATTAACTGTGTACTTTGCCTTCCGACCCACACATTTCTCCCACGACAAGACAAAGGTGGGTTATCTTATCAGTGCTCTATCCGGTCCTACCTTGGCCTGGGCAACACCGATGGTATCATCCAATGACCCAGTATTGTCTGACTATCCAGCCTTCGTGAATCGGTTAAAACAGATGTTTAGTCGTCCAGGATTGGAGGCCTCTGCTGAAGAAGCCTTATGTGACATCCAACAAGGCCCTCAAGATGTCCTCCAATATATTACCCGTTTTCGACAGCTTGCGGCTGAGACAACCTGGGTGGAATGAACTCTGGTGACTTTATTCCGTAGAGGTCTTAAAGAGGAGATCAAAGATGAGTTAGTACACTCCACCCGAGTTGAAGAGCTTCGTGGTCTGATGGATCTAGCTCTTTCCATCGAATACCATCTCCAAGAACGACGTATGGAGAAGAGAAAAAATAGAGGACCTTCCCAGTCAAGTACTCCACGTGTCTTTTTGCATCGTCCAGAGAAACCTCGTCCTCCCGTCAGAGACACAGAAGGTGAACCTTTGCAGGTGGATACTACTCAAGGCCCACTTTCCATCAGTGAGCGGGAAGAAAGACGTAAGAAAGGATTGTGCCTGTATTGTGGTGCTGCCGGTCACATGCTTCGTACCTGCCCAGTTCGTCCTCTAAGGCCATCGGGAAACACCACTTCCCGTCCTCTTTAGGAAGGGAGGGGACGGGATCATCTGCTATACCTTCCATCAGTTCATTCAAGGACAATGCCACAACTTTGTTTATGCTTCCTGTGACGTTACAGTTACCTGACGTCATGAAGAAAGAACAATGGTCTTACTTGACTGTGGTGCTAGTGGCATATATATGGATAAGACTTGGGCCACAACACAACAAATACCAACACGACCCAAAGAAGTCCCTGAACAAGTTCACACAGTGGATGGGTCCTTAATATCCTCTGGTCCAGTCGATACTACCACCCTGACACTAAGTTTACAATTTGGGAACCACCAAGAACACATTTCATTTGACCTAATATCATCTCCTAATCATACTATCATTTTAGGAATTCTGTGGTTCATAAGACATAACCCTTATGTAAATTGGGAAACCCGGACTATTTCCTTGTCCTCACAGTTTTGTCATGAAAATTGCTCTGCTTCAGACACATACTGGTCACCCAAGAAGTTGATGCCTACTGAAATTACTACCGGATGTTCCATCAATACAGTTCAAGGAGTCCCTGATCACTATCTAGAATTTCAAGATGTATTCCAAAAACCATCCAGACCTGTGTTACCCCCACATCGAGATTATGACTGTGCAGTTCCCTTGGAACCTGGGGCAATCGTTCCCTTTGGGAGAATGTATTCACTCACGGAACCCGAAAAGGAAGTTCTCAAGGAGTATCTGCAAGAAAACCTGCACAGCGGTCTTATTGTGCCATCATCCTCTCCGGCGGGGGCTCCTCTCTTTTTTGTACCCAAGAAGACAAAGGATCTTCGTCCCTGTCTGGATTTTCGTGGTCTAAATAAGATCACTATAAAAGACCGTTATCCTTTGCCCTTCATCAAGGATATCCTAGAGGCAGTCAGAGGGGCTCAACGATTTACTAATCTAGATCTTCGTGGAGCCTACCACCTTTTGCGCATCAAAGAAGGAGACGAGTCGAAGACTGCCTTCCGAACCCCATTTGGTCATTATGAGTACAGAGTTATGCCTTTTGGTCTCACTAATGCCCCCTCAATTTTCCAAACATTTATGGACTCTGTGTTTTCTGATCTCTTGAACCATACGGTAGTCATCTACTTAGACAATATCTTTATTTATTCTAGACGTTCTGAACTTCATTCTACTCACATGAAACAGGTCCTCCAAAGACTCAGAGTACATCAATTGTCCTGTAAACCAGAAAAATGTGAGTTTGACAAGACCGAAGTCAAATATTTGGGATATCACCTTAGTCCTACTGGAATAGATATGGTCCCGGAAGAGGTACAAGCCATCCTAGACTGGCCTTCCCCCTCCTCTATTAAGGAAACGCAATGTTTTCTAGGACTGGCTAATTTTTATCGACAGTTTATTTTTGACTTTGCAGAAAAAACCAGCCACATAACTCAAACATTAAAGAAGGAGAATTTAATTAAAGGCTTTGTCTGGACAAGGGCAGCTGAAACAGCTTTTCAGAGTCTTAAAAAGGCCTTCACTCAGGCACCGATATTGAGACACCCAGATACCAACAAACAATTTATTGTTGTTACTGATGCTTTTGAAAGAGCCATCGGAGCTGCCTTCCTCCAACTACAAGAAGATGACGGTCTTGAACATCTTGTTTTCTATTTGTCCCATGTACTCTCTGTGTCAGAACAACATTACTCAGTATTAGAAAGGGAGTTATTAGCCCTGAAAACAGCCTGCCTAGAGTGGAGACAGTTCCTTATGGGTTCCAAAGAGCCCTTCGAGGTGAGAATGGACCATCGCAACCTACAATGTTTAAGTAACTTTCAATGCCAGAACAGTCGTCAGGCTCGTTGGGCCTTTTTCTTCAGTCAGTATGACTTTTATGTCACCTATATTCCTGGATCCCAAAACATACTGGCTGATGCTCTGTATTGCCGTAATCCCGATTGTACTCCTACCCCATCACAATATCTGCTTGAGCCCAGTAAAATAATCGGTGTAGCTCAATCTTTTCCTGGATGAGGTACAACTGGAAAATTCCAATCTGTCTGATCAAGAGTTAAAGAACCTAAACCCCCTAATACGTAAACAGGAGGGGTATTTGTAAGGTTTACTCCACAGAATTCCTCTTCTTTTTACAAGTTTCCTTTATTATGGTTAACAAGTCATAACACCTTCAGCAGTTATAGACACATCCTATTCTCTCCCTTCTGCAGATTCTTCTCCTCCCACCATTCCATTCCTGACCTCAGCTTACTACCTCATCACACTCTAAATTCCATATAGGAGATGCTACAATGAATACTAAGATCTCCACATACCTCCCCCCTTTCATTAAAAACAAAACAAATCAAAATGAACACAATATAATTAACTATATACAATAATGTAAAATACCATAAAAATTTCAACGATTAAGTTTGCAAACATTTCCCATGTCCCATGTGGATCCATTTTCTAAAACCACCACATTTTTTTTCACATTCGACACATGTTGAGGAGGAAAATATTTGCTTTCTCCTTTAAGAACAATACCCTTCTTCCTTACTGCCACCCAATCTCCTCTTTGTATAGTACAAGACTTCACACCCATCCTCCTATTGTAGTGTGTGGCACATTTTTCCTGCATTTTTTCAACTCTTGCTCCTATTGAATCTCTATCAACCATCACTCTGTTATTATTGGTCTTCAACCACACCGGACACTCCAACACACCAGGTTCCCTTCCCTTTAATGATACAAAAGGTGACACTCCCGTTGTAGAATGGGGAGTCGTTCGATAAGTCCAGATCATTTTACTCAACTCTTTTCTCCATGGAAGTCGATTCGCCAGAGATAACTGTATGTTTTCCATTATTAATCGGTTTACCCTCTCCACCAGACCATCAGCTTGCGGATGGAAAAGAGCTACCCTCTCATGTTTGATTCCAACTCTTCATATATAATCAGTCATTTCTGATGATATAAATTGCACCCCATTATCGGATACAATACATTTTGGGATGCCTTCCTCCATAAATACCTCCTCAAAGAATTCTATCACTACTGAAGTTTTCACGTGCCCAACCACCTTAGCAGTGAACCATTTGGAATGATAATCTACTAACACCAATATAAATTTACACCCCACTCCCAAACTAGACATAGGTCCAATGAAATCTATAGCCAATTTTTCCCATGGACCACTAGGAAATTTCACAGGAGCCAGGGGTACGTGCCTTAACACCTTGGTCTTATCGCTATTGGCACATGCCACACACTTTTTTACTGCTTCTTCCACTTGCTTTTCCATTCCAGGCCACCAAAATGTCTGCCTCACCTTCCTTTTCATTGTTCCCCTACCCAGATGTCCTTGATGTGTAATCTCAATAATGTGTTTACGTATCTTAACAGGTGGAACAAGTTGGTCCCTTCTTAATAACCTCCCATTAACTATACTTAGTTGATCTCTAATTCTAAAGTACCTTACCAAATTACAATTCTGCTCATCACCATTCTTCCAACCATTAATTACTCTTGCTTTCACAACTTGAATAGTTATATCACTAACTTCTGCCTGTTCCCACTCTTGTGCTGTTATAGCCATTTCTCCTAAAATGGTGCTCACCACATCTTTTGACTCCATTTCCTGAAACTCACCTTCATCCACTGGCGCTCTAGACAAGTAGTCCGCCACAACATTCTTATTACCTTTCACAAATTCCACCCTAAAGTTGTATCCCAATACTGACAACAACCACTTGGAAATTCGCGGGGTAATACCACCCTCTAAACCACGCCCCCCTTTAAAAATGTAGGTAAGTGGCTTGTGGTCAGTTTTCAACTTAAAGGGTAAACCCCACAAATAAAATTTGAAATGGTTTATTCCCCAACAACAGGCCAGGGCCTCCCTCTCTATCACGGAATATAAGACTTCGGCACCCTGCAACCTCCTGGATGCAAAACCAATGATGCGTTCTTCACCATCCTTAACTTGAGTTAACACAGCTCCAACACCTACGTTACTAGCATCAGTTGTTAAAAAGGTTTTGGCACATGAATCAAATATTCCTAAGGTTGGAACCTTCAAAATATGATCTTTTAGTTCTTGAAAAGAGCACTTACAACTATCATCCCACACATACACTACTCCCTTCTTCATAAGTTTCCTTAATGGTTCAACCATTTCTGTAAAGTTCTTAACAAACTTGGAGCAATACTCTGCAAGACCCAGAAATGACCTTAACTCTTCTTTCGAACCCGGTTCTGGAGCATGCTTGATTGCAGAGACAATGCTCTTCTTTGGCCTAATTCCACATTCATTTATTGTGTGTCCCAAATATGTCACTTCCCTTTTACGAATTTGACACTTTTCCCTCTTAATTGTTAGGCCATTCCTTTTTAACCTGTGCATTACTTCATGAAATAAAAGATCATGATCAGATTCATCCTCCCCTATGATTAGTATATCATCTTGAAAACATAATACACAACTCATGTCCCCAAAAACTCGTTCCATTATCCTTTGGAACACCGCAGACGCAGAAGCAAGTCCAAAGGGCATTCTCTTATATCTAAAAGCTCCTAGCGGTGTTACAAAGGATGTTAAATGTCGTGAATCAACATGCAGGTTTATTTGATGGTACGCCGAAGACATGTCCAAAACACTGAATGTATTACCCTTCGCCTTCAATGATAGCATTTCTGTAATATTTGGAAGAGGTTGTCGATCAACCCATATACATTTGTTGAGGTCTCTAAGGTCAATGCATAGGCGGATTTTACCATCTTCCTTTGGTGCAACGACCACCGGAGCCAACCATTCCGAGGATTCTATTGGTTCGATGATGTCCTCTTTCAACAATTTTTCCAATTCTTGTTTTAATGGCTCCCTCATTAAATTTGGGACATTTCTTACCTTGTGTACAATAGGTGTCGTATTTTCTTTTACTATAATCTTATGCACAAATCCTCTTAAAAGACCCAATTTAGGAGAGAAAACTTCAGGATATCTTGCAACTAAACCATGTTCTATAGGTTCTGTCACAACACCAATACTTATCTCCTCAGTAAGTGACACAGGTTCCTTAGCGTTTGGATTTAAAATTATTCCAAGGTCCTTCTGATGGCGCCAACCAAGGAGATTTGTACCAAAGTCTGTGATGTACACTTTCCCTTGAATGATTCTTCCCTTGAAGGAAATAGTCATGCAGCACATTCCTATAATCTCTATTTTTCTCCCTGCGTATCCCACGGCTCTTATGTCAGGAATTGTTAGATTCTTACGCAAAGAATCTGTCCATCCAGAATCAAATACTTCCTTTGAGATGAGGGTGAATAAGCTTCCCGAATCCACCATCAACTTAACCGGAAAACCATCTAACATGGCTTGGATATGCGGTTTATCCAGTACTTCAGTGCTCTCCTTCTTGACTCCTTGAAGTGAAATTACCTCACAGTTGTGAGAGACCAATTCTCCATGAACCGTCAGGATTATATCTTCCATGGTCTCAAAAACATCTTCTACCTCTTGAATCATCTTGTTATCTATGCCATATTTGAATCTGCAAACTTTGCCAAAATGCCCTTTTTTTCCACAGTTGCGACAAATAGCATTCCTGGCAGCACAT
The DNA here is from genome assembly GCF_031143425.1 of Pleurodeles waltl. NCBI lineage: Eukaryota > Metazoa > Chordata > Amphibia > Caudata > Salamandridae > Pleurodeles > Pleurodeles waltl. Next base: position 1,172,305,878 of record NC_090448.1, read on the forward strand.
GTTTTACTGGAAGCTATATGCCCCGGAGCGTCACATCGATAACATTTTATAACTCTCCATTCCTGTGTTTTACGTTTTTCCTCTTTATTTATTTTCACATCGTCACCGTTCTTATCACACCTATTCCATCGTGTTGCACCGCGAGGTTCTTCTTAACTTCTGCCACAACTCCTTGTTCAACCTGAATAGATTTTACATCCATTTTTTGCAGCCATACAGCTGCATGCTCCATTTTCTTAGCAATCAGTATTGCTTCTTCCAAGTTCGGATCCTTCATCAATAGTTTTTCGCGTATTCTTTTGTCACTTGCACACCTCACAAGCTGGTCCCTTATTAGAGAATCCAGTAAATGATCGAATTCGCAAGATAGCCCCAGACCTCTTAGACTTGCTACATAGGATGCAATGTCTTCGTCTCTTTGCTGTATTCTGGAAAAAAACTTATGACGTTGTAACACAAGGTTCGTCTTTGGGGTGAACTGTACTGTATGTCCAACATCTGTATAGACATATCAAAGACATTGGAAGGCTGCCCGTCCCCCATTCCCAGCGATATCTCTGGTAAATTCTCATATATTCTTCTGCCCTCAATTCCAAGGTGATGTAACAATATAGCTTGGCGTCTAGGAGGGGCATATCGATCACTCCCAATAGCTAACATATAAGTGTTAAAAATCTTCTTCCACTGTTTCCGGGGTATGGGTGGATCACCTGGCGTTGCTAGAAACGGTGGTGGCGCTGATATGCCTTGATCACCCATCTTATTATATATATAGATATATATATATATATATATTTTTTTTTTTTGTAGGATATGTATGACATTTTCATCTGTGTAAATTATATATTTATTTTCATATATTTAGTTGACAATTAAAAAATATATATATAAAAGAGATAGGAATAGTGTCTCTTCACTTTTTCTCTTAATTCTCTCTAAGCCTTCCTTCACCATCCAGGCATGAAATAGTCTTTCTTCCCTTTCTTCTTCTTTTTTTTTTCTTCTAGTTTCACTTCCCCTTTTTGCTCAAATCCTATTTCCTTGAAGTTCGTTCAAGGATTTAGGTAAGATTTCCGTTGCCGGTAGCAATGTTACTTGAACTGCTTGTTTCCTCTGCTGGCATTAAAGATGAAGTAGCGCGAGACGGCACTGAGGCACTGAGGCGTGTGTTGGAAGCCGTGTGCTTCTCATCTCTTTTGTTTGTTTTGTTAAAAAAAAAACATGTAACAGCGAGTCGAAGCACGCACGCAGTTTCCAAACACGCGTTGTATCTGGCGCGTGTTGGAAGCCGTATGTTTCCTTAAAAATAAGCAGCGCGTAGTAGCGCGTGCACAGTTTCCAAACACGCTTTGTGGCTGGTGCGCGTTGGAAGCCTGTAGTTGTTTGAAAATAATTAGCGCGTGAAAACACGCGCACAGTCTTTAACCGGCACAGTTTCTAAAAATACTTCCAAAACGATTTAAAGCATCGCGTCTTAAGCGATTTCAGTACAAAAGTTGCCGATTGAAAGGCAATTGAATAATATAATGGTTATTTTAAGTACCTTTCTTTGTACATTTCCTTGAAGGTCAGACTGTTCAAATAATCCAGGAGTGAAGGTGTTCCTTAGCCTGTCTCCTGCACAGGCCCTCGTCGCCAATGTAAGGTTTACTCCACTGAATTCCTCTTCTTTTTACAAGTTTCCTTTATTATGGTTAACAAGTCATAACACCTTCAGCAGTTATAGACACATCCTATTTTCTCCCTTCTCCAGATTCTTCTCCTCCCACCATTCCATTCCTGACCTCAGCTTACTACCTCATCACACTCTAAATTCCATAAAGGAGATGCTACAATGAATACTAAGATCTCCACACAATTATTATTATAAGAACCTGTTGTTCCTCCCTACTAACCGAGTAAGAGAACAGGCGCTACAAATGTGCCATGATTCTCCGATTGCTGGTCATAGAGGCATCATGGCCACGCAGGAATTGCTCTTGCGGTCCTTCTGGTGGCCTACCTGGAAATTGGATGCCGAAAAATATGTTCAGGCCTGTCCCATATGTGCCCAAGTAAAAATACCCCGTACCAAACCTGCGGGATTACTACAACCATTACCTGTTCCGCCGGCTCATTGGCACACCATTTCTACTGATTTCATGTGTTCACTACCTCCATCATCAGGAAACCGGGTTATCATGGTCACAATAGATTCCTTTACAAAGATGGCTCACTTCACTGCTCTGAAAAAATTACCTACCTCTCAAGAACTAAGTCAGATATTTATCCATCATATTTTTCGTCTCCATGGACTCCCACACAGCATTGTATCAGACAGGGGACCTCAGTACATCTCCCGGTTTTGGAAACGTTTCTGTAAGATACTGAATATCAATATAGCACTATCATCTGGTTTCCATCCCCAAACCAATGGACAGACCGAGCGTCTCAACCACGGATTAGAGCAGTACCTTCGCTGCTTTTGTAATTCTACCCAGAGCAACTGGAAAACGTAGCTTCCTATTGTTGAATTCTCGTACAATAACACTGTCCATAGTGCCTCCAAGGTCACCCCCTTTTTCTGTTCTTATGGCTATCATCCTACCTCTTTCCTACTACTCCTCGGTCTACCTCTTCTCTTCCTGCTGTGACTTCATTTTCCAGACGACTTCTACAGATCCATAGATTGATTTGATCTAACTTGCTGAACACTAAGAGATACATGAAGAGAATAGCAGATAAGAAGCGTAGGGATGCTCCAGTATATAAACTTCAGGATAAAGTCTGGCTTTCTTCAATATTTTTGCCTTTGTGACTTTCTCAGAACAAGTTTACACCTCGTTACTATGGTCCTTTCCGTATTCTTCAGTTCAATAGTCCTGTCACTGTCTGTCTTCATTTGCCTCGTACCTGGAGGATTCATCTGGTCTTTCATGTTTCCCAGCTCAAGCCCTATGTACCTGATCCTTACTCTCGACAGTTTCCTTGTCCTCCTCCTTTGTTAGTGAATGATGTACCAGAATATGAGGTACAGGACATTTGTGACTCTCGTATCTTTCACAAACGTCTTCAGTATCTGATTCATTGGAAGGGTTACCCTCTAAGTGAATGCTCTTGGGAAGATGTGTCTTCTTTTCACACCCCTCTTCTGATTCATCACTTTCACCACTTGTTTCCGCACAAACCTGGGCCTTCGGTGGGGGACCTACTGTTGTGCCGCTGCGCGCGGCACGAGCCAAACATTCGGCTCGGGCCGCGGCGTGCGGAATGAAGACGCGCCACGTCCCCAGCCTGCTGTGCACACTACGAGGCCCCAAATTGGGCATGGGGCCTCGTTCTTTCTTAGCGCGACGTGCTTACATGCAGGTCTAATCTCCCCCACTCACCGGTTCTTATCATCTTCTTCTTTTTTCTTCCTTTTCATTGTGCCTCCCTTTATGTTTTTTCTTTTTCCCATATTACCCCTCTCTTCCCAGAATACCTTAGTTCCCTACTCTCTATGGCTCCTAGTCCATTATGTTCTATGTGTTTTTCCCTATCTAAGATGGTGTCCTTTTACTTCCTGTTGGTCACTTCCTGTTTTTTGGTATTTAAGGGCTGTGATTCTTTCTCTCCTTGCGCTGCAACACTTTCTGTTTGGATGGTGTCTTCGCTCCTGCTTCCTTGTATTCGTTACTGGTTCACGTATGTTCCAGTGTTTTTCCTGTACTACTTTTGGCTCTTGTATTTACCTATTCAATTTGCTCCTGTTTCAGGAACCTTTCCTTTCTGGAGGTTTTTTCCCCTTTCAGGGTTTTTTTCCCTCTGGCACTACTTCTGAAGGACACGGCCTGCCCTTGGCGTTTCCATTGCCTGCAGCACCGTGGCTACCAGAAAGAGTCGCCCCTACCTGGGCCAAGGCCGAACATTCAGGAACAAGATCCTCGCCACTCGTTCTGCGGACTCCAGGTTAAAGCAGCGTGTAAGTCGTGACAAGGGGAGGTGACCAGGTGGGAGAGGCCGATGATGCTCATGTTTTCGAGGAGTGAGGTGGAGTTGGCGTTGTTCGGGCCTTCTAGGTGGAAATTGAGGTCCCCCAGGAAGAGGTTATTGGTCAGAGTCTTATCACCCGGGGAGGGGTGATGAAGTTAGAGATGTGGTTGTAGAAGTTAGTGTGGGGGTCTGGGGATCTGTATGCAAGGTTTCATCTGAAAGTGGTGTTTGCATCTGGTTTGATCTGGGAGTTGGGGTGTTCCATATGTCATCTGTGGTGGTGCAGTTTATGTGGTCTTTGTGGATGATGGCGATTCCTCTGCTGTGTCTGTTGGGGAGGTGGCTGTGGATCATCTTCTATCAGGGAGGGTAGTGGTGGCGATGTCAGGAGTAGAGGATGGGGTGAGCCAGGTTTCTGTGATGAACATTACGTTGGGGATGAGGGTGGTGATGGTGTTCCAGATTTCGATGGTGTGCTTGCAGAGGGATCGTAGGTTGAGTAGTATGCAGTGGAGATGGGGCACATGGTAGGGACTCCATTGTGTGGGAGTACTGATGGAATTTACGTTGCAGGTGATATGACATTTTTGGTAGGAGAAAGGGCTCTTTGTGGTTCGTGGTGAGAGGATACTGAAGTTAGAGTTCTGGGTCGGTCTGAGGTTCTTGATTTTGTCAGAGGAGTATTGGTGCCAGGTCGTGGAACCAGGGGTACTGGCACTGGGTGCAGTCCAGGTGCAGATGGGCTTGCCTTTGACGTGCCTTCGGTGTGCCATCGGCACACCCTCTGCATGCCCCACTAAGTGGATCCTGGGAAGGGCGGGGTGAGTGGGAGGAGGGAGGTGAAGGGCGGGAAGGCAAAGCGGCGGGCTGAGCACATGAGCAGGCAGACGGCACTGGACAATAGGGCAGAACTGAAGGAAAATAAGACAAACTTCAATAAACGCTAAAGGAAGGGAGAGGGAACAAGAGACAAGGAGAGAGAACAAGAGAGAGGAAAGAGTAGGAGAGGGAACAAGAGACAGAGGGAGAGAGAATAAGTCTAAAGAAGGACTGGGCACAAGGACAGGTGACAGAAAACACAGAACAGGAAAGAGTGAGGTCAAGCATGGCAGCCCGGAGGCAGCGACGAGCAAGGCAGAGGAGCACTGAGAGCACTGAGCAGTCTCAGGCTCAGCCGAATGAGAGGCCACAGGAAATTGAGGTCCAGGGACCTACTCAGTGGGGTTGCGCAGCGACCACCGTTAAGTAGGTCCTGGGGAGGGAGGGGAGAGAGGGAGGATGGCGGCGGAGGGTGGGATGGCAAAGCGGTGGGAAGGACAGCTGGGGCTGGGCACATGAGCGGGCAGATGGCACTGGCAATAGAGCGGAACCAAAAGGAAAATAAAAGAAAGAGACAATAAACACTAAAGGAGGGAACAAGGGACAAGCAGCGAGAACAAGAGACACAGAAAGAGAACAAGTGTAAAGAAGGACTGGGCACAAGGAGAGGCGACAGAAAACGTGAAACAGGAAAGAGCGAGGTTAGGCAGGGCTTCCCGGAGGCAGCGAGCAGCAAGGCAGAGGAGTGCAACTCAGAGCGAGAATGAGAGGCAGCAGGGGAGTGAGGTGCAAGGATAATCAAAGTTGATTGATCAAGATTAGAACTGTTGAATGGTCACCTGAGATGGTGTGAAATGATATCCTTAAGGAACAGAGTAGGTACAAGAAGTGGTATGATGGAAAAAGAGGTGTAAAAAAGTGTAAAGTGAAGTAATGTTACTTGGTGTGTGTTAAGAAACCTGGGAAGGTGTGTAAAGGCGAAGGAATGTTTTCTAAACCCATGAGGGTTGTAAAAATTTTCACTAACTTATCAAAGTTATGTGACAGAAGAATGTGGCATTTTAGTAGAATGGATTTCTGTAAGAAGGAGTGTGATGTGGAGAGGAATAACGGTGGTCATGATAAAGATTTTATGTAGAAGTGTTCTTTTTTTTTTGCTAGATGAAAGTGTTACACAGAGTGCTGTGCAACCTAGACCAGATCTTAACCATTGAGTTAATAAAGGTGTTGATGGGACACGCAGGATCAAATTGGGACGTGTTGTTAGTAAGCCTTCCCACCTAAATGATTTTTTAATCTTGTAATGTTCTTCTGGGTGAATTTGAAAGTCATATATAGTAAGCAGGGCCGTCTTTTATGCTGGTGGCGCCCTGTGCGACAGTCTTTTTTGGCACCTTTCCCCCACCCCATGACCATCTTAACATTTTAATTGTTTCCTGAAGGCTGGACGCAAACGCAACTGATAGTAAGTACATAGTATGGTGATTATATGTTGTTTACTTTCATATTATTAGAGTATTATTAGTAGCCGGTTCGGGGCTGCGTTGCATTCTATATTCTGGGATGGGATGGAATGTTTTGAACATGACAGTTATTTGTTGATCTTAATCTTGGGGAGCAGCTGCATTTCTCTGGGGCTGCGATAAAGTCTTTAACTATTTACCTTGGAGCCTCATCCAGAGTACTTTAAATGGGCCGGTACTGAGTACCAGCACTTTTTTATTTTGAGAGGGAGAGTACCGGCACTTCTCAGAAACAAGCAGGTACTCCGGTAGAGAGTACCTGCACTTCTATTTTCCAATTCAAGCACTGCTCATCCACACATGCCAATTAGATCCGTCCGGTACGGGAACTCACAATGGTTGAAGCCAAATATGGCTTTTTTTTGGCCTTCTCCCACCTGAAATTGCCTCTGCTTCAATGGATGTCAATGGCAGATATACATTATCTAGGGCGACCGGACGACCCGGATTTCCCTGGTTTTTAGAGGACTGTCCCGGTGTCCCGAAGCTTCTCTTAATTTTAAACAAATGTCTCGGTTTTTGGGACAAAGGTTGGATCATTGAATAAATGTCCCGGTTTTTGGGACAAAGGTCAGATCATGTAGGGAAGCATAAGTAAAGTATGAAATACTTAAAGTAATTTATCTGTTACTGTCAGGCAACACAGTCCCCTGTCTGCTCCCAGCCGAGAGACGAGTGGGGAGAGGTGGTTGGGGGCGGGTTGGGGTGCGGGGTGGGAGGTCAAGCCATAGCTCATTTTATATATGTAGTCTTGTAAATGTGTATATGTGTGTGTATATATATATATATATATATATATAAAATAAACACACATATGTATAGGCACACATTCACAAAGCTACGCAAAAAAAACGGGACAGGCCGGATATAAAATCTGGTCACCTTTATATTCTACCGATTATTTTTTTTTAATTCCCCACTTTCCTCTTCTAAAATGTTGGCATGTGTGCTCATCTATACACCCCTCTACCTTTATTGTACCAATCTTAGTTTGCAAAGCGCTGGAATGCTAGTGTTCCATGTTCGTGCTATATAAAGCCATAAAAACCTAATGATAAATAAAATGATTTTGCACATGTTGGTACCATGGGCATGCAATTGTCTTGCCAATAAAGTTGAGTGAAGTGAGTCTGAACGTTGCCAGGTGACGCGCCGCCTCCTGGGAGCCTAACGCGGCGGCCATCTTGCAGCGGTGCGTCTACCGGCAAGTCAGGTGCAAACCACGTCACCCTCACGAGAAAACAACATTTTTTACGTACAAAATGCACCCTGTTCTGCTAAACGTCTTATTTAAAGTTTGGTGCCAAATGTGGACGCAGTTACTTTTTATACATTTTTTTAAAATATAAAAATTCCAAGTGTTACGCGTTCCAAAACTCGTCTCCAGCCTTTACATTTTGACGTGATATATACTTAAATGACATTTTGTATTCTCGTATAGTTACGCATTAAAATCTCACATCGAGGCTTGGAACACACGGGTGCCCTTTCGCCCCGTCTGCCAGACGTTACACCAAAACAAATGTTACTTCCGGGTGGGAGGAGGCCACGTCACCGGCGTCACGTCAGCGTGGAACATGGCGGCCTCTATCCGGGAGAAACAAACCGGTGAGTCCCGGTGGGGTGCAGGCTATACCGGCATGCAGTGCCCACCTGAGGCTGGGGTTGGGGCACACCTGTACAGGGCAGGGGCTGGGTGTGGGTACTGGGAGAGTGCAGGGAGGAGGCAGTGCCCACCTGAGGCTGGGATTGTGGCACTCCTGTAGAGGGCAGGGGGCTCTGTGTGGGTACTGAGGAAGTGCTGAGAGCAGGCAGTGATTAGACACACATATAGAGGGCAGGGAGGCTGTGTGTGGGTACTAGGGGAGTGCAGGGAGGAGGCAGTGCCCACCTGAGGAAATGATTGGGGCACACATGGAGAGGCCAGGGGTCTGTGTGTGGGTACTGGGGAAGGTCTGAGAGGAGGCAGAGATTGTTCACACCTGTAGAGGGGCATGGCCAGAGAGCCTGTGTGTAAGTACTAGAGGAGTGCAGGGAGGAGGCAGTGCCCACCTGAGGCAGTGATTGGGGCACACATATAGGGTGCAGGGCCTGGGAGGCTGTGGGCCAATGCTTGCTTACCACCTGGCTCTGCTGTCCCCTGGGGGACAAAGGGCGGTACACTGGAGATGCAGATGCTGCCTTCTCTCCCTAAACCATCCTGTCCTGAAGGCCACAGCAGGGCCTACAACCTCCTGGTGCACTCTGATGTCATGGGTGACCTGGACTCTGTATCCTTTCATCCTTTGGAGCCCCACTCTCATGGAGTTTCACTTGCCTTCTGTAACAAATACAATGTGTCTCGAATTTGCTTAAGTTGGAGCTATTGGCATTGTAAATTGCTACCTGCACTTTTCTTGCCACATAAACTGAAAATAAAATGTAAAACAGTTGACGTAAGTGAGCTGATTGAAAGTGCCTTGGCCAGCATGAGCTCAAAGGTGAGACACAAAAATTAAGTTTGCTCACAGACAAACATATCGGCAATTGTGTATTTATCCATGTAACAGGGTCAGTCTGCAAGGTGATAACACCACCTCCCCAATTTACCAATGATGATAAAGGATTTTTGAAAGGAAAGCCCACAAACAAGTGAAAGTAATGGGTGTGAGATGGGCGTGTTTAAAAGCCCACAATCCTTATAACAGGTCAAAGCACTTGTGCGCCCGACCTAAAAAGGGATGGAGCTTGTCTGTGTTCTTAAGCTTTACAATATTGGTGTTAGGAGGGACATTTAGCTGTCTCCCCTCCCCCACCGGTATTGCTGTTGCGTTCCTCTCACCCTAGAGGCTGTACTATGTCTTCACTACCCCACAATGTAACATCTATCGATCAAGAGCAGATACATCAGTTAGTTTCTTTTTCATACCACACAAACTGCGGGTGACATACAAGTGCCTTTGCTCTAACAAATGTGCACTACCTTCAAATGTTGCCAGTCCCCTGTTGTGACAGCTACTACAACACCTACTGTGATAAGAGTGTAGGGTTGCTTCCTCACATCCCCAAATCAGAATGCTGGGTCCCATTAGGGGTTTCTCTTGCACCCACTCCCCAGTTTAAAAAGTTGGTGGCAAGCTACAACACCTTCTCTGCGAGGGCAAACAGTGCGGTGATATCACGGGGGACTGCATTGACATCACCAGTCAGACAACCATTGCCACAGTATGCACATGGAATAAATACATATTACAGTTACTCTAGTATTCAATTTTTTCATATTCCAGACTCTTTTGAAGTTCATTGTATGCCCGGTCTCACTTTGTGATATGATAATGAATATTTACCTTCTACTCTACCATAGTTCTGACTGGTCTCACTGATTTTAGGATGACCCTACCAGAGAACAAAAGCTGTCCGGTTGTAAAAAAGCAGTTGTGAACTTAGTGGGATTACAGTCCACCAACACCTCACCATTAGTTGGTTTTCTTGTCATTCTCATTTGCTTGTTTCTTATTCGGTGGCTTGCTTTTTAATTCTTGTATTGAATCATAGTTTCTTTACCTCCCTTTTGGTTGGCCAACTTGTATCCTTTCACTGCTCACATTTAGGGAACTGCTTTTTTTCTTTTTCATGCAGAGTGGCGTCCTCTTCTCTCTCCCTTGTGCCCTTCAAATACCCTGTGTGCTTCCCACCACCCCTTCCAACCTGAATGTAAAAGGACAGCAATAGAGATGTCTTTCCTAGGGTGTCACTGAAGAGCGGACTTTAAAAGATTGTTTTTGTGTTTTATTTGTATAATCGGCATTCAACATATTGTAAGAAAGCACAAACGTTGGCACACAAAGGCTTTTATGACACTGGGAAGGGATGTCTGTTGTACTCACACTGCTGACATATGAATCAAAAGGTGTTCTTAGCTTGACACTTCTGTGGACTCCATAGAGTGCTACAAAGAACCAAATGGCTGAATCCCATAGGAAGTATATTAGACCTTTTCAAGTGTTTCCCTTTACATTCTGACACATTCTTAGTTTAAAATTCTTTTCTGATTTTTCTGAATGAAGAGTATTTGCAAAATAAACCTTGTCATTTATAATGATTGAAAATGTTGAATTCAATGCACAGTTTTTATAGACCATAAGATATGTTTACTTTTTTCAGTATTTTGAAATGTTTTTTTCTTGTACTTTTTTTTTTTAAACAATACTGTACCAAACATTGGCAAAGCTGACAGCTTGGCACTAGCATTATAAATGTGAAACTTGTAGACTATTCCAGTGTGTGTGCTTCTCTTAAATTAAAGACTTTCTTAGCCCTCCAGAATGTAGGAAAGTGTAATTAATTTTGTAATCATTTCCATAATGACGAATGTGACACTATTCTGAAGTCATGTTCTTGCAGATACTTTACTCCGAGGTTTGATTTGATTAGAACAGCCTCTCTTTCCAGCCTGTACACTAGTGCTTAATTTGTGACAGTGTTTTCCAGTGCTCGGCACCAACTACTATTTCTTAACACCGGCACTTTGATAGTGTATCAAATGGTCGCACTGTTTTATTTATTTATCTTTTATGAGCACATCAGCAGAGTACGCAACAATATGATATATATAAAAAATAATGCCAGCGCATCCAGGCCACCTCTAGAGCATTGGGTGACATAGAGTAGTCCAAGCTGTCACATTTGTAGAAGTGTGATGGGTAGTAAAAAACACTATCCCCAGTTTAAGGCAGTGTTTCTTAACCTGTGATCCGGGCACCTATGGGAGTCCACAAACCTTACTCAGGCTTCCAGACACCTCTGCTCTATTGGATTTACACCAGCACACATTCCACGCATACACAGAAGCAGAACAGGGGCTCAATACTTCTCACATCTGGCTCCTAAAGCTTTAAACAACTTCCCTCAACACATAAGAGCCAGCTCCTTCCTTCCTGAATTTCACAAGAAGCTGATGACCTGGTTGTTCAAGCAAGCCTTCTTGGTGGGCATCATTTTCAGCTGGCAAGATCCCTCCGCTTTTTGGGTGACGTGTTGGTGCCTCGGTTCAAGAAGAAAAAAGTGGTGTAGTTCCTCCTTTGCGTTGTTTGCGACCAGAGCCTGGAATGCTCTTCCTTTGGATCTCTGCGCCATGAAGGATGAAGCTGCCTTCAGACAGAATCTTAAAACTTGGCTGTTTTATTCTGCCTATCAGGAGTTAGCCTGTGCCTGGGTCGGGTTTCTAGTCTGCTTAGCGCCAGGACAGTCTCTGAGAAGCCGGGCACTCTACCAAACCTAAATAATAATAATCATGGACCTATTGCAAGCGCTTGCATACCTCTGCGTATGCTGAGTGTGCTGAAAAAATATACGTAACATAGTGTAACACTGGTACTGGCATTTGGCTGCAGGGGCGGTGGTTGGTGCAAGCTTCAGGGGCCTCATGAGAAATACCGAGGAACCTGGCACTTTTTTCACTCAGTCACTAAGCTTGTGTTTGCTTCAGTGAGGAATTCTGTAAGTGTAAAGCTTCTTTCCAGGGGCAGAACGCATTATTGTTTGTTCTGGTGCCTCTTATGTTCCCTCCATTACACTGTGAGGTGGTGCTTTGAGGCCTGTTTAATGTACCTAGAAAGCCTGTCTTGAGTGAGTCTTTTGAGGGTTTGGCTCTTTGGCTTTTCAGAAACTCGTATTAATGAGCACTTAGCTCGCTTTCTTTGATATGGCAGTAGTTTCTGCAGATGCAAATCTGCATAAATTGAGCATTTTCTGAAAATTGACATATTCACTGTGTCTCAGAGAGGGTTGTCGTTCTGCTTAGCCCTTATATTGATCATGCAGGCTCTCAGACCAAGAAGACTGGTTCATTGGAACTAAGAAGTTCAGCACTGAGAATGCGTCTGTCCACAACAAATCCCTGGCTTGTGGTAGCAGGGAGCGAGTAGTTTAAACACCTCTCCCCATTTAAAGTTTGTTGTCGAAGTACTCAATCTACTTTGTTTCAGTATGAAAATTAGTAAACTGCTTGCCACTGAAGTATGCATGAAGTTTTCTAACTTCAGTTAATGTTAAGACACTATGGACTGCTTTACATTCACAGCCGTAAATGTTCACTGAGTGTCCAAAGATGAGCATAAAGGGAAAGGACCAAGATTTGGCATGTGGTCGTTTCTATAAAATGATGGGTTTTAGGAACTTACCATGCTCTGCAGATTTGAAGTAGCAAACTGTTCAATGAAAGAAAAAAACAGCAGAGAATATGCTGCTACAAGTGCTCGCCTTTATAAACCTAGCACTTGCCCTCATATATCAGCAATAGCAAACTGTTCCTGCTTATGTGGATTTGTTGTGTGTGTGATAGGGCCTTGTTGTTCGGCAGGCAGACCCAGAGAAAGTCAGCACTTTGATGGCCTTTGAAACAAGATTCTACTACAGTTTTAAAGGCCATGGCTCCAGGGACTTTTCAGCTGCACCACCCACTTAACAAAAGTGCCTCCTTTACCGTTGTTGATTTTAATTCTTTGCCCATTTTCCCTTGTAATTACTAGGCGCTGATATCATCTCCTGCGTCATGGTATTTTTATTTGTAAAGAGAGGAGCCAGAGGCTGACGTTTCTCTAGTCACTGTTATTTCACATTAGTGAAAGTGCCCTTCGTGAAACATTTAATATGCTGTTCTGTCTGTAGGCACTTTTATAGTGCCGAAGGCATCTGTGTCGCCTAATTGACTTAGTTTGAAATACATTCTCCAGCACCTTACCATCCACCATGTCCTGATGATGTTCCAATAAATTACGCCTAAGTTTAAAGGATTCATGATTCAAATGTACTAATGACAATGATTGAAAATTCTGACAAATTGTGGTAGCCACTCGTGACATCCTTTATTGCAATGGTCTTTGGTATTTGCATAAAAGTATGTACACCCAGCTTTCATATTTTGTATACTTGTGTGATTATTGTGAGCAATAGTCACTTCATTTCCTGTTATTTTTTGTTTAAAACTAATTTTGGGGTCTCGCTTGAGACAACACGTGCTGTTGCTTGCAAGATATTTTGATAACCTAAAGGGGGCTTAGAGCCCTGCCTTTACCTACATAGTCACTTTTATTTTCTTGGTTCTCATTGGTCAGCGTGTACCGGTTTAACTTTGTCTTTGTGTGCTTTTTTTTTTCCCTGGAGCGTGGAACAAGTGCTCATTTCTTTCTTTGTTAGTATTCTTCCACTGCTCACGCTCGTTCGAAAGCTTGCAACAGATTACATTGTGAATGTACTTTGAGGATTAAGAGACACTGATAAATTATACAAGAGATAAGCCATGGGTACTCACAAACATTTTGCCACAAAGTTGGGCCCGTTGTGTGACTGAAAGCCGCGTTTATGGCAGAGAGACAGTTTGATGGGGGGTTGATTGTAGGGGCAGCGAATATGTTCATCTAGTGGTTAAATTCCCCAATGTGAAACCAGAAAACCTGGGCTTAGTCCTGGCTTCCTCACCTGATCAAATTGTGTGATCCTAAGCAATTGCTTTATTTCACTTTCCCTCCTTTTTCTTCATTTTCACATATAGGAAGACCTCGAAAGGCATGCCTTCAGGATGTGCGCTTTATAAATCCTTCTCCTGCATATGATTTAATAAACTATAATGTTCTTCATGTATAATAGCAACTCAGGTCACCCAAAGGGTGCACATATCAACCGACTTGCGTCTTCTGTCACTATTGGCATGGTTTTCAGGATGTGGGGTGCGGTGGGGATAATGAAAGTTTCTAAATACATGTTGGAAAACTTACTTTAAAAAAAGTACTTCTCAATGCAACCCACTGATATAATCTGATGTATCAAGGTGAAATGGTCCTGCTTATTTGAATTATGAAGAGACTTTATCATACTTCTACATGTTTGCTTCAAGATGTCTTTAAAAACTGAAGGTGTTCCTAAAGTTAAGCGGTGCAGGACAATTTTGTTTCTTTGTTTAACGTCAATTAATCTTTAATTAAATGCTTGACAGTTTATTCAATCTATTTATAATATTAGTGCTCAGTCTAGTAAACAGCATCCCAGTGCTGCTGTTGAGCAGAGGACCGCATGTGAAGGCCAGGAGTGCCGCACTTTGAGTATCACTGATATAAATGTAGAAGCTTCCAGGGAGTGTGCGTACATTTAAACATATTCAGCTATATTGACATGTGACTTGTGTGGCTTTTACAAGACAGGCTATTCACTGTTGGTAACCACATTCACTCACTGTGGGTCTGTTAAATATCAAGATAGTCCAGTTGGTTGTGTCAAACCAACACAACTGCGTAAAATGTCAATGTTGCCAAACCTACATCAGTTTTTCATCCATTTGCGTTTCATAGAACAAACCTTGTTTTGTTGTTTATATGTAATACCCACTTTAAAGTTTTGTAGCTAACTTTTCTTTGGTGGCGTAGGCTATCTAATTGGACAGAGTAATGAATTATATTTTCTTGAATTCTCACTGAGCACTAGTTCTGCCTCAGATTTCAAAGAGCCACACAGAGAAAAACACAATAAACCTAGTTCTCATTGCCTAATCTGGCTTCACCAACCATAAAAACTTTAGAACGTTCATTTGTTTCGATAAAGTCCTGTTAAGGGTATGTGGCTTCATTTCGTAGACTGCACCTCCAAGTCAAGGAACTGTATCCCCCTGACCTCTGAGGAGCAATCTTCTAAAGGCAGACCAGGTGTAATTAGTACAACAGAAAGGCACTATTGAACGCTGTCCATATTCTTTTGATACATCTTTATTTTAGTAAGGTGTATTTGCATGTTGAACTTCAAAAGTGAAAGTTTGAAGGATGTCCAGCCCCCTTGATTCATGTCAGCAGAGACTGAGAGCCTATAAGACTTTCCATGGCTGCAAAGCACCCACAGAAGCAAACCTACATAAACCACACCATGCTTTACAATGACAGGCCTCAACATTCCATACTATCCAATGACAGGCCATACAATACCATACTATCCCATCCTATTCTATATAATGACAGACCATACCATTCCATACAATGGCAGACTGTACCCTACCATACTACATAATGACAGGCCATACTATACTACATATTGATAGACCATGCTATATCATAGAATGACATACCATACTATACAATGACAGGCTATATCATGCCATACTATTCTATGACAGACAATATCATACCATAGCATACAGTGGCAGGGTATGCTATGCCATATCATACAATACCATACTATACAATGACAGGCCCTGCCATACCATACCATGACACGCCCTAACATGACAGGCCATGCCATACCATGACACGCCATAACATGACGGGCCATACCATGCCATACAATGACACCCCATACCATATAGTTGCAGGCCATAACATTCCATGCAAGGTTATATCAGTGACAGACCCTACCATACTATACAGTGACAGACCATTCAGTACCCGACAATGACGGGCCTTTACATACCGACCTCCAGGGTATTGCAGTGTTCATAGGTAAATTTTGCGGCACCAAAAGTGGAAATATTGCAGCATATGATTTTTTTTTTTTAACACTCTGTTGTTCCACATCAGGTTGTCCTGCCCCCCAAAAACACTGACTATCGAGCTAATCCACTCAAAACCTCTTAACCCAGCACTTCCCTACAGAAATGTAGCAGAAAGCACCAAAGCAGACATGCAAGCCTATGCGTCCTGAAGAGGCCAGTGAGAAAGTGATGTTTGAAACGTTAACACTATGGCAAACATCCTCATTGTCACCCTTGCCTTTCCCTTTTTCAATAACCTTGCACAGTTGAATTATGAATTAATGACTGACCTGATCCCAGTCCATTCACTGGTCAGTCTGCATGTAAGATCTACCATCCTTTCTGGCTACCTCTGCAACCCTTTGATTCAGTTCCCTCTGCCTCGTCCCCCAATATGAAATTCATCAAAGTTGTTTCAGAAGAAGTATTCTGTCGGGGGTATTCATGAGACTTTCTGTTGCAAAGTGTAGCACTTACTGCAAGACATTTCTGTTGGTTTGTTTGTTATGAAAGAGGTTTTCATTGGAGAGAACAACTAGGACTTCTACTGACCTTTGTGTGGCACTGGTATATGGTTCCTACTAAGATAATAGGACTGCGTATATGGACAACAGAACTTCAGAATGTGGGGACTGAGTCCGTCCACACCATCGGAGACTGTCGGCCTAATTCCTGGCTGGCTCGCAGTGCCTCATCTGAACCCCTAACCTGACACTCTGACTCGTAAGGCAGTTGTGGAAAAATATCTTACCCCTTTCGTTATATCACTCATGCGTGCCCAGGCAAAAACCAAGAGACATATGAGATACATTTTCAATACGTTTATTGAAACAATCATAGTTTTGCATTAAGAGAATTAGCTGCTATAATTAGGCAGATGAAACGAAGCAAAGTTATCAGTGTTATGGACATGGTGAAGAAAATGACCAATCCGACCATGGTAAATGATTTGTAGAGGTTCCTACTGAAGTCTGTACTGAGAGGATAGTGCGTGTACCCTCTTCCTTTGCCCAATCTAAGATGCTAGCCTTAGCCCCCATATCTGGAGAAATGAGTCAGGAATCAGCCTGTAGCATGAATAGCAAACCCTTCGGGAAGCTGTGAAGTTAGCGTGAGCAGAGCTGCATGTTGAACACAGCTTTCATCCCAGGATGGTCACGGCTGAAATGCTCCTCTGCCCTTTCCGGATTAGTGCATGGTATATATAGTAATAGAACACTATGTTAGAGGCACAGCTCTGATGCTATGATGTGTCTAGATGTTAGAAGTTTGTCTCTAAACCTCCAATATAAGCACCGCGATATCTTGTACTGTGTTCCTAGCCCTTTGAAGGAATGTATTAATTATATGCCTGGAAGGTCTAACTAAAAACAAGCAGCGTGTGCACTGTATTCCTAGGATATTATCATGCAACCAAAGTGTGCGAAATGTCACTTGCTAAAAAACGATGCAGCTAAAACATGTAAAATATGAAATATAAAATTAGGCTTAAATTGGGAACTAACACAGGCCCAAGAAGGCCTTTCTACACCACAGAGATGGAAATAAAGCCTTAGCTGCCATTAGTGCGGTGGCACCAGAGTCCAGAATGCTACGGACCCACTGCACCCTAAATATTGCTGATTTTCACAAGCCATTCAGAGACCTGGGCTCTACATGTCTTCACTCTCCTTTTATGTTTGCCACTGCCATAGTTCTTATGTATCTCTGTGCCCTTGATTTTGCCACCCTTTCCTAATGCAACTACTTCAAAAATCATATTTCCTTACTGCACACTTATCCATCCAGCTCCCTGCCTGCTCTCTACCCTACTCTCTCTCTCTGATGCATATGCCACACTACTCCCATTATGTCCCTCCCCCAGAAGGCCTCAAAGTGTTGGCTCCATCCAATTTGGTGAACCCAAATCAAGCATCCTAGTTGGAATCTTGTCCTCAAGGCTATTGGTATGGATTTTTCTCCTACCACATTAAAATATTTCCTTAAACTATGGGTAGGAGTAGTGCGAGAGGGGACAGGCCAATACTCTTCCAGTCCTCCCAGGAACAGATCCAAGGCTTTTTTTATGTCCAGTTACTGCCACATGTGGCAGCTGCAGCCTAAATTGTACAACAACGTTGTTGGGCAACAGTACATATTTCTGGGGAGCAGGTCATATTTTTGTCATAAAACTTTGAGTGAGAGTAAGAAATCGAAAGGCGGAAAAGGGAAAAAGAAGGAGGAGAA
Organism: Pleurodeles waltl; assembly: GCF_031143425.1. Taxonomy (NCBI): domain Eukaryota; kingdom Metazoa; phylum Chordata; class Amphibia; order Caudata; family Salamandridae; genus Pleurodeles; species Pleurodeles waltl. The sequence goes on from NC_090448.1 coordinate 1,172,323,890, forward strand.
AGACAGGAGAACAGTGGCAAATTGTGAAAGCAAAGATAAAAAAGGTCCAAGAACAATGAAAAGAAATCACAACTGATGGAAAAAAGGGGGTGTGACTTTCAATCAACATTAGGCTGCCTTATTTTTTGGGAACCCCGCATTTGATGGCACAGGTGGTACCCTTATCCCTGGACTTCAACACATATTTTTATTAAATTAATTACTAAGCAGCTGTGATTGTCACAGAGGAGTGTCCTTTGTGCTTATTTGTATATTCATTGTTCTCCCCCTGTACTCTGGACCGCAGTTATGCAGACAGGGTGTGGATGAGACTAGGACAAAAATGCAATTATCAGTTCATAATTGTTATTGTGTGCATTTTTCTGCAGTGCTCGCGCTGTACCTACCATGTGCAGGCCTTGGGAGCTGCTTTGAATTATGAGTGTCCATCTAACCATGGAGCAGCATGTTTGTGGGGTGATCACCTCTTAACGAGGGCCTGCTGCCCTTGCTGTTACTCCTGAGACCGGTTTGGTGTGGATGGAGAGTGGTTCCACACAGGGAAGCCTTTCCACAGGGCAATGGTGCTCAGGAATAGGGAAGCGATAGGTACTTCATATGGATCAGGCTGGCTACTTCACCCCTTGCCTACCACCGATAATAAGTTTTGGGGAGGAAGGCAGAAGAGGAGTGCATGCAGATTCTAATGTCCAAGGACACTGGCTATCAAACACAAAGGTGACCATTACCTTGAGCATCAATTACATGTGAAGTCAAAGAATACAACCACTTGCCTGTTGAGGCACCCGTGTGAAAGCACACACAGGTGTACACATGCATGTCTGAGATATCACAACTGTAGGGGCCCTGGTTAGGGGAGATTGAACAGACTGTACCCAGGAAGAGCCAAAAGGCAGTCCCCCCACCGGGTTATAGGTAAAACGTCCCATGTCTATAAATATAGGTTATGCTGTCGCCAATCATAGTCTATTTGGAGGGGATTTTAGTTCCCCTCACAAAGAATACTTCATTTCGGTAATCCTTTTGACATCAGAGCCCAGCTTTCATGTCTTGTTACCAGTAAATGGGAGAACCAACGCTGGGCATGCGTGCTTGTCAGGATTACTGGGGGGAAATGCACAGTGCTACTCAAAACACACAAGATCAGGGCTCAGCGTTTTACCTAACCGGGGGACTTTCACTCCACGAACCTTATACAGACTACCAGCAAAGCTCAACAGCTGAGCACTGCATCCTCGGGGGGCCAAGAGTTGTGGCACATTTCTAGTCTGAGCACATTGCACATTTGCTGGAATTGTGCCTGACAGTTTGCCCAGCATCTTTAGCAGATATTCCCCTGACCGAACCACTCGCCATAAAGAATTTCTTGGGAGGGTGGGCCGGTGGATTTATGCAATGCTGCTGAAAGTGTTGCATAACTACTTCTGTGGCACATAAACTGTCAGACCAGTACGTTTCAGAGCAACACAATTTCGGAAAATTGTTTCATTAAATCAGCTTCAGTGAAAAAGTTGGATACTGCTATACCTTATATATTAATAGCAATTTCAATTATAACCTTTGGTTGAAAAACTGTTTTTTAAATGAAAATTCCTTGGTTCTTAAATGCCGTTTTTTAATTAATAATTTACACATTTTCTAAATATTTTTTTTAAATACCTTGAAACCTAACCCTACCTCAACCATCACCTTAGTCTCTGATCCTAGTTTAAATCCTAATCCTGACATTATTATATCTTTCCTCGAACCTTGTTCATTACATTATCAACCATATTAGTTACTCTGCCCCTCGCTGTGATGTTTAACTTTAGGCTAGCCTTACCGTAGCCCTTACTGTAATCTTTACCCTGACTCTAAACGGAACCGTAAAGCTATCCGCCACCTTACTATCTGAAGGTCCACGAAATACATTCTCTGATTTCGGTTTCCAACTAATTGGCATACTTGAAATATCAGTTAAAGAATTTCATTGAAATGTCCTTTCTCTAAAATCTCCTGGGATGAAATAACAGGATATTACACTATAATGTGCCACACTACCTGTAGATTTCAAAACTCAAAAAGGTGTTAGTTAAAATCAAAACACTGCAGGGGAAGACAAATGCAGTTTCTGTGATGCCACAGAAATAAGTTGCCTGTATTGAGCACTGAATCCGGGGATTAGTCTAAAAAGATATTTTCCCATGGCGCAGAACCTGCGTGAAGGCATTTTCTAGCTAAATAGGCGGTCTTAGGCACACTTGATTGGCCCAGTGCACGCCAATCTCATGATTCTGTGCCTGGAGTATAGTATTTTTTTCCATCAGTACAAGAGGACTCAAGCATTTTAAGCCCATCCAGCATGTGTCCAATTTAATATTTGGGGAACTGGAAAGTGGTACATTTCAGTAGCCCAGCTTTGAGTAATGGCTGCCACGATTCATAGGCATGGTTCCAAAGGAATAGTAGAAATGACCTCTCCTTACACTAGATGATTTGTAAAAGCAGTGTTTATAGACACCTTGGACGTGAAATTGAAGGGTTGGATGCTTTTCGATAGTTGCACTTCTTTTACCTTCTGACTCCTCCTCATCCCAGTGGCCAAAGAGCCGAAATCCGAGTCACAGAGAATAATAATTTCACCAGTGTTTGGTTGATGCTTGAAGAAAGTTTGTCACTGGATAACAGTCTGCAAACTTTCTGTGAGTACTTGTCTTGAGATAAGGGTGTTTGTCATGTTCAATTCTGGGCGGTGTCATCGGAGTGAAATGATTCAGTAAGTCTTTTAGTAGATCATGAACAAAGACGTTCGTTTTCCAAAACATGGACCAAGTATTTGGAACTTCATTGCAGTTCTTCCTATTATCTCACTGATCAATTCATACTTGGAGCAATGTAGGCACTACAATCAATTGATTTAAATAGCCTGAAAATGCCATGTTTCCCATAACCTCAGCCAGTGGTGCTTACTGCCCAAAAGAGCTGTTTGAGGAAGAAGATGAATTGAGGATTCCAGCCTCCATGACCAAGACCGTATGCCCACCTCAACTACTTTCTTATTAGATAATTTCCTTAAATACAATGTAGTCTGATGGATACTTCAGTGTACAGATCCCTCACACCTTGTGACACCCCCCTGGACGCCAGACTGGATATGGAAACTTGCAATGGCTCCTGCGCTCTGGCAGGTGGCACCATTGACCTTTGTTGTGACTCTGTCACGCCTCTAGACATGATATTTATTTGTATATAGAAGTCACTCCTGCATGCTGATGTCAGTTCTTAATTTAGCAACACAAAAGGATGATGGATGCAGTGCTGAAACTTTTCACTCACCCCCAGTCACAGACCAAGCCATATGCAAATCAATCTTGACCCTGTTCCCCATAGCAACAGTCAAGCCCGAACTGCCAGGCCAGGTCCTCCCGGGACCAGAAACAAGCACCCTGGGACCAGTTTTAGGGTATCGCCCTTCATCAGCCAGGCTAGCTTGAATCCAGTGGCACAGTGAGCACGGGACCCACGTCTGGGAATATCCTTCCCACTTAGGGCAACTTTAGCACCACAAAAGGATGATGGCCTGAGTGCTGAAACTTTTCAAACATTCACCCCCAGTCACATATGTGGGTTTAATTAATGGTTCTTTTGCTCACCATGCCACGCCAGTTTGTACTGAGCCATATGCAAATCAGTCTTGACCCTGTTCTCCATGGGAACAGTCCAGCCCGAACTGCCAGGCCTGGTCCTCCCTGGACCGGAAACGAGCATCCTCAAACCGGTTTCAAGTTATCACCCTTCAGTCAGGCTAGCTTGAATCCAGTGGCACAGGAGCCACGTTTAGGCATACCCTCCTCACTTAGGACAACCCAGGATGCTCGTACAAACCAGGAAGATGGTGGGAAGAATAGTTTGTACTATTTATATGGGCAAACTCCTCCAACCAGTGCTGTATGTACCACGAGAATTGACAGTGTACTGGCTACACCAAATAGGTAAACATATTCCTCACATTCATTAGCTGGAACTGACTAATAAGATCCATCTACCAATGGATGGAAAGAAAGGAGATAGGGATGTTCTTGGTCAGTTATGTTAATTGTTGAGGATTCATTAGGTGGGAGTTTGACAATCTCACTGCAAGGGTTACTAGGAGAGAAGCAGGTGGAAAGAAATTTCATAGGTTTAAGTGCGCCAACATATGAGCCCTCTAGCAAAGCCATATCGGGTCGTGGGTAGGCCACTTCCTGTATAATTCTCAAGTCTGTAGATAAATCCTGTGTCCAAGGACCTTACAAGTGCTTCAGCTTCTCTCAGAATACTGAATAAACAGAGGATGGGCGCCAAAAACAGGAATGGTAGGCTGTCTGTGTCCTTACTGATCTCAAATGTTTTTTATTGTGCACTGAGTATTATACTGAATGTATGCAACCTTTCTGACAGCAGGGCTAAAGCACTATTAGATTAGAGCTACTGTTTAGTTCAGGAATAGCCTCTTGTTGGTAGTGCAATGAGACAGGAAGAATGGAGCCGAAATGCAGGGAGCTCTTTGTTCCACATGGGTCTTCCCTAGTGGAACTGTGGAACGACATTGGTTCATTCCTTCTCACAATGTACTGCACTTAACGTTGCATTTTTTTTTTTTTGTAATATCTTTTTTAATAACAATTAACAATTCGCTGTTTACATCACTCTAGTACATTGTTGGGAGCATCATATTCTCATCGTACATAATATTGAAAAGGCTACAATATTTTATTTGTGTTCATGTGTAGCTTGTGTCATGGTTTAATGCTCACCCCTGTCTTTAACTAAACTTTATTATCCGCAGGTGTGTTGGTTCTAGTGTGGTTTCCCATGAGTGTCTTGTTCTTTGCCGCTTTGTGCTACCCATTCTTCTTGCATGCATATATAACAGCTTCAACTTAACACTAAACTATACACACACTTGATGGCTTTGGTGGGTGGTGTTAGTATTGAGCGGCGGGGGTGATTCCCTGAGGGAATTGTGTCTAGGGGGAAATGCCAAACTTTTCCATGAGTTTAACTACTGATCTCTACGTATACCTGTACACACCTCTGGGTTGATCCTTGTGGCCTGCAGCATGCTTACTGTGTTTTTTACTAGTTTTTTCTCATTAGTGGTATTGTTGAGGATATTCCCTGTCTACTTTCTATTTACGCTCAGATTTCTGCTTCTGCTGGTGTTGTGTTGGGAGCCACTGGTCTATCTCCTGCAGTAACCCAGTTAATCATTAGTTCTTCCCACCCTGGGGCAATGGGGGACTGCCTGATCCCCCTTGCCTCTTCTGACTTTAGAACCTGTAATTCCGCCCCAGCCCACCTCGTAACGTCGCTTTTCCATTCAGCCAGTGAGGGATGGTTTGAAGCCTTCCAACCCTTTGTGATTAATCTCCTGTAGAGGGCCAGGGCGAGATCCAAGAAACGACCCCCAATCTTCCCTTGTGACATATTCGTCTTTACACCCAATAGACAGACATCGGAGTGAATGGCAGTACTGTGCCGTATAATCCTGATATATGCTCTGTAACTGCCTTCCAGCCCACCTGTAGCACCTCACATTTCCACATCATATGGTCAAAGTCTGCCTCGTAGCTGCCACATCTGCGGCATGTCCTGGGGGTCCCCCCATATATACGGAACAGTCGGTGAGGGGTAAGATATGTTCTATGCAAGTAGTTATATTGGATATATTGTAGTTGGGTATTACGTGAGACCCTACGGGAATGAGCCAGAGCTCTGTTCCAGTCTGTCTCATTTAGCTCATCCCCGATTGTTTTCTCCCACCTCTCTCTTAGTGCACGCATGGGGTCCAATGCAGCTTCTATCTGGGCTCGGTATATTTTCGTAATCAGGTGAGACTCTTCCCCCGATGTTAGCAGCAGGTGTAATACTCCGTGAGCCCCGGGTTCAGCATTAATCGTGTCCCAATGGTCCTTCAGAGTGTGCACTAGCCTCCTATACATAAGATATTGACCCAGAGGGATCCCTTTTCCCACCAATTCGGTGAAGCTCTGTAGTTTACCTTCCCTATAGAGTTCCCCTACCGTCGTCACTCCCGCATCCGTCCATGTGACCAACTCTCATCCCCCTGGTCTGGTACTCTTCGGCTCCACCACCATGACCGTGAGCAGCAGCGCCGGGGAGTAGGGTGGGCCAATTCCTGTCCTACTCATACACCTTTTCCCGCACGCTGACGCAGTGCTAGTCATTAAATTGTCCCCGAGGGGGGAAAGCTTCTTCCCTATCATACGCGCTATTATTCGGTCTATGTCCAATGAGCCCTGGGAGTTAATTAGGTCCAGCTGCCCCCTGCCCACCATCCAGCCCGCCACCCACTGCAGCTGGGCTGCCAAATAATATGCCTCAAAGTCAGGAGCCCCCAAGCCCCCAGCTTGTGTCGGTCTACACATAGTCGACAGTGCTGAGCGCCTACGACCTACATCCCATATCAATTCCCGGAGCAGTGCGTTCAGTTCTCGAAACCATGCCGGGGGATCCATAGCGGTACGTTAGCAAAGAAGTATAGGAGACTGGGCAGCATCACCATTTTGGACAATGCCACCCTAGCTATTGTTGTCAGTTTTAGTGACCGCCAGAACCCAACTGAGGTGCGCAGTGACCGGAGTGCGCCACCCAAGTTGCCATCCCGGAGGTCGGCCAGCTCGTGGAATATCTGGATCCCCAGATATTTAAAAGTTTGCGGGCCCAATTCACATCACTGGGGAACGTTTCGGGGCACACGCTGTTTGGCATTATGGGGAATACGAATGTTTTGCCTCGATTAAGACGCAGTCCCGATAGTTCCCCGAAGTCCTCTAAGTTCTTTAACACCCACGGGAGGCCACTGGGTCCGTTTCTTAAGTACACCAAGATGTCGTCTGCATATAGGGAAATAATATGTTAGTTTGGGCCCCAGATAATTCCTTTGCCGACTCCGTCCTGTCGTACTTTGGCCGCTAGGGGTTCGATTGCCAGGGCAAATAGTAGCGGGGATAGGGAGCATCCCTGCCTAGTTCCTCGATATATCGGGTATGAATCAGATACTGTTTTGCCCGTCTTCACCCTAGCTAGCGGGGAGGCGTACAGCAGGTCCACCCATTTCACCCAATTTTCTCCCAGTCCCATGACTATCATCACAGCCCTGAGGTAGTCCCACCTGATCGAGTTGAAGGCCTTTTCGAAGTCTACTGCTAAGAGGGCCCCTGTGAGGGGTTTCTCTGCTGCTGGCATGTGTAAAATAGCAAAGATCTGCCTCAGGTTCAGCGATGTGCTGCGGCCAGGAACGAAACCATTTTGGTCCGCGTGCACTAGTGTGGTCATTCGGGGGAGTAATCTGTTAGCCATGATCTTACTAAGGATCTTAAAAGCGCTGTTCAGCATTGATAAAGGGCGGAAGTCGGTCAGTGGTGCCTCCCTGTTTTTTGTTTTGGGTAGCGGCACCACCAAGGCCTCCCGCATTGTGACTGGTAGCTCTCCTCGTCGCAAAGCCTCCGCGTATACCTCAGCCAGTTGGGGCACTACCAATGTCCTATATTTTTTGTAAAAGTTAATTGGGAGGCCATCGGTGCCAGGGGTCTTTCCGGGAGCTAATTGTAGTATGGCCTCGCTTATCTCCTCCGCTGTTACTGGACCCCCTAGCTCCTCTCTCACTTCTGCGTCTAAGGTCTGGAGGGTGATTCGCTGCAGGAAATCTCGAAAGGTCTCTACCCCTAGGTCTTGGGGTTTCCTATACAAGTGCATGTAATATCCCTTAAAAGCCTCATTGATTGGGCCTGGGCTACGCCTGTGAATTCCCTCTTTATCTCGCACACTTGTGATGGGTTCTCCCCCTCCGCCTGGGCGTACTAGCCAGGCTAGGAGCCTTCCCGATCTACCTTCCTCTGATTGCACTGATGTCAGGTATTTTTGTGTGCTATGGCACCTAAGCTGTACCTCTAACTGGGAGTGTTCTCTACGGGTACGTTTATATTCCTCGTTCTCTTGGGCTCCAGGATCCCGTCTCACTTCCCATTCATGTATTTTCTTCTCTAAGGAGATCAGTTCCTTTTCGAGTGTGCGTTTCACCCCCACCGACTGGCCTAGGCAGAAACCCCTCGTCACCACTTTAAGCGTTTCCCATTCTATGGCCCTAGATGCGGTAGATCTGTTATTAATCTTGGTGTGTTCTGTCAAGTGGGCCCGAAGGGCCTCTCTCTACGCTTGATCTTCCAGCGCCGCTGGGGACAGTCTCCATGTTGGTATTGGGGGTCTATCCCCTAAGATACTTAGTGTCACCAGTAAGGGGTTATGGTCTGATAGTGTGCGGCCCAGGTACTCTGCGTGGGTCACATAACGTGCCAGGCCCGTGCTACATGTTATTCTGTCACTTCTTGTGTGTAGCCGGTGGAGGCCTGAGTAATAGGAGTAGTCGCTGTCGCTTGGGTGTTGTTCCCGCCACACATCCACCAGCCCCCAGGAGTCCAACCATTCACAGAGCTTTTTGGCTATTCTAGTGGACGCTGCGCCCTGTAGCGGTGGGGTCGATCTGTCCATGTTAATGTCCAGTATTGCATTGAAGTCCCCCCCCATTAGCAATTCTCCTGCGCATTGGCGGGTAAGGTGGCTCGATAGTTTGGTCAGGAAGGGGACCTGGTCCTGATTGGGAGCATAAATGTAACTCATGACAACTGGAATACCATGTAGTCTTCCTTCTAACACCACAAACCTACCCTCTCGATCTATGTTGGATGAGTCTACTGTCAGTGGGACCCCGGACCTGACCCATATCAGTGCACCCCTCGCGTAGGCCGAGTACTCTGTGGCAAACACCTGTCCCCTCCATCTGCGCCTCAGTTTCTCAACCTCCCCAGCTATCAAGTGGGTCTCTTGCAGCATTGCCACCTGCACCCTTCTTCTCTTCAAGTAGGTGAGGACTCTGTGCCTTTTGGCAGGTGTGCTCATCCCCCTGACATTCCATGTTAAGAAATTATATTCTGCCATCTTAATACATTAATTTTATGATAGTGCCCACAGGTTACCACCCTATCCCCGCTCCTGTTCAAACATTTCCTACCATCGTGTATCGCCACTCACTTAGCCAAGCTAAATAATAACTGTAAAACCCAACTCCCCCTCCCCAGGGCGCCTACTAACCTGCAGGTAGCCCAGAAAACCACGCAACATTGCAACTTGTTCAAACATGTAGCTACAGTTTCCGCCAGGCTAGCGAGACCAGCGAGGTACTGGTTCGGAGGGCGGTCAAGTCCGGAGGGGCCGCACGTCTTTTTGTTGTGCCGCATCGCCAGGTCCACTCGTATAATGCTTAACCAAGTTCATCAGCGGTCCTCTGCGTCACCCTGGGGGCACGTGTCGAGCAGCTCGAGTCCCCAGCCGAAGACACCACTGTCTCATCTGAGTCCTCTCCTGAGCCGAGCTCCCCGGGGGGAAAGCTCCACCACTGACCCGGGCCGCCGCCTCCAGAGCTGCTCTTTTATCTTTTTCTTTTTGCGTTTGTGTTGGCGCTAGCCTCGGTCGACTCCCAGGCCGCCGCGATTCACGGGCCCGTTGAGTCCGGGCTGCATTCGCACCCTCACCAGCGGGTCTCCTCTCCCGGAGCCCCCGCTTCTCGAGCTATTCCCATGCCTCCGCTGGCGTTTGGAAGAAGGTGGTTTTCTCTTCCAGTATCACTCTCAGCCTGGCCGGATACAACAGTGAATATTGGATCCCTTCGTCTCTAAGGGCCCTTTTGATTGCTAGGAATGAGGTTCGTCTGTTTTGGACATCCAAGGTATAGTCCGGGAATAGCGTCACCTCCCCATTTGCTACCTTAAACGGGCCCATCTCTCTGGCCTTCTGGATGAGAGTGTCTCTGTCTTTGTAGTGCAGTAATTTGGCAATCACCACTCTGGGTGGCCTACCGGGGGCCAGAGGTCTTGATGGCATTCGGTGTGCACGTTCCAATGTATAAAAGGGCGTTAGGCATCCAGGCGCAACCGTTGTACTAAACCATTTCTCCAGGAAGTCCACCATGTTGGTCCCTTCGGCTCCCTCAGGAATGCCCACTACTCGCACATTGTTCCTCCTTTTTCTGCCCTCCACGTCCTCGGCCCTTTGTTCTAAGCGTGTTACTCTAGCAGCCAGGGAAGTCTCCTCTGCCGCTAGATCCTTCTGTTTCGGCCCAACAATTGCCAATGTGGATTCTGTTTCCTTGACCCTGTCCGCCAGTTTGTGGTGGTCTGCCCTTAGGAGGCCCACTTCGACCGCTACTTGGTTGATGTTGTGTTGCAGCGTTGTCTTTGTGTCTTCAATCGCCCCCAACATTTTGTACAGGGTTTCCTGTACGTTGGATTGCAGATGGGGCTGTTCTTCCATTTCCTTGCACGCCGGTGGAGGTGCAGTGTCCATGATTTTCTTTTTGTGACGGGCCTTGGGGGGCATCGGCCAGGTCAGGCGGGGAGGACAGCACCTCTAGGCGTAGGCCCGAGCCACCACTCAGGCCAACTTACTCCCACGCTCCAGCGTCACAGCAAGCGTGGGCTCTGGATTAGTCCCCAGATCGGTGTCAGGCTGGGCCCGTCAGCGCGGTACCAGTGGGGTCCGCACCCACTGCTCGTTTACTGGGTTCTGACTTCGGCTGCTCCGATAATAGTCCCTGCGGGGGCTACGGGCCAGCCGTTCCCTCTATATTGGGCAGTTTCTATTTCTTCTCTTGTTTTCTGTATTCTTTTTTTTTTTTGTAAGTTTTTGGGGTTCTGCCCATTCCCTTCTGTAGTGTCCTTTTATCGCGTGTTTTTTTTTTTTTTCCTTTTTTCCTTCACCTTGCAGCCGCTCCGTGTTGTTTTCTGTTGTCTCCAGGGCTCAGCTCCAGTCGGATGAAAGGGCGGCCTCGCGTCTCGTCCACCGGCCGCTTCTGGCTTCGTTCGCTGCTCCCGGGGCCGAGTGCCGCTCGGCTCCGCCCCCGCTCCTCACTGGGAGGCCTCACCACTCCGGCCGCGGCACCAGGGCCTACTCGGCCGGGGCCGCTTCTCCGGTCCGTGTCGATCACGCTCCCGGCGCCACTCGAGGCCCCGGCTTGTCGGGGCAAGGTAGGCCGCAGGTCCACCCCAGAGCCGGCAGGCCGATTCTGGCTCCCCGTGCGTCCCGAATCAAGGACGGGGGGCCAGGCGGCATCCGGGGGTCCTCCCCAGCCCAGCGGTCGCCCTCGGTCGTTGTGGCACCCGAGGATGGCATGCTTTTTAGTTCAAATTCTAGCTGCCCCTCCGGAGCCGAGAGATCAAGCGTGCGCCATCTCCCGGTAGTTGGCCACGCCCCCAATGTTGCATTTATATTCACCAATTCCCCCATGAGCATCCTGGTGCAAGGGATCAAATAAGAAACCAGTCAGCCACAGAAACATAAACCCGAAATGCAAATAACAAGAAATAACTCAGCACGTGTTAATGTGAAAGATGATTTAAAAGAGTGATTAACAGAAAGGGTTTCCTCTCTTTCTCTGCAGCAGTTATCTAGTGCCTCAAACACTGCTTGTATCTCATCCAGCCCTGGATTTCCAGCACCTACCTAAAGCTGAAACCCACCAAGACAACATTTCTCTTATTTATCAATACCAACAAGCAAGAAGTAGTACAAACCTTGGTCAGTGACACAAATCTTGTCTTCTTTTTGAACCCACGTCACTTGGTTTCAGCCTGGACATCAACCTCACCATCAAGGAACGCAATGAAGAAAACAGGAGACCTGGTACCAGCTATGTCTACTGGAGAAAGTGAAAACTGTTCCTTCCAGAAAGCGACTTTCGAACTGCTTGTACTCTTGCATCTGGATGGGGGAAACACTCCGCTCCATGGCCTCTTGACTCCACACTGGGCTCCCTTAAGGGCATCCTACATACCACACACAGCTTGTCCAGGGCCTGAAGAAATGTGATCAGGACACTGCCATGCTGATGGAACCCCACATGATCCACTTGCTGGCCCGCACCATCTGCAAAACCAGCTGTATCATTTACAGAGCCATCACAACTTGCACCCCGCCTATCAGGTTAACACGTTCATTATCCCTGGTGGATCTTAGCACACCTACAGCCAGGACAGCATCAGACTGGAGAAATAAGTGTGGGAAAAAAACAACGCAAAAGTACATTTTACTTGAGGCTTTCAGGATCTTGAACAACACCCCTTGTCTGTCAGTGCCGCTCGAACTCTACTCCATTAAGAGCAGGAGATGCAATTCTTTAAAGAACACTACATCTTGATGAAGTAAGAGTCCTCAAACTACTTCCTTTCATAGCACTTGTTGACCGTATCCTGGATAACGTCTTAGCTTCTATAGTACAAGTGGTCAACTGTATGCAAACAAATTGAAAAAACAAATCTGTAGTCGTTAGCATAATTTAGTGTGTCTATAGACACAAAACTGAATTGGTCCAACAACGTAATCGATTGGACATGGAATGAAATTAGAAGGCCAAAATAGCAGTACACTTGAGACCCTATAATTGACAAGCTATCCAGCCTACCTGAGGTGATGCAGTCTATTATACAAAACTTAAAAGGGGAAGGAGCAGCAATTGGAGAGATAAAAACATACCTGAGTACTTTTAAACAGTCTGCAACAGGAAAAAAACAAGCACTGGAGAAGCTAATAGGTCTGGCATTGTCCGCAAGCTTTTTGGCAATTCGTGTTTTGTCATGGCTTTTGCAAAACCTTATTTTTTGGAAAGCTGCTGGGTGTTTGTCAATCTAAAAAAAATTGACAAAAGGTAAACTTGTTTTTTGATCTTAAAAAAGCACTTAGCACCATTATACTCCCTGGCACTAAAGGGAACGGCTTTGTGTGTGGATTTGTGCTCCTTGTGAAAGGGCAGCATATCATAACTTAAAATGAAGTCAGCCAGTGGCTGAAGTGGGGTGACACATTTCCCCTTGATGCATGCTCAAGTGGGTTGGAGAAAAACGTGAATGACTCTACCACAGGCAAATGGGTGAATTGTGGCAAAAAAGCCTATAAACAACTATGTCATACACTTAATTTTAGTAAAATCCAAAGGGCTGGTTAACACAGACCTAAAAAAGTCAATCATTGTGCCAGTGGCTGCCAGTCTCTTGCCTTTGAGATAACTTAATGCAGGATGATTTCAAAAGGATGCAATTTGTTGTGCTATGAAATGCCAGCAGTCAGCTAAAGGGCACTCCACAAGGAATTTACAACAACATTGGCAGAAGACAGGAACTAATAATGCAATGTGGCCTGTGCTCTCATTTGTATAATGTGTCCTAATGTCACATCATTCTCTAAACACTAAGGCAACATCAAAAGAATACATTAAAAACAAAAAACATTGGCGCAAAAGGGAACTAGGTTGTGTGTGGCTGTGCTCCTTGTGAAAAAGCAAAATGCAGTCACTTGAAGTGAAGTTAACCAGTGGCTGAATTGGGATGACCTCCTACACCCTGCTGTAGTGGGCGGTAGAAAAATGCGGAGGACACACTAACAGACCAGTGGATGAAGAAAGCTGGCTGAAAACCCATTAAAATATGTATTTTGTACATATATTGTCCCACACCTACAAATGTTGCCGTGCCCAATAAAGAATACATGGCCATGATAGAAAGGAAGCCTATTGTAAAAGAAAATATTCAAAATATCACCACAGTCAAGATTGGCGGTGTAAAATCCAGTGCCAAACCCCCCCACACCCTCTCCCCACCGGTGTTGGGGAAATGAAACTATCAAAGACAATAGGACTAAAAAAGGAAAGACTGTCCACTGTTTTTTTGGGGAAACAAACTGAATACTAACTTGTTTAAATCTTTGTCCAATGTTATCAGCTGTCTACAAAACCCAGTAAAGGAGATATAAATGATGCAAACAAGAGACTCAGGACTCCACCGCTGAGTTACGTCACATCACAGATCACAGTAGCAACCGTTCTTATCAATTAAAGATTAAGGAAAACATGGATCACATTCTGACAAAGGCTATTGCATCCTTAGCTCTCACAGGACACAAAGATAAAAAGGTTTTCAACCCAAATGAGAGAGAGAATTATTTTCACCAAGTTAGTAGTAATGTGTTCCCCACTGCGAATGGTAAATCCCAGTGAGTGTATGGGCAAATCCCACAAGAGGATTTCATGAGAATTAATGAGAGGTTTGTCAGTGTTGAACTCTACATTATGATGGGCCTCTAAAAGAGCTTCAAAAGAAATACATAAAGCAACCACTTCCATTCTGCGAGGAGTCAACTGCTCCTCAGAGTATATAACTCAGTTGACCAAGCCGTACAAATTTCCAGCCACACTCAGGACAATAGAGAAAGATTATGTAAAATACATCAACAAAGAAGAGAATATTGGTATTGGTCACCTATGGCTCTACAACATTGGCCTTAAAGTTAGTAACAACTTTGCTAACATCCAATTATCAACCCGCTCATGGGACATAAGAGGCCTCAAAACACTGAGCTCTAAGCCAGGCTCGCTCAGTTTTGTAATTACACATGATATGATATGCTTGCAAAAAACCTGATCAGTAATCTCAACTTCCTTAAGAGGATACAGTATTTTATTCTGCCCAGTGATTAACTCATAATAGGGAGGCCATGCACTTGGGTGTGTGGCAACTTACATATAGACTTCTACTGCGTTTAATGCCATTGGAGAATGCATATATGCTTTTAGTTTTGAGCTTTATTTTAAAAACAAGCAAACAGTACCATCACTAATAGTAGACAACATCTACATAAATCCTAAGCATTAAAGAAAAGGATATCACGGCATCTCTCCTACCTGTGGTGAGCAAAATAATACCTTTGCATCCGGATGCGATGTGGCTCACCACGGGTGACAACACAAACTGATCTATAAATACTAATTCAATATGGCAGCAATACAACAATACATACTGGGGAATTTCCCCCAAAGTAAACAGTCTTCAACAGAGAGGCATTAAGGGTGAAGGATTAATTAGTGCTCTAAGCAACTTGAATTTGCACCTCCTAAATGGTTGATTTTCTTGCAGACCAGCTCGTCTCTCATACCCATATCACCACACAAAGGCTAGCAAATCTCGACTGCACTCTTTTTCAATACAGCATTTTCATCAAGTGAGTGATTTCAGCATAATTCCAAAACTAGAGCGATCACTCGCCTCAGAAAATCATCTTCAACTTTAAAGAGCTTAAGAACTGCAAACAAGATATGGTTAGGTATTTAGGATTGAATTAAACCAAGTGAAAAGATCAAATTGCAAACAACGAACATAAACGTCTTGAATATTCGAGCAAACTGCCCCAGGGAAGGCTCCAAGATCCCAGAAGGACTGTTCATACATTACTCCCCCACCTCATGGGACAAAATAGGGAACCTAAGAATAAATTAAACAGGGCCATGAGAAGTCTGAAATGGAACAGCACTGGTATCGTCTCAAAAATGAAATCAAAGAAATAAGAACAGGATGTAGAAGAAAACTCTAGGGAGAAAGAAGGTCCAGACATAGAGAGGAACAATGGATCTGAACGCATGATGCAACCAGATCAAGAAATGCCAGGAAATTCTGGAATCTGGTCAACCAATCTACAGCACAAAACCAGCCAAAAGTGTCTTATAATGTCACTTCCGCTGACTGGTCACGTCACATGAAAAAACGTATTTGTGAGCTGAAAATCTGCAGACATTAATAGCAAAGTTTGTTAATTTATCGTGGAACAAAAAACTGTTGTGACTGAGAACTTCTCTTAACCTTGACGAGAGTGTCAAACATCCAGAAATCAATACAGTCCAATGGTGCTCCGGAACCAAATTGTGTAGCTACAGCATGTTTAATCAGAAGCATTCCAGTAGGATGACATTTTATTTCCTCTCTGCAAAACTGCCTGAATACAAAGACTACTGCAAATAACTGGAAGGGCTCCCTGCTATGACCAATTTATAACAAGCATTTACAATGCAATAGGTCCCACATATTTAGAACAAGTTAATTGTCATCTTTTGACAACAGTGCCCACGAGCAAAAACAAAAGAAAACATGAGAAGAAACTGAGAAAAGATGACTTAGCAAGATAAAATAAAGTTAGCTTTAAAAAATAAAACTTTGCAAGTCACAAACCTTCTGTTTGCGGGGCACTAGAAGTTAAAAAGAACATATAGTACCTCGATCACATCGGGAGCAGCAGATGGGCACTAATCAAGTTGCATCAATTAGGGCTTGACCCCTGCTCCACACAGAGAAACTGAAATGATGCCAGGCGTGCCTTGACAAATTAAGAGGCTGTAAAGAAGAGTGTCACGCAAACCAACAAATGGTGAGCGACCGGTGGGCTCCAAGCCCTTTACTAAATACAACAGAGTTGTGCAAGGAAGACGCATGCGCTAGTGCACGCACTTGCAGGCTCGACCCTAAAAAGGGTACAGCTTACACCCAAAAAAACTATTGGTCATTGCCATTCTGGACACCTAGGGAAAGAGCCATAATAAGTATATAGACTAATACTTGGGTAAAAATCCAATTAACATGACAATGGGCCACACCAGAAAGAAATGTATACTAATAAGGGATTAAAATAAGGATGTATCCTAGCCCCACTTGTGGTTAATTTAGCATATACTGACAAAGCACTAACAGACATTTGCCTGCAACACCAACATAATCAGAACAAATAAAGAAAACCTCAAAATAATCAAAAATAAAAAGTGTTGGCAAGTAGACAAAACAAAAATTGGACGGATAACAAATTACAAACCTCTGGGAGTCTGGCTGGATGAACAAAGTTGACCATCTGCCCATTTGAATGCAATTAAATAGTGCTTTTCTCTGACTTCTGAACTTACTCCACAGCCCAGACGCCAACTGCTTACTGACAGACATAGGTTATGAATGAATGCCAACCATTGCTTATGGAACAATAATATTCGGAAACAAATTTAATAATCGGCTTGATAAAGCACAGAGCTACTCTTACCAGCTTTTGTTCCATCTACCTGCTCAATTCCAACTGTGTCTGGAGTTCAGTCTAACAAGATAAAAGCATGTCTGATCTTTTGTGCAAGGCTGGAAGAGGCAGCTCCTAAAACACTGAAATATTTTCTCTGGGTAGACAATAGCTCAAGGCTCCTCTCCATGAAGAAGCTAATTTGAATCATCTTTTGTCGATCTTGATGCAAAGGAAATATGGGAAATAGGATTGCAATTAGCAAATAAATGAAAAAGCAAGCTAAAATCCTGTGCACCGCACAAGACTTGGCTGATGTCATCAGGGAAGCACAGGCAAATATTTCAGAAAAGCAACATGATCCTCTAAATTCTTCAAAATACCTAAAATTACCACTTGTGCTGATGCTAAAAAGAGATCTAATGTGCCTAACATTTGCCAGAGTCCCCTAAAGGCACTTTGGTAGAAATGGATACGGAGTGAGCCAAACCGGATCTGCAGACTGTGTCGATCCCACAGTTTTTGGTCCACATATTAGGTTTATGTGGAGAAACTCCGGAAATACTGTCTCTGCCAGTTTCTATTAATGTACAAATACAGTCCTACTAAAAAGCATTGCAGTGATCTCTGAAGGATGAATATGTCACTTAACTGCTCGATTCCTGCAGTACATGACTCTGGCAACCAAGGAGCGAAGCAGTATGTCTTCGAAGGTATTGGTCACATCATATAAACATTTTGACTGTGAGCGGTCAAGTAAATCAATAAACTTGAGGACGATCACTGAGAATTTTTTTTGCCTTTAAAATAACTATTGATGAAATCTTGACCATCGACTGTACTTGATTTTGCATCATGGTAAATTTGCACTGAACTTCTACACCCCTAATTGGCTTTGATTAATCCCAGCTTGCTACTCATTTTGATTTTTTTCTCTTTGTGGCATGCTTCATTCCTTTTATGCCTTTTAATTTATTAATTATAAGTGAAAAGTTGCGCTCATTGTGATGCTTAGTCATCCCTTTATGTCCTTTAATTTATATTCACAATTGTAATGATAGGAAATAATTTAACAATAAATATTTGCTCACTTGCCTTTGACCGTGTGCAGTACGTGTGCAGTGCTCCGCTGCCTTTGGCCAGGTTCATGCTATACAAATGCCAGATACAGACATAAAGACATTTTCAGGGACATGCAGCCAAAGCGCTTGACAATTCCAAGCCTGGTTAGATGTGTGACCGCCACAACAGAGAGTGCTGGAGTGACATAGACCACCAGATCTCAGGTTCCTCTCGATGTGAATGGCAACATCAGTCAAAACAACAACACCTCCTTTATATCGAAGGCTTGGTCTTGAAGTGTATGCGTTGCTCCATTGGAAACCAGTGAAAGGTCCTACGTGCAGCAGCGATGTGGTCAGATTTCCACAGTTTACCCACCCACATCATACCCATGTTTTTGATCTGCTGACAGTTGTCAGTTACAGTAAAAGGGAGATTTGTTGTTAGGCAATCCTGTGAAGAAGATGCCAAAGACTTCTGGCTCTGTGACCACAGCATGCAGCTGAGCTGGAACCTGCAGAAAACAGCAAGATCAGAGCTGTTTGATCTAGTGTCCAAAGAAAACTCTGAATCAAACACAATGTCCAAATGGCATTCAGGGCCTGTGCACGCATGGATCTCGAGTATCTTGGCAGAGCTCAATTGACCAGCATAGAAAGTCATCCCCAACCGAAAATAATCTCAGTTTTATCTTAATTTGTTGTGAGGAAGATGGTCCCATCTTCTTTTGGATGGCAGTCAAACAATCTCTCAGACATCCAATCGAGTTTGCAAGTTTTTATTGGATCTCAACAGATGCGGAGTATAATCAGCATAAAAAATGCTTAAAAGACTCTAAGGGTCTGGTAGGACACATACTTTCTCTTTAGAGCAGCTGCACATATAGACTAAACAGGATCAGAATAGTACCGACCCCCTGAGGAACACCACAAGGAGCGAAGAGTGGGTGTGAACGACCTACCAGCAGGCAGTGAGGAAAGAACAAAACCACCGAATGGCAGGCCCTGTATGCTACTTGCTACATCCACTCGACCATGATGGAGTGGTCAACAGTGTCAAATGTGCTGAAAAATTGAGTACCTCTTGTAGGAAAGTACCATCTTGCCTGGCATGTTACCCCCATTTTTCACTGTATATATGTTGTTTTAGTTGTATGTGTCACTGGGACCCTGGTAACCCAGGGCCCCAGTGCTCATAAGTGTGCCTGAATGTGTTACCTGTGTAGTGACTAACTGTCTCACTGAGGCTCTGCTAATCAGAACCTCAGTGGTTATGCTCTCTCATTTCTTTCCAAATTGTCACTAACAGGCTAGTGACCATTTTTACCAATTTACATTGGCTTACTGGAACACCCTTATAATTCCCTAGTATATGGTACTGAGGTACCCAGGGTATTGGGGTTCCAGGAGATCCCTATGGGCTGCAGCATTTCTTTTGCCACCCATAGGGAGCTCTGACAATTCTTACACAGGCCTGCCACTGCAGCCTGAGTGAAATAACGTCCACGTTATTTCACAGCCATTTTACACTGCACTTAAGTAACTTATAAGTCACCTATATGTCTAACCTTTACCTGGTAAAGGTTAGGTGCAAAGTTACTTAGTGTGAGGGCACCCTGGCACTAGCCAAGGTGCCCCCACATTGTTCAGAGCCAATTCACTGAACTTTGTGAGTGCGGGGACACCATTACACGCGTGCACTACATATAGGTCACTACCTATATGTAGCTTCACCATGGTAACTCCGAATATGGCCATGTAACATGTCTATGATCATGGAATTGCCCCCTCTATGCCATCCTGGCATTGTTGGTACAATTCCATGATCCCAGTGGTCTGTAGCACAGACCCTGGTACTGCCAGACTGCCCTTCCTGGGGATTCACTGCAGCTGCTGCTGCTGCCAACCCCTCAGACAGGCAGCTGCCCTCCTGGGGTCCAGCCAGGCCTGGCCCAGGATGGCAGAACAAAGAACTTCCTCTGAGAGAGGGTGTGACACCCTCTCCCTTTGGAAAATGGTGTGAAGGCAGGGGAGGAGTAGCCTCCCCCAGCCTCTGGAAATGCTTTGTTGGGCACAGATGTGCCCAATTCTGCATAAGCCAGTCTACACCGGTTCAGGGACCCCTTAGCCCCTGCTCTGGCGCGAAACTGGACAAAGGAAAGGGGAGTGACCACTCCCCTGACCTGCACCTCCCCTGGGAGGTGTCCAGAGCTCCTCCAGTGTGCTCCAGACCTCTGCCATCTTGGAAACAGAGGTGCTGCTGGCACACTGGACTGCTCTGAGTGGCCAGTGCCACCAGGTGACGTCAGAGACTCCTGCTGATAGGCTCCTTCAGGTGTTAGTAGCCTTTCCTCTCTCCTAGGTAGCCAAACCCTCTTTTCTGGCTATTTAGGGTCTCTGTCTCTGGGGAAACTTTAGATAACGAATGCATGAGCTCAGCCGAGTTCCTCTGCATCTCTCTCTTCACCTTCTGATAAGGAATCGACTGCTGACCGCGCTGGAAGCCTGCAAACCTGCAACATAGTAGCAAAGACGACTACTGCAACTCTGTAACGCTGATCCTGCCGCCTTCTCGACTGTTTTCCTGCTTTTGCATGCTGTGGGGGTAGTCTGCCTCCTCTCTGCACCAGAAGCTCCGAAGAAATCTCCCGTGGGTCGACGGAATCTTCCCCCTGCAACCGCAGGCACCAAAAAGCTGCATTACCGGTCCCTTGGGTCTCCTCTCAGCACGACGAGCGAGGTCCCTCGAATCCAGCGACGCTGTCCAAGTGACCCCCACAGTCCAGTGACTCTTCAGCCCAAGTTTGGTGGAGGTAAGTCCTTGCCTCACCTCGCTGGGCTGCATTGCTGGGAACCGCGACTTTGCAGCTACTCCGGCCCCTGTGCACTTCCGGCGGAAATCCTTCGTGCACAGCCAAGCCTGGGTCCACGGCACTCTAACCTGCATTGCACGACTTTCTAAGTTGGTCTCCGGCGACGTGGGACTCCTTGGTGCAACTTCGGCGAGCACCGTTTCACGCATCCTCGTAGTGCCTGTTCCTGGCACTTCTCCGGGTGCTACCTGCTTCAGTGAGGGCTCTTTGTCTTGCTCGACGTCCCCTCTCTCTGCAGGTCCAATTTGCGACCTCCTGGTCCCTCCTGGGCCCCAGCAGCGTCCAAAAACGCCAAACGCACGATTTGCGTGTAGCAAGGCTTGTTGGCGTCCTTCCGGCGGGAAAACACTTCTGCACGACTCTCCAAGGCGAGAGGGATCCGTCCACCAAAGGGGAAGTCTCTAGCCCTTTTCGTTCCTGCAGAAACTTCAGCTTCTTCTGTCCAGTCGAAGCTTCTTTGCACCCGCAGCTGGCATTTCCTGGGCATCTGCCCATCTCCGACTTGCTTGTGACTTTTGGACTTGGTCCCCTTGTTCCACAGGTACCCTAGATTGGAAATCCACAGTTGTTGCATTGCTGGTTTGTGTCTTTCCTGCATTATTCCTCTAACACGACTCTTTTGTCCTTAGGGGAACTTTAGTGCCCTTTGCACTCACTTTTCAGGGTCTTGGGGAGGGTTATTTTGCTAACTCTCACTATTGTCTAATAGTCCCAGCGACCCTCTACAAGGTCACATAAGTTTGGGGTCCATTCGTGGTTCGCATTCCACTTTTGGAGTATATGGTTTGTGTTGCCCCTATCCCTATGTTTCCCCATTGCATCCTATTGTAACTATACATTGTTTGCACTGTTTTCTAAGACTATACTGCATATTTTTGCTATTGTGTATATATATCTTGTGTATATTTCCTATCCTCTCACTGAGGGTACACTCTAAGATACTTTGGCATATTATCATAAAAATAAAGTACCTTTATTTTTAGTATAACTGTGTATTGTGTTTTCTTATGATATTGTGCATATGACACTAAGTGGTACTGTGGTAGCTTCACACGTCTCCTAGTTCAGCCTAAGCTGCTCTGCTAAGCTACCATTATCTATCAGCCTAAGCTGCTAGACACCCTATACACTAATAAGGGATAACTGGGCCTGGTGCAAGGTGCAAGTACCCCTTGGTACTCACTACAAGCCAGTCCAGCCTCCTACATTGGTTGTGCAGTGGTGGGATAAGTGCTTGAGACTACTTACCACTCTTGTCATTGTACTTTTCATAAGAGAAAAATATACAAAACAAGGTCAGTGTATATACAC
Source organism: Pleurodeles waltl (assembly GCF_031143425.1). Classification (NCBI taxonomy): domain Eukaryota; kingdom Metazoa; phylum Chordata; class Amphibia; order Caudata; family Salamandridae; genus Pleurodeles; species Pleurodeles waltl. The sequence continues at coordinate 1,172,346,043 of NC_090448.1, forward strand.
ATAGCCAAAAAGTTTTGCATTTCCTCTTTTCACTCTTTTCTAAGTGCTGAAAAGTACTTCTAAACTTTCAAAAAGTTCTTAAAAGTTTAAAAAGTTTTTTCTGTCTTTCCAAAAAGTTCTGAAAACTTTTTTTCTCTTTTTCTATCACTTTAACTCTCTCTAAAAAATGTCTGGCACAGGAAAAAATTTTGAACTGTCCAAACTTGCATATGATCACCTTAGCTGGAAAGGAGCAAGGAGTCTCTGCATAGAGAGAGGTTTGAGTGTAGGGAAGAATCCTTCTTTAGAACTGTTAATTAATATGCTTAGAGTACAGGATAAGGCCATAAGTGCCCAATCTGTAGAAAAAGTAGCTAATGGTTCTCAATCTGATCCAGGGACTCCCCCAGGAAAAGGTTCAGGAAAGAAACTTCTCAGCCTGCCCATTACTAGACAGTCTAGCATAGTTGGTACAGAGGTTGAATCACACCATACTGATGGTGTGCTCTCACATTATGCTGGTAGCCAAGCTGTTAGGGTGCCCTCTGTAAGGGACAGGTCTCCTTCTGTTCATTCCCATCATACCTCTGTATCTAGGAATGTCCCTCCCACCCACCCTGATGACAGATTGTTAGAAAGGGAGCTCAATAGATTGAGAGTGGAACAAACCAGACTGAAGCTCAAGAAGCAACAGCTGGATTTGGATAGACAGTCTTTAGAAGTAGAGAAGGAAAGACAGAAGTTGGGTTTAGATACCCATGGTGGCAGCAGCAGTATTCCCCATAGTCATCCTGCAAAAGAGCATGATTCCAGGAATCTGCACAAGATAGTTCCCCCTTATAAGGAGGGGGATGACATTAACAAGTGGTTTGCTGCACTTGAGAGGGCCTGTGCTGTACAGGATGTCCCTCAAAAGCAGTGGGCTGCTATCCTATGGCTATCATTTACTGGAAAAGGTAGGGATAGGCTCCTTACTGTAAAAGAAAATGATGCTAATAATTTCCAAGTTCTTAAGAATGCACTCCTGGATGGTTATGGCTTAACCACTGAACAGTACAGGATAAGGTTCAGAGAGACCAAAAAGGAGTCTTCACAAGACTGGGTTGATTTCATTGACCAGGCAGTGAAGGCCTTGGAGGGGTGGTTACATGGCAGTAAAGTTACTGATTATGACAGCCTGTATAACTTGATCCTGAGAGAGCATATTCTTAATAATTGTGTGTCTGATTTGTTGCACCAGTACTTGGTGGACTCTGATCTGACCTCTCCCCAAGAATTGGGAAAGAAGGCAGACAAATGGGTCAGAACAAGAGTGAACAGAAAAGTTCATACAGGGGGTGACAAAGATGGCAACAAAAAGAAGGATGGCAAGTCTTCTGACAAGGGTGGGGACAAATCTAAAAATGAGTCTTCATCAGGCCCACAAAAACACTCTGGTGGGGGTGGTGGGTCCAAATCCTCCTTTAATCAGAACAAGGAAAAGAAACCATGGTGCTATTTATGTAAAATAAAAGGCCATTGGACAACAGATCCCAGTTGTCCAAAGAAAGGCACCACAGCTCCTACCACTACAACCCCTACTGCTACACCTAGTGTCCCTACTAATAGCAGTGGTGGTGGGAGCAAACCTACTAATAGCCAATCCAAGGGAGTAGCTGGGCTCACTTTTGGTAATTTAGTTGGGGTTGGTCTGATTAGGGAGACCACAGAGGCTACTTTAGTCTCTGAAGGGGCTATTGATTTAGCCACTTTGGTTGCTTGCCCCCATAACTTGGAGAAGTACAAGCAACTAACCCTAATAAATGGTGTTGAGGTCCAGGCCTACAGGGACACAGGTGCCAGTGTCACAATGGTGATTGAGAAACTGGTGCACCCTGAACAACACATTCTTGGACACCAGTACCAAGTAACCGATGCTCACAACATAACACAAAGCCACCCCATGGCTGTTGTAAATCTCAACTGGGGGGGGGTAACTGGTCCAAAGAAAGTTGTGGTAGCTTCAGATTTACCTGTAGACTGTCTATTAGGGAATGATTTGGAGACATCAGCTTGGTCAGATGTGGAGTTGGAGGCCCATGCAGCAATGCTGGGCATCCCAGGGCATATTTTTGCTTTGACAAGGGCTCAGGCCAAAAAGCAAAAAGGACAGGGAAGCTTGGATCCTGGAACAATGGACCAAGTGCTCCCTAAAGCTAGGGCTAGTAGAAGCAAACCACTTCCTACTATCCCTCCCTCTACAGTGGATTCTAATTCTGAGGAAGAAGAATTCCCTCCCTGTGCAGAACCTACACCAGAGGAGCTGGAAGCAGACACTGCTGAGCTTTTGGGTGAAGGGGGGCCTGCCAGAGAGGAGCTGAGTGTGGCACAGCAAACCTGTCCCACATTAGAGGGTCTCAGACAGCAAGCTGTCAAACAGGCTAATGGGGATGCCAGTGACTCTCACAGAGTTTACTGGGAGGACAACCTCTTGTACACTGAGCATAGGGATCCTAAACCTGGAGCTGCCAGGAGATTAGTGATTCCTCAGGAGTACAGAAAGTTCCTCCTAACACTGGCACATGACATTCCCTTAGCTGGGCACCTAGGACAAATGAAAACTTGGGACAGGCTTGTTCCCCTGTTTCATTGGCCTAGGATGTCTGAGGACACAAAAGAATTTTGCAAGTCCTGTGAAACCTGTCAAGCCAGTGGCAAGACAGGTGGCACCCCAAAGGCACCCCTTATCCCACTGCCTGTGGTTGGGGTTCCCTTTGAAAGGGTAGGGGTTGACATAGTTGGCCCCCTTGACCCTCCTACTGCTTCAGGCAATAGGTTTATCTTGGGGGTAGTGGACCATGCCACAAGATATCCTGAAGCTATTCCTTTAAGGACCACTACAGCTCCTGCAGTGGCAAAGGCCCTCCTGGGAATATTTTCCAGGGTGGGCTTCCCAAAGGAAGTAGTATCAGACAGAGGAAGCAATTTCATGTCTGCATACTTAAAGGCCATGTGGAAGGAGTGTGGTGTAACTTACAAGTTCACAACACCCTATCATCCACAAACAAATGGACTGGTGGAGAGATTTAATAAAACTCTCAAAGGCATGATTATGGGACTCCCTGAAAAACTCCGAAGGAGATGGGATATCCTTCTACCATGCCTCCTTTTTGCCTACAGGGAGGTACCCCAGAAAGGAGTGGGCTTCAGCCCCTTTGAACTTCTTTTTGGACACCCTGTTAGGGGTCCACTCACACTTGTAAAGGAGGGTTGGGAACAACCTTTAAAAGCTCCTAAGCAGGATATTGTGGATTATGTACTTGGCCTCAGATCAAGGATGGCTGAGTACATGAAAAAGGCCAGTAAAAACCTTCAGGCCAGCCAAGAGCTCCAGAAGCAATGGCATGATCAGAAGGCTGTTTTGGTTCAGTACCAACCAGGGCAGAAAGTGTGGGTCTTGGAGCCTGTGGCCCCAAGAGCACTCCAAGATAAATGGAGTGGACCCCACACAATTGTTGAAAAGAAGGGTGAAGTCACCTACTTGGTTGACTTAGGCACTGCCAGGAGTCCCCTTAGGGTGCTCCATGTCAACCGCCTGAAACCCTACTATGACAGGGCTGATCTCACCCTGCTCATGGCAACAGATGAGGGACAGGAAGAAGACAGTGATCCTCTACCTGATCTCTTCTCTTCCACAGAACAAGATGCTCTTGTGGAAGGTGTAGTTTTGGCTGATTGTCTTACTGCTGAGCAGAAAGATAATTGCATAAATCTCCTAGGACAATTTTCAGAACTCTTCTCTACTGTGCCAGGCACCACTTCTTGGTGTGAGCACACTATAGATACTGGAGACAGTTTACCTGTCAAAAGTAAGATCTATAGGCAGCCTGACCATGTCAGGGACTGCATAAAGCAAGAAGTTCAGAAAATGTTGGAACTAGGAGTGGTTGAGCACTCTGACAGTCCATGGGCTTCTCCTGTGGTACTGGTACCAAAACCCAATTCTAAAGATGGAAAGAAGGAAATGCGGTTTTGTGTAGACTATAGAGGTCTCAACTTGGTAACCAAAACTGATGCTCACCCTATACCCAGGGCAGATGAGCTCATAGATACACTGGCATCTGCCAAGTATCTAAGCACTTTTGATTTGACTGCAGGGTATTGGCAGATCAAATTGTCAGAAGATGCTAAACCTAAGACTGCATTTTCTACCATTGGAGGACATTACCAGTTTACTGTAATGCCTTTTGGTTTGAAAAATGCACCTGCCACTTTTCAGAGGTTGGTGAACACAGTCCTGCAAGGGCTGGAAGCTTTCAGTGCAGCATATTTGGATGATATAGCTGTCTTTAGCTCCAGCTGGGATGATCACCTGGTCCACCTTTGGAAAGTTTTGGAGGCCCTGCAAAAGGCAGGCCTCACTATCAAGGCTTCAAAGTGCCAGATAGGGCAGGGTAAGGTGGTTTATCTGGGACACCTTGTTGGTGGGGAACAGATTGCACCACTTCAGGGGAAAATCCAAACTATTATTGATTGGGTTCCCCCTACCACTCAGACTCAGGTGAGAGCCTTTCTAGGCCTCACTGGGTATTACAGGAGGTTCATTAAGAACTATGGCTCCATTGCAGCCCCTCTTAATGACCTCACATCCAAGAAAATGCCTAAAAAAATATTATGGACAGCAAACTGTCAGAAAGCTTTTGAGGAGCTGAAGCAGGCCATGTGCTCTGCACCTGTCCTGAAAAGCCCTTGTTACTCTAAAAAATTCTATGTCCAAACTGATGCATCTGAATTAGGAGTAGGGGCAGTCCTATCACAACTTAATTCTGAGGGCCAGGATCAACCTGTTGCTTTTATTAGTAGGAGGTTGACCCCTAGAGAAAAGCGTTGGTCTGCCATTGAGAGGGAGGCCTTTGCTGTGGTCTAGGCTCTGAAGAAGTTGAGGCCATACCTGTTTGGCACTCACTTCATTGTTCAGACAGACCACAAACCTCTACTTTGGCTAAAACAAATGAAAGGTGAAAATCCTAAATTGTTGAGGTGGTCCATATCCCTACAGGGAATGGACTATACAGTGGAACATAGACCTGGGAGTAGCCACTCCAATGCAGATGGACTCTCCAGATATTTCCACTTAGACAATGAAGACTCATCAGGTCATGGCTAGTCTTATTGTCCTTCATTTGGGGGGGGGGTTGTGTAGGAAAGTACCATCTTGCCTGGCATGTTACCCCCATTTTTCACTGTATATATGTTGTTTTAGTTGTATGTGTCACTGGGACCCTGGTAACCCAGGGCCCCAGTGCTCATAAGTGTGCCTGAATGTGTTACCTGTGTAGTGACTAACTGTCTCACTGAGGCTCTGCTAATCAGAACCTCAGTGGTTATGCTCTCTCATTTCTTTCCAAATTGTCACTAACAGGCTAGTGACCATTTTTACCAATTTACATTGGCTTACTGGAACACCCTTATAATTCCCTAGTATATGGTACTGAGGTACCCAGGGTATTGGGGTTCCAGGAGATCCCTATGGGCTGCAGCATTTCTTTTGCCACCCATAGGGAGCTCTGACAATTCTTACACAGGCCTGCCACTGCAGCCTGAGTGAAATAACGTCCACGTTATTTCACAGCCATTTTACACTGCACTTAAGTAACTTATAAGTCACCTATATGTCTAACCTTTACCTGGTAAAGGTTAGGTGCAAAGTTACTTAGTGTGAGGGCACCCTGGCACTAGCCAAGGTGCCCCCACATTGTTCAGAGCCAATTCACTGAACTTTGTGAGTGCGGGGACACCATTACACGCGTGCACTACATATAGGTCACTACCTATATGTAGCTTCACCATGGTAACTCCGAATATGGCCATGTAACATGTCTATGATCATGGAATTGCCCCCTCTATGCCATCCTGGCATTGTTGGTACAATTCCATGATCCCAGTGGTCTGTAGCACAGACCCTGGTACTGCCAGACTGCCCTTCCTGGGGTTTCACTGCAGCTGCTGCTGCTGCCAACGCCTCAGACAGGCAGCTGCCCTCCTGGGGTCCAGCCAGGCCTGGCCCAGGATGGCAGAACAAAGAACTTCCTCTGAGAGAGGGTGTGACACCCTCTCCCTTTGGAAAATGGTGTGAAGGCAGGGGAGGAGTAGCCTCCCCCAGCCTCTGGAAATGCTTTGTTGGGCACAGATGTGCCCAATTCTGCATAAGCCAGTCTACACCGGTTCAGGGACCCCCTAGCCCCTGCTCTGGCGCGAAACTGGACAAAGGAAAGGGGAGTGACCACTCCCCTGACCTGCACCTCCCCTGGGAGGTGTCCAGAGCTCCTCCAGTGTGCTCCAGACCTCTGCCATCTTGGAAACAGAGGTGCTGCTGGCACACTGGACTGCTCTGAGTGGCCAGTGCCACCAGGTGACGTCAGAGACTCCTGCTGATAGGCTCATTCAGGTGTTAGTAGCCTTTCCTCTCTCCTAGGTAGCCAAACCCTCTTTTCTGGCTATTTAGGGTCTCTGTCTCTGGGGAAACTTTAGATAACGAATGCATGAGCTCAGCCGAGTTCCTCTGCATCTCTCTCTTCACCTTCTGATAAGGAATCGACCGCTGACCGCGCTGGAAGCCTGCAAACCTGCAACATAGTAGCAAAGACGACTACTGCAACTCTGTAACGCTGATCCTGCCGCCTTCTCGACTGTTTTCCTGCTTGTGCATGCTGTGGGGGTAGTCTGCCTCCTCTCTGCACCAGAAGCTCCGAAGAAATCTCCCGTGGGTCGACGGAATCTTCCCCCTGCAACCGCAGGCACCAAAAAGCTGCATTACCGGTCCCTTGGGTCTCCTCTCAGCACGACGAGCGAGGTCCCTCGAATCCAGCGACGCTGTCCAAGTGACCCCCACAGTCCAGTGACTCTTCAGCCCAAGTTTGGTGGAGGTAAGTCCTTGCCTCACCTCGCTGGGCTGCATTGCTGGGAACCGCGACTTTGCAGCTACTCTGGCCCCTGTGCACTTCCGGCGGAAATCCTTCGTGCACAGCCAAGCCTGGGTCCACGGCACTCTAACCTGCATTGCACGACTTTCTAAGTTGGTCTCCGGCGACGTGGGACTCCTTTGTGCAACTTCGGCGAGCACCGTTTCACGCATCCTCGTAGTGCCTGTTCCTGGCACTTCTCCGGGTGCTACCTGCTTCAGTGAGGGCTCTTTGTCTTGCTCGACGTCCCCTCTCTGCAGGTCCAATTTGCGACCTCCTGGTCCCTCCTGGGCCCGAGCAGCGTCCAAAAACGCCAAACGCACGATTTGCGTGTAGCAAGGCTTGTTGGCGTCCTTCCGGCGGGAAAACACTTCTGCACGACTCTCCAAGGCGAGAGGGATCCGTCCACCAAAGGGGAAGTCTCTAGCCCTTTTCGTTCCTGCAGAAACCTCAGCTTCTTCTGTCCAGTCGAAGCTTCTTTGCACCCGCAGCTGGCATTTCCTGGGCATCTGCCCATCTCCGACTTGCTTGTGACTTTTGGACTTGGTCCCCTTGTTCCACAGGTACCCTAGATTGGAAATCCACAGTTGTTGCATTGCTGGTTTGTGTCTTTCCTGCATTATTCCTCTAACACGACTCTTTTGTCCTTAGGGGAACTTTAGTGCCCTTTGCACTCACTTTTCAGGGTCTTGGGGAGGGTTATTTTGCTAACTCTCACTATTGTCTAATAGTCCCAGCGACCCTTTACAAGGTCACATAAGTTTGGGGTCCATTCGTGGTTCGCATTCCACTTTTGGAGTATATGGTTTGTGTTGCCCCTATCCCTATGTTTCCCCATTGCATCCTATTGTAACTATACATTGTTTGCACTGTTTTCTAAGACTATACTGCATATTTTTGCTATTGTGTATATATATCTTGTGTATATTTCCTATCCTCTCACTGAGGGTACACTCTAAGATACTTTGGCATATTGTCATAAAAATAAAGTACCTTTATTTTTAGTATAACTGTGTATTGTGTTTTCTTATGATATTGTGCATATGACACTAAGTGGTACTGTGGTAGCTTCACACGTCTCCTAGTTCAGCCTAAGCTGCTCTGCTAAGCTACCATTATCTATCAGCCTAAGCTGCTAGACACCCTATACACTAATAAGGGATAACTGGGCCTGGTGCAAGGTGCAAGTACCCCTTGGTACTCACTACAAGCCAGTCCAGCCTCCTACACCTCTGTAATCTTGTGTCCAGTGTAACGCCTCTAAAGCAGCTGTAAGTGCTGCCTCTGTGGCAAGCTTACGGGAAAACAAGCCAAGACCAGTCCAGAAGATTGTGATATTCCTGTACATGGTAAAGCCAGTTGGCTAGATAGTTTGTGTAATTGTGGACTGTGGGAATCTGGCTATCTATGTAGTGTACCAGTGTAAAGGAACACTATGCTGTTAGTCCAGCTGACCCTTGTTGGTTTACAGGAGTTACAATAATAATCCCAAATGCTCTCTTTTGTGGTGGAGTGGGCGAGCAGTTTAAGCCAAACAGAGTCAATAAATGAGACACTCAAGAAGAAACTCGAGACCAATGTTTAGAAAAATATAGCTTCTTTTTGTAGAATGTTTTGAAACCAGAAAAGCTTTAAAGAAGGAAAGTACTGTTGCAGTGTATCGATTGTTGCAAGCAACCAGTGCACTCAAATACGCTTTTACGCGGTAAAGACTTTTAAAGTACTTTTACTGCAAAGGAGTCTTTGCAGTCGGTTCTCAGGGGTCTTCTTTAGGTTGTAGGGTGCTAGGGCGGTAAGGTCACCAGAAACACTAGCAGTACAGTTTTACCTGCCCTGTGGTGTCCTGGTGAAAATGTGCTGGATGGGTGAGGTATCTTGTGCACTGCATCGTTGACAAGGTGGGCACCTGGAAACAGGCTACAGAGGGGGACTTGGGGAAAAGTCTTGGAGCTCCCAATGGGGGGCTCGGTCGGTGGGGGTCATGAGAGCAGGGAGACACTGTTGGTTTTCAGGGACACGGGCTGTGGAGCTCGGGTGCAGTGGGTTTTGGTCCTCAGGTGCTCCTGCGTCAATGCCCATGGTTCTCGGTTGGACCTGCATGAAGGGGTACAAAACAGGGCAGCTGACCTACTGTTAGTGCTGGCTTCTGCAGTGCAGAGTCCGGGTTAGGACCAAACAAGCGTTGATTGCTACGAGGGGTATGGTACCCCGGATATTGGTGCAGGGCGGCTCCGGTAGATCCTGGTGTCTTCTTACTTGGTGGGGAGATTGGTCTGTCCTCCTGGAGCATGGTGACCTCCTCCTGGGTGGCTGCTGCGTTGGTGAACCTGGTGGTCAGCAGAATGGCGAACTGGCAGTTGTGGTTGGTGCCTGCAAGCTGCAGGAAAGTGGCTCCTCCACTCCAAGGGGGATGCTGACGGCTTGGTGAAGTACTGGAGACCCTTCATGGATTTCGGAGGATGCACAGCTGCAGGATGAGTCGGGATGTCACAATTGTCGGGGCAGGAGCAGGTAAACAGGTAGGGTGTTGCGAAAAGTCCACCAGCAGTCCACAATTCTCGCTTCTTCGGCTCTTCTTGGTCCTTCTTCTTTTTCTTTGTCAGACATTTCTGTTTTTCTGGTGTCAGAGGGGCACCTAAATACCCTATAGCCCCTATAGGACCACTTCCCGTGCGAAGTGGCCATAACTGTGTCCCAGAATTCCTAATTCCACCAAAAACAAGATGGTGGAACCATTCTTTCATGGAGCACATCAGGCTTCCCACCTTAGGGGTGTGTCCAGCCTGATGGTGCACCACACCTTCATGCCTAGCTAATTTCTTGCCAGTCCTGGTGCCAGATGGGCCTCAGGGCAGGGGGAAGCCTTGATCACATACCAAAGGTGGCAGAGTCTTTGAAGTCCCTATGCAGATTCACTAGCCATCCTGCTGGAGGAGGTGATAACACCTTCCTCTAGAGCAGGCACTGTTTCTGGCCTCTGAGAGCACAGGCTCTCATTTCCAGGAGGGGTCCAAAACATGTCTGTGGTGGCAGGCTGATCGATATCAGTCTCCCAGGACATTAAGGGTCTGGTAGGTTTCAGGGGGCACCTCTAAGTTGCCGCCTAGGTGCATGTCATAATAAATCCAAGACTGGCATGAGTCTGGATTTATTAAGACGAAGTGTTTGATACCAAACACCATAGGTTTCAGTGAAACCATTATGTGGCTGGGTAACGTATAGACCAGTGCACAGTACAGACCTTAAGATGGCTCCCCAGTTTACTTGCAATGACTAAGTGATTGAACTAGACATCACAGGGGCATATCTGCTCATGCTGATATGTCCTCACATCAGATATAATGCACTCTGTCTTAGGGCTCTAAGGCCTGCTGTAGGGTGACTTACATGTATTATATGTTGTGACTTGGGCATGACACCCAATGGGTGTGCCAGGGTCGTGTTTCCACTCATGGGTTGTACCATGACACGCAGTCTGCGATGGCAGACTGGGTGCCTTTTTTTCAGGGAATCCCTTTTAGTGTCACAATACATGCTTCAGCCCTTATGGACCCTCTCTGGTACTCAGGCCTCAGGTACCCGGGGTACCATTTACAAGGAACTTACAGAGGTACTGGAGTATGTGTCAATTGTACACAGTTAGATCTTTATATCTTGTTTTAGGGAAAGAGCACTGGCACTAGGGACCTGTTTGCAGGAACCCAGTGCACCTCAGGCGAAAAACCTCAGTACCAGTGAGCAAAAAAATGGGGGTGACCATGTCCAAAAGGGGCACTTTCCTACATGGAGATATCCGGTGTAAGTGTAAATTGCCTCTAACTCTTGTGATCCTTCAGATCAGGTCAGACCAGTGCCTGTATTTCAAATTTGGGGTACACTTTCTCTGTTTGTGCCATGGTGCATCTTTGAACAGGTTTGCCTGGTGTAAACAGGGGCATTGCATCCTATTATAATGAATGTGCTGCCCCTAGGGCAACTGTGAACTTGCGCCGCCCTGAAGGCAGCGCATTCAGTGAAGTCCAGAGTGGCTGTCTCAGAGCTGCTCCGTGTTTCTCTGAGTGTGCAGCAGTCCACCTATATTATTAGTGTTATAATAGTGCACACGTCGGACAAGATTACATTAGTGGGCAGCCCATCCAAGAGTACTACCAGCAGTCAACTCAGTTCATCAGGTACAGTTGCCAGCAGTAAAATTAAAAATGCTTTTTCAATTTGGAATACTACTACCTGGGTAACACGACAGCCATAGCTCAGATGTAATCAGATTAGTAATATTGCATGAGTTATCACTCAAGTATCCGCTTTAAATATATTTTGGGAATCCATTTCTCTCCAAACATCAGCTTATGAATCCTGAAAATACACACATTTGCATCTCGAATATGTGCTTTTCAATACTGGGATACATATATTGATTTAATCAAAAGCTTCTAACTTGGTAGAGTGGGCTGTATGGAAGAGAGCTACTTCTGGGTAGCTGGAGAGATACCAGTAGCTGCTGAGTTGGAGATGCCTGGTTTAGAAGCTTCAACCCCCTGGCTAAAATGAATTCAGATTAATGATACTCTCAAATAGACTAGACTCGTGATGGAGCAGGGTCCCTGTCATGTCCCACATGTTGGCCCAGTCTAACCAGAGGATAAAGTCCACATTTTTCCTTGGGTATTCCTTCAACACGTCCACAAACCTTCTGAATGTTCTGTTTGGCACCATCGCCACCTAAAACAACCAGCTGGGCTGTCCACCCCAGAACCCCTGCTGATTACTAATTACACCAAACAGATGCTACAAGATGTTTGCCGAGACCCCACAACCAGCTCCAGGTCACCAAAGCAGCTGAATGAATAGGGAGTCAATGTTTATCCAGTTTGGAAGGTAATTGTACTGTTATCCGCTATTTGTTTCATCATGATAAAGAAGAGTGTGATATTGATAGTCTAATGACTGTTTACATAGCACACAGCAGAGGGTGAAGGATCTGGAAGTGCTTAGCTCTTTGGTGGTGCTATAACCGATCACAGTGAACTTGAACAGCTGTATGTCTAAATCAGCTTTACTGAGAAGTGGAAACAGGACGTCTCAGGGCAGGTTCAACCCAGCGAGCTCTTACTCCTATTTATGGAATCTCAATACCTGATTTTAAGCACAAAGGAATGGACTGGTGAATAGAAGGATTTTGTGAGCACACAGCCTGCAACCCTTAATCTCACAGGCTTTGCAACCTCACAATCAGAAGTTGTAATGCACAGAAGGAACTTTGGGAGTTTGAAATATCTTTCCAATATCGGAGTGAAAGGGACTTCTCGCTGCTTCTGATTCTCTATAACATGGAGCATGGTTTAAAAACTCAGCTGTGGTCGCACATTATTGATAGGATCCCAACCTGTCAAAGCAGCGGTGCAGATTTCCAAACTGGAAGCTGACCAGGGCAGTGCACATTGACAATGACAGCTGCGGGGTTTGGGGAGAAACAGATGTTGGTCGAGGGGACCACTGATGCTGCTTCCCAGTGTCCCCTTGCAGCATGCTGTTTCTTTTTCTCTGAGTACAGCCCACATCCCTTTAAGGCAGGGAAGAATCATGGCATTTTTAGGTCCGGCTAAACGGAAAACCTATTGTAACCACGCAAACCACCGAATAGAATTGTGCCTCATTAATACTAATGAGGTAGGAATCTGCTAATGCTACTGAAGGGACATTTTGTGCACAGTAAACTGAAGGTAGGTACGCAAACCACCTTATAAGTAAGGCCCAGTGACACTCTGTAGATTTTGAGTTGTTCTTACTAATTTAGTTCAAAACGTGAAGAAAAACATAGTGCAAACATAGTGCAAATATTTCAAAATAATTCATTTTGCACATTAATTTTGATTTATTAATTTCACACTGTTTCACTTACTTAAACTAAAGGTCACAACTGCCTTTGATAAAAGCAATAAAGTCTTGCCAAGTGTTCAAATCCACCAGCAGCTTGCATTAAATACGTAAAAATATGAGAAGGTCCATCAAGTAAAACTTGGTAAAAGAAAATAAACTCGATGGATGCATGCAAGTCCTCTCCCTTAGTGGGGCTGTATGTCTCTTTTCAGCTTCCTGGGTGAGGTGGGGGGTAGAAGCACAGAAAAGTGGGGGGATATTGCGGGTCTTCTCAGAGCTCTGTTAGAATTAGGCATTTGAGTAGAAATGGAGAGAGTGGGGTGGAAAACTGAGCTCAGATAGAAGAGCCCAGTGGGTTTGTGTTCTCCTTCCTGCTACCTGCTTACTGTGGGAGTGAGACGGAGGGGTCAGGTGTGACCGGGCAGGCTCGACTCGGAGTTTGTTCATCAGGTGGCCAAGAGGCCAGCAGAGATAGCCGTGCTCCTTTGTCACCCCTTCAGGCTAGGGTTGTAATGGTGTGAAATATGGCGACCCACTTCGTGCGGCAGTGACCAAATGATGGCTTCCTCTTGTTTTTCAGTGGCCTTGAAGCGTATGTTAAATTTCAATGTGCCGCCTGTGAAGAACAGCACCGGGGAACCAGTATGGAAGGTAAGAAGAAGTTCCACAGCTCGCTTCATTGTGCGCCACACAAATAGTCTGTCACACACACTCATTTTAGTTTTCCTTCTAATCGTTGTCATTGAAATTACTATCTACAAATGAATGACTTCACCTGCTAATGACTGTACCAGTATGTTTCACGCAGTGGTTAATACTACCGATCAGTGGATCCTCAGTGGATGCAGTTGCAAGGGCTGCATGAATTCCTCACCGAAAGCGCCTGCATGGAAGGTTTATAAACATTTACTTGTGCAAACCGCTGTGGTGCCTGCTTTGGCCCAGTGTAATGGGAATACTGATATGCTAAGTATGGTGGTTTACAATCATTGTCCATAGATGAATGTAGGTCATGTGGAATTTGTGTCTCTTCTGAAAATGTGCTAATAAACACTGGAGTCACCATTAGAAATTGACCTGTTCCTCCTGGGAGTTTTGCCAAGATTCACATAGTCTCACATGAAAAACGATCCAACTTGTTTCACGTGTGCTTTGCAAAGGCGGATAGCAGTGGAGTGCAATACACATCTTGATTGGTGCAACAATGCCTCAATCTACCCATCTAGAAAGATATTCCAACGTTTTGTCATAGAGCAAATTACGTTTGTAGCCTTCATTCTTTATGCATTAAAACTCACCTTTAAATAATCCGGCGTCCTTTTAAATGGACCAAGACTTGTCATATGTGGACCAGAAGCAGTAATATTTCTCTCAGTTTATGTGCAAACCACATTTTGCTGAAATGATCCACCATCTTCAATGCCCAAGCAAATTAGTTTGGGGTTTGGTGGGCTTTGCCCTAATGTCATCTGTGTACAGTGCGTTAGTGGCCTTTTTATTGTGTCATCATGCGCACCCCTGCATATCTTCTCAGTTAGTAAAATATTAGTATATCGTATCTGACGCTGCACATATACGCCCAGGCTCAGATGTTTGATTAATAACCTTGGGTGGGTCCAGGAAACTGTGATGAAAACTCTTAAGCATCTGAATTGTTAACTGTTATAGTCTGTTCCCTGGCCAATCGACTATGATACTCTACAGCCACTACAGGTTACAATATGTTCACCTTCTTTGTAAAGAAACAATACATGGTCTGTGGATCCAGTGGGTCGGTTCTGGTGGCAATCACACTGGCCATAACTTGAATGTGTGCCTTAATGGCCTGCAAGCCCTGCGTGTTATTGCTTCTTTCAGTAGAGTGATCTGATTAAACTCTCTTACTATCCCACCTTATCCTTTACTTCTAGGATTGGTTCCTGGTCTCTGACCGTGTGCCGATCTACAAGACAACATGCCCCTATCTTCCTGGCATCTTTGGGGGTCTTTCAGTTTGGCAGAGTGGGTGAACCAGCCTCTCCAAACCAACATATAGATTAGAGGCGGGTGAACCACTGGGTTTCCACTGACTGACGCCTGGTACAGTGGGTAAGTAGGGCGGGATGGCTTTCTAAATTTCCTTGCCTATGTCTGTCCCAGGCAGTGGAATCAATGAACGTTCCCCACGTGCAGGGAAATAACTTCCTCTGCGTTAGGGTCATTTTTTCAGGTTTTTTTTTCAAAAAGAAACTCTTTCTTTAGGTGTTTGTTTTGAAAAAATACAAAGTTTCTAGAGCAAGGCTAAAACATCTTGGGACTCATAAAGTAAACCTCTGCACAGCCCACCATGTCACCTCAGTTTGAACCCAATCATGCAAATCTGCCTTGACCCTGCTCCAATAGGAACAGTCCAGCCTGACCTGCCAAGCCACCCCTGAATTGGAACAAAAGCAGCTCAAGACATGTTTCGCCCTGATTGGGGCTTGTCACTCAATGTATCTTGGTTCCAGTGGCACAATGAGCCCGGAATCCACATCTGGGCATACCCTTGCCATTTAGAGCAGAACATCAAGCACACACACGTTGATCGGCGGAATGCTTGCAGTACGTCTAACCACTGGCATTCACTTGGGTAGCATTCCAACCCATCATTCTTTTGCCTTTATGGCAGCACGCCCTCCCTTCTTGATCCCTTCACCTGCATTACACCAATTTAAGATGTATAATTAGTGGATACTGATTCCTCCAGCTCTCTGCCTCATCCTCAGCCGTGCTTACTCTGTGTTGGTGAGTGCCCGAGTCGCAGAATGTGTGATTCCACATCCGATCCAATCTAATAGGCAGCATTCTACGTGGCAGGGTCCTATGTGACAGCATAGCCTGAGTTAACATATGTGAACTGCCAAAATATCCACTGTACATCCTTACAAAAATGCGTATCTGTTTCACACCTCTCAATCTAGTCAAATTCACTTCCCATCTGTGTCCAGTTCCATTGTGCTTGGGTGAATGTTCTTAATAGAGGGATATTTAATTTAAATATAGAAGA
Source organism: Pleurodeles waltl (assembly GCF_031143425.1). Taxonomy (NCBI): domain Eukaryota; kingdom Metazoa; phylum Chordata; class Amphibia; order Caudata; family Salamandridae; genus Pleurodeles; species Pleurodeles waltl. The sequence goes on from NC_090448.1 coordinate 1,172,361,868, forward strand.
TATTTTTCCAGATAAAATGTTTTTTCAGTCGTTTTAATGTTACTCTTGACACCCAGCATAACCTTTATTTCTCTGTGGGTAGACTGTTCTTGTTTTGGCCCTGTGCTCTTGTGTTGCAGCTGAGGACTGCATTCTGGTCTTAGCTGCCTCTGTTTTCCTTTTCTTCTTTTGAACTTTTTAAAATCCTTTTTAACTGCCAAAAATTGGAAACGGGAAAAGGGTGCAGAAAGCAAGGAATACATAGCAGAGAAATTTAATATTTGCAAGTGATGTTCCATTTCATTCTACTTATTAACTATCCACAGGTTTCATATTCTGCTTTCCTGAGGAGTAGCTGAGTCAGTGCCATACTTAGTAGTCACCATGGACTGACCATTTTAGATTTCCATGTGAAAAGACACCTCAAGGTGCAGCAAAATGGTGCTGTCTTGATTCTCCGCTACAGTTTCTGTGGTACAAGTTTCTTTGTGTATGTTTAAGTTGTTGAGCCTTAGAATCTCCAGCGAAGTGCAGTTAATCATTCGTGTAGTGGGGAGGTCACAGCTTTGTGTAGGAGACATGCTAGCTAGAAGTTAATTCAAGCTTCCCCGGGCAGATCTATCAAGTGGAGATCTGTCATACTCTGGGCCACGTGGTCTGATTTCATAGCGCCTGATACGAGGCAAGGAGTAGTGTGAGGTATAGCCTTGAAAGCTGCTGTGGTTGATGTGAGCAGCTCAGAAAGGATTTTGCTACTCCCTTCTAGATAGAGAAGAACCGTTGCTTAAACCATTGTTATGAACTCTGCGGGAGGAATGGATGGTGCAGTTTCCTTATTAGAAGGATTTGGAAGCAGAAGATTTTGTTAATGTTCGAGATATGATGAAAGATTTAGGAGTTGGTACCAAGCAGCGTAAATATAAAGCTCTTTGAGACATTTGGTCAGTAAGAGGTAGAGTGTCTTTGGAGTGTTCGAGTGCAAATCCACTTTTATTAGGGTTTCATTTAAGGGTCAAGGAGGCCATCAAAATAATGAAAGTGACCCTGGGGAGTTTTGTGTGTCTGTAGATTTCCATGCACAGTTTTGTATCATATGACAATGTTTTATTTTGCAGCATTGAGCCTAGTGGTTATACATAGAAGTTAAAGAGGGAGGTAAAATTGTAGCGCATTGGGGTACACCACATTTAATAGATATGGAGAGAAATGTCCTATCAATTGTAGATGCCCATTTTATAAGTTGGGTTCCTGAGAGTAAGGAAAAGATTATTTCTGTACTTGATTCTCCATTCCCACCCGAGATGAAAAGATATTGAATAAGTTCTCATTGGTGTTGAATGCTCCTGAAACAGAGACACTAAGAGGTTGATATCTGTCTCACTGAGTATATTTGCTACCTCTCACCACACTGATCCCACTACTCTAGCACTACATTGACCCTTAGCTTGGCTCAAAAAATGGGGGGTGATTTAGAATTTCACAACGGTGACAGATATCCCGTCCACATAAGATGTGCAGTTGTGATGATCTATGTGTTTATTAAAACAGTGGTGAAGTATGTGGTTTACTGTGACCCTGTAGGCCCTGTTTTCGGATGTTTGGTTAGATGAATCATGCAGGGTTTTGTCTAACATGCAGCATTTTCTCTGCATGGTCAGATTACTTAGTTGTGCTACAATAATTTCAGTTCATGCCATGATAAGGAGTACTGAGTCGAATCATGCAGTTACTGCATGCAGTAATTACAAACATTGTCACTTTGTGTTTGATACACAATATACACTAAGGCTCTCATTACAACCTTGGCGGGTGGCAGAGGCCGCCCGCCAAGGTTGTACTGCCGAGCGGCCGCCAATGCGGCCGCACTCCCACCGGCCCCATTTTGACATCCCGACTGGGCTGGCGAACGGAAACAGAGTTTCCGCCCGCCGGCCCAGCGGGGATGTCGGCCGCAACATGGGAGTCGGCTCCTAATGGAGCCGGCGGTGTTGCGGCCATGCGACGGGTGCAACTGCACCCGTCGCGCTTTTCACTGCTATGCAGACAGTGAAAAGCAGGGTGGGGCTGTGCCTGGGGGCGCCTGTACTGCCCATGCCAAGAGCATGGGCAGTGCAGGGGCCCCACGACTCCCCTTCCCGCCAGCCTTTCCATGGCGGTTTCTACCGCCATGGACAGGCTGGCGGGAAGGGGACTGGTAATCCCCTGGGCAGCGCTGCAAGCAGTACTGCCCTGGAGGATTAAAACCGCCAGGACAACCATGGCGAGAAACCGCCGGTCCCAGCGGCGCGACCGCCATGGACAGGCTGGCGGGAAGGGGACTCGCAATCCACTGGGCAGCGCTGCAAGCAGTACTCTCCTGGAGGATTAAAACTGCTGGGACAACCATGGCGGGAAACCGCCAGTCCCAGCGGTGCGACCGCGGCGCTTCCGCTGCGATCGTAATTCGCAAGATTGTACCGCCAGCCTGTTGGCGGTACAATCGCCAAAACAGCCCTGACGGTCTTTGACCGCCAGGATTGTAATGAGGCCCTATATATTGTTTATATAATTCTGTGTGGACTCTCTTTTGTGGTATGTGTTTTGTCTCACTGGTATGAGTGTGCTATACAAACACTTTACACGTGACCTCTGGGGGTAAGCCTAACCACTCTGTGCCAACCTACCAGAGGGTGAGCACAGGTTATCATTGGTGTGTAACTTACTGGCCCTGACTAGAGTGGGTGGGTTCCGCCTGGCCGAGGTGCCTACCCTAGCCAACCAGAAACCCCATTTCTAACAGTCGCACTTCACAGCTTTTCATGTAATTCATAGAGTGCATTAGAATTCTGTTCAGACACAGTGTATCCATTTTCTATAGGATTCGAATGCATGGATTCTATGTAATACTCCGTATAACCATTCACTAGACTGGATGTTAGTAGAGTTTAATTTGAGACCTTCTCAGAGCCATTGATTTCCGGCAGGGTGTGGTCTCTCAAAGCACAGCCTGGCCGTGAGAGCTCGAGTGGGAGATTATGACTTTTCAGTCTTTGGGATTCCATGGATGAACCCCTTTCCCAGACTTCCTTTGTCTTTTACAGGTGTTGATTTACGATCGCTTCGGGCAAGACATCATCTCACCCTTACTGTCAGTGAAGGAGCTACGAGACATGGGGATCACGCTGCACTTGTGAGTTTCACTGGGGGTGAAAGAGCAATGTGGGGCATGGAACAAAAGACTGGGAAATCTGGATCAGAGCAGGTTGACGTGCAGGTAAAAGGTGAGGGTTCCAGATAACCACTGGAGGACTGTGACATGTTGTGGATTCTGCAACAGCCCTGTTAGGAATCCTGGGGTGCCATCCTGTTGGGAATTCTCTGTGTTAGCTTGCAGAAAAGTCTTGCTCTGATGGGGCCTCTCAGACCTTTGACCCATTATTGAGTGTTAGGACTAGAGCTGAACTCTCAAGCTCCCACTTTAATTTCTTTTGCATGACTGATAACGGCTGTGCTGGTCTGGAGGAAGCTCACTTTATGCTGCTGAACACCCTGAAAGAAACATCACATTCCTTTGGTGTAAAACAGGTGAATACCCCGGTGAGGCGTCACAAAAGTTGTCTTTTTGCATGTCTTATGTGAGACACCTGTTTGGAGACACTGGCTTCGTAGCTCAGATTGCGAGAATATTCCAGTAATGTCAGTGTTAATCCCAGAACAGTTTTCCGGTTTGCCAGGACCATGCAGCATTGAATCATGGTTAGAATGATGGCCACTGCTGAATGTCAGTCAGTCCTAAAGCATCTGTAAATCTCTAATATCCATAGAATAATAAGAGATACGTGGGAACTGCGGGAGAAGTTAATGAACAACTCAGTACTAACATAGTGAGAAATATTGAATATCCATTACTGCATGCCTTATATGGAAACAGCAGCCAACTCGAAGCCTTAAATACTAGAGATACTAACATTTTTGCAACCATGCCCATATATAGAAAAAAGGCTGCTTCATTCGCAGACCTCTGTTAGTCTTAAACTGGAATTGCATACTGCGAAGCAGCGAGGATCAACGCGCATTTGCCGAGCTGTGTTCTTTTTAAAAAAAATCTTGGTTAATTAAATGGCACCATCTCATTAAGTGCATTTTAGGTTTTAATCAGACAATATATATCGGCAAAGGCACAAATACAGAGGGCTCATAGAATGTTTTCCCAAAAGCAACAATTCCAGCACCCTTGTGGATGGGGAAGCAGCTCCATTTCCTGTTAAGCCAGTAGTAAAGAGCTCTATAGGTGTGGCCCCACTCTGCGAACGAGTTCCTTTTGATTAGTAGTTACAACTGAAAGAAGAATATTCATCAGCCTTAAGTGGGGGCGATCTAATAGTCATGGTTGGAATATAGTGGTTAGCCATGTCTTCAGTACTCAGACAGTGCTGTGAAGGACCTTGTGCTTTAGATTTGACATCTTCAATTGAGCTCTCTCCCGTTCTTAGCTACTCTTCCCTTGGTTAGATTTGTGTTGTTGTGGAGACCAGGAAAGCTTCTTAGAGAGTGTGGCACTTCACCTCATTTAAAGCTTGCAAAAATAATTATAGTCGTAAAGGACTGAAAAGTGTTCTGGCTAAACTGCTAACTTAAATGTTTGACTTTAGCCGCCTAACCCTATCTATGATCACTTTTCATTGATTTATATTTTCTGTGCATTGGTGGAATACATTGTCTAATTTTGAAAGGATACCCTAAGTCATCTATTTCTGTTCCCATCAGGATTTTATTCACTCCTAAGCATATAAGACTCTGATATAAATGATTTCGTTCTCCCTTAAGACTACAACAACCTGAAGAGAAAACTGCATTAACCTCTGCATTGAAATTCAATGCTGTGTCCTAGATCTCTTTTTAAAAAAAAAGGTTAATATTTGGTGCCGTACAGCTCTCTTTCTTAGACTGCGATTCCAAGACTCACTGAGGAAGTGTGACGAGGCTGCTTCTGGGAAAACTCTTGCGTCAAAGTTGCAAGAACACCACAAAGTGGTATATGGTAGCAAATCTAGCATTTCACCAAGAGGCTTTGTGTACTTTTCATGGCTGTGATTCCTGGGGCCAGTATTATTCGCTGGGCTTCCCTCAGACTAGGCCAATGGAATAAGACCATCTAGCTCAGCATCAAAGGAATACTTATATTTCAAATCCCAAGTGCTCCTCTTCTTTAGGAACTAATGCCTGTTAGATGGGGAGCCAGGGAAGGTTCAACAGAAGTGCTCAGGTAGAACTGCTAGATCTGCTGTCCTACGCCTCTGGAGGCCTGTGGAGATTGCATGCGTACCCTAGGGTCATACTTCATTCTGTCTGTTTTTATATTCTCTCCCAAGGCTTTTACATTCCGATCGAGATGCGATCCCTGATGTTCCGGCAGTGTACTTTGTGATGCCAACAGAAGAAAATATTGACCGGATATGCCAAGTAAGTTGTTCTACAACTTTGAAATTGCTATCGTGCCTGCTGTAACAGACATTCATGAAACATGTATTCTCTGAGGGGCTGTAACAAAAAGGTGACAGACCATCTGGGTCATTTCAGTAGTTTGAAGCCCCATGGAAGTCTTACGGGGTTAGGGCAATGCCTCCTACACGCAGAACTATCCAAAATCTCAACAATTCCTTTGGTGCCAGTTTGCTATGTGCATAAGGTCTGCTCCCTGGGGAGACTGTTGAAAGTCCTGTTCAAAGAACAGCAAAGCTTTGTTTTCAGACTGCTACTGGAGATTGGCTGCAGTTGAGTAATATGACAGTGCTGTTATTGTGCTGTGCCTTCCCACTGGTCTACAATGGTGCCATTGTATGTTGTAGCCATTCAAGACAGTCCCTTCTTACAATTAGCTAAGCCATGAGCAGTAATTAAATCTGTAAAGCTTGTAACACGCCAGCTAGCCTGTGCTGATGCTTCATTGTCTCCTGCAACTCTGAGGCTTTCAGATCCAAGTGCGTGTTTTCCTCACCTTTAAACAACCAAGAGAAATACACCTTTATCTGGCCTAGAAAGACCTAGCAGCATTTTGGTGTACATTGCTCTAGCTTTATCAGGTTATGACAGCGTGCAGATCATAAGATAGGAAGGATGAGGACTGAAGGAGAGTTCACATCGGATCTTTACCCAATCACACGCTTATAAGCAGTTATAAAGATTACAGACTGAAGAAAATTCTAAGTGCAATCCCTTGGAATGGCATTTCGGACTCAGTGCCTTTTGGACAGAACACTCCAGCAAAGCTGGGACAGAGGGAGCTACATGCCATTAAACAGGCAAAAGATCTTGGAATTATCTAGTGGCCTTAACGCTTCACACTATTGAGGATGTGTGAGGTGTTAGATGAATTGTCTGTGCTCCCAAGAAGTGTGTGGAATTTTGTGGTACAGAAACAGAAAGTATGTTAAATGTTGCGATGAAGATGAGGCAATCAGAGAAATGTTATGTTGCAAGGCAGAGTGTCAAAGGGATTTTGTACTGCAGATCCGAAATCCAAAAGAAAGTTGTGGTGCATAGCAGTAAGCCAAGGGAATGTTGTGCTGCGGGCAGTACATGCTGTAGGTCAGCGGGCAGAGAGGGAGCTCCTAACGTTGCACAGGTTGAAGTTAGTATGTCCTGTTGAACCAGTGGGTGAAGGGGAACTGGTCCCTTTGTACATTTTAGACGTATGTCCTGCAGGACCAGTGGGCAAACTTACCACCACACATCCTGAAAGGAGTGTAGTCTACCGGATGGGTGGGTATGGTCTCTCCTGAAATGTTGGCACCACACTTCTTTCAGCCCAGCGAAAGAGGGTGTCCCCTGTCTCTGGAAATTCGCACTATTGTGTGCTGAAAGGCTGGTGAGGGAAGGGTCAAAGCTACCTCAAGGATCTTGGGAGTACCTTGTCCTAATAGATTGGGGAGTAGACGGTGACCCCTGTCTTTGAGATATTGGGAGCACGACCTGCTTTCAAAGAGTGGGGGGTTTGGGGGTTTATTTTGACATCTCCTTCCTATTGACTCAATATCACCCTACCTGAGATGACTATTCTTTTTTGCCCCTATAGGACTTGCGGAACCAACTGTATGAAGCCTATTATTTAAATTTTATTTCTGCCATCTCAAGGAGTAAATTAGAAGACATCGCAAGCGCCGCCCTGGCTTCCAGTGCAGTGACACAAGTGGCCAAGGTACGTTGTTTGTGGTGGTTTTGAACATGGAGACCTGGCTTCCAAATGGGATTCCTGCAGATCTGGTCATGACCTTCAGACAGAAATAGGTAGACGGTGTTGTACCTTTCACTGAAAATCAGTCTTAACCTGCGGCCACTCCTGCTTTACCAATATTGGGACCCACACATAGGTCTACAGGAACACTCCCGTTCTACCTTGCAATATGCCGTACTCATTTCCCTTAAATGCACACATACAGACACACACAATCCCCTTCCCACACACCAGACCCGTCTTTCAACCAAAACTATATGATGCTCTACAGAGAGGGCCAATAACAAAATATTCCCAAGAATTAAATTTGAGTAATGCTAAACCTTTTTGTCTTTTGTTTCGTAGGTGTTTGACCAATATCTCAATTTTATCACGCTAGAAGATGACATGTTCGTGCTGTGCAACCAAAACAAAGAGCTCATCTCGTACCGAGGTCAGTCCACTGCAGCTGTGTGACCTATGTACTGGCTTTGGCATACCCCCCCCCCTGATTTAATGCGTTGTAAGAGTACACAAAGTATTCTTGCCGGCCTGAATTTCCCACCTGACAGGCCTGTTGAGAAACCGAGCTCCAGAGAATGCTATTGATTTTCCACTGAAACTGCTCACTACAGATAGACAGTGCACCAGGAATGCAAGCATAGACAATGAGCCCATGTGGTTGAAGGCTGAGGTGTAAAGGTGCCAATACTGATGGGTAACCCTCTTGATCGCCCCTAGTCTGAAGGTAATGCTCTACAGTAGCAGGTCGTGGACTTTTACTGGCATATTGGCGAGTGATTTGGCAATGGCTCTAAGGGTGCTTTAGCAGAGGGAGGGTAAACCCATCAAGTCTCCACCTGCCATTCTGATCACTAGTGATCCATCAGGGTCTAGCTACCATAAAAAAAACCAGCAAGTGGGGCAAAGAAATCATGCCTTAAAGTGGCAAAGTCTCCCTGAGCACCCTTACCCCAGGAGCGCTTTAGGCCTTTTACTAGAAACCTGTGACTTCATGAGTGACTTGTGACCATGATTTGTGTCAGTTGGGGATACTTGGTTAATGGATCTATTCCATCATAGCAGGAAAGGCCTCTCACTAGAAAATGTTGCACTGGTGAAGAGATGATGCTTATGACCTGGGATAGTGACATCCTGATATATAGATGGGAAACGCTGATCAGTACCAGCTGCGCTGTAAAGCCAAATCTGACTCATTAGTAAAGTAAAACTGAATTGAGTCTTTGAACTCAGGCGGAAATTTAATTGTATCCAGAAAGAGCCTAGGCCAACAATCAGTCACATTCTACCATTCATCTGAAAGATTTTTGGTTTCCAATCAGTAATCTCCAGCTAGAACGAGACAGATGACACGCACATATTGAAGTTGCTGTGAAGAACAAACCATTTTATTAGCCTTTTTCTTCTATGTTCAGAATGATGTAGCCTGCTGGATCCTAGTCAGGGGTATGTTCATGGGTCAAATCCGTGAAGAAACCCGGAATGGGATGGATTAGTGAGGGAACCTGACCTGGTGTGTGATGGGTACCTGTGGTACTTACAACTTATACCAGGTCCAGGTTTCCCCTCTCAGTGAAGTGTAGGCAGTGCCTAGAAGCCAGGCTCTCTGGAGGTAGCTGTGGATGAGCAGCCAAGGCTTATTTAGGAGACATGCAAAGCTCATGCAAAACCACTACAGTCACACAGTACTTACACACAAGAAAGAAAACACTTGGTTATACAAAAATAAAGGTACTTTATTTTTGGAACACAGTAAGATAAAATACTAGAGAGGCAACCCTCCAATAGGAGGTAAGTAAATACACTATATATACACAGTAAGAGGCATAAAAAGGTTAGAAAACAGTGTAAAATAGCAGTAAGCAATAGTAGCCCTAGGGGAGCCATATACTAAGAAAGTGGAATGCGAACACAGGGCCCCCACCTAGGTAAGTAAATTGTGTGGAGGAGAGCTAGGAGTACTAGGAAACCACACAGATAGGTAATACAGTACCTCCCAGCGACCAGGAAAGCAGGAGCAAAACACTGGATTTCCCCAGAACAGCCTGCAAGGAACCAGCCGCGGAAAACCGAAGATGGAGACCTGTGGACAGAGGGGACCAGGTCCAGAAGTGTCTGTGGAGTACAAGGAGAGTAGGCGGTACTACCCACCCAGAGGTACTTTGTGGAGTTGGTCGACAAAAAATGAAGACAGGTCAGCACTGCAGCACAGAAGCTGGAGAAGAGTTCCTTATGTTTGCAAAAGGTGTCCCACGCTGGAAGCTGGATTACAGCTGGGTGTCGGTAAAGGATTTCCACCAACAAGCCTTGGCAAAGGCAAATTCACGTTTGTTGGAAAAGAGGTGCTGCCGGGGACTGGCAAGGCCCAGGAGGACTCTACTCCGGAGGGGTAGTCACAGGGGATTGTCTGCGTCGCAGAAGGCCCACAGGAGCAGAGGCAGCACCCACAAGTGTCCCACAGGACTGGGACACAGAAGTCACTGAAGCAGCCCACGCAGCACCACAGAAGTTGCTCCCAGGTCGCTGGCGGACCACGCAGAGGCCCAAGAGTTGCAGAAGGGAGTGCTTGGGGCTGTAGCTACACGTCGCCTGAAGTTCCCCTTGGAGGTGAAGCAAACAAGTCTTGTCAGCTGCAAAGGACGCGGTGCACGGGGGTGCTGTCTTGCTTGGAGTGGAAAGGATTTACCACCACCAAAGTGCGACAGCTGGTAGAGAGGGCCAAGGGAGACTCCCTGGACCACCACTCGTGATGCAGGACCCACTCCACTCAGGATGAGGGAGATCCATGCAGCCGGTCGTCGATGCAGTCAGGTACCTGTAGTTACGGGGTGATGCCTTCAGCCCAAGCGAGATTCCTTCTTCTTCTTGTGCAGTCTGAAGAGTTGGAGTCTTCTGAGGATACACAGCCGGGGAAATGTTGCAAAGCTGGCAGGAGTTCCGGATACAATGTAGCAGAAATGTCTTCATTGTGGATCTGCAGCTTGTCGGTTCCTGGAGGGTCCAGTCGTGGTTCCAGAGGCCAGAAATCGAAGCAGAGGTTGCAGAGGAGTCCTGCTGGAATCTTGCAAGCTGAATCTGGTGACCCACCCCAGAGGAGGACCCTAAATAGCCCTAAGAGGGGGCTTGGTCATCTAACCAGGTAACTACCTATCAGAGGGTGCCTCTGACATCACCTGCCTGGCCTGGCCACTCAGATGCTTCCAGAGTTCCCTGCCAACCTTGAAATCAAGATGGCAGAACCCAGGGACCCTCTGGAGGAGCTCTGAGCACCACCCCTGGGGTGGTGATGAACAGGGGAGTGGTCACTCCCCTTTCCATTGTCCAGTTTCACACCAGAGCAGGGACAGGAGGTCCCTGATTCGCTGTAGACTGGTTTATGCAAGGAGGGCACCAAAATGTGCCCTTCAAAGCATTGCCAGTGGCTTGGGGAAGCTACCCCTCCCAAGCCTGTAATACGTATTTCCAAATTGAGAGGGTGTAGCACCCCTCTCCCAAAGAAAATCCTTTGTTCTGCCTTCCTGGGCTTGAGCTTCTCAAACAGCAGGAGGGCATTAACCTGTCTGAGGGATGGCAGCAGCTGGGCTGCCTGGGAAAACCCTGTAAGGTTGGTGGTAGCAATTCTGGGGGGGGTCCTCTAACGAGCCCCCAGAGTGCATGGAATCATACTTACAATACTTGCAACAATATTGGGGTATGAGTCATGCCCAGGTTCAGGTACCATTATGTAGCTGGACATAGGTAGTGACCTATGTCCAGTAAATATAAAATGGCATGCCTGTACTCACAGTCCAGTAAAATGGGGCTGGAATTCGTGGGGGCACCTCTGCTAGTGCAGGGGTGCCCTCACACAGGTAGCTTGCCCCTGTCCTCTGGGCTGAGAGGGCCTACCATAGGGGTGACTTACAGTGACCTGGTGCAGTGACCTGTAGTGAAACCAGGTGCGTGCACCCGGTTCACGTAGACTGCAATGGCTGGCCTGCAGAACCCTTTGCATTGGCTCCCTATGGGTGGCAGAATAACTGCTGCAGCCCATAAGGACCCCCTGGAATCCCAATGTCCTGGGTACCTAGGTACCATATAATAGGGACTTACATGGACCAGTATGCCAATTGTGGGAATAAAACGTTACCAGCAACCAAATTTAGAGGAGAGAGCACAGCCACTGGGGTCCTGGTTAGTAAGATCCCAGTTAACACAGTCAAACACACTGACGTACAGGCTAAAAGTGGGGGTAACCAAGCTAGAAAGAGGCTACTTTCCTACAATTAATCATACGTGTGTGATGAAATTATCTGCGTCGTTGAGTTTGGCTCAAGGGCTATGTACCTCTTTCCTTTGTGTGCAGGTTTCATCGACCAGGATCTTGCCATATCGATAACCTCTGGCTGCTTTCACATATTTTTGGAGATCTGCCGGTTCTCCTTCAGCAGTTTATACACAAATATATTTTTAATAGAAAAGAAATGACAACAAGTTGACATGCTTCATACATGCACATCGAGCCCTACCTCCTATATTCGGCATTTAACCCAGTTTGAGCAGCAACTAATAACCCCAGCTAGTAACATGAGCCAGTACCTGGAGCTGAACCAGGGTTGGAAACAGGAGTAATTAATAGGAGAATTATCTACGATGAGACCAGCAAATCTGGTTGTTGGAAATCGATCAGGCATTATCATGAAGAAATAAAATTGTCACAAGCCGCCTTTTTCACCAGAAACATTTCTTTAAAATACTCACGGATATCAGTGAGGCTCCCACAGTCAGCTCCACTATGGAGGCCTCTGTCGAGCACAGAGCCAAACTTGCATGTTTTTTCCAGAAGACAATTGTGGAGCTTTATTCCTACTTTTCTCACACGACCCATATGGAGGATTCATTTGGTAGCAGCTCTAGTTGAGAGTCTTCTCATGGTCTTTTCAAACTTTACAGTGCCCCAGGGTCTGCCTATATCGCTCCTGTTTTGCCAGCGTTGTTAAATCTCTCCCTCTCCTGTGGGCAGATTCCCCATCAATGCAAGCATGCCACAGTCAAGCCACTCTTAAAGAAACCCAATCTTGACCCCCTTTGCATGAGAAATTACAGACCAATCTCCCTGTTACCTGGAGTTTCCAAGCTATTAGAAAAACATGTTAATAAAGAACTCCCTGCCTTCCTTCAATGTGCGGAACTTATCCATCCCACCCAAATGGGTTTCCAAGCGCAACACAGCACTGAAAGACCCTTGGGCGAGAAACTTAGGCGTTTTCTGGATCAAGGAGGCTCAGCAGCCATCATTCTGTTAGATATCAGTGCCGCCTTTGATACCGTAAACCATCCTACTCTTATTCAGAGAATCTCAAAGGTCGGTATCAAGGATAGAGCACTAGAATGTCTCTCCTCCTTCCTGGAAAATTGTACCTTCCAGCTTCTGGATCAGACCTGCTACTCTGCCAGTCCGCCCCTCAGTTGTGGGGTTCCTCAGGGCTCTTCCTGAACCCCACCCTTTTTAACTTGACATGCTTCCACTCGCCAATATTGTGTGTTCGTTTGGGTCATCATTGGTGCCCTACACCAATAACTCCCAGTTATGTCAATCTCCCCGATCCCAGCTCTAGCCACCTATCGCTGACTCACTGTTCTTCAGGAAGTAGCCAAATGGATGGCCAATTGTAAACTGAGGCTGAACAAGGACAAAACTGAAGTTATGCTACTGGGCAACAATCCTTGCAGCAATGTCCTGAGCCTTCTACCAGACTGTTGGAGCAATTTGCCTATCCTGAAAAAATCAATGAAGAGTCTCGGATGTGGCTGGACTCCAAGGATTGTCAAGCCAAAAAAGTTGCTGCCATCTGAGATTACTGAGGAAGGTTCTCAACCTCCTCCCTTTTACAGCCAGAAGAGTAATCATGCAGGCCCTCGTGCTTCATGTCTTGATTACAGGAATGTCCTGTATCCTGGCTCGCCCTGCTATGTGGTCAGGAGGCTGCAGACTGGGCAGAATGCCTCTGCTTGACTCTTGATGAACATCCCTAAGCATCAGTCCACAACCAAGGGTCTTAGAGACCTCCACTGGCTTTCTGTGGAACGGCAAAACAGTTTGACCTATGCATCATACAGAAGGCACTAAACATAAAGGCCTGCTCCTTTTTGGCACCCAGACTCTGGAATTCTTTACCTCTGGAATTGGGCCTCCTGGAGCGCAAACCGTGCTGTGTTGGGAGGCCTCCTGGTAGCCATGTGCTACAAAAACAATAGAATAAAGAACTGAGAAGCACCTGTGTGAGAAAGTTACTTTCCCGTTAAGAGGTGACAAAGAGACTCTTTCACTCCAAAAACACCCCTCTTCCCAACTATTGTGGAAAAGTCTTGATGAAAAAAAAAAAAAAAATCTGAAATCCTTTATTTCATTTTTAGTAACCCATTTCCAATGTGTGTGTCTACACAGTGATATCACCTCCTTCTTGTAATGCACTGTATCACTGACTGAGAACTCCACCCTCCACTGACTTTATTTGCACAAGTGGCTCTTTTGAGTCACGGTTAGAGCAGATGTGCTGCTGCAATAAATGTTAGAATGGAGGGTGATGCTACTGTGCAAACCCATTGAGTGCACTCCTAAAGCAGTACTCGTGATAGGTATTTTCCACATGTATGTTTCTCATAGGTATAAATGCAGGAATGATCATGCTGTCTTATATTAGGAAAGGACTCTGCAAGGGGTTCTTGTCCAGTCAATTTCATTACTCCTAGGTACACAGTATTTAATGTCAGCATATTGGTTTTTGAGCAAAGGCTGGCGAGAAATGTCAATCCTCAGTTCTACAGAAAACTCCCACAGCATAATGCACAGTGTCTGCTATGTTGTTCTACTGTTAACTGTTATTTTCTATCTGTATCATTGAAAATAAGGTGGTTTATGCATAGCAGACGCTGTTGAGTTATGGTGTGTGTTTGAACCAGAACCACAACTCTGTTTTTTCAGTCACTTTAATTGTTTTTCTATGATATACTTAATTTGCAACAGCAGCTGCACACAGACTTTGTCAGCTTGGCCCTTCACATAGTCTGCTGTGGGGGAGCAGCTCCCACCGTGCTTGGCGTTTGGCCGTGAGTCCAGCCTGCTGGGCCACGCCCTGTATCCAACCCTGCCATAGGTTCCCAACCCCCACTGAGCAGGCCACGTACTGTGGGGGTTGAGCTCAGGGTCTAGCCTGTGCCAGGCCCTGCACCCAGCCTACTCTGGCACCCAACTTGCTTGCAGTCTTCGGCTGTGAGCAGTGGGTTGTGGGTTTATGGCCTGGGTGCGGGCCAGGCCCTGTGCCCGTCCTGCTCTGGCGCCCAGCTTGCTTGCAGTCTCCGGCTGTGAGCAGTGGGTTGTGGGTTTATGGCCTGGGTGGGGGCCAGGTCCTTCGCCCGGCCTGCTCTGGCGCCCAGCTTGCTTGCAGTCTTCAGCTGTGAGCAGTGGGTTGTGGGTTTATGGCCTGATTGGGGGCCAGACCCTACACTTAACCTGCAGCATTTGCTGCTCAGCATGGTTTGGGCATATGGCGTGGTCTACATCCAAGTCAGTGCCCTGCCGCCTGGCTTCCAAGCAAAGCCAGTCAGTCATTTTAGTGTTTGGCTTTGCTTATGCGTTTTTTTGTTATAAATATAAACTGCCTGAAACTTGTGAGTCAGGCAAAAATGGTGAACAAATCCAGCATTTGCCTCCAACTCGCGAGTCCTGCCGTTTTAGGCAATTTTTCCCTCTCTAGATATGTTTTATTTTTCCTTCTGTCTGGATATCCCTAATCACATACCTGTAGTTCTCCCCCATGGCTGCTGTCACTGTTTTTTTCATAGCATGTTTGGCTGTATAAAAATATGTTTTACTCAATCCTGCCACCTACTGTTGGGCACTGATGTTTGCAAGCTGTTTTTATTCGAAGTAGTTTTCAAGTCACAAGACCTACTGTGACTCCATCCTTATCCCACAGTACTCTAGCACAAGGACACCACCTCTGGTTGTTTTATTCTGCCGTCAGGTTCAGACGTTTGGGTGCCAACTCAGGGAATGACAACGTTTCTTCGCTGGGACCCTTGGTGCCAGCCATTGAGACTTCAAGCCCAACGTGAGAACATAGTAGTGACCTGCTTCTGTGCCAGCCACCTAGAACTCACTTCTAGTAACTGGCCTCCCTTGATGCACAGCCATCAAGAACAATTTGTGTGACCGCAACGCTGTTGAGGATTCAGAACATATTTGAAGGATGACTGTAGGGGTGGGGTTGTTATGGAGCAGACTCCCTTCCAGTTCTATTGCAGTTAAAACATTAAATTTCCCTGGTCGAACCAACACAGGTTCTGCAGTCTGTACTAGTCCACTGAGCACAATAAGACGGCCTGCAGGGCTTTTCAGTGGAAAAAAGACTCTTTGATTCTGAAAGCCTCAGGGCTGAGCATACCATAAGATGCAGCGCCAGGTGTCTCCAGAGACCCTGGGTATTAACAACCAGGATTATATCTGCGGAGCTGAGGGAGGCATTGAGCTTTCCACCAGTGCAGGGCAAATCCGGAAGTCCTGTCCTTGGAGACCTTGGAGTGAGAGCCATGAAGAAGAGCTCCGTTTCTAAATTACCATAGGCCCTAAGACAGGTAGCAATGCCTGACACACTCAGACCAAAAATAACAGATGATGGACGGAATGCAGAAGAAATCAAACCTTCACCCCCTGTCACAGATCTGGGTTTAATCCATCAGTTTTTTTGCTTTCCATGCCATTCCAGTTTGGACCCAGCCTAATCCAGATCACTTGACCCTGTTCCCCATGGGAACAATCCAGCCCGAACTGCCAGGCCAGGTCCTCTCTGGACCAGAAACAAGCATCCTGGGACCGGTTTCAGGGAATCACCCTTCACCAGCCAGGCTAGCTTGAATCTGGTGGCATAGCAAGCACGGGACCCACTTCTGGGCATACCCTTCCCACTTAGAGCACCAAATGCAAAAACAACAGATGATGGACGTCATTTGTGTTTGTTTGCTTTTATCACCCTAAGTGGGGTATGCCCAGACGTGGGTCCCGGACTAAGCTATGCCACTGGATTCAAGCTAGCCTGACTGATGAAGGGTGATACCCTGAACCCAGTGCCAGGATGCTTGTTTCCAGTCCAGGGAGGACCTGGCCTGGCAGTTCAGGTTGGACTTGTAAGGCACGTTTTTAAAGATACTTACAAATGCATTTACAAAGGAGTTTTGACACGGAGAGCCGGAGTGAAAAATCAATGACCAAAGGTCTATTTATTTTTGCTGCAGCAAAAGAGGACAGATTTACAACTAGCATCCTTGGCCCGAAGTAAAGTGTGCTAGCATGGAGCGTTTAACAGTGATATTTATACTCATACATCAAAGGATACATAAAGTATGTAAATAATGATATACGTCATACAGATATTTTAAGGAGGTAATCAGTTTCTACACACCGGTTCCATTCCCTGCTTTGTCCTCGACTCCCTTCTGCCGCTGCCTGACTTCCCATTCAAGACCCTTCAAAGGATTGCGTGGTTCAAAGGTATAGATATCAGCCTTTCCCTCCCCAAAATACAACAGCCGAGGTCGGTTATTTATTTTTACCCCATGATTATAATGAGTAACGTGCCCCAGCTAGGGAAAGAAACCAGCTGCAAGCCTGTGGTGTGGAGCCAGGCTTATTTTACTTAAATGAATATACATAAGGTAACATATGTGATAGGCAGAGCGTTCAGAGAGAAAGCTCAAACTACACACGTTAAAAGAAAAGGAGCAATACAAAATGCATTCTTACAGACTGTTCCCATGGGGAACACGGCCAAGACTGATTTGCATATGGCTGGGTCCAAACTGGGGTGGCATGGTGAGCAAAAGAATTGAGGGCCTTCTGACTCAGCACCAGAGTCACCAAAGACCTCAAGAAACTGAATCTGGCAATTTGGCAAATGAGGTCTTAGAGTTTGAATACCTCAAACTTAAGAAACCGCATGCAAATCATGTGTGAGGTGCACAGACCCATCACTAATGACTGGTACGCTGCCAAGTAGAAATGGTTTGTCCATTACTGCATTCTTAACCACGTAGACCACCTTAACATCTCTGTTCAAGATATCGTCTCATTCTTGTTATATCTACAAAAATCAGGATTAACTTACATGTCTCTTTGCTTGCATCTGGCTGCTGTTGCAGCCTACATGAACAATAGGATACATTCTCCCTATTTACTATCCTTGCTATTAAGGCCTTCATATAGGACCTAAAGAGAATTTTCTCTCCAAAGGTGTCTTCTGATCCTGTTTAGAATTTAAAGGCAAGGCTTGTGGGTCCTCTCTTCGAACCACTGCACTCCTGCAACATGCAAAGGGAGGTGGCCCTTTTAGCGGTCATTACTTTTCTAAGAAGGATCAATGAATTGCAGGCCCTCAGTACAGAAGAATCATTCAGTGAGGGTCACAAAGAGAGGCTGGTCCACAGGACAAATTCCTGTCAGAGTTGGTTTGCCCGTTTCACTTCAAGCAGACGATTGAGTTACCCATATCCTACCGCATCCAGACTCTGCAGCAGAAAGGGCTTTGCCTACCTTAGATATTAAAAGGGCACTCATGTATTAGATTGATAGACCCATATACATCAGTGAGCTAAAACAACTGTTTGTTGCCTTTGTAAAGCCAGCTGTAATCCTATTTCCAATGCATGCATTGATAGATGGATTGTTGAATAAATACAGATTGTTATGCAAAAGCCAAGCTTTTAGTGCTTACACCGTATAAGGTGCATCCCATGCGTAAGAAAGAAACCACTATGGCTTTCTTGGGAAACATTTCTTTAGAAGACCTATGCAAAGGTGCTACATGGTCAACACACAGTACCCAAACACTACTGTGTGGACATCCACGCCCTCTGGCAGGCTGGAATTGGCAAGACTGTTTAAAGAAATGTATGTCAAACTCCTGCACTATCTCTCTAGCCTCTGCTTGGGTGAAGAACTGATTTGCTGACTATGCAGTGAATGTGACCCTACAGCTACACATTCTAAGAATAGAAAATCTCCCCTACCCTCTAACCATCTGTGTGTAGTGTTGTAGATTCACACCTACAGCACTACACACAGATGGAAGCCAGCTGTGATCATAGATGTTTTCAACATTCTCATGTTTCACAATTCTCAGAACTTCCTACTCTGTCTACGACATTATACTCTACTTACTCTACTCACCTGCTGAGTGGAAAACAATCAGAGGTGGAGGCTTTGTCCTGGTGCATTGTGGACTTAGGCTGGAGTGATAACAGGTCTTGTGACTGCAAAACAACTTTGAAGAAAAAACAACCTGCAAATGTCCGTGCCCAACTCTATAAGCCAAGAGAATGCAGAGCATGTAGATCTACAAGCCAGGATCCAATTATTACTGCACAAGTCACATTTTCCTTTCACAGCATGAAACTTGCAAAACAGAGCACATATAAGTTTCAAGATGGCGGAAAACGTATTTCCAAAATGTGACTCGCAAGATTCACGAGTCTTGACTTGCCCGTCAGATTGGTAAAATTATGCAAGTGTTAACCATTTCAAGCCCACTTGTGAACTTTTTTAAATGCATATATCTCAAAAACTGCTGGATCAGATTTATACCAAACCAAAAATTGATCGCCTTGTGAGCTCTTCCTCAGTGGGGAGGGTATGAGAGTACAAGTAATATGAAGTTGTTCCCAGGTAACTGGATGCATATATCCCGAGTAAATATGTGGTGTATAAAATTAATTGGGTCAGCTAATGATGGTAGGAGGTACTTTGTGCTTGAAATATTTACTGGGGTAGCTTATTTGTCCTTCACCTGGGATCAAGTTACTTTTGAGGTGCTACCCATCACATCTTCTGACTCCACCTATTATCGAAGAAGTCTCCTGTCCCTGCAGCCCACGCCTGCTCATGCAGTGTGGAAAAAATATTCAAGTCCACTCTTCTCTCGGGCATCATTGATGATGGATGGGGTCCTCCTCTCTTCTGCTACTGCCTGTGGTCCTTGCTGAAGAATCAAATCTAATGTGTGGATAACTGTGAGAAAAGGGGTGCTTCCCCCTGTCTTTGGCTTCATCTCTTTCCCTGGAGAGGAGTGTAGCAGAATACATTGCTACTTTGATATGAAAAGAGAGATGGCTTATCTCAGACCAACTCATGAGCTCCTCAGTTGAGGGTGACCATGAGTGTGTTATCTCACTTTCTTCTGAAGCATTAACAAGTGATGTGTCTGGGAACTGCTGAGAGACTAGTGGTTAAAATGTGCCATAATGTGTGCATTCTATGTGAGTTGGGATTTTTACTGTGCATTGATGTTTCATGGATTTTTAATTCATCTTTTGAATTTTGTTGTAGCTCTAAACAGGCCGGACATCACTGACACTGAAATGGAGACCATCATGGACACACTGGTGGACAGTCTCTTCTGCTTCTTTGTAACCTTGGGTAAGTCAGACCTTTCAGTTCTCCGACTCATGACAGTGAACGTGTTTGACCTAAGGGTGCAAAGAATGCCTTTTAAAACCCAGACATTGCAATACTCTGCTGTACAAGCTGAATGTGTTTTGTAGTTGTAAGAGGCTTTACATATCAACGCTTCGGCCCTTGTGAGCTGGAAAGATTTGCGTTTGTCTTGTCTCATTTTTGTTATTTTGGGTTGTTGAATTTGTACTTTTTCTCATATGCGTAATCATAAGTAACTCAGCAAAATGAATGAAGAGCACAGGAAGGTGTGTTTTTGCCTAAGAGTATTCGAACAAGAAATTCTTGAAGTCCCACATTAACCTTTTCAACACTGCTGATAGACGTGTACTGTGCTGCTTGAGTGATGATTGATAGTGATGGACTCATTGTTTAAAGGGCGGCCTCGAGGTCTGATGGTATCCCCATGTTCCCCCACTGTTGAGAGCTGGGATCTTTTTAGCGTGCCCTAGGCTGATAGTACAAGTCCTGGAAGATTACTGCGGGTCGCACTAGTAATCAAGTGGGTCCTCCAGCCACTTCTGTACTCTGACAATAGAGCCTTAAGAGGATGTTGACTCATTTAATATTGTACATCACACATACAGAGAACATGACAACTGCTGAACTTCCCGTCTCCTTAATTGCATGTTCTACCATCGGAGTTAGGTGTAGTAGTTGAAATGGCCATTACATGTTGAGGAGGCTCTAACTGGCCTGTCTAGTGGCAAAATAAAACTGTGATTTTTGGGGGAAAAATGAGAAGACCAACCACTGCGGTGTAGAGCTGCATTTTAGTTGTTTTATTGTGTGAACTGCAGATGTTGTCTTTATCGGCTGTGCCAAACCTCCAGCGCAGTGAAGTGGAGAATGACTTGTTAGGGGAGGAGGGAGGTACAACAGCCACAGAGGCCGAAGCATTATGTAGGACAGGGTCTTCTCACCCTTTGGCATCTCCAGGCCTCCAGAGTTTGTGCAGTTATTGCAGCTGAAGGCACTCTACAGTGTAGGCCCTCCGTCTCACAGAGCGTACTCCTGCTGTGATTTATGTCTAGCTGGTCTCCTCTCTTATCTATTTGTTATCTTCATTTTGCTTGAAGAAACAGAAGGGTGATGCCACAGGTCCCTGATATATTAGAAAAACAACAGGATCCCCAGAGTCAAGGTGTCAAAATACTACTGTACCATAGTATACATACATGCAGTATATGTAATTGTATAGATGTAGACAGAAGCAGAGATGTTCAGTGGAGCAAGCCAACTGAGGAGAACAAGCACAGGGCATACAAAAAACCTTTGACCTAGGAAATCAATAGAGGAAACTAGAAACAAACGGAATAACAAAAAAACAGGTGCAACAAAACAAGACAATCTAGGCTGAGCCAGCCAGGGATGCACTTGACACAACCTACCTCAAGCTTTACGTGGAGTCAAGGAGTACCGCCTTCCCAGCCTGGGCAGCATCGTACTTATACTTTCTTTAGCACCATCTTCCTGGATGTAGGCCACCAGCTTGGATATGGAACTGCAGGATGCAGTTATCCTTCATCATGGTAAGTACAATGCATTCCTGCTCGGCGTCTGAAAATTGAACAGAACTGGACCCAGTCTACTTGAGACCTCCTCCGAGTGGATGAAGCATCAGCCTGGGTCATGAATGATTTACGCACTTCACAGTATGGTGCTGATTAGCCTAACTCAAATGGAGTAAGAGCATAGAGGCTCAAGTACACTCTCTTATTATTTGAACAGATAAGAGTCTGCTTTGTCACTTTGCCATAGTGGACTTGTGTCGGCACAGAGTCACTGACAAAAGTGAATATGAGCATCTATCGCCAATGTGGTTCAGATTCTGTCAAGCCTGTTTCCTTGTCCAATAACCGAGCTCCTACATACCTCATCCTACACGTCTTTAATTGTTCTCCTAAATACCATTATCTACTGGTGAGATCTTCCTCAGGGCCCACAGGGAGCAATCGTCTACAGCAATGTACTAATGATGAACTTGTTCCATCTGTAACGTGCTCTGAAGTGGCTGTAATGTGACATGCCCGCACATAACAGAACTTGTTTAATAAATAATTCAGACAGGTGCCATCACCACAGCAAGCAGGTGAACATGCCATATCTGGGCACTCCACTGCAACCCATGGAGCTGAGAAATCAGGAACTGACCTAAGAGTGTGCCTGGTTCATCTCTGAGCACATCAGTGAAAGCCCTGCTCACAGCATCCTACACCCGAGGGTTTGAACTTTAAAGGATGGATCTGTATCCCAAGGTCTGTCTCTTAGGCTGAGTTTTTGTGGCACAGTGTTTACAGACTGGGGGGTGCAAAGAACTATTTTGGGTGGGTTTGAGCCGATTTGCCTTTGTCTGCTCTGTTTAGACCAAAGCTTTGTCCTCTGCAGTGCTGACACACCCAAGATATTGGCCTGGCACAGCACTCAATTGTACAGGTTCTTTGGTTGGACAAGCGCCTTTCCGTGATCCTAGGATCCTGAGAGCGTTAAAAACGACGTAAAGATTGCTCCTTTTATTTGTGTTTCTCAGTTTTTCTAAGCGCAATCAAACATTGCGTTAGAGCCTGTCCCAGGGTGGCACTGTCAACTAACATGACGCGACCTGCTGCAGCATAAGAAGTAGCACGAGAAAGCTCTCCGAAACACATTGCTTCTAAGGAACCAAATGTGGACCTATTAGAGTAAAAGAAAAGGTTATTTACCTTTGTAACTGTTTCTGGTGAATACGTAATTATCTTTCCACAGATTCCATAACTCATGAATGCCCCTTCTCCCGCCAGACAAGTCCATAAACGTTTCCCCCTCCAATATATCTCCAGTGCCACCAGCTCAGCCGTGACTCTGCCCGCCAGATGTGACGACATTGGGATTGGAGTATATTGGGCAGAAACCAGCGTGCTGTCTTCAGTTCCTCATTGATGTGTGCGGAGAGGAACTGAGAGAGCTACAGTAACATTAACTGCACATAAAATGTTTAGATAGTTTGGATCTTAGTATTCACAAGTCTAACACCTCATGAGAGGAGGGAGGCTAGTGAAGAACATGCAGAAGACTATGGATCCACTAGAAATATAGTTACCAAAGGCAAGACACTTTTTTAAAAATGAGTCACAAAGTAATACTTCCCTGGGAGGTGGGATTGAGAAATGCTCAATAACCGAGGAAGCCAGGCACCACCAACTTAGGATCTGCCTGTGCAACATTTATGCAACAGAAAAGTGAACTGTGTAGTGCATGCATTCTGGAAATCTTACATTTGTTCTAGATCTAGCATCACCTCGACCTGTCAAAGAATCTGTCAGAGGTGGATCTAGGGTGACCATTTCCCAAGACCCCAGAGCTTGTCTAAGACGAGCTGTTTCAGCCTTTAACTCCCTCGTCTCGATGGTGAGAGGGCCTGATCGGTGGTGAGCAGAAGATTAAACTGTGCCAGTCCAGGACACATTTCTTGTAGCATTGAGCCTGTCTATAGCTAGTCTCGCCTCTTGGCTGCCCCTTCTGTTCTGTTTACTTAAAGGAAGATGAGGGTGACCCTACAGCAGGACCACAGAGGTGATTACTGGAAGAGACGCAGGACAGCCACAGGCAAGAGCGCCGAAAATAATGCTGGTTCGTGCAAAAGCGCTGATCTTCATTAACACAGGGAAATCACAAAGCATACTCGGAAGAGTCAAAAGGGAAAGCGAGAAACTAACAGACAGCAGGAAACCAGCACAACCTCAGAACCTGCGTCACATGTTAAGCAGAGTCAGTGAAGGCACAAAGACACTACCACGCAAACACCTGGGACCACAGAGGAATACTCCCCCCGCAGAGGCTGTCAGTGGGGAACCATGTGGGAGATGATTTTGTCCATTCGCGTTCTGCGCTGTAGATTAAGTCTCGCTGCTTTCGCACTTTTGGTTTCATCTGGGCTTGGTTTACTGTCTAGTAGTGACATGCTCCCAGGGAGCGGCTGTACTATAAAACCAGAAAACACATAAGTGATAGTGAAATGCCTGAATTGATCTCAAGCACTGACAGTTACCCTGGCTGAACCTCAGTCCATCCTTTTCTTTGCCCACTTTGCTACTCTAGGCACCAACTGAATGCCAGTCAGTCTTGATTCTGGTTCAGCAGCAGTCCAGCCCGACCTGCTAGTCCAGATCATTTTCCAGCCAAGCAACTACGCACAGTCCTTCAGTCCACCAGCGCGGGACGAGCCAGATTACCCCAAGCCCCAGTATCTACCCATCCAGATTACCCCAAGCCCCAGTATCTACCCATCCAGATTACCCCAAGCCCCAGTATCTACCCATCCATTGTTCCGGCCATGCAGTGCCTGTGGGTTCATTTTGGGAAACCAATGAGTGTGTTGCGTCATGTTTTAATGTGTACTATGTCATTGCTTTGTGGAATGAGTGTGGCCACACTAAAAAGAAACAGAAATAAAGCTGCATTAAGCAGGAGACATGAACAGCGAATGATACCCTTTCGGTTTTGTATGTACAGGGGCCGTGCCCATCATCCGATGCTCCGGCGGCAATGCGGCGGAAATGGTGGCTGTGGTAAGACAACAACTATTTCTTAAATATATATTTTAAGTTGGTGCTCAACATATTAATTTTGAATTGCTGTACGTGTACAGCTTATATGTTCGTTAAAAGGGGAAATAGATTTCCTGGCAGCGTAAAATGAAAGGCTGCGCGGCTGCCGGCATAACAAGTGGCCTAACTATAAACAAGGCCGCCATCTTAGGTGAATTAAATAATTAAATGGGCTAAGACAGAGCAAGCTAAGTAGGTTAAAAGTCACTAGGTGGCGGGGGCACGAGTCTGCAAGCCAGAGGCTTGCTAACTCCTGTATCCCATTAAACAAACCAGGATTCACTACAGCGCCAATAGCGGCAAATCAGTACAACAGCCCGGAAAGCACTCGTTAAGCAGCGGCTCATAGTCAGGGATACTGGAATTGTGCTTCAGGATAGGACCAAGCTATTTGGCAAGGTTGCCTGAATTATGTGATTAAAAAAGCCAAATGATGCTGTGTAATTATGCACATTTTGTGATCGTATTACTTCATTATTTTGGAAACATTGCGCATTAGCACTGTACAAGCAAAGGTTGCACCTCATTAGTCCCCGTTTAATATAAAAATACAGCAAAAAGTAACTCAAATGGAATTAGTCAACATTTGCAAATTGACATCCTCCGCGCAACAACACATGTTCCTACGTTTTAAATAATTTATAATCCATTTAAGCTAGAACAGTTTTCTTGGGTTCACATCTGCAGATTATGTAGCAGGTGATGGACTGTGTATCAAATGCAGTAAATTCATAATTGTGTTATGCTACGAGGTTTCTGTAGAGCGCTAGTACACTGGAACGGTTTCTTGCCGCTTGGTAACAGAGGCAAACACACTGCTTGCTGGCATCAGTCGGAGGCCTGTCAGAAAAGCCAAGTCTCCAGGAGGAGCTGGAATCTCCTGTAGCTGGAGGTGCATCTTATCTCCAGATGCAGGGGGCGAGAACAGAGAATCTGGAATCCCGCACAGTCCCTTCTTTTTAAGGAGGGGACTGAGAGGAGATTCATGTGAGTGGCCCTTAATTTGCGATTGCGGTGTATTTTTTGATTCTGGATGACATAAAAGCTGGGCTTCTGCGCACGGAGGGATTTAAAGATGATACAGACAGTTTTTGTTCCCCCAAAACATGTTTTATTGCATGCCCAACTCATTCCAGCCGAAGCCGGATCATAATAACACATATTCACATAGCCATGCAAAGCAAAGGTTTAATTTTTCCTAAACTGTAACTGCATGTTCCCCCTCTCCCTTCCTCATCCCAACCTTCTCCAGCACATCTTATACATTATACAATTAGTCATTACATAGACATATGAGATATCTCCTACACATCAACATTCAGTACTTCAGTATCATCTTGGTGAGAATGCACCTGGGGAAAACGAATGCCCCTATAATCCGCCCCCTTTTGCCAAATCTTCGAATGTTTGTGTGGGCAGCCCTGCGCCTGATATATAGGTATTTCTAAAGCCATACAGTGGTCCAGGCCTCGTTTCCAAACACTCAGTACAGGGGGCAACACTGCTTTCCACACTCTGGTAATGTCTCTCTTTGCTATAGTGAACCCCAGCAGTAAGAGTGTTCGTTTATATCCCCCAATTACCTCAACCACGTGCAGAAGTACTAATTTGGGGTTGAATGGTGTATGTAGTGATAAGACTGTGCCAAGACATCCTATAACCCCTTCCCAGAATGGTTTCAGAGCAGAACTCTCCCACACAGTGTGTATGAATGTGTCTTCCGGCCCTTGACACCGAAGGCCTTGTGGTGAGGCTATCACCCCCATGCGCCACAAGCGCTGCAGCGTACAGTACGCCCTATGAAGACATTTCATTTGTATCATGTAGGGAAACAGCCCCCTCATGGGGTGACCACAACGCTTCGGCCTAGTCAGAGTATCCTTCTCCCTGATATAGGCAGTTTTAAAGATGCAATGCTGTTCTACTGGTAACCAGTGTAGCTTTCTCATCAGAGGGGCGAAATGGCAGCGTCTGGGCTGTTAAAAGATTCGCCTGGCTGCCTGGTTTGAAGTCTACAATAGAGACCTTTTGGAGACCAAGTCAGAGAGAGTTCACATGGTCCATCCTTGAGATGACTAAAGCAATAAGGAACTGAATCATGGCTTCGATGTGAGTATTTTTCCAATCTTCTTTATTTTGCACAGCTGTAAAAAGCAGGAGGGTGTTACTGCCCCTAACTGGGGTTTCATGGACAAATTCTTGTCAATGAGAACTCCAAGGCTCTTTACAGAGTTCTTGGGCTGGGGGGTGGTACTCGTTGTGGTGGGGAGGGAGAAGAATTCCCCAAATCATACTTATTTTGGGTTATGATGAATCCTGTCTTGTCAGAGTTGAGTTTGGTTTTAGGTGATCGCCGTTCATCCAATCATGGATCATTAATAATTATGCAGAAAACTCTGCAGCCAGCACCCTGCTCATTTTGCAGGGGAAGCAGAGCTTCACGCGGAAAACACATAGTAGAAGAATAGCAGTGAAAAAAGCAAGTCTGTGAGGATGATGAATGGGCAGAGGCACACAGGTGGAACAAATGAAAGACTGGGCCGTGGAAGGGAGAGAGCAGGTGGACAAAGTCAGGTCAGAGGCCTCTTGAATGTTGGGTGAGCATTTGAGAGGTCTAAAGTAGGTTGAAGAACTTTAGCTACCAGGACAAATAAGAAACCCAGGGAATCTGAGAACAGTCCAGTTTATGAGAGTTGAAAGGGGGTGCAGATTGACAGAAGATCCTCAGCAACTGGGAACCCTGGTACAAAAAGGGAACTTGCTGAAATCAGTCTGCACCATACTGTCCCACTACCCCCTCCAAATCTCCCCCGTCCCACCAACACAATAAAGGTGTTAATTGTTAGCAATGGGGCCAATCAGGAAATGACATAGGTGAAAGTTGAGGATTCCGGTTTTGAGTCCAAGGGGGCTTGAAGGGAAATGCCTGCTTCACCAGAGCACCTCATCTTCCCAAGGACCTCCTTGTCTGCTCAGAGCCCATGAAAGGAGCATTCCGGGGAACTGTGAAATCAGCATCTTGATTAGATGGGGATTACAAAAGCATAGCGGAGAAAGCACAATGATTTACAGCTGGTCAGAAAAATCCGGATAGGAAGATAGAGGTATTGATCAGAGAAAACTGCTCTGGCGAGCCATAGAAAACATTGCCACAAAGATCACGGTGGCCCCGTATTTTAAACGGGGCTCCCCTGGCAGTACAACAAGAATAGACCACTGTGTACTCTGATGCGTGATGGGTTGATGCCAGGTGGCGGAGGACAGAAAATGTAATGAAGGTTCTTCAGGGGCAGTATCAGTAAGGAGGTTGCGGAGGGCGAAGGGCGGAGACGTGTTATATCCAGGTCTAAGGGAACATGTGGTCGCAGCTGGTGGTTACTTTAATGTTCATCAATGTATGTGGAAAAGAGCTGAATAAGTCACTGATACATACCTACTATACCACTCAGTGCAGTTTCTTTGCATTCCTGGAAAGGACTCTTTGTTGTGCCCAGGATGTGTAACTGATTTCTACCTACACTCGCGTAGGTATTTCTACCTACACTAGCTGATGAGGATTAATGAAATATTTGAAGTTCTATTTTAGGACTATGCCACTGCAGTGTCTCAGTGCACTACTGCGTTCTTCTTCTGCTCCAGTCTGAAGCTGTTGTAAATGTCAGCCCCTGCCCTTTTGAGATCCCGTGTACAAAAGCCTCCCATGCATTCTGACATTGTTCTTAGCTCGTCTGGCATTATCAGGTTAGATTATTTTGACTGACTCAATCTTTCTGGAGCAGTCTTTAGAGGCTTGAAGTCTACTAACTGCGACCATATCCTAGGCACCCGGTCACGTTTATCAGAAAGACATGTAGACAGTTGTGGTAGTTTCATCCCAGCTGTAGAGCGCCATGCGGCCTCTGCCCTACAGTGTATCCTGTGCACCACCTGATGGCTGGGTGCGGCCCGAGGGTATAACTAAATGCTAAGAGATCACTCTGGTCACTTAACGTCACCCATGTGCTGTGTGTGTTTGTTCGTTCTGCCATTTTCCCCACCTGCGGCCTAGACACGCGTGACCTGCTGGCACCACACCAGCCTATTCTCCTGTCCCAGAGAGGTGTCAGATCCGTGGGGTATGTTAAGCTCTACGATGGCTCCCTCTACTGATGTCTCTGATCTGCCAAGCTGATTTTTGGAGCAAAGTTTCATGCAGATGGTTGTTAGTTGTTAGATCTTGTTTGGTTTGTTTACATACCATTTCAGGATCTGCAGCAAGATTTGTCTAAAAGAATGATTGGTATTTATGATGGGACAGCTGCACTTGACACTGCGATGAAGAATTTGTGAACTGAGTTACTACTGCCATTGCCACCGTGCCATTTCTGCTACTTTACAGTTAAGGATTTGTAGTACTGCTAAGATTAAAATAATAAGGTACATTGGACTTGATTTGATTGTCTGATTGTTGACCTAATCTTGCATGTCCACCTGCTTGATGTCTTGAGCAGTTTCACTCATGGCTAGAGTACACGGGTCACTTCTCCGAAGCTGCGCCATCCTCTCTTGGTCACTTTCGAGGTGGGGTTCCAAAGGGGCCTCTTCTGATCCTCGCCTCTGTCCCAACACAGAATCTTTGAACGGTCAATCAATCAATCAATCAATCACGATATTTATAAAGCGTGCTATGTACCCGACAGGGTTTCGAGGCGCTGGGGGGGGGGGTGCGCTGCAGTTAGCGGTCGAAGAGCCAGGTCTTGAGGAGTCTCCTGAAGGCGAGGAGGTCCTGGGTCTGGCGTAGAGATGTGGGGGGAGAGTTCCAGGTCTTGGCGGCGAGGAAGGAGAAGGATCTGCCGCCGCAGGTCTTGCGCTGGATTCGGGGGACGACGGCGAGGTTGGCGGATCGAAGTTGACGTGTGGGAGCGTAGAAGTCCGGTAGCTCGTTCATTTCATGGGTTGGTTACTCCTTCCTTCCTTTGGGATTAGGAGTAGCTGGGTGTGGGCATACATACACCAGCCTCTTCAGTAACTCCTCCTATCACATGGATGGATGCTGGAAGTTAAGCTGAGGGAGGTCCATGTGGCTGTGGGCATACATACACCATCCTCTTCAGTAACTCCTCCTATCACATGGATGGATGCTGGAAGTTAAACCGAGGGAGGTCCATGTGGGTGTGGGCATGCATACACCAACCTCTTCAGTAACTCCTCCTATCACATGGATGGATGCTGGAAGTTAAACCGAGGGAGGTCCATGTGGGTGTGGGCATGCATACACCAACCTCTTCAGTAACTCCTCCTATCACATGGATGGATGCTAGAAGTTCAACTGAGGGAGGTCCATGTGGTTCTTCACTGTCCTGCCTTAGGTTTAACTTAAGGCGTTTGCAAAGTTATAGTGGCCTGTTTCCTTCTCTTACAAAACTGAATTCCTAATTTGAATTTATTGGCATTGTCCTGCCTTCAACATGATCACTTTTTATTCTGGAACTGTAGAAACATTTATGTGGTTTTATGCTATCTTTGGGTTGTCTCTATTTTCTGGCACTCTTCTGACATATTAAATGAATTGTAACAGTGTGGTGCTCTTTGTAACATAACGCTGATTGTTAAATGTGCCAGGCTACCCTTTGTAACTTCTAATGCCAGTTAAAGCACCCTGCAGCTGGCACAGAGCTGTCCAAGGTTACTGTCCCCTTTCATCCACATTACAGAGGGTGGGGAGAATCTGAGTGCTTAACGGTAACAACAATCATGTATAGTTCGCACCAGATTCAAACTTGGGGTACTTTATTTACTAGGGTGGTAGATCTGTCCATCCGCCTTTGTAACTGAGGAACAGCGATTAAAGTGATGCGGGTAAGGGAGCTCAGTGCCTGGCGTCTCTGGGCTTCCTCAGCTTCTCTGTCGACACTGGAACATCTTGCGGGAGAGTGGGGTAACATTGACATGGAAGAGCTTTAGCAACTGATTCTCAAGTCCTTCAAAATGAAACTTGAGGAAGGCTTTGACATTTCATAGAATACCTCACTTTGGCTCAAAATGAAACCCATATGCTTCTAAATACACAACAATCATTTTTCTTTTTGTTGCATACACATTTGCTACCACTTAAGTCAGCATTGAAGAAAACATAGAAAGCGCATTAAAACTCAGGTTGATCTTTGCAAATCTTAATTTGCATTCCTTCGAAAGGTCTTGAATAGATGTGGTCTTGTCACCCAAGCACCAAAGGAACACTCTTCCTGGTATGTCACAGTCTTGGTGATGCAGCCATTCATAGGACCATTGCCGAAGACTGATAACCTCTTGACAATGTTGCGTAGACTAGAGGCTTCCAGGATGAAGTGCTTTCTCAACACCGAAAGATCTCATGGTCTTTCTGTTGAATGTTAGAAACTCTTCAAGTTGAGTTAAGAAGATATTCGTTTCCCCTGTATTTATTTTTTATGTCTAGTGGGATGATGGAAGATATTTTATAATTGCATTTTCCATTCCTAAATATCGCTCTATTTCCCCAATACGTTTAAGTGTAAAGTCTATGCAGATCTGATAGTTAAAAGAGAATTTGTGTTACTAAGTACATGGTGTGTTTACTTCGAGCAGGATATCACACAGAACGTGCGCCCACAGGCAGCTGTAGACGTATTATTTCAAATGCTCCTACTTAGAAATGCTGGCCCCGTCAGCATCACCCCTGTCTCCCCACCCTCTCCTCTGTAGTGAGGAATTTGGGGTGAAATTTGATAACTTGAATGTTTGGGGCTCACGTTGATAATGTGGTGGGTGTTTGCTGTGGCCTTTAAGGTCTAAAGAAAGTTCTGTATCTGTTAGCCGAGCAGCATCAGAAAGTGGTAATTCATGCGCTGATCACGTCCTGTCTGCACTCTGCGAGTGTTCTGCTTCGGGGCCCCCTGGATCACCCACTGAGAAGGCTGCAGTCAGTGCAGAAGCCCTCAGGCCGGCTCCTAGTGAAAGTCTCGAAAAGGAGTCCCCCCCCCCCCCCCCCAGCAGCCCCCGAAGGAGCTTCACTGGCTCCGCTTCAAGGGACGCGTGCTATCACACAGAGCCTTTCACCACAAGGGCCATATTATCCGAGGAACAGGATCAGGCCGGATATCCGGGGTCCAGTCATTCTTGGCTGTTCCGAGGTTCCGGCGACAGGAATGGGGTGGTTCATCGCTGTCCGTCCTCACCCCCTCTGCCTGGAACCCCTCCCTTTGCACCTCTGGGAGGTGACGGAAGAACAGACCTTTACACGCCTCCTCAACACCTGACTTTTTGATAGAGCTTTTGAGGAGTTGTGTGTCGATAGAGATCGCGGCGAGCCACATAGCGCCGAGACACTCTTCAAGTACCCGTGGCTTTATACATTTTATGATTGATTGAAAGTCCTGCCTGGCCTTCTGGCAGAGGATTCTGAGGCGGCCTGACCTAGTGTCATGGCCCTCTGACTTAATATCTACGAGTTCACCTGCAGTCATCTTTTATCCTGTGTACAATCAAGTATTTTGTAAAGCGCTTTTTACACCGTCAAAACGGTCTCTTGGCGCCGAAGAGACCTGGACCATCAATCATCTGGAAGATGGCGTAAACCACAGAAGTCAGTCTGATGATACAAGTGGGGTTGCATCGGGCCCCTGCAAGTTACAGGACCTTTAAGTCCAACGGGGCGAGTTCCAGAGCCTCGCTGCCCAAATCTGAGAGGGTGGAGCGCCCCAGCCAGGTTCAGCAGCCCGTCCTAGCTGGAGGTGACATGCACTGTCGCAGCTCAGACTTGTAGCAGGACCAGGGGAGCAGCTATAAACAATAAACTACCTCCATCTTTAAACTGCAGGGCTACCGCTGAGAGTGAAATGTCTCATCTCGGTCACTTCAAGGCAGTGACCCAGGCACTGTTCCTCCAAGGAAAGGCTCCTCTCTTTACTTCTTGCTTTCTATTTTCCTTTCTCTTTTCGTCTTTCCATTTTTCTTTAATTCCTTACCATCTAGCTCTCCCCTCTGATTTCTTTTTTCTCCTTCGTTTTGTCTTTCCTATTTTGCATTTTTTCCTCCCTCCTTGGTACGCTGACTGCATTTGATCATTACTTAGATTTTCTCTGTAACTCTCTGTGGTCCCGTACGCGCCCTCTTGCCCCACCCACAAATGTCTCGGGTTAGCACCTTTCTGGTATTTATCAGCTTTAGCTTCTGTCTTCTACGACCCAGGGGCATCAGTTCACCAAAATGCCAGGGGCAGCGGAAGTGACATCACACGCCATTTAACCTTTACTTTAACTCGCACCCACACATGCTTACACATTCACGCACTCGCCCGCAAGCAAGAATGCCACATACATTTGAAAGCATTTGTACCTACCTTAACAGCCAGATAGGGTCACATTTCACTGAATTATACTCCATTTTTTACTACACAAATAGTGAAGAACATTATTCTCTATTTGTGTAGTAAAAAAAAAGACAGAAAACCAGGAGAATGGAGCCCTAATCACTGTTCATTGGGACAAGCTGCCCCTGAGTTCCAGGCACTGATTTTGCCACCTGTGAGACCAGGGGTCGCAAAGGCAGTGCCAGGGGTCCAGCCCTGCCAAGTGTCACGCATCTCACATTAGTATAACGCACCCCCGGTAATTTTCCCGCATTATTGCAATGCCTGAGATTGTCACGCAAGTCCTGAAGTGCTGTAGAACCTTCTTGTTCCAGTTTCTCACTTTGCTAGGTAAGCTCCGAGTAGTGTTTATCAAAGGCCACAAGATGGCGCTGGTGTAGGATTCTCACTAAATTACAATATTTATATGGTTCTCTCGTCTTTATCGCTTGATTTTGCTTGCAGGAAAGTGTTACTCATAGTCATTGAAATGTCACTCTATTACACTGAAATTATGAAAATGTCACACTTAGCAATCTGAAACCTTGGCAGCTATGGGGATCACAGGGTACAAGCTGGCGACCGCTAAATGACGTCATGCTGAGCTCTGGAATCACAGTTCAAAGTTGAGAAGAATCCCGAAATTGAAGTTGATCTGTCGACCTGTCACTGCCACCTGCTGAGGCTGGTACCGCAGGTGCATGAATGCACCCTGCTGCCCGCCGAAGCTGATACCGCGGGTGCGTGACTGCGCCCCGCCGGCCGCTAAGGCTGGTACCGCAGGTGCGTGACTGCGCTCTGCCACAGCCGAGGCTGGTACCGCGGGTGCCTGACTGCGCCTGGTACAGCGGGTCTGTGACTGCGCTCTGCCGCCTGTCGAAGCTGGTACTGCGGGTGCATGACTGCGCCCTGCCACCACTCAGGCTGGTACCACGGATGCGTGACTGCGCCCTGCCACTACTCAGGCTGGTACCGCAGGTCAGTGAATGCCGCCTGCTGAGGCTGGTACCACAGGTCTGTGATCGTGCCCTGCAGGGCAGGACCTTTAGAGCAGTGCTGGAGGGCGGGACATGTCCCAGGTTTGATGCAGGAGACTTTAGATCTAATCTGTTCCCCACTCATCCTTGCTGCGGACACTGGGCCTTGTTTCTGAGCCCCGTGGATGAGGGGGCTGCTGACCCAGGGCCTAGCCTCTGAGCCCCGGGGATGAGAGGTTGCTGACCCAGGGCCTTGCCTCTGAGCCCCGGGGATGAGGGGGCTGCTGACCCAGGGCCTAGCCTCTGAGCCCTCGGGGATGAGGGGGCTGCTGACCCAGGGCCTAGCCTCTGAGCCCTCGGGGATGAGGGGGCTGCTGACCCAGGGCCTAGCCTCTGAGCCCCGGGGATTAGGGGCTGCTGACCCAGGGCCTAGCCTCTGAGCCCTCGGGGATTAGGGGGCTGCTGACCCAGGGCCTAGCCTCTGAGCCCTCGGGGATGAGGGCCTGCTGACCCAGGGCCTAGCCTCTGAGCCCCGGGGATGAGAGGTTGCTGACCCAGGGCCTTGCCTCTGAGCCCCGGGGATGAGGGGGCTGCTGACCCAGGGCCTAGCCTCTGAGCCCTCGGGGATTAGGGGCTGCTGACCCAGGGCCTAGCCTCTGAGCCCTTGGGGATGAGGGGGCTGCTGACCCAGGGCCTAGCCTCTGAGCCCTTGGGGATGAGGGGGCTGCTGACCCAGGGCCTAGCCTCTGAGCCCCGGGGATGAGAGGTTGCTGACCCAGGGCCTTGCCTCTGAGCCCCGGGGATGAGAGGTTGCTGACCCAGGGCCTTGCCTCTGAGCCCCGGGGATGAGAGGTTGCTGACCCAGGGCCTTGCCTCTGAGCCCCGGGGATTAGGGGCTGCTGACCCAGGGCCTAGCCTCTGAGCCCCGGGGATTAGGGGCTGCTGACCCAGGGCCTAGCCTCTGAGCCCTCGGGGATGAGGGGGCTGCTGACCCAGGGCCTAGCCTCTGAGCCCTCGGGGATGAGGGCCTTCTGAGCCCTCGGGGATGAGGGCCTGCTGACCCAGGGCCTAGCCTCTGAGCCCCGGGGATGAGAGGTTGCTGACCCAGGGCCTTGCCTCTGAGCCCCGGGGATGAGGGGGCTGCTGACCCAGGGCCTAGCCTCTGAGCCCTCGGGGATTAGGGGCTGCTGACCCAGGGCCTAGCCTCTGAGCCCTCGGGGATGAGGGGGCTGCTGACCCAGGGCCTAGCCTCTGAGCCCTTGGGGATGAGGGGGCTGCTGACCCAGGGCCTAGCCTCTGAGCCCCGGGGATGAGAGGTTGCTGACCCAGGGCCTTGCCTCTGAGCCCCGGGGATGAGAGGTTGCTGACCCAGGGCCTTGCCTCTGAGCCCCGGGGATGAGAGGTTGCTGACCCAGGGCCTTGCCTCTGAGCCCCGGGGATTAGGGGCTGCTGACCCAGGGCCTAGCCTCTGAGCCCCGGGGATTAGGGGCTGCTGACCCAGGGCCTAGCCTCTGAGCCCTCGGGGATGAGGGGGCTGCTGACCCAGGGCCTAGCCTCTGAGCCCTCGGGGATGAGGGCCTTCTGAGCCCTCGGGGATGAGGGCCTGCTGACCCAGGGCCTAACCTCTGAGCCCTCGGGGATTAGGGGCTGCTGACCCAGGGCCTAGCCTCTGAGCCCTCGGGGATGAGGGGGCTGCTAACCCAGGGCATAGCCTCAGGGGATGAGGGGGCTGCTGACCCAGGGCCTAGCCTCTGAGCCCTCGGGGATTAGGGGCTGCTGACCCAGGGCCTTGTCTCTGAGCCCTCGGGGATGAGGGGGCTGCTGACCCAGGGCCTAGCCTCTGAGCCCTTGGGGATGAGGGGGCTGCTGACCCAGGCCCTAGCCTCTGAGCCCTCGGGGATTAGGGGCTGCTGACCCAGGGCCTTGTCTCTGAGCCCTGGGGGTGAGGGGCTGTTGCTGGCCTGCCCGGCGCTTTCTGCTAGGGTCGCCCTGACACCAGAAGGAGCAACAGATAACTGGGCTTTAGGGCTAAGGGTACAGTAAATAAACAGGGTTGAAGGTAAGAGACCGGGGGAAGGGGCTGAGGGCATCCGCTTAAAATACATTAAAAGTGAGCTGCAGGCAGCTTAACATGGGTTTTACTGAAGAAGGAAAACTCGTCGTTGTGAAGCGGTCAACACCGCCATCTGCTGGCTGAAACCAAGATAAACATGTGATGAAGACCGCGTTTATCCGAATTCATTGCAGAACAGATTTAAACAGTTAAAGGGACTCAAAGTTAGTTGCCACAAATGTCATCTCACCAGACTAATCCCGAAGACATGGACTTTCCCTGTGTAAGCAGGTGGAACCACCAGGCAGCTGCCAAACTTATCAGGCCTGACGTTTGCGAGATCACCAGTCACCATCATTTCTGTCGTGTCTGGATTTAATTTTAAATGTTTAGAGCTCCCCCACCTGTCAGTTCCGGGAAGAAGAACCCAAGAACAGAGAAGTTTGGCAATTAGTGTTAGGACTTATACGCATCATAGTATCATTAGTCTGTCGCAACATTCAGCCAGGCGGAAGACCTAGTTCCTTGATGCAGTAATGGGACTCCAAGGTGATTTGCAATATCCTTATCTTGTATGGCAGAGAGTACTTTATTCCTTAAAATGTATGGTCACGCCATCCCCTTTCCCACAAACAGCTTAAATGCTTGGTGCGTGGCTCTGTTACATGGAAGAGAGAGCATGTTTCCAAACATGAAGAATACAATTATAATCTCTACTGCAAAATTAAACACGTCAAAAAAGATGTTAGATATTTGCTGCAAAAAGAAACTAGAAGAAGTTTAATACAAGTTTTTTTTAAGGCACAGCTGAAACTCAAAGGATTCTAACTTTTCTATAATTACCCAAAACAGCAAAAATAAAAATGCTGCATAAATATCTTCTTTCTCCTTGTCACTGTAAGGTCCAAAATAATACTACAGAAGAAAGAAAAGCAATGTTTTGTGTTTTTAAACAGCCACTTTAATTATGCTCTGTGACCCGACCTGCCTTTCCCTTCCACTTCTGACTTTGGCGACAGGCATTATCTTTCTTCGCTGTTTATAAAAAAAATAGAGATGGTTTTTATATATAGGGTTTGCAGGATGCCATCTATTATTATTATTATATATATGTGTATATATATATATATATTTACACAGACATTGGAAGAGAGCAAATTTAGAGTGTTGCTGGTGTTGTAGTTTAATTTATGCTGGAGCTGATCTCCACCTAAACTTAGGAACTACCCGGGGTTCTCTCTTCTTTTTTGCATTATTTATGCATCACACTAAGGCTGAAGGAGGATTATATAAATTTATTGGTATCAGCACATACAGTACTCTGAGTTTAGTTCACCGGATCCGAGTCCAGGAGGGCCTGATCTAGATCAGACTTTTAAGCTCACCAGGGATCACATACATGAATTGTATGTAAATGTATTTTAAGCGGATACCCTGCACATCTGCATGGGCCTGACCTGGTGGCTATAGACTGGATGCCCATTTAACAGTCCTAAGGCTGCACATCAAGATCGTCCCACTTGCCTTTCCTTTTGATTTTGAACCTTGCTTTTAGCAATTAGGAATGCATCTAATTTTACACTTTTGTTTTATTCTGACCTTCTTTTGTCTACCAAATACCTTTTGACTTTTCTTTCTCCCACCATAAGTAAAGGGAAGACCGTTTGTACAGGAGCAGGGTAGTTAATACATATGTATATGATATGACTGTAAAGCAAACCCAGCCAAGGGCAGTGGAGCCCAGTACATGCTCACAGATAAGCACACAGTCAGCGAGGGATAGGGGAGGAAGCTGGGCTGTGGATGGTTAATACATACGTATATGATATTACAGTGGAGCCCAGTACATGCTCACAGATAAGCACGCAGTCAGCGAGGGATAGGGGAGGAAGCTGGGCTGTGGATGGTTAATACATACGTATATGATATTACAGCGGGCCCAGTACATGCCCACAGATAAGCACGCAGTCGGCGAGGGCTAGGAGAGGAAGCTGGGCTGTGGATGGTTAATACATATGTTTATGATATCACTTTAGCGCAAACCCAGCCAAAGGCAGTGGAGCCCAGTACATGCTCACAGATAAGCACACAGTCAGCGAGGGATAGGGGAAGAAGCTGGGCTGTGGATGGTTAATACATACATATATGATATTACAGCGGGGCCCAGTACATGCTCACAGATAAGCACACAGTCAGCGAGGGCTAGGAGAGGGACCTGGGCTGTGGATGGTTAATACATACGTATATGATATGACTGTAATGCAAGCCCTGCCAAAAGCAGTGGAGCCCAGTACATGCTCACAGATAAGCACGCAGTCAGCGAGGGATAGGGGAAGAAGCTGGGCTATGGTTGGTTAATACATACGTATATGATATTACGGCGGAGACCGGTACATTCTCACAGATAAGCACGCAGTCCGCGAGGGCTAGGAGAGGAAGCTGGGCTGTGGATGGTTAATACTTACGTATATGATATAACTGTAATGCAAACCCAGCTAAAGGCAGCGGAGCCCAGTACATGCTCACAGATAAGCACACAGTCAGCGAGGGTTAGGAGAGGAAGCTGGGCTGTGGATGGTTAATACATACGTATATGATATTACAGTGGAGCCCGGTACATGCTCACAGATAAGCACACAGTCAGCGAGGGCTAGGAGAGGAAGCTGGGCTGTGGATGGTTAATACATACGTATATGATATTACAGTGGAGCCCGGTACATGCTCACAGATAAGCACGCAGTCAGCGAGGGATAGGGGAGGAAGCTGGGCTGTGGATGGTTAGTGCATATGTACATGATATGACTGTAATGCAAACCCAGCCAAAGGCAGCAGAGCCCAGTACATGCTCATCGATAAGCACACAGTCAGCGGGGGCAAGGAGAGTGTTTTGCTTCACTAATGACCGAGCTGAAACACTCATGAACTGATTCTACAAGGCCCGCACATTGAAGGACCAGCATACATCGTCAAACGCCTAACCTTCCACCAACCGGTCAGACACCACCGATCAGCTTCCCTCTCCCTCACAGACACCCACAATTGAGGTACCATTTTTATCAGGAAATGTGGGGGATAGCTAGGTGGTAGGAAATTTGTGGCTCCCTGAAGATTCCAGAATTTTGTCACAGAAAACTGTGAAAAATGTGTGTTTTTACCCAAAGTTTCTGATTTTATAAGCTAATCTGATTAGAAAACACCAGTGAGGACGGGGCAAATCACACTATCGTGGACTCCCCTATAGGCCTACTTTTCAGACATGTCTAAGTTTGGTAGGTTTCCTTGGCTAGCGACCAATCACGGGCTCAAAATCAACAGTTACCCACACTACGAAAAAAAAAAAACTTCCCTGTGTTTGACTGCCCATGTTGGGTTTTGACTCTTTATCCATTGTGGTCGCTAGGCCCAACCATAAAAATTATGTTACATTTTTATGTGATGACATGTGAAAACGCGGAGTCATTGGCAATATGTAGATCACCACGGATTCCAGAAATTTCCATCACGAAATGTAAATAAATAAGTGATCTTAGCCATTTACACAAAGTTTGAATTTTGCAGGACATTATGGTAAAGTGAGTGGAATCAATGCACATATCTCCATCCTGGACACCTCCAGATGTTCATTCCTCAAAAATGTGTTAGGGTTTCTTACTGTTCCTTCAAAGTGAAACCACAACTTACACAGCTTGGTTTTGGAATCCCCAAATGTGCTAGCTTCAAAGAACAGACACTAATAACAGTAATAGATTATTGAACCCAAGACTACTGAAGGTGAGCCATAAATCCATACTAAGGCACCACTTTCATGCATCACTCACAAAGACTTCCATAGTGTCAGCCCTGGGAGCAGTCCAACACAGCAGCACACTCGGTTCAACATACTGTGGCAACTCAAAGGCCCTTCACATTCATACGCCACAGGATGGAACAAGCTTCACAACATCACAAATCAAAAGAATTATGAACTGTGTTTCTACTACCTGTCAAGTATCTGCCTTTCTCGACATTCTGAGTAATACTGTATGTGCGCCAAGTAAACCTTTACTAAGGGCTCTGAGAGCCACTTGAAACTCAGGAAGACATGTTTTTCATGTGCCTTTAGTGCACTCGCTGTGCTAAATCCAACTCCTTCCAGTTTGTGGATGTGGGTTGGAGGGGTGTCTGAGGATGCCTTTGATCCTTGAGTCCTCGAACCGAGTGAGCATGCTCACCTTTGAAACTAAGGTAAACATGCTCTGGATGATCAGCCCAAGGTCTCTAAAGAGCACTTCCAAAACGACTGAGGATGTTAGTTTCTGTCACACAGGGTACTCTGTGACAATGCTGTATGTCCCACCCACCGTTATGTGCCTGTAATGCACTTGTATTTTGTTATCAGAGACATCTTAAGGATTTTGGGGGTCCAGGCCTGAACGTACCTTGGGGTCCCCTGTTCAGAACAGCTTTGAATTTATGATCCAATTTTAGCTCTTTCATGCAATCCTTGGCCGGGTCATTGATAGTGCGCAGACACACTCGTCCACATTCTAAACGTGTTTACATCTAATATTCAGAGAAATTGACCTGTGTTTTCAATATTGTAATACAGCAGCAGCCCACTAATGTTACTGCATATTTTCTCTTTGGCACTCTCTTGTTTCTCAAATGTGAGGTCCTGTTTAGATTTAAAAGAAACTTTATGAATGATGCATGAAATATAAACACAACATTTCTCTGCAAAGTGTCTCTAGTAGGCTCTCCACATCACTCACTTTAAAACTAAATTAAAGACAAACAGTATTTAAAACTATCCTTTCAAGAATTATTCAAAGTCAGTAGGGCAAGACTCTCTGCAGAACAGAGTTGGCTCTATCAGGGGTCGCCTGAAAGACTGGGGCTGTAGGCCAGAGCCCACTTTTCCCATGCCTTAAAATATCTATCTTTGTTATGTGTATTTGTAAAGCACACTGACAGCCACAAGGGTATCATGGCACTATGCAGGTTTGTGTACCTAGTGCTGCCTGTGGTAGGCTGGTTAACTAAAAAGCCAGGTCTTCAGCTTCTTGAAGAATTCAAGAAGAGAGGAGAAGGCCCTGATGAAGAGGGAGAGGCCGTTCTCTGTGGGGGATCGATGTAAGAGAATGTCCGCTGCCCTGATCTGGTTGTGTATGTGCATGGGATGTGTGCGGGTAGGAGTCCTGCGGAGCAGAGATGTCTGGGTGGTTGGTGGAAGGAGACGCAACTGTTCAGGTACGTGTGGGCCTAGGATATGTGTAGTGCCTTGAATGTGTGTGTGAAGAGCTTGAAATGAGTGTGTTTGCTTGTTAGGCGGCAGTGGAGCTCCCTGGGGTGTAGTGTAATGTGAGTTCTGTGTGGAAGGTTGAGGATGAGTCTGGCTTCCACGGCCTGGATAGTTTTAACTCTTCTAGTGAGTTGCTTGGTGATCCGGCAAAGAGGGTGTTCCTGTAGTCCAGCTTGCTGGTACCATGGTGTGACAGTTTTCCTAGTGTTGCTTGGGAGCCATTTGAAGATCTCTCTTAGCATCTTCCCGGTATGGGAGCAGGATGCATTGACAGTGTTGACTTGTGAGATCACGTCCAGTTTGCAGGCAACAATTATTCCAAGGCTCCTGGTATAGATTCTGGGTGTGGGTTTGAGTTCGGCTGGCCCTCAGTTGAAGTCTCATGGTGAGGTGTTTTTTAACGTAGATCACTGCTTCTGTCTTGTCCGTGTTGAGATTGAGACAGTCGGCTTTCATCAAATTAGTGTCTTCGGTCATGCAGGTTGTGAACTTTTTTCTTGTGTTAGGGGTCTTGTCTGAGAAGGAGAGTATGAATTGCTCTGTGTCGATGTGGGAGAGGATGTTGATGCCCTGTGCGTGGATGAGACTGGCCAGAGGGATTCACGCATGCTTTGAAGAGGGTGAGGCTGAGCGATGAACCTTAAAGACTTCACAGATGAATCTGTGAACCAGGTGTTGAAGTTCTTGATGGCTTTCAGTGAGTTGCTGGAGTGCTAGAAGATGTTAGTCCCAACAGGCAAATTCCTGAAAAGGATTTAGGGCCTGATTACGGTATTGGTGGAGGGGATTACTCCCTTCTGCCATTTTACAAGTTCCATTTTATCCTGTGGAACTTGTAAAACGGAGGGCGGGATATCCGTCACATTTGTGATGTCATAAGCCCCTCCACTAAGGTCGTAATCAGGC
Source organism: Pleurodeles waltl (assembly GCF_031143425.1). Taxonomy (NCBI): domain Eukaryota; kingdom Metazoa; phylum Chordata; class Amphibia; order Caudata; family Salamandridae; genus Pleurodeles; species Pleurodeles waltl. Next base: position 1,172,403,694 of record NC_090448.1, read on the forward strand.
CCATAGTGTGTACAGATTGCCTGTTGTAAAATGGGACTTTTATAAAATGCAGACAAGGCATAAAATGTATAAATTGCCTTTGGGAGAATTTCTGCATTTTTGTAAGCTTGAAGTGGCTATATTTGAATACCCACATCGCCAGGCCAAGTATTGATCACATATGGAGATAATGCATGAAGATCTGACATCGGAGTTAGCAGGTAAAGAATTAGTGATCACTAAAAATAAAGCAGTCATCCAGAAAATTGGGTTCATTCTACAGAAACATGTGGAAAATTACTTGATATCCAGCGACCACAGCAGAGCTTACATTCATTGCTGCCCCTGCAGTTCCTTGGTGACATCTCAGTGAAATCTCTAAAAATGTTAGAACAATATGGGCTTGTGGAGGTTTGGCGAGAGCAACATTTGTATACTAGAGCATTTATTCATCAACCTGTGATTCATACTCTAGAGTTGATGTTATGGTCATAAGAGGAATATGTAATCCACTTGTATCTGAGATTAAGTTGTTGAAATGTATCTTTCCAATCACCCAGTATTACGAGCAAGTCCTTATAGAATGGAATTCAACTCGGATTAAAGAGACTGAGAGGTAACATACTGCCCCTTATCATTTGTGGTGAGGCGCAGTCCTAAACAACTGCTAGGTAGAGTATGAGCTCACTCATGAATTAGAAAGTGTGCTTATAGCGTACACAATAGAGGCTTCAGTCCTAAAGCCCTTAAAGACGATGCATATTTAGGCAAGATGAGGTATGGATTAAATGACTTTCTTATTTATTGAAATCTCAGTAGAATCCTGGTTCATGTGTGTGGGCAGGTATTGTTTGTATAAAGGAGTGTGTATGGGATCCTCAAAAGGGATATGTGAAACATCAGTGACCACATGCAGACCTCAGACCATCAGCTGAAGCCTCTAGGTAACATGTGAATTTCTGCCGGATTTGGTAAACATGTTGGGCGTCTAGTGCAACCTTCAACCATCTTAGTAAATTTGATTAGACACAGTATGTCAGAAAGTTTTTCTAAAATATGTCTATTCAACAGAGGTTTTTTGTGTACAATTTGGTAAAAAACAAAACGCGGAAAGACAAGTGAGAATGGATAAACAAGCCACTAGAGGAGAAGAACCTTACAAAGAATTTCAGGTCCTGCTAACTCCCCGTTTAGAGCACTGGTAGAAGTGACTGACGTATAATATTTAGTGATTCTCCTTAAACTGAGTAAATATCTTTATTATTGTGGCTTTTAGAGGCCAAGGTGCTAATAATTGTGGATTTTAAAATACTGCACAAGATGCTGGCAGGCAAACTGGCAAATGTTGTACTGAGCTTAGTTTTATGAAAATGTTTCCAAAAACTTAACTGTTGCTCCAAAAACTTAACTGCCAACTCACTTCTTGCCAAACAGCAGTCCGGTTTTAGAGAGGGTTCAGCACAGAGGCAGAAAACCTGAAAGTACTCAACAATTTACACAGGATCAACAATATACTCAGGATGTCGGATAAAGGATAATCATGCTTGTTAATTCTGTTAGATTTCTCTGCAACGTTCAATTAAATTAAACATGGAATAGTACTGAATGCTTTGCATAACAGCATGGGCATCTTTTCTGACCATAAAGCGGTAAACATTTTGGAATTATGACCATGGTGGTTACCGCCGTGGTCATCCGCCACTTCTCCGATCCGACCGCCAGGGCGGATACGACCGCTGGGCTGGAGACCAAGGTCTCCAACCCGGCGGTCGTCACAATACCGCCGGCGGTATCATGACCCGGCTGACCGACATGGATTTCATAGGGTTAGGAACCGCCATGAAATCCATGGCGGTGAGCACTATCAGTGCCAGGGAATTCCTTCCCTGGCACTGATAGGGGTCTCCCCCACCCCCACCCCGAGTCCTTCCCCTACACCCCCCACCATCCCTGCCACCCCCAAAGGTGGCAGGACCCCCCTCCCCACCCCTACCCCCAACATTACATTACACATTCACACCCGACACGCACGCAGGCACCACCAACACACATACCCGCACACACACCAACATACATGCCAACAGCCACACACACAGTCATACACACACACCCACATTCAGACATACACGCACACATCCATACAGACATACATACAGACACGCACTCATTTCCAAACACACAACACCCCCGCATGCATACACGCACTCACACACCTCCTCTACATACACACACCCCCCCATGCACCCACACATCACACAACGCCCCCTACCCCCCCTCCCCTAACAGACGATCAACTTACCTGGTCCGTTGATCCTCCGGGAGGGGACGGGATCCATGGGGGCAGCTCCGCTGCCAGCACCCCGTCAACAGAACACCGCCACGCCGAATCACAGGACGTGATTCGGTGGGCGGTGTTCTGTTGACGGGGCGGTGGAGGTGGAGCTACCTCATCTTTCCCGCCGTCCGCTAGTATGGCTGCTGGCGGCTCTTCGTCCGGAAAAGGACGGAGGGCTGCCAGCGGTCATAATGCGCTGAGCGGAAAACCGCCTGCACTGGTGGTCTTCAGCACGGCGGTCCCTCAGCGGTCTTGTAAAAAGACCGCCGAGGTTGTAATGACCACCAAAGTGTCCAAAGAATTACCCCAATATCTATATCTGGACAGTTTCACACCTACCCTGGCACCGTCTGTGAAGTAGCTAGGATTCACACTAGGCTCCAACATGTATCTTAGACAACACACCATCAAAACAGCTCAATTCAGCCAACTATCATGATGGCACTCTGAATCTTAGCAGGAATTCCAGTGAGCCATATTGCTTCAGTTACAGTAGCTCCCACATTGCATCAGTTCTACGCAGGCTTTTTTGCCTTCCACTGCTGGTCAGAATAAAATTCAAAGTCTGCTGCATAACTCACAAAACCATTAATGAAGACACAAATGCCTGCCCAACCTCTTGAAGTTCAAAATAAGCACAGAACAGATCCTTCACCTGAGCAGCAATTAGTCTGTGGAACTCTCTGCCATTCTTTCTGAGACAACAATTGGGCTTTCTCTCCTTTAGAAGAGTTTTAAAACTTTACTATTCAGTAGACACCCAAACTAGTTAGAACCGTCCATTTGAAGCCACTGCTGAATCCACCTGCCACGCTTGTTGCATTGCTCGTCTGTTTATCTAGTCATGTAAATAATATCCCCATGTATGAGTTGATCAGGCCTGTTTGTTTCATGAATTGCTTCTTGCATGATTGTCACTTGGTGATACTAATGTGATTTCCTGGACCAATGCCCATTACCTATGATCTTGTGCGTATGGTAGTGCTTCAAATGAGTCCTGTAGGTCCTAAGTTTTGTTTCTTATGACTACCCCGGTCTGGGAGGGCATATAGAATATTGTCTTTGCACACAGTATATTTCGCATTAACTCATGTCATCCTAGCCAAAAGTATCATGTGTTTTATGTTTACATTGGGGAAAATGTAACTAATTTCTAGATCCTGTGGTACTTTATTCAGATAATACTTTCCTTGACTTTTTATTGGAGCTTGACATTATAAATGGGCAGGGATGCCTCGAACATTTACAGTATTGCTAGATGAAGCATATAACTGCAAAAGAACATTCCATTGACTCTGAACCCAGAAAGATCATTCGTTTAGATGAAATAGATGGCGGATATATTGCCTTTCTTTGATTCTGTACACTAAACATGCAGCCCTAGATGGACGCTTTGTTGCAGAGTGGTAGGTGTGCAGATGCTTTGTGTAGCTTGTGGAAGGCAGGTACTTAGGGCCTGATTTATACTTTTTTAGCGCAGCATTTGCGTAATTTTTTGACGCCAAAGCGCCGCAAACTTACAAAATATAATTGAATTTTGTAAGTTTGCACTGCTTTTGCGTCAAAAAAGTTACGCAAATGCGGTGCTAAAAAAGTATAAATCAGGCCCTTATTGGCTGTAGATGGAGTGCAAGAGTTCTGGCCCGCTGTCCTTTTCTGGTTGTGATGTCCCCAAACAGAGGAGTTGATGTTAGCTGCTTTGGCCCTTTGCTGAGATGCCTGCCTCAGCTTTGGAGTCCTTGGAAAACAGCATATTGAAGCTTTCTCTTTTGCAAAATGTTTGCAGTTTCTGTAACAGCTGGTGCTTGGACAGCCCACTGAGGGTGTAGAGTCCTAGGAAAGAAGGGGTATTGAAGAAGCAGCTCTTCGTACTTTCAGAAATTGAGCTGGGTAGTTGTATGCTTGAATTTGCTTGATGACCAACATGCCTTATTTCTTGGCACATTATCTATGACTATATCATTTGCTCTGTTCCACACTACAGCATGTCTCTTAGGAAAAATGATTTCTCCTGTCCTTTGGAATTGAATGTGTCCATTGAAGTTTACATTACACATTTATTTAAGTGAGGTGGATGTGACCCTTTAGAGGTACGACTTCTAACTGTTTGCTGTTCTCTTTTCTCCTGCCTCTGCCAGAAACTGGATAAGAAGCTACGAGAGAACTTACGAGATGCAAGGAACAGCCTATTCACAGGAGACAACATGGGAGCCGGCCAATTCAGGTACTACTAATGGACAAATGGTAGTAATGCCCCACTGGTTTAGGTATTTGTTAGAATTCGGGTCTCTAGTTGGCACAGATATACACCCTTGTCCAAGTACGGACCACAATCCTAGTCAGGGTAAGTCACAACACAGTCCAAATTATCCTCTGCTCACCCTCTGGTAGCTTGGCACAGAGTTGGCAGGCTTAACTTAGAAGGCAATGTGTAAAGTAATTATGCAATAACTCATACAGTAACACAGTGAAAACACCACAAGAATACACCACACAAGTTTAGAAAAATAGATAATTTTTCACTGAATAAAATAAAGTCAGAATGTCAAAAATCCAATGTATACAAGCTAAGATATACATTTTTAAGGATTAAATCCCAATAAAGCTCTTACTTCCGCAATAGCTCCAATTAGGGCTATTACGACCTCGATGACTGAGTCATTCACAACAGTCCGAAGCCACTGGCTCCGGTCACAGAGTCGCACGGACCCCCAGACACAGTACCTTTGAAAATGAAGAAACAAAGACGTTGCACGGAGTCGTGGAGGTGATGCATCTCTGGAGCCGGTGCGGTGTCAGTCCCTTACGGCGTCCCGGAGGTGAGGCGTCAGTTCAGTACTGCGAGGAAGGGGAGGCAAGGTGACAGTTCCATCTGGTTGCAGGGGAGCTGATGCGAGGTTGATGGCGAAGCATCGGTTCCTTGTTACCCAGCAGTGTTAATGAATCCAGTCAGTCAGGACGTGATGAGTCGACTTCGCAGTGCCGTGATCACACTGCGGGACGTCAGCGAGGCCGCAGTAGTTCCGTGCAGCGAGGACCACGGAGCCAGAGCAGGCAGCGGAGTCTGTTATGAAATTGCTGAAGTCGGTGAACTAGCTAGATGCTAGTAGATGAAGTCTTTGTTGGCCCTCGGACTTCAGAACAGGAGTCAAACTCAATCCAAGCCCTTTGAGAGCGCTTGTGGGAAAGGCAGACTCCTTGCTGCAGAGGTCAGCAAGCAGCAGGTCAACAAGCAGGGCAGCAGTCCTTCTCAGCAAAGCAGTCCAGATGAGTCCTTTGAGCAGCTATGTGGTCCTTCTGACAGAGTCCAGGTGTAGATCCAGAAGTGTCTGATTTGGTGGTGTCAGAGACCCAGTATATATACCCAAAAGTGCCTTTGAAGTAGGGAAAAGATGGTTTTCAAATGCACAAGTTCTCCTTTCAGCCCAGTCCTGTCTGCTAAGATCCCTGTGGGGGGTTACAGTCCTTTGTGTGAGGGCAGCCCACTGGCTTTTGAAGTGTAAGAGAGAGCCCCTCCACCCTTCCTGCCCAGGAAAATGCATTCAGTATGCAGATGAATACACATGTGACTGAGTGTCCTGTGTTAATGGCTGGCTGGGTGGAATGCACTAGGGAGCTGTCAACCATCACAGACCAGACGTGGATTGGAGACATGCTGTAAGGCGCAGATAGCAGTAAGTGCAGAGAAATGCCCACTTTCTAAAAGTGGCATTTCTAAAATAGTAGTATTAAAACCAACCTTACTATTAAGCAGGATTTTCTACTACCATTCTGGCCATACTAAACATGACAAGGCCACTCCTTCCAGAGCAGAATCTACCACTTAAAAGTATATGAAGGCAGTTCTGATGCTAGTCTATGAGAGGAGCAGGCCTCACAGTAGTGGAAAACAAATTTGTGAGTTTTTCACTACAAGGACATGTAAAACACATAAGTACACGCCCTGCCTTTTACTTACATCGCAACCTGACCTACGGATTACCTGGAGACTACCTTAGGGGTGACTTATCAATAGAAAAAGGGGAGTGTAAGGTTTGGCAAGTCGTTTTAAATGCCAAGTTGAAATAGCAGTGAAACTGCACACACAGGCCTTGCAGTGGCTGGCCTGAGACATGGTTAAGGGGTTACTTATGTGTGTGGCACCATGAGTGCTGCAGGCCCACACATAGCATTTAATAATGTACGCAGTGCACTTTACTAGGGGTTTATGGGTAAATTAAATATGCCAATTGGGTAGAAACCAATGTTACCATGTTTAGGGGAGAGAGAGCATATGCACTTTAGCACTCATAACCAGTGGTAAAGTGTGCAGGGTCCTAAAACCAGCAAAAACAGTGTCAGAGAAATGGAGGGAGGTAGGCGAAAAGTTGGGGGATGACCACCCTAAGGCTGTCAGGTCTAACACTATTACTAATGGAAAACTATTTCAGGACACTAACGGACAACTAGTTCATGCGGTAGTAATGGGCAACGTACTCATCAAACACTATTTCACATATTACTTATAGACAAGTTGTTTAGGAATTACTAATAGACAACTAGTTGAGGTATTACCTACTAATGGGCAGTTAGTAGGTATGAATACTGAGCAACAAGTTCATATATTACTCATGGACATCTAGATCAGGCATTACTGGGGGGCAACAACTAAAGGTATTACTAGTGGACACCTATCTCAGATATTACTCTTGGACAACCAGTTAAAACATTGCTTATTTTCAACCACTTCAGGTATTACCAGCGGCAGCTAGTTCAGGTATTACTTATAAAAGAGTAGTTCAGATATTTCTCATATACTAGTTCAGCATGTACTTGTTGACAGCTCGTTGAAGTATTACCCATAGGGTCCATTTTTGGTATGGATATTGTATTAAATAAAATATACATTTTCTCTTGCAAGCTTTACTCTGTCTCCCCATCACCCTATTTTTTCTATCAACCTTTCCTCCATCCCCACTCTGACTCATCTCAAACCAATTCTCCTACTTTCAGCTCCAAAATAATCCTGCCTAAGCTCTTCCCTCCTCAACCGCATCTAGCTCACCCTCATTTTACTACCATGATCTCCCAAACAACCCTACTAAACTCTCCCTCATTTATCTAATCTTTGACTCATGCAAACCCCTCCTGCTACCATGATCTCCCTAACCCTTTCCACAGACTCTTCCCCTCCTCCATCCCCCTTTACTCATCCCAAGCCATCCCATTACTATAAACTCCCAATTAACACTTCTGGATTCTTCCCTCTATCCCTCCATTAACTCATAATTATACTATTACTGTACTCCTATTTCCCTATACTAATCCTCCACTAATTCCTCTTGAGATCTGGAGTAGCGTGCTACTCGCCAAAAAGCATTTTGGCGCCTCGTCAGGGGTAGTAAGCGCTACAAAAATACAATTACGACTTTGACTTCCCACGGCCCTATTGAATTCGCCCCTTGGATATAATTCTGCTACAATTTTCAGCTTCTCCCATTCTTCTAGTGCACGTCTGCAAGCAGACCTTGGAGAGGGGTGCTGGGTCAAGCCTGGTAATAGTTGCCCTGTCCCAGCTGGTCCATAGAGAACGCCTCCCAGAACCAGAGACAGTGTAATTGTTGTGGTCCTTGCCATACTGATGCACAACTTGTTACTCCTGGAGCTGTAGGGATGCATCTGGTGCTGGCAACACTTCCTCAGTGATCTGAAGTTCCTGCACGCTACCCCGGTGTCTCCCTTTGAGGTTTGCACCCACATGTGAGAACATCATAGATTGATCTGAGCACTTTGTTCAAATTTGAGCCTTTGCTGGCTCTGCCCCACTCTTTTTCTGGGTTTGACATGCAAAATGTTCTTTGTTTAACAAATAGATTTTCACCTAATGCGTTGGTACAGTACTTTGAAACTGTATTGCAATGGTTGTCCTTCTATGGGAGGTGAAGAGCTTTTTAAAATTCTCAGAGTGGGAGTTGGAGACCATGTCTTCAGGATTATGATTGGCTGTGGCAGGAGGTGTCTGTGTGTCCGCTGATAGGTTGTTACAGTTGTCTGTGCTTCTTCATTGCAGCTTCCAAAGGCCTCTGCTGGTGCTTGTGGACAGGAACATAGACTTGGCGACCCCTTTGCATCACACATGGACGTATCAGGCCTTGGTGCACGATGTGCTGGTAAGAGAAGGAAATGCAAAAGCTGCAGTTTGATGTTCCCTGCAGAAAGGCTGCAGCATTAATGTTAGCTTTGAAGGTTCCTGCTTTTTCTTCTGCTCAGGAATAAGGCCTTTAAATCTTCTCAACAGTGTCTTCCAGTAGTGATTTAGTCTATTGTGCCTGTTGTCCAGTGTTTACATGCTTACCTTGGTGGCCTTTGATCTTAGGGTAAAACAATGAAGTCTTTCAATGCAATATATGCATAGTTAAACCAGCATTGGCAAAGCCAATAGGTCTCGCCTGTACGAGAGCTGTTGGCTTTGGCAATGTGTTTTGCCATGCTGTACACCAGTGAGGCTGACCTTCAGCATGGCGAAAAGTTAGTGGCGTGGTTTGGGTGAGTAGAGTGGATTTGTTGTAGTGGAGTAGGGGGAGTAGTGTGTCGTAGAGTTGAGTAGAGTACATTTGATCAGTGACAGAGTTTCATGGAGTAGGGTGCAATATGGTGGAGTGGGGTGGATTGAGTGGGGTGGGGTGGATTGAAATGTGGAATTGTTGTGCATTTGAGTAGTGTGGATTGGAGTGGGTGGTTTGGATTGGAGTGGATTGGATTCATTGGAGTTCGGTGGATTGGATTGGAGTAGGGGAGCTGGATGGATTGGATTGCGGTGGGTTGGACTGAACTGGGGTGTGTTGGATTGGATTGGGATAGAGTGGGATGGTTTGGAATAGTGTGTGGAGGATTGGAGTTAGTGGGGTGGATTGGAGTAGGGTGGATTTAAATGGGGTGGATTGGATTGGGGTTGCAGTGGGATGGATTGGATTGCAGTGGGGTGGGGTGAATTGGATTGGAGTGGGGTGTATTGGATTCGGGTGAACTGGATCATGGTGGATTGGAGCGGGGTGGAGTGGGTCAATTGGATTATTGTGGGGTGGCCTGAGCTGGGATGGGGTAGATTGGATTGTCGTGGGGTGGATTGGATTGGGGGTAGGCTGGTTGGATTAGATTGAAGTGTGGTGGTCTGGATTGGGATAGAGTGGGGTGGATTGGAGTGAGGATGGATTGGAGTTGGGTGGGTTAGATTGAAATGGGGTGGGGAGGACTTCATTGAGTGGGTGGATTAGAGTGGATTGTATTGATGTGGGTGGATTGGATTTGAGAGAGGTGGATTGGGTAGCAGTGGACCTGATTAGAGTGGGTGGATTGATTGGATTGGAGTGGTGTGGGGTTGTATTAGAGTAAGGTGGGTTGGATTGGAGTGGTGTGAAATGGATTGGAGTGGGGTGGGTTGGAGTGGGGCTGGTTGGATTGGAGTGGATCGGAGTAGTATGGATTGGACTTGAGTGGATTGGGTGGGGTGGATTGGATTGAGGTGAGGTGTATTGGATTGGAGTGGGGAAGTTTAGACTGGGCTGGATTGGTGTGGGGTGGATTAGTTTGGGGTGGACTGGATTGTAATGTGTTGGATGGTGGCAGATTTGAGTTGGGTGGATTGGAGTGGGGCAGATTGTTATGGTCTGGAGTGGGTTGTTTGGGATTAGAGTGGGGCTGATTGTTTTGGATTAAAGTAGGGCAGATTGTTTTGGTTTGGGGTTGCAGCAGATTGCAGTGGGGCAGATAGTTTTGGATTAGGCACATTGTTTTGGATTAGACTGGGGAAGACTTTGGACCCATCCCCCCTGCCAGGAATCTCGGGATCATCCTTAATAAGAAACTGGACATGACCGCACAAGTCAGCACAGTCACAACAACCTGCTCCAGTACCCTGAAGAAGTAGAAAAAATCTTCAAACGGCTCTCATGCAACTTCAGGAAAACTGCTATCCAGCCCTTGTCCCCAGCAAGATGAACTGCAGGAGCTCCCTCTACCCTGGAATCACCAAGCAAATCACCAGAAGACCACAAATCACCCAGAGCTCAGCAGCCGGACTGTGAACCTCCCACACAGAACACCCCTCACATGACACCCCAGAACACTGCACTGAGACACACAGTTCACACTCCTCGCCCACACATTCAAGTGGGAATGATAACTTTTATTGTATGATTCATTAAAATCGTTATAATTCCTATAAAATCTAAATGAAATAAAATAGATAGAACATAACACCAATTAATAGCAACTGTTAAAATACACTGGAATGACCTGAACTGTTCTGCAACTAATACAATGAGCTAGTGATACATTTGTTACCTCATTAAGATGGCAGAAGGAGGAGAGCCTTAGAACAGTAGCAGTGGCTGCACCTTTTCCACGGCTGGCAAATTAGAGTGCAATGTGTCCACCAAGCCAACGACGCTTGTGTTTAAGGGAAATATCTCTTCAGCCTCAGTTCAATCAGGTCAATGTAAATAACTGGTGGTCCCAGCTCGCTGGGGGTCATGTGCTCCTGGCACAACCGAGTCTTTTTAGGGGGCCCTCTGGGGCAATACTGCACACCTCGTATATTGCCTACTTCATACATGTTAAAAATGGAGCTGTTAAGTGACATGATTCGCCTCTTAGACACATTTTCACTGCAGCATTACACTATGAATATTACAGGCTCAGAAAAGCGGTGTAAGCCAGAATTTCCTCAACACCAGGGGCCGTATTACACAAAGTGCCCACTTTGCGCAGCCCTGGGGCACTTTGGTATTACAGAAGGGTCCGCAGATGCTTGTGCGGCCCTGATAATAATAGATAATAATTAATAGATATAATACAGATAGCGGTGACGGGCATCCAGCGCTAGTGCGATCACTAGAGGGCTTTCCCCTCCTTTGCGTGGGGCGTGGCCCCATGCAGATGGGGGAATGCGCCCAGAAAGTGTGCCACAAAAAGGTAGCACGCTTTCAGTGTGCCTTCTAATGGCATCCCTCTGGAGGGATGAAAAGAGGTCCCATGGAACCCACAGACATCACCTTGCAGGCGGGTGCAATGACTCACTGCACCCGCCTGCAAGGGGATCTCTGATCCCTCTAAAAAGTGCAGTCGGGTTGCTGCCCGCACAGAGAAACACAGAGCGGCTTTTAAACGTACGCTCCGTAGTTCTCCTGAGTGCCCTGACCAGGTTGCAGCATGAGTTTGCGGCTGCTCAGAGGGCCGTGCATTCTGCCTAATAGGGCACACTTTTCCAGTCTGCACCCGGCCACCCTGCTTTAAGGTGCGCCGTGGCGCAAACCAGGAAAGTGCGCACTTTAGGTAATGTGGGCCCAGGAGTTTAGGACAGATGCAAACAGTATGTGACAGAGTCTCCACCACAGCACACAGTGTGTATGATTGCGTTCATCAGTCCCAGTTCTTCCGTACCAGTCGGCTCTGAATGAACTCAAGCCCAGTCTGTATCTATTAGCTGTCTCTTTTTCTCAAATGCCATGGCTTGTTACAGTACAGTTCTTTATCAGTTGGATAATAGAGGGATACTGGATTTTTTTTTATCCGGCTCTTCATTTAGCTTGCTTATTTAGTTGTTTAATTTGAATTTTGCCTAGCAATTTCATAGTCCAGGTCCCTTCAGCAGATAATAAAATATGGCATCCATTAGGAATTTCCATTAATTAAGGCCATGATAGATTTTTTATCGAGTGAGGGGGGGGGCTCTTTCAGTTGCAAATTTAATGCCCTACACAACACAGGCCCTGTGTATCTAGCCTCTCTTATCTCCTTCCACCCACCCAGACTCCTCCTTGCACATATCCCTCAAATATAGATCCGCAGGCTGGGCCTTCTTGTACATCACTCCTAAAGCGTGGAATGACCTCCAACTGAACATTCAGCCTCCTCCAGTTTTCTGAAATCCCATAGGAAGCTGAAGACCAGGCTTCTTGATTAATTCCCCTCCCTAGGCAATGCTAGGCAAACACACCTGCTCAGTGCCAGGACACCCTCATGGGTGCAAATTAGAAAAAATGAATTTGGCTACATGGGAACGAGAAAGGCGTTCACTTATTTTCTAAGCTGCATCTATAAAGAAAATGTGAGCACATTTGAGGGCCAAGAATTCACGATTTCTACATCTATAAACAGAAAGAGTCAAGTGTGTTCAGGGGACATCATTTTGGCTTCTCAAGTCAAGATTCACTAGCTTTGGGATGAAGAGAGCTCTCAAGAATCACAAGTTAGAAGCTAAATATTGTGGGCGATTCAGATGAATCATGAAATTGTTGAACAGCTGATTGCAAAGAGCAACCTTGCCTTAAGAAGGCATGGAGTACAGCTGGGGGCTTGCAGGGTCAAACTTGTATACTCTTCCCCACAGGTATATCAGTGGAGAGGGTGTGCGAGGGAAGAACACTACTTCTCGAATCCCCATCAAAACTTAATCCATTCCAGGCAGCCTAGATAGTGTCCGTGCCCATGCCACAGTTATTAAGCAGTCTTCAGTGCCATATTTATGGATTCTCCTTCAGAATATGGATCTTAAATTGTGCAGATTGATCAATGTTTTAAAAACAAGCCAACCCTTACTATCGAAACCCAAAATACCATATATTAGTAGGAGCCCGTGAAGTAATCCTCCAAAAGCTCCTGAAGTCAGGATGGCCCAAGAATGGTGCCAGGGATCTGATAACACACACTTGACTTTGAGGTTTTACATTTCAATCAGTACTCCCACATACTTGGCAGTATTTAGTTCTGCTAAGTAGAAATTTCAGCCTTTCTGTGAACAAGTGAGGTGAATGGATGGCGGCTTCAAGGGCACTAGAGGGAACAGAGATCTGTGCTGAAATGGCCAACTCAGCCTGTGACACTGGAATGCATCTCCAAGAAAAGAGAGAAACCGCCCACGCTCCTAAAGTCCACCAGAATTTTCTAGCTATTAAGAACCCCCAGGTTCCTCCTGAAGCCGCAGAGGCGCTCAGCAGCACTACGAGATATGGATTTTACTGTCACTTAAAGGATGCGGTCTGAGTAGCACCACTTTTCAAACACTGCGTTAGTACACCTAGCAGATCATTGTTGGTGGAGCATGTTGGCCACCCCACATGTGGTTTCCATTTCCACTGCCCTACCCCCTTCACCGCCCTGTTGACGGCTTATGGATCTTTCGGTCTGGCTTAGGTTAGGACTTCTTTTGAAGTTAGATATGTAGTTTGAGGGGACAAGGTCCATGCAAATGTTTTGGCCTGTGCGCAGCCGAGGAGCTGAATAATGCCCTGAGGAATCAAAGGCATCTGTGTCTCTGATGACAAGGGCAGCATCAGAATTTGATCTTTCTCTGGCACTTGTGACATAAGATGCACATGTTCCTGCTTGGTGCCTTTCTGGGATTTGGAGCTGCATGCAGCCCATCTCCTGTAAGCTGGAATGGGGGCTGAAGCTTTGTTGCAGGCTCTGTCCTGCTGCTGGTGCATCAGTGTAGAAAAGTCAGCCTTTGAAATAAGCCAGAGAAGCCAACTCGTAGCACTGAAAGCACTCCAGGTCTCTTATCAGAGACAAAGGAACCTACAAGGACATGCTGCAAGTGCCGTGGAGCAGCCACGAGGAGCCGTCTCCCTGACAATGAGCATGCTTGCCGGCAGCCAGTGTTTCACTGATACAACTATATTGATCCCCTACACCAGTCCCAGTCCCTCTTGCCTCTGTCCAGTGTGTCGTGGCTAGAAACCCATCACTAGCTTCTCAGCCTTGCTGCTGGAAGAAGGGTCCTTAGCCACACGTTTGGGGTTTTCAGAGTGGGCTGAGCTGTGTAGTGTTTTGACCCCTTGTTGGCCCTGAGACCAGAGTGCAGCATTCATAAGCTGGATCATGAGGTCTTTTCTATGCCCTGATGCCATCCCGCTATTTGATCTCATAGTGAAAGCCCATTCTGCAAGAATGACCCCTGTGCCAAAAACAGCTCACCCTGTGTTGCTGCTCTGCACAGGGAATGAGGTTTTCAAATGCTAAGGTACAGTAGAGACCCTGACCCTAAACCAAAGCACAGTTCATGTCCATCTGTACAGCCCAGCCTTGGGATCCCCGGACCATGACCAGTGGTTCCCTGTATATATCTTTTTAAAGTTAGTTGGCTGATCTGTAAGCTGGCCTCCTCCCTCACTGCATACCTAGCTGCTGTTGGAATTTCTTTCATTGAAATCGGCAGATCATGCGCTGTTGTGAGAGAAGCTAAGAGGCCCAAAGCATCCCTAAAAGAAACAGCGATGTTTCTCATCTCAGAGGCAAGTGGGGCCAATTGAAAGTTTCAGTATAATGTTTTTAAAGGCAAAGGAAACACTGGTAACCTTATAACATATGTGGTGTGCAGGAGACCTCCAAATCTACAGTCGTGTGACCTTCTGTATCGCTGGCGCCAGTGGGCACATCAGACGCTGATTGCAAGGTGTCCTCAAGAGTGCTTTTGTGTTGGAGAACGTCTGAGGAGCCCATAAGTGTGATTTGGAGATGAGGTTGGCAGTGCTACCGAAAGGGCGTTCCATTGGCACCAAACAACCATGTAAGTTAATTAGGTCCAAGTATTTAAATAACCCAAGCCTGTTCCTAAGTTACTTTCGTAGGTAAAATTAGCACTTGTATAGCGCACTACTCACCCGTTAGGGTCTCAAGGCGCTGTACTCATACCGCTATGGAACCCCTCCTGGCTTTTCCCTGTGAGGCGCCCACTCCTGAGCACCCCCAGGGTGAAGCCAGGCATCCAAGCGCTGTTGGGGCCGTTGTGGAGATTAAGCAAGTTATTGCCCAGAGTTGCAGAGTGGGACCCATGAATTAGATTAGGCACCGAGGCGAGAATTATCTGGTCAAGGGGAATTGAGCCCAAGACCTGCCGAAGCGGGACTTGAACCCTGGTCTTGAGCCAGATCTCTGCTTCAGGGTCTGCCGCTCTAACCATTGAGCCACACTTCTCCAATTCACAGGTAGAAGCCTGCTACTTTTGTCGGGTGGTTCTTCTTTCACATGGGACAGTGCACTTGAAAGTTCTGTTTAACTATGTATATTGCAGAAAAGTGCTATAAAGTTTCACTAAATGTATGACTTCGACTGATGGCCTTATCATGTTTGAGAACACATTATTTGTTTGCAGTTACTCTTCCTGTTGAAATTGAATTGAACCTATGTTATAATGATGCCAATGAAAACCACTGTTCCTTGAATATACAGTTAAACCTCCTTGAGTCCATTCTGCACTGTGTAGGTCAGTGCCTCAACCCTTCACAGAATCTTTCAGCAGATTGAAATCTGTGGACAGCAGCTCAGTGAAAACTCAGTAATCAAAGCAGACCTTGTGTCCATTCATGAGGCGCTGCTTGAACCTTCATACATCAAGGGAGAAATTGAATAGTGGTGCTACGACCCACATTAGACTGAGAAAAATGCCCCTTGAGCGTGTTCCATCACAGTGTAAACTACTGCAGAATCCTACATTCCTCTGGACCTGTCGCAGAAATGGCGACTTGACTGAGCTCACATCGATTCTTTGTACCTCGGCCAAGGTTTGGTCCCATGTGTCTGCCTTCTGCTCACTCGTGACTGCGTCATTCAACACCTTTCCGTGCATGACAGGACCCTGCTGTCTTCAGAAAGACCTGTATTTTCCTTAGATTGGTGACTATATTTTCTTTGGTTATAAATCTTTGAAAACGGTCACGGAAGGCCAATATGTTGAATGCTGGCAGCACAGCCACAGCTCTTAGGTCATTTCCTGCCTTCGAGAAGCTATGGTGCCACCCCATTTGTCAATGCTTGTGAAAATAGCAGCTTGTTGGACTACTGGGGTCTCCAGCCCTCTGAAGTGGTGTCTGGGCTAAATCCATCCTTTTTCCTAGTGTCTAAAACAAAATATTTATTCGAACACTTATGCAAGTTAACTTGGCGGCAAATGCCACAGCACGCCTTGATCTGCTTCCATCCGAGGAGCACAAGGCGATAAAATCTTAAGACTGTCCTGAATGAAACCACTGGACCACAGGTGCATTGATCATCCAATTTTCAGACGTGAAAGCTCACACCTTGAAGAAATTATTTTCTATAATTAATTGAAATTGGTGAGTTTGCCACAGAGCAGGCCCACATGACTCCCGGACGTGAGGAACAGACAATCCAGTCATATGGGAGCATCCAGATAATTAGTACCATTTGCTGAGGACCTTTGGCAGAGCACCAGATGGGAGAGACCACCAAGGGAAGCAAGCAACACTAAATCCCACAGAACAGACGGCTCTTTCTACATGTGATCTAGTGTTGAGTCAGAGTACAGGGAACTCAGGGCCAGGTGATTCAGATCACAAGGGGAGACACAACCTAGGTCACATAGAGCACAAGACACTGTCCGATGGAGACATCCAGATCCCCTAGAACGCCTGAGACTGTCCCTGATGGACACCCACCACTAGATAACATAAAACATGAGACGGTCCAAGGCAGATATCTTTACTCCAGATGCCATAGAACACCTGGGACTGTTCATGATTGACAACCAGCACTAAATGGCATAGAATATGAGAGACAGTCCATGTTAAACACCCAGCACTAGATCACATAGAACATTAGGGACCATTCCAGTGAGATATTCTGACTCCAGGTTCTATAGAACTCCTTGGACTGTCCATGATGGACACCCAGCAGTAGATGAAATAGACCATAAGAGACGGTCCAAGGGAGACATCCAACTCTAGATCACATAGCACACAAGAGACTGTCTGAGTGAGATAACCTGACTCCAGATCCCATAGAGCACCTGAGGCTGTCCATGATATACACTGAGCACGAGAACATATAGAACACAAGAGACTGTCTGTGTGAGACATCCTGAATTCAGATCCTGTAAAACACATGAGATTGCATCATTGACACCCAGCACTAGATGACATAGATCACAAGATACAGTCCAAGGGAGACACCCAACACTAGATCACATAGAACATGAGAGACTGTCCCAGGGAGACATCCTGACTCCAGATCCCATTCTGACACCATATTCCATAGAACACCTGAGACTGTCAATGATGGACACACAGCACTAGGTAAGATAGAACACATAGAAAACCTGAGACTATCAATGATGGACACCCAGCACAAGGTGATATAGAACACAAGAGACTGACCAAGGGAGACACCCAACACTAGATCACATAGAACTGAGAGACTGTCTCAGGAAACATTCTGACACCATATTCCCTAGAACACCTGAGACTGTCAATGATGGACACACAGCACTAGGTAATAAAGAACATAACAGATGGTCCGAGGATGACATCCAGCACTAGGTCACATAGAACACCTGAGAGTGTCAATGATGGACACCCAGCACTAGGTAATATAGAACATGAGATGGTCCGAGGATGACATCCACCACTAGATCACATAGAACACCTGAGACTGTCAGTGATGGACACCCAGCATGAAAGACTGTCCCAGGGAGATGTCCTGACTCCAGATTCCATAGGACACCTGAGACTAAATGATGGACACCCAGCACTAGGTGATATAGAACATGAGAGACGGTCCTAAGGAAACACCCAACACTAGATCACATAGAACATGAGTGACGGTCCAATGGAAACTTGAAACTGTGCAAGAGTGACACCCAACTGTAGATGTCAGCGGAGAGAGAGAACCAAAGTTTACAATGCCAGAACATTCAGAACACGAGAGACTAACCAGTGGAGACACTCGGAGCTATATCACAAAGTACATGCGAGACAGCCCAAGGGAGACACCGATCACACTGAATATGAAAATGCCTAAGGGTGACACCTCCCGTTCATGAAGAAGAGTCACCTCTGAAGAGACTCACAGCTGGATCAGAGATTATGAAAGAATATCCAAAGGAGGTACTCAGTGCTGGGTCAGAGATTATCAGACGTTATCCGAGGGAGGTACTCAGTGCTGGATCAGAGATTATCAGAGCCTATCCAAAGGAGGTACTCGGTGCTGGATCAGAGATTATCCAAGGGAGGTACGCAAGTTGGATTGCTGGACCTACTGGAACTGGCCCAAAATAGAATAGATTGGGTGCACGAATCTATTAGCCAGTTTATATCAAATTTGGGACAGCATAAGATGATAGACTATGGAGGATGTCTTGTGGTTTTCTCCCATATTACTTGTTTTTAATTAGTTTTCTTCTAGCGGTTTGCTTTTGGGCCGATAGTTTTTTTTATGTGTGTTTTTTTATGTCTGTATTTTACATGGCACTATTTATTAAACAATTTTCTAGATATTCCTTTATTAAGACTGATCATTGGAGTGAATGGGTGTTTTAAAAGTGTGTTGAGTGGTGGACAGTTCTTTGTTCCCCCCAGGGGTTAATTTTCTTTAATCACTGTGCTACGGTGCCCTGCCCCCTTGGGGTGATAGGTTTAGTGGGGCCCTCACTCCCCCTTGTTCTTGTAGTGCCTGCTGTAATATGCAATACAAAATAAATAACGCTAGTTACATTTGTACATATAGGAATAATCAAACAATATTATCCAAAGATAACTTTTTTGTTACAATCAGTATTTCGATGTCTTAAGTCTGATAATGTATCCAACTGTACAAAGAATTCCATTATCGCAATTTTGGATTTAGTCAGAATGACAAAACCTAAACCTACTATTCTTAATCGTACGCAGAAAGTACTCACCAATTTCATGAAAGGAGTGCCATATGTGCGTAAAAATAGCTGTGACTAACGTATCAATGAAACATTTTATTTTTTCATAAATCTGTTTATTAGCATTTTATCACAACATAACATCAAATTATAAACCATTGACATTCGGATATATTGCATTGCATAGTTGAAAACGACAGGAAAGGAAGACAGTTCGGGTATCATGGCAAGTTGTCGTCAGGGTTCTGGCCCTTCTGCTAAGCTACACAGAAGTTGAGCTCCACAGCACACTCTTTTCAGGAACACTCCACTGGTACAAACATGGCTTACACCTATGGCCTCGAGTAGTGAGTATCAGCAGAGAACTGCCGAATGAATGCGGTGCGAAACAAAACGGATCATTGTGCCATTTCTCCCCCCACTTACATTGCAGCACGAGTATGATTGGCTGGTAGGCAGATACTGTAGACATTTTACAAACAAACATTACAAACAATAACAACTGCTGGTTACTTGACATCCAAACGATAAATTTCCATACAAGCGCCTCCTGATCGGGCTGAGGACTACTCCGCCTCAATCCGGCACGTCGGCAGAGGGGCGTAGTCGGACGCCAAATCCAGCAAACAGTGCACTTCCGACCTCCAGCACTGCATCAAATCTCACCAGTGGGCACACACATCTCCCCACCACAGCGTACCAAACCTTTAAAGTACACTCATCCATACTAGACCGAGCCCCCCTCGTCTGGGTCCCCGTTCATATTCCGCAGTCGCAACATCAGCTCCTCCCAGCCAGCCATCAACGGAAATTGACGCAGCCCCAACAACTCCTCCCTCTTCAGCACTGCTCCCTCAGCCCCTGCCCACACCTCAAGAGAGCATCTCCAAGCCTGCACCGGCGGAGATCAATGAAACATTTTATGTGCAGAATTGTAGCAAATTATGATGTGATTAAGAGCCTGATTTAGATCTCGGCGGAGGGAAATATTTGTGTAACAAACGGGACAGATATCCCGTCCGCCGTATTATGATCCCATTAACTCCTATGGAGATCATAATACAGGTGACAGGAAATCTTATGTTTGTGACGGAGTCTTCCCTCCACCAAGATGTATATCAGGCCCTAAGTCAAATAGGTTACAAAATGGAGCATTTAACTTTTAAGTACATCTCAGTCAATATGCCATTACTTTAATCATTAGGTATTTATTTGCTAAATCTTTCCAAAAGATATCCTTGATGTGTAGCCTCAGTTAGGACCCTGTGCACCACTAGTGCAGAGTAGCTAACTCTACCATCACAAACTGCTGAAGCCTGAGCTAGGACCTTGTGCACCTCCAGTGCAGGGGCGATAACTACTACGGTGAACTGCTGCAGCCTGAGCTGGGACCTTGTGCATCTCTGTGAAGGGGAGATAACTCTACCATCACAAACTGCTGAGCCTAAACTTAGACCAGGCGCACCATAAGTGCAAGGGAGATAACTCTACCATCACAAACTGCTGCAGCCTGAGCCTAGACCTTGTACACCTCTGGTGTAGAGGAGATAACTCTACAATCAAAAACTGCTGCAGCCTGAGCTTGGACCTTGTGCACCTCTAGTGCAGGGGAGATAACTCCACCATCACAAACTGCTGCAGCCTGAGCCTAGACCTTGTGCACCTATAGTGAAAGGGAGATAACTCTACCATCACAAACTGCTGCTGCCTGAGATAGGACTTTGTACATTTCCGGTGCAGGGGAGAAAACTCTACCATCACAAACTGCTGCAACCTGAGGTAAGCCTTGTGTACCTTGAGTGCAGAGGAGATAACTCCACCATCACAAACTGCCGCAGTCTGAGCCTAGAGCTGGTGCACCTCTAGTGCAGAGGAGATCACTCTATCATCACAAACGGCTGCCGTCTGAGCTTGAACCATGTGAATCTCCAGTGCAGGGGACATAACTGCGCCATCACAAACTGCTGCAGCCTGAGCTAGGGCCTTGTATACCTCAGGCGCAGAGGAGATACCTCCATAATCACAAACTGCTGCAGCCTGAGCTAGGACCTTGTGTACCTCAGGCGCAGAGAAGATACCTCCATAGTCGCAAACTGCTGCAGCATGAACTTAGACCTGGTGCTCCTCTAATGTAGGGACGATAACTCTACCATCACAAAACTGCTGCAGTCAGAGCTTGGACCTTCGACACCTCTAGTGCAGAGGGAAATAATGCCACTGTAACAACTGCTGCAGCCTGAGCTTGGACCTTCTGCACCTCTTTTGCAGGGGTTGTAACTACCATCACAAACTGCTGCAGCTTGAGCCTAGACCTTGTGCACCTCTAGTGAAGGGGAGATAGCTCTACAGTCGCAAACTGCTGCAGCCTGAGCCTAGACCTTGTTCACCTCTAGTGAAGGGGAGATAACTCTTCAGTCACAAACTGCTGCAACCTGAGCATGGACCATGTGAATCTCCAGTACAGGGGACATACTTCCGCCATCACAAACTGCTGCAATCTGAGCTTGGACCTTCTGCACCTCTAGTGCAGGGGAGATAACTCTACCATCACAAATTGCTGCAGCCTGAGCTTAGACCTTGTGTACCTCTTGTGAAAGGGAGATAACTGTACCATTACAAACTGCTGCAGCCTGAGCTTGGACCTTGTGTACCTCAAGTGCAGGGGAGATGACTCTACCATCACAAACTGCTGCAGCCTGAGCCTAGACCTTGTGCACCTCTAGTGAAGGGGAGATAACTCTACCATCACAAACTGCTGCAGCCTGAGCCTAGGCCTTCTGCACCTCTAGTGAAGGGGAGATAATTATACCATCACAAACTGCTGGAGCCTGAACGTGGACCTTGTGCACCTCTAGTGGAGGGGAGATAACTCCACCATCACAAACTGCTGCAGCCTGAGCTTGAACCTTGTGTACATTCAGTGCAAGGGACATAACTCTACTGTCACAAACTGCTGCAGCCTGAGCCTAGGCCTTCTGCACCTCTGGTGAAGGGGAGATAACTCTCCCATCACAAACTGCGGCAGCCTGAGCTTATATCTTGTGCACCTCTAGTGCAGAGGAAGTAACTCCACTGCCACAAACTGCTGCAGTCTTATCTTAGACCTTGTGCACCTCTATTGAAAGGGAGGTAACGCTACCATGACAAACTGCTGATGCCGGCGACTAGATCTTATGCACCTCTAGCCTAAGGGAGATAACTCCACCAGCACAAACTGCTTCAGACTGTCAAACTGCTGCAGCCTGAGCTTCGACGTGTGCCCCTCCAGAGAAGGGGAGATAGCTCTACCGTCACAAACTGCTGCAGCCTGAGGTAGGAACTTGTGTATCTCGAGTGCAAAGGAGATAACTCTACCATCACAACCTGCTGCATCCTGAGCTAGGACCGTGTGCACTTTGAGTCCAAGTGAGATAACTCTACCATCACAAACTCCTGCAGATTGAGCTTAGATCATGTGCACGTCCAGTGCAGGACCGATAACACTACCATCGCAAACTGCTGCAGTCTGAGCTTGAAAGTTGTGCAGCTTGAGTGCAGGGGAGATAACTCTACCACCCTGTTTGGCCACAGATCTGTGTTGCATTACAATGTGCTGCAAGAAATCAAACTATTTTTAAGCTGTTTTGGCCAGGCACAGTTGAAAAGAACGCTGATCCACATATACATTCACCTTTACTCCCTCTGACATCTTCTAATGCAATCAAAAGACTGAATTTGAACCCTTTTTAGCTATGAGTCTTTCTGCTTTGGGTGACTATTTGCATGGAAATTGATAGTGAATAAAGCTGCAGCATTTTCAGCTATCTTACGAAAATGCACATTTGCCTCCTTGGTTCAAAAGAAGAATAAAACACCAGTTATTCTAATCCTACTTTTTTGTTAAGCCCAGAAACTCTGCAGCAGCAAACAGTAGCCCGTTATTTATGGCAGTTTCTGTACCTGACGACTCATAAAGCAGGATACAGAGAAGCAGGGCCCAAACTCTTCAGGACGGGATGTCCTGGGAACATTTCTGCATCCTTTTCCAATTGTTTGTTACAATTTTTCAAGTGCAGTAACCGTGATGTATGTGTTGGCACTCCCACCCTAACCCAGTGTTTTGCAACTAGCCTCTAAGCCAACAGCAATGCCACAGCAGTGAATTCCCTATTTGTGCTAGGTATTAGCGTAACCGAGCCCAGCAATGCTACTTGTGGTGTAAGGCTAACAAGCACACCAGTCATTTTTTACCAGGACTCCCCTACCTCCTGCCAGAACGTACGATTCTGTTTGCATGACCACGGTGGTTGCAGAAACTCAGCGTTCTATATGATGCATTTCTCGCACCCTGAGTCCTGTCGAATCTCTCGCACCCGAGTCCTGTCGAATCTCTCGCACCCGAGTCCTGTCGAATCTCTCGCACCCGAGTCCTGTCGAATCTCTCGCACCCGAGTCCTGTCGAATCTCTCGCACCCGAGTCCTGTCGAATCTCTCGCACCCTGAGTCCTGTCGAATCTCTCGCACCCTGAGTCATGTAACATCTGATAGACCCTGAGCCCTGGTGCATCTCTTATACCCTGAGCCTTGCCACCCAGGGTCCTGCTGCATCTCTCACACACTGAGCCCTGTCGCATCTCACACAGCCTGAGCTCTGGTTCGTCTCACACCCCCAGAGTCCTGTTGCATCGCTCACATCCTGAGTCTTGCCGCGCCTCTCACACTGTGAGTCCTGCCGCACCTCTCACACTGTGAGTCCTGCGGCGCCTCTCACACGTGAGTCCTGCCGCGCCTCTCACACCGCGAGTCCTACCGCGCCTCACACCCTTAGTCCTGCCGCGCCTCTCACCCTTAGTCCTGCCGCGCCTCTCACCCTTAGTCCTGCCGCACCTCTCTCACCCTTAGTCCTGCCGCACCTCTCACACCCTGAGTCCTGCCGCACCTCTCACACCCTGAGTCCTGCCGCACCTCTCACACCCTGAGTCCTGCCGCACCTCTCACACCCTGAGTCCTGCCGCACCTCTCACACCGAGTCCTGCCGCACCTCTCACTCCCTGAGTCCTGCCGCACCTCTCACTCCCTGAGTCCTGCCGCACCTCTCACTCCCTGAGTCCTGCCGCACCTCTCACCCCCTGAGTCCTGCCGCACCTCTCACACCGAGTCCTGCCGCACCTCTCACACCGAGTCCTGCCGCACCTCTCACTCCCTGAGTCCTGCCGCACCTCTCACACCCTGAGTCCTGCCGCACCTCTCACTCCCTGAGTCCTGCCGCACCTCTCACTCCCTGAGTCCTGCCGCACCTCTCACTCCCTGAGTCCTGCCGCACCTCTCACTCCCTGAGTCCTGCCGCACCTCTCACACCCTGAGTCCTGCCGCACCTCTCACACCCTGAGTCCTGCCGCACCTCTCACACCCTGAGTCCTGCCGCACCTCTCACACCCTGAGTCCTGCCGCACCTCCCACACCCTGAGTCCTGCCGCACCTCTCACACCCTGAGTCCTGCCGCACCTCTCACACCCTGAGTCCTGCCGCACCTCTCACACCCTGAGTCCTGCCGCACCTCTCACACCCTGAGTCCTGCCGCACCTCTCACCCCCTGAGTCCTGCCGCACCTCTCACCCCCTGAGTCCTGCCGCACCTCCCACACCCTGAGTCCTGCCACACCTCCCACACCCTGAGTCCTGCTGTATCTCTCACACCCTGAGCCCTGTTGCATCACTTACACCCTGAGTCCTGCTGCATCTCTCGCACCTTGAGTCCTGTCGCATCTCTCGCACCCTGAGTCCTGTCGCATCTCTCGCACCCTGAGTCCTGTCGCATCTCTCGCACCCTGAGTCCTGTCGCATCTCTCGCACCCTGAGTCCTGTCGCATCTCTCGCACCCTGAGTCCTGTCGCATCTCTCGCACCCTGAGTCCTGTCGCATCTCTCGCACCCTGAGTCCTGTCGCATCTCTCGCACCCTGAGTCCTGTCGCATCTCTCGCACCCTGAGTCCTGTCGCATCTCTCGCACCCTGAGTCCTGTCGCATCTCTCGCACCCTGAGTCCTGTCGCATCTCTCGCACCCTGAGTCCTGTCGCATCTCTCGCACCCTGAGTCCTGTCGCATCTCTCGCACCCTGAGACCTGTCGCATTTCTCGCACCCTGAGTCCTGTCGCATCTCTCACACCCTGAGTCCTGTTGCATCTCTCAGATCTTGAATCTGTCGCATCTCTCACACCCGGAGTCCTGTCACAGACACCATTTCCACCTAGAGGTCTCTAGTACATTCTGTGGATGGATTAAGTCTACTATTTGGAGGGAGGGTGCCAGGATGGGATCCACAATACTTCCAGCCCACGTCAGACAATGGGGCTGCAGTTCCGCATTCTACGTATTGTGAACGTATGGTGTGTATATTGAGGCTACATCTTGTACAGAATCATACAAGGACGTTATCAAATGTTTTGATGTTGTGGCTGCAATAAGGGTTCAATTGGCCTGAAGCAAGAGGTTTCCTGAGTGAGCTCGGGCGTGATTCATTACTGGGCCGTCTTAGTCGGTAATATGGAACAATATCTAGTGGATTGGGAGCTTCTCGGGCCTTGAGAGAGTAAGGGTTGTAGCCTTCACTTGCTGGTCCTTAACCAATATTATTGTGATGTTATGTGCATTTGTAAAGAGCACTATCACCCATGAGGGTGTCCTTGCACTGAGCCGGTGTGTGTGCGCCTTGCCCTGTCTAGGGTAGGGTGGGTAATTGAAAATCCAGGTCTTCAGCTTCTTGCGGACTTTACGAAGAGAAGAGGAGGCTGTGATGTGGAGTGGGATGTTGCTTTACACTTTAGGAGCGAGTCTATATTGTTTCAAGGCCAAAGTTGCCTGGTGAAATAAAATGCAAGACCATTGGTGAATAAAAAAGCGACATCGGTAGCTCTGGGCCTGTGTGCAGCTCCAGATAATGAAGTACAGATGAGGTAGATGAGGCAGGCTAGAGTTAGGAAGGGTCTGTAGCACCAAGGCTCAAGAACAAGGCAAGGCGTGTTACAGGGAGAGCTCCTGCGTACAGTGCAGCACCGGGCACAAAGAGAAGGCGAGGCCAGTCCCAGGGAGAGCTCCTGCGTACAGTGCAGCACTGGGCACAGAGAAGGCGAGGCCAGTCCCCGGGAGAGCTCCTGTGTACAGTGCAGCACTGGGCACAAAGAGATGGCGAGGCCAGTTCCATGGAGAACTCCTGCGTACAGTGCAGCACCGGGCACAAAGAGAAGGCGAGGCCTGTCCCAGAGAGAGCTCCTGCGTACAGTGCAGCACCGGGCACAAAGAGAAGGCGAGGCCAGTCCCAGGGAGAGCTCCTGAGTACAGTGCAGCACTGGGCACAAAGAGAAGGCGAGGCCAGTCCCAGGGAGAGCTCCTGCGTACAGTGCAGCACCGGGCACAAAGAGAAGGCAGGGATGTCCCCGGGAGAGCTCCTGCGTACAGTGCAGCACCGGGCACAAAGAGAAGGCAGGGATGTCCCTGGGAGAGCTCCTGCGTACAGTGCAGCACCGGGCACAAAGAGAAGGCGAGGCCAGTCCCAGGGAGAGCTCCTGCGTACAGTGCAGCACTGGGCACAAAGAGAAGGCGAGGTCTGTCCCAGGGAGAGCTCCTGCGTACAGTGCAGCACCGGGCACAAAGAGAAGGCAGGGATGTCCCCGGGAGAGCTCCTGGTACAGTGCAGCACCGGGCACAAAGAGAAGGCAGGGATGTCCCCGGGAGAGCTCCTGCGTACAGTGCAGCACTGGGCACAAAGAGAAGGCGAGGCCAGTCCTAGGGAGAGCTCCTGCGTACAGTGCAGCACCGGGCACAAAGAGAAGGCAGGGATGTCCCCGGGAGAGCTCCTGCGTACAGTGCAGCACTGGGCACAAAGAGAAGGTGAGGCCAGTCCTAGGGAGAGCTCCTGCGTACAGTGCAGCACTGGGCACAAAGAGAAGGCAAGGCCTCTCCCAGGGAGAGCTCCTGCGTACAGTGCAGCACCGGGCACAAAGAGAAGGCAGGGATGTCCCCGGGAGAGCTCCTGAGTACAGTGCAGCACCGGACACAAAGAGAAGGCGAGGCCAGTCCTAGGGAGAGCTCCTGCGTACAGTGCAGCACCGGGCACAAAGAGAAGGCAGGGATGTCCCCGGGAGAGCTCCTGCGTACAGTGCAGCACCGGGCACAAAGAGAAGGCAGGGATGTCCCTGGGAGAGCTCCTGCGTACAGTGCAGCACCGGGCACAAAGAGAAGGCGAGGCCAGTCCCAGGGAGAGCTCCTGCGTACAGTGCAGCACTGGGCACAAAGAGAAGGCGAGGTCTGTCCCAGGGAGAGCTCCTGCGTACAGTGCAGCACCGGGCACAAAGAGAAGGCAGGGATGTCCCCGGGAGAGCTCCTGGTACAGTGCAGCACCGGGCACAAAGAGAAGGCAGGGATGTCCCCGGGAGAGCTCCTGCGTACAGTGCAGCACTGGGCACAAAGAGAAGGCGAGGCCAGTCCTAGGGAGAGCTCCTGCGTACAGTGCAGCACCGGGCACAAAGAGAAGGCAGGGATGTCCCCGGGAGAGCTCCTGCATACAGTGCAGCACTGGGCACAAAGAGAAGGTGAGGCCAGTCCTAGGGAGAGCTCCTGCGTACAGTGCAGCACTGGGCACAAAGAGAAGGCAAGGCCTCTCCCAAGGAGAGCTCCTGCGTACAGTGCAGCACCGGGCACAAAGAGAAGGCAGGGATGTCCCCGGGAGAGCTCCTGAGTACAGTGCAGCACCGGGCACAAAGAGAAGGCGAGGCCAGTCCTAGGGAGAGCTCCTGCGTACAGTGCAGCACCGGGCACAAAGAGAAGGCAGGGATGTCCCAGGGAGAGCTCCTGCGTACAGTGCAGCACCGGGCACAAAGAGAAGGCAGGGATGTCCCAGGGAGAGCTCCTGAGTACAGTGCAGCACCGGGCACAAAGAGAAGGCGAGGCCAGTCCTAGGGAGAGCTCCTGCGTACAGTGCAGCACCGGGCACAAAGAGAAGGCGAGGCTTGTCCCAGGCAGGGCTCCTGAGTACAGTGCAGCACCGGGCACAAAGAGAAGGCGAGGCCTGTCCCAGGGAGAGCTCCTGCGTACAGTGCAGCACCGGGCACAAAGAGAAGGCGAGAACTCTCCCAGGGAGAGCTCCTGCGTACAGTGCAGCACCTGGCAAAAAGAGAAAGCAGACCTGTCCCAGGGAGAGCTCCTGCGTACAGTGCAGCACCGGGCACAAAGAGAAGGCAGGGATGTCCCCGGGAGAGCTCCTGCGTACAGTGCAGCACCGGGCACAAAGAGAAGGCAGGGATGTCCCCGGGAGAGCTCCTGAGTACAGTGCAGCACCGGGCACAAAGAGAAGGCGAGGCCAGTCCTAGGGAGAGCTCCTGCGTACAGTGCAGCACCGGGCACAAAGAGAAGGCGAGGCAAGTCCTAGGGAGAGCTCCTGCGTACAGTGCAGCACCGGGCACAAAGAGAAGGCGAGGCCAGTCCTAGGGAGAGCTCCTGCGTACAGTGCAGCACCGGGCACAAAGAGAAGGCGAGGCCAGTCCTAGGGAGAGCTCCTGCGTACAGTGCAGCACCGGGCACAAAGAGAAGGCAGGGATGTCCCCGGGAGAGCTCCTGAGTACAGTGCAGCACCGGGCACAAAGAGAAGGCAGGGATGTCCCCGGGAGAGCTCCTGCGTACAGTGCAGCACCGGGCACAAAGAGAAGGCGAGGCCAGTCCTAGGGAGAGCTCCTGCGTACAGTGCAGCACCGGGCACAAAGAGAAGGCAGGGATGTCCCCGGGAGAGCTCCTGCGTACAGTGCAGCACTGGGCACAAAGAGAAGGCGAGGCCAGTCCTAGGGAGAGCTCCTGCGTACAGTGCAGCACTGGGCACAAAGAGAAGGCAGGGATGTCCCCGGAAGAGCTCCTGCGTACAGTGCAGCACTGGGCACAGAGAGAAGGCGAGGCCAGTCCCAGGGAGAGCTCCTGCGTACAGTGCAGCACCGGGCACAAAGAGAAGGCAGGGATGTCCCCGGGAGAGCTCCTGCGTACAGTGCAGCACTGGGCACAAAGAGAAGGCGAGGCCAGTCCCAGGGAGAGCTCCTGCGTACAGTGCAGCACTGGGCACAAAGAGAAGGCGAGGCCTCTCCCAGGGAGAGCTCCTGCGTACAGTGCAGCACCTGGCAAAAAGAGAAAGCAGACCTGTCCCAGGGAGAGCTCCTGCGTACAGTGCAGCACCGGGCACAAAGAGAAGGCAGGGATGTCCCCGGGAGAGCTCCTGCGTACAGTGCAGCACCGGGCACAAAGAGAAGGCAGGGATGTCCCCGGGAGAGCTCCTGAGTACAGTGCAGCACCGGGCACAAAGAGAAGGCGAGGCCAGTCCTAGGGAGAGCTCCTGCGTACAGTGCAGCACCGGGCACAAAGAGAAGGCGAGGCAAGTCCTAGGGAGAGCTCCTGCGTACAGTGCAGCACCGGGCACAAAGAGAAGGCGAGGCCAGTCCTAGGGAGAGCTCCTGCGTACAGTGCAGCACCGGGCACAAAGAGAAGGCGAGGCCAGTCCTAGGGAGAGCTCCTGCGTACAGTGCAGCACCGGGCACAAAGAGAAGGCAGGGATGTCCCCGGGAGAGCTCCTGAGTACAGTGCAGCACCGGGCACAAAGAGAAGGCAGGGATGTCCCCGGGAGAGCTCCTGCGTACAGTGCAGCACCGGGCACAAAGAGAAGGCGAGGCCAGTCCTAGGGAGAGCTCCTGCGTACAGTGCAGCACCGGGCACAAAGAGAAGGCAGGGATGTCCCCGGGAGAGCTCCTGCGTACAGTGCAGCACTGGGCACAAAGAGAAGGCGAGGCCAGTCCTAGGGAGAGCTCCTGCGTACAGTGCAGCACCGGGCACAAAGAGAAGGCAGGGATGTCCCCGGGAGAGCTCCTGCGTACAGCGCAGCACTGGGCACAGAGAGAAGGCGAGGCCAGTCCCAGGGAGAGCTCCTGCGTACAGTGCAGCACCGGGCACAAAGAGAAGGCAGGGATGTCCCCGGGAGAGCTCCTGCGTACAGTGCAGCACTGGGCACAAAGAGAAGGCGAGGCCAGTCCCAGGGAGAGCTCCTGCGTACAGTGCAGCACTGGGCACAAAGATAAGGCGAGGCCTGTCCCAGGCAGGGCTCATGAGTACAGTGTAGACCTCCATCCTGTAGCTTTTGTGGTAGTGCAGATCTTGCCGTAATGCAGCTATAGCGTCCTCCCCAGCCCGGGAGCATGTAAATGACCATGCCACACACGTAGCTCATGAAATACAGAGACTTTCTTGAAAGTAGGTCATTGCCACTGATATCTGGTCAGGACTAGTTCTTTTAGCGAGTTTGCCCATAAAAGGAATTTTACATTCTTCTTCGTGATCAGCACCACGTCCCACGAGATCCATATGGACAATAAAATTGAGCAAAAATGTTTGCCACGTGGTTCATCAGGGCCCAAACAGTTCAAAATGTGTTTTATTTAATAGCTGCAGTTCCTGCTTATAAGCATTAGCACTAGAAATAGGGGTGCTGGTGTGCTTCTGTGCCCCCAAAATAACTATGCTGGAGTTTGGAAGGTGAATGAGTAATAAAGATGCCTTTAAAGTGTGTTTTTTATCTTGTTACATTGTATTTACCCACAGAGACAGGGGTCAAATGTCAGGCTATGTCCTCTGAAAAATTGCTACTTATTCTGTTCTTGTAGCAATTGTTTTTTACCTTTCTGTGACGGCAAAATGAGAGGTTTGCGAACTATGCAGCAGTCTTGCTGGGTGCAGGGAGGATGAAGGGAAAGACTGTAGGCCAGAGGTCTTCTGTCTGTGGGGCGCAACTCCTAGGGGGTAGGGTGGGGGCGTGGGGTCATGGGGTCATGGGAAGGGGGTGGCGCATGCCCCAGCCTTACTGTCAGCAAAAAAAGGATTTATGAAAAACTGTTCACCTACTTTTTGTAAAACAACCATCAGTAGACAGTTAATTCAGATATTGTAAATACTTCAGCTGAAGTATCATTCAGGGAGTGTCCTGCGCTGTGAAACCAAGCTGGGCAGACAGATAAACAACTTCCTGCCAGGGTGCCTGCTGGCTGAAAGAAATGCAAATGTGTGCTAAGAATTAGTCTGCAAACATAAAAGGTAATCTGCACATTTAAAGGATGCTTGGGAACCAGTTCTGGCTTTAATTGATCAAATCTTTATGATAACAAAGATTTCTTCTTTTTGAGTGGTGGTGCAGTTAACAGCTTGTGAGTGCTTTTAATTGTAATTGTATTTACATAGCGCTTACTACCTCGAGTAGGTGTTGAAGGGGCAGGTATGTAAAAAGAAAAATGCCATTACACAGTCTGGGTATTGCTAAAATCTATATTTTGGAATCACCATTTTATTGTAAAACTTGTAATGCATTTTGTAGCAGTATATTTCATACTGTGTGAAATGCAAGTTTAAAATATTGACTTGCATATTCACAGTGCTTTCTGGTACAGGTTGTGACCTCGTAGCACTGAAATTACAAGTCACTATTTTCCACTGCACCACCCAAGATTTAATTGTGTGGCTCTCTGGTTACTTCCAGATCACTGCAGTGCATTATCTAAGAGAGGTTTCATAATGTACTATCGTTCATTTCCCAGTGAGTAATAACTTTTTTTTATTTAGTTTTCTTTTAAGTTGTGTGTTATTTTATATGTAGCTACCAGAATGTGACAGATCTAAAACACTTACAGAAGATTTTGTTTTTGGCCACACTTTGACCTCATGCTCACTGACATCACCCCTATTGCATGCAGCATCTCAGTTCCCATAAAAAAAAAAATTATGCACTTCGACAGCTGGTTGGCCTGGCTGCCTATTCCTGTGCGATTGACAAGGATTGGAGCACTGCACTGCACTCAGCACTGACGCCTGGTTGAATACAGTTCACTAATCACATATAACTGGCACTGGTCGCGCTGGTCTGGGGGCTCGGGTGTGCTGGCTGCAGCAGTCTGGTCACAGCTGAGACGCATTCAGCCCGGGCGGCAAGCAGCAGTTATGTTTGTTTTTTGCGCTGCTGCCTGTACCTCCAGTTTGTTGCATGCCTCATTGACAATGTGCAACCACTGACTTAATTTTGGGCTAAATTGAACCCTGGATATGTGTTTTTTTTAATGTGAGAGGCACCTCACCTTTAAGTCGTGCAGACATGCACTGTCCTACAGTACTATGTTAGCGGCTGCCACAGCTGCTCTCCCGCCCAGACCGTGCCTGCCTCAGCATATGGCTACACCCCTGCACGTAGGCCAGCACAGGATGTAATACCACTGCGTCTGGAAGAGCTATCACATGGTTCTCCGTGGTCAGACTCTCAAGGCCCGCCAACCTCCCTCTCAAACATGACTGAAGCCAACAGCAAACTCACATAACTAGGAGTCACCCACAAAACTTTGGTTTGCTAAACACTGGCTAATATTTTGTCTGTACCGTAAAAATGGTTTGCTGTGGGAATTGGGGGCAATTATAGAATCAGGTTCCAGAACTTTTTTTTGTCAGGAGGGGCTTCTTATGCCTAAACAATTTGACAGGGAGGACTTGGTATCAAAAGGTTTTAAGGCCTCTGCTGCAGGCTGTCATTTTTTTGTAACACGCACCAGCATTTAAATAACATAAATTTACATAAATATATGTAAATGAACTGTGCAAACATTTCGAAATATATCAGCTTTTAGGAAAGTACAGATGAAGCACATTTTTAATTCTTAAGTGTGATGGAAACAAAATTTAAAGGATCAAAACTTGGTGACACACAAATGATAAATATTTGCTGAAATCTTATTTCCTAACATTATTTGTGCACTGTATCATGTTACCATAGAACTAGGCCAGTGTGTGTAAATGACAGTGTGTTACCACATCATGCTGTTGTAATATATTTGGGACAGCTTGGTCCACAGGGCACCAGCAGCTACATACCACACCCCCACCACTCTCCTGATGACTGGACCTGGCTCATTCACTGCACTTGGTCTGTGTGTGGCTCTTGGATGTTTCACACTCCCTATGAAAATTGAAATAAAAATTGTCCCAGCCCCACTGCTTATAAGAGCCGTCTCTGCTCGCCCACCTGAGTTATGTATGGTGGTCTCTGGCTCCCACTCCCTGCTGTTACCGGGGCGCATGGGGGTCTCCAGCCTTCTAATACTTTTCTCCTCAACCTTTCCTCAGTTTAAACTTTGTTTTTTTCTTGTGTGCGTTTTACTTTTCACCGAAATGCGCTCTCCGACCATTTCTGCATCTCTGTCCCCACCCAGCACATTTACAACTTGCATAAAGCTCTTGTCTCACATGCGGCCCTCTTATCCTTTTCTCTGTGTCCTGCAGAAATTTGAAATGCACAGATTTATGCAGGAAACCTGTACATGAAACAAATGCACAGGTTGTTTCATGCACAAAATGCTCAAGTTGTTTCATGTACAAAATGCACAAGTTTCTTCCTGCGCAAAATGCGCAGGTTGTTTGATGTACAAGATGTACAGTTTGTTTCATGCACAAAATGCACAGGTTGCTTTAGGCACAAAATGCACAGATTGTTTCATGTACAAAATACACAGGTTGTTTCATGTACAAAATACACAGGTTGTTTCATGTTCAAAATACACAGGTTTTTTCATGCACAAAATATGTTCAAAATACACAGGTTGTTTCATGTACAATATACACAGGTTGTTTCATGTTAAACAAAACACAGGTTGTTTCATGTAAAAAAAAAAAACACAGGTTGTTTCATGCACAAAATACACAGGTTATTTCATGTACAAGATGCACAGATTGTTTCATGTTTAAAATGCACTGCTTTCTTCCTGAACAAAATGCACAGGTTGTTTCAGGCACAAAATGCACAGGTTTCTTCCTGCACAAAATGCACAGGTTGTTTCATGCACAAAATACACAGATTGTTTCATGTAAAAAATGCACAGGTTGTTGTACGCACAAAATGCACAGATTGTTTCATCTACAAAATACACAGGTTTCTTCATGCAGAAAAATGCACAGCTTGTTTCATGTATAATGCACAGGTTTTTTCCTGCACATAATGCACAGGTTGTTTCATGTACAAAATGCACAGGTTGTTTCAGGTCAAAATGCACAGGTTTCTTTCTGCACAAAAGGAGCAGGTTGTTTCATGTATAAAATACACAGGTTTCTTCCTGCACAAGATGCACAGGTTGTTTCATGTATAAAATACACAGGTTTCTTCCTGCACAAGATGCACAGGTTGTTTCATGCATAAAATGCACAGGTTTCTTCCTGCACAAAATACAGCAAGTGCACATATACGAAGTCCCTCGTGACATCAGTGCATATCTTCATTTAGAGATGCATGCAGATTATCTAAGGGAGGGAGTAGAAGACATCAGGGGTGACCCTGTGAGGGGCATCACTCCTTCTGCTTGTACTCGTCCACACGCAGGTAGACCCTGGCATGCCAGAGACCCTTCGATCAGTCATTCATCATCCATCAGCAGTATCTGAATCCTGTTGCAGACTGCAGGGTGTCTGCTCTTGGTGTCTGATGCAGGAATCTCTTCTATTCCAGGACTTCACCAGTAGTATCTGAATCCTATTGCAGGGTGCAGGGGGTTCCTGCTCTGGGTGTCTGATGCAGGAATCTCTTCTGTTCCAGGACTTCACCAGTAGTATCTGAATCCTATTGCATGGTGGAGGGGGCCTGCTCTTGGTGTCTGACTCAGGAATATCTTCACCAGTAGTACGTGAATTCTATTGCAGACTGCAGGGGGTCTGCTCTTGGGTCTGTTGCAGGAATCTCTTCTATTCTAGGACTTCACCAGTAGTGTCTGAATCCTATTGCAGACTGCAGGGGGTCTGCTCTTGGGTCTGTTGCAGAAATCTCTTCTATTCCAGGACTTCACCAGTAGTGTCTGAATCCTATTGCAGGGTGCAGGGGGTCTGCTCTTGGGTCTGTTGCAGGAATCTCTTCTATTCCAGGACTTCACCAGTAGTGTCTGAATCCTATTGCAGACTGCAGGGGGTCTGCTCCTGGGTCTGTTGCAGGAATCTCTTCTATTCCAGGACTTCACCAGTAGTATCTGAATCCTATTGCAGACTGCAGGGGGTCTGCTCTTGGTGTCTGATGCAGGAATCTCTTCTATTCCAGGACTTCACCAGTAGTATCTGAATCCTGTTGCAGACTGCAGGGTGTCTGCTCTTGGGTCTGATGCAGGAATCTCTTCTATTCCAGGACTTCACCAGTAGTGTCTGAATCCTATTGCAGGGTGCAGGGGGTCTGCTCTTGGGTCTGTTGCAGGAATCTCTTCTATTCCAGGACTTCACCAGTAGTGTCTGAATCCTATTGCAGACTGCAGGGGGTCTGCTCCTGGGTCTGTTGCAGGAATCTCTTCTATTCCAGGACTTCACCAGTAGTGTCTGAATCCTATTGCAGACTGCAGGGGGTCTGCTCCTGGGTCTGTTGCAGGAATCTCTTCTATTCCAGGACTTCACCAGTAGTGTCTGAATCCTATTGCAGACTGCAGGGGGTCTGCTCTTGGGTCTGATGCAGGAATCTCTTCTGTTCCAGGACTTCACCAGTAGTATCTGAATCCTATTGCAGGGTGCAGGGGGGTCCTGCTCTTGGTGTCTGATTCAGGAATCTCTTCACCAGTAGTACGTGAATTCTATTGCAGGCTGCAAGGGGGTCCTGCTCTTGGTGTCTGATTCAGGAATCTCTTCACCAGTAGTACGTGAATTCTATTGCAGGGTGCAGGGGGTCTGCTCTTGGGTCTGTTGCAGGAATCTCTTCTATTCCAGGACTTCACCAGTAGTATCTGAATCCTATTGCAGGGTGCAGGGGGTCTGCTCTTGGGTCTGATGCAGGAATCTCTTCTATTCCAGGACTTCACCAGTAGTATCTGAATCCTATTGCAGACTGCAGGGGGTCTGCTCTTGGGTCTGATGCAGGAATCTCTTCTGTTCCAGGACTTCACCAGTAGTATCTGAATCCTATTGCATGGTGGAGGGGGGTCCTGCTCTTGGTGTCTGATTCAGGAATATCTTCACCAGTAGTACGTGAATTCTATTGCAGACTGCAGGGGGTCTGCTCTTGGTGTCTGATGCAGGAATCTCTTCTATTCCAGGACTTCACCAGTAGTATCTGAATTCTATTGCAGGGTGTCTGCTCTTGGGTCTGATGCAGGAATCTCTTCTATTCCACGACTTCACCAGTAGTATCTGAATCCTATTGCAGGGTGCAGGGGGGTCCTGCTCTTGGTGTCTGATTCAGGAATCTCTTCACCAGTAGTACGTGAATTCTATTGCAGGCTGCAAGGGGGTCCTGCTCTTGGTGTCTGATTCAGGAATCTCTTCACCAGTAGTACGTGAATTCTATTGCAGGTGCAGGGGGTCTGCTCTTGGGTCTGATGCAGGAATCTCTTCTATTCCAGGACTTCACCAGTAGTATCTGAATCCTATTGCATTGTGGAGGGGGGTCCTGCTCTTGGTGTCTGATTCAGGAATATCTTCACCAGTAGTACGTGAATTCTATTGCAGACTGCAGGGGGTCTGCTCTTGGTGTCTGATGCAGGAATCTCTTCTATTCCAGGACTTCACCAGTAGTGTCTGAATCCTATTGCAGACTGCAGGGGGTCTGCTCCTGGGTCTGATGCAGGAATCTCTTCTGTTCCAGGACTTCACCAGTAGTATCTGAATCCTATTGCAGGGTGCAGGGGTGTCCTGCTCTTGGTGTCTGATTCAGGAATCTCTTCACCAGTAGTACGTGAATTCTATTGCAGGCTGCAAGGGGGTCCTGCTCTTGGGTCTGTTGCAGGAATCTCTTCTATTCCAGGACTTCACCAGTAGTGTCTGAATCCTATTGCAGGGTGCAGGGGGTCTGCTCTTGGTGTCTGATGCAGGAATCTCTTCTGTTCCAGGACTTCACCAGTAGTATCTGAATCCTATTGCAGACTGCAGGGGGTCTGCTCCTGGGTCTGATTCAGGAATCTCTTCTATTCCAGGACTTCACCAGTAGTATCTGAATCCTATTGCAGGGTGCAGGGGGTCTGCTCTTGGGTCTGTTGCAGGAATCTCTTCTATTCCAGGACTTCACCAGTAGTATGTGAATCCTTTTGCAGGGTGCAGGGGGTCTGCTCTTGGGTCTGATGCAGGAATCTCTGCACCAGTAGTATCTGAATCCTATTGCAGGGTGCAGGGGGTCTGCTCCTGGGTCTGATGCAGGAATCTCTTCTATTCCAGGACTTCACCAGTAGTATCTGAATCCTATTGCAGGGTGCAGGGGGTCTGCTCTTGGGTCTGATGCAGGAATCTCTTCTGTTCCAGGACTTCACTAGTAGTATCTGAATCCTATTGCAGGGTGCAGGGGGTCTGCTCTTGGTGTCTGATGCAGGAATCTCTTCTGTTCCAGGACTTCACCAGTAGTATCTGAATCCTATTGCAGACTGCAGGGGGTCCTGCTCTGGGTGTCTGATGCAGGAATCTCTTCTGTTCCAGGACTTCACCAGTAGTATCTGAATCCTATTGCAGACTGCAGGGGGTCTGCTCTTGGTGTCTGATGCAGGAATCTCTTCTATTCCAGGACTTCACCAGTAGTATCTGAATCCTATTGCAGACTGCAGGGGGTCTGCTCTTGGGTCTGATGCAGGAATCTCTTCTGTTCCAGGACTTCACCAGTAGTATCTGAATCCTATTGCAGACTGCAGGGGGTCTGCTCTTGGTGTCTGATGCAGGAATCTCTTCTATTCCAGGACTTCACCAGTAGTATCTGAATCCTATTGCAGGGTGCAGGGGGTCTGCTCTTGGTGTCTGATGCAGGAATCTCTTCTGTTCCAGGACTTCACCAGTAGTATCTGAATCCTATTGCAGACTGCAGGGGGTCTGCTCCTGGGTCTGATGCAGGAATCGCTTCTATTCCAGGACTTCACCAGTAGTACGTGAATTCTATTGCAGACTGCAGGGGGTCTGCTCTTGGTGTCTGATGCAGGAATCTCTTCTGTTCCAGGACTTCACCAGTAGTGTCTGAATCCTATTACAGACTGCAGGGGGTCTGCTCTGGGTGTCTGATGCAGGAATCTCTTCTGTTCCAGGACTTCACCAGTAGTATCTGAATCCTATTGCAGGGTGCAGGGGGTTCCTGCTCTGGGTGTCTGATGCAGGAATCTCTTCTGTTCCAGGACTTCACCAGTAGTATCTGAATCCTATTGCAGGGTGCCTGCTCTTGGTGTCTGATGCAGGAATCTCTTCTATTCCAGGACTTCACCAGTAGTATCTGAATCCTATTGCAGGCTGCAGGGGGTCTGCTCTTGGTGTCTGATGCAGGAATCTCTTCTATTCCAGGACTTCACCAGTAGTATCTGAATCCTATTGCAGGCTGCAGGGGGTCTGCTCCTGGGTCTGTTGCAGGAATCTCTTCTATTCCAGGACTTCACCAGTAGTGTCTGAATCCTATTGCAGACTGCAGGGGGTCTGCTCTTGGGTCTGATGCAGGAATCTCTTCTATTCCAGGACTTCACCAGTAGTACGTGAATTCTATTGCAGACTGCAGGGGGTCTGCTCTGGGTGTCTGATGCAGGAATCTCTTCTGTTCCAGGACTTCACCAGTAGTATCTGAATCCTATTGCAGACTGCAGGGGGTCTGCTCTTGGGTCTGTTGCAGGAATCTCTTCTATTCCAGGACTTCACCAGTAGTATCTGAATCCTATTGCAGGGTGCAGGGGGTCTGCTCTTGGTGTCTGATGCAGGAATCTCTTCTGTTCCAGGACTTCACCAGTAGTATCTGAATTCTATTGCAGACTGCAGGGGGTCTGCTCCTGGGTCTGATGCAGGAATCTCTTCTATTCCAGGACTTCACCAGTAGTATCTGAATCCTATTGCAGGGTGCAGGGGGTCTGCTATTGGGTCTGATGCAGGAATCTCTTCTATTCCACGACTTCACCAGTAGTATCTGAATCCTATTGCAGGGTGCAGTGGGTCTGCTCTTGGTGTCTGATGCAGGAATCTCTTCTGTTCCAGGACTTCACCAGTAGTGTCTGAATCCTATTGCAGACTGCAGGGGGTCTGCTCCTGGGTCTGATGCAGGAATCTCTTCTATTCCAGGACTTCACCAGTAGTATCTGAATCCTATTGCAGACTGCAGGGGGTCTGCTCCTGGGTCTGATGCAGGAATCTCTTCTATTCCAGGACTTCACCAGTAGTATCTGAATCCTATTGCAGACTGCAGGGGGTCTGCTCCTGGGTCTGATGCAGGAATCTCTTCTGTTCCAGGACTTCACCAGTAGTATCTGAATCCTATTGCAGACTGCAGGGGGTCTGCTCTTGGTGTCTGTTGCAGGAATCTCTTCTGTTCCAGGACTTCACCAGTAGTATCTGAATCCTATTGCAGGCTGCAGGGGGTCTGCTCTTGGTGTCTGATGCAGGAATCTCTTCTGTTCCAGGACTTCACCAGTAGTATCTGAATCCTATTGCAGACTGCAGGGGGTCTGCTCTTGGTGTCTGTTGCAGGAATCTCTTCTGTTCCAGGACTTCACCAGTAGTGTCTGAATCCTATTGCAGACTGCAGGGGGTCTGCTCTTGGGTCTGATGCAGGAATCTCTTCTATTCCACGACTTCACCAGTAGTATCTGAATCCTATTGCAGGGTGCAGGGGGTCTGCTCTTGGTGTCTGTTGCAGGAATCTCTTCTATTCCAGGACTTCACCAGTAGTGTCTGAATCCTATTGCAGACTGCAGGGGGTCTGCTCTTGGGTCTGATGCAGGAATCTCTTCTGTTCCACGACTTCACCAGTAGTATCTGAATCCTATTGCAGGGTGCAGGGGGTCTGCTCTTGGTGTCTGATGCAGGAATCTCTTCTGTTCCAGGACTTCACCAGTAGTGTCTGAATCCTATTGCAGGGTGCAGGGGGTCTGCTCTTGGTGTCTGATGCAGGAATCTCTTCTGTTCCAGGACTTCACCAGTAGTATCTGAATCCTGTTGCAGGGTGCAGGGGGGTCTGCTCTTGGGTCTGTTGCAGGAATCTCTTCTATTCCAGGACTTCACCAGTAGTATCTGAATCCTATTGCAGGGTGCAGGGGGTCTGCTCCTGGGTCTGATGCAGGAATCTCTTCTGTTCCAGGACTTCACCAGTAGTATCTGAATCCTATTGCAGACTGCAGGGGGTCTTCTCTTGGGTCTGATGCAGGAATCTCTTCTATTCCAGGACTTCACCAGTAGTATCTGAATCCTATTGCAGGGTGCAGGGGGTCTGCTCCTGGGTCTGATGCAGGAATCTCTTCTATTCCAGGACTTCACCAGTAGTATCTGAATCCTATTGCAGACTGCAGGGGGTCTGCTCCTGGGTCTGATGCAGGAATCTCTTCTGTTCCAGGACTTCACCAGTAGTATCTGAATCCTATTGCAGACTGCAGGGGGTCTGCTCTTGGTGTCTGTTGCAGGAATCTCTTCTGTTCCAGGACTTCACCAGTAGTATCTGAATCCTATTGCAGGGTGCAGGGGGTCTGCTCTTGGTGTCTGATGCAGGAATCTCTTCTGTTCCAGGACTTCACCAGTAGTGTCTGAATCCTATTGCAGGGTGCAGGGGGTCTGCTCCTGGGTCTGTTGCAGGA
Organism: Pleurodeles waltl; assembly: GCF_031143425.1. Lineage (NCBI taxonomy): Eukaryota > Metazoa > Chordata > Amphibia > Caudata > Salamandridae > Pleurodeles > Pleurodeles waltl. The sequence continues at coordinate 1,172,444,214 of NC_090448.1, forward strand.
ATCTCTTCTATTCCAGGACTTCACCAGTAGTATCTGAATCCTATTGCAGACTGCAGGGGGTCTGCTCTTGGGTCTGTTGCAGGAATCTCTTCTATTCCAGGACTTCACCAGTAGTATCTGAATCCTATTGCAGGGTGCAGGGGGTCTGCTCTTGGTGTCTGATGCAGGAATCTCTTCTGTTCCAGGACTTCACCAGTAGTGTCTGAATCCTATTGCAGACTGCAGGGGGTCTGCTCCTGGGTCTGATGCAGGAATCTCTTCTATTCCAGGACTTCACCAGTAGTGTCTGAATCCTATTGCAGGGTGCAGGGGGTCTGCTCCTGGGTCTGTTGCAGGAATCTCTTCTATTCCAGGACTTCACCAGTAGTATCTGAATCCTATTGCAGACTGCAGGGGGTCTGCTCTTGGGTCTGTTGCAGGAATCTCTTCTATTCCAGGACTTCACCAGTAGTATCTGAATCCTATTGCAGGGTGCAGGGGGTCTGCTCTTGGTGTCTGATGCAGGAATCTCTTCTGTTCCAGGACTTCACCAGTAGTGTCTGAATCCTATTGCAGACTGCAGGGGGTCTGCTCTTGGGTCTGATGCAGGAATCTCTTCTGTTCCAGGACTTCACCAGTAGTATCTGAATCCTATTGCATGGTGGAGGGGGGTCCTGCTCTGGGTGTCTGATGCAGGAATCTCTTCTATTCCAGGGCGTCATCAGTAGTTAGTTAGTTAGCTTTATTTCGGTAAAAATAAATACCATAAAAGCACACCACAATTCACAAATTTATAATTTTTACAAAAGAACAGGCTATATATAAAAAATCCTCAAATGTAAAACATTGGACTACATAAAAAAGACCTTAAACTTAAGGCATTCTCCCTATAAGAGTTCATACCATGTTATAAAATCGTGCAAAAGTGCAAAGTTTTTTGTGATAGATATCATGGATCCAGTATGTACCTGACTAAAAACAATGATTAAAATAAGAATAAAAGCGTTTCTGTTTGAGAGATATTAGAATATAAAAACATGAAGAATTCATTGAACAGTGGAAAGTTGATAGATGCATACATTAAAATTCACGAGTAAGTTCATCAATGACCACTCCCATCATCTGTTATTAGATTTCCCCCTGTTTTTTTTGTTAACATTTTCAGTCTGCAATACCAAATAGATTCTAAATATTTTGCCAAACAGCAAGCCACTAAAACAGATGGATCAGATTTAAAAACTCTCAAAGCCAATAGGCAATTCCTAAAACCCATTTTTCTACATAGTGGAATAATCCAAAAAGCCCTCTGTTTGTGGTATGCAAAACATTGAAAGAGGACGTGGGTTATGGATTCTTCCCTAGCGCAGCCCATCGGGCACATCTTAGAGGTGCAACTTGTATTAGACCATTTGTAAGTTAGGATGCGCAGAGGGAGACAGCCTATCCTGAATCTAGTATACAATGCATGTGGGGACAGTAATGTATCCATGTATTGCTCACATTCATAGTGGCATTTAATTTTTAGAAAACTGCCAGTCATAGATGGTGATGAGACTGCAGTCAGTTGTGTAAGTTGGGCATTAAGCCAAAATGCATCCTTCAGAATCTGTGTTGCATTTTTTGGAATAGATAACGGATCCTTCCAGTATGTCCCCGAACCAAGTAATAAGAAGGTCCGTTCCACATACGCACACCACTTGATTTTTGAACTAGTGTTGTTATCCATCAGGTTGGCTAGCCCGCGTCTATAATGAATAAGAGAATCTAGTGACCATAGACAAATCCAAAACAACAGAGGCCTACAGTAAGAGCGGCGATCTGATTGATTGGAGGCAAATTTAGATCCATTTGGATAGGAAGCGTTGGAGTACTGGAGGGAACTCTTAGCAGCATCTTTAGAAAAGAGTTTTCCGCCCTTGCCAGATCGTCCAGATTGCAATGGCCCCACAATTCAGCTCCATAAAGAGCCCCCCCCCCGCTTGCGATTTGTATATTTCAATTGCGGGCGTCATGGCAAAGCTAGAAGATCTAGCTGCAAATCTTACTATACCACTCGCCCGTTGTTTCAAGCGGAGGGTTGCCTTCTGGAGCTGAGAGTGCCATTTATGTGTATCTTCTAAATCAGACCTAAATAATCGAAATCACCTACTCTTTCCAATGTGGTACCCTCTAGATAAATGGGTCGCCTCATCCTACCTTTTTTTATCCCGAACACCATGCATTTAGTTTTTAATCGGTTAATTTCCAGGCCATGATCGTTGCAGAAATCCATAAACTTCGAAAGTAGGGTTGAAAGGCCTGTAGCTGTTTGTGATATCAACAAGGTGTCATCAGCAAATAGGAGGCAAGGAATCTTGTGCCCTCCTATTTTAGGGGCGTCATTGGAACATTCCATAAGATAAGGAATGCATGCATTTATGAATAGGAGGAATAAAGTAGGTGCGAGTACACAACCTTGTCTCACGCCGCGGGCAGTGGGAAATTCTTCAGTTAATTCACCTCGCGGACCCCATCTAATTCTGCCATGGTTGCCAGTGTAAAGATCTCTAATAATATTTAAAATAGAACAGGGAACTCCCAGTTTGGTCAAGACCTCCCACAATTTGCAGCGAGGTACTAGATCGAAGGCTGATTTTAAATCAACAAATGCTACAAATAGGTGGCCTGAGTCCACGTCAACAATTTTCCATTTAATGGAAATGAAGCGGAAGATCTGGTCTATTGTGCTGACTTTTTCCCAAAAACCCGCTTGGAGGTGGCTTAAGATTTGGTTTTCCACTGTCCATTTCCTCAGCCTGCTCAACAATTGGTGGCAAAATATTTTTTGAAGGTTGTCAAGAAGACTGATAGGTCTGTAGTTTCCTGGGGAATTTCTCTCTCCTTTCTTGTATATGGGCACGATAATTGCCTCTTTCCATGAGTCCGGATAGGATCTAGTAATCAAAATTGCGTTGGAAAGCCTGTTAATGTACGGACTCCAGATGTTCTGGTCCGCTTTAAACATATCTGAAGGGATCCCATCCGACCCTGGGGCCTTCCCTGCTTTTTGGGCAGTAATGGCCAGCGCAGTTTCTGATGCAGGAATCTCTTCTATTCCAGGACTTCACCAGTAGTATCTGAATCCTATTGCAGACTGCAGGGGGTCTGCTCCTGGGTCTGATGTAGGAATCTCTTCTGTTCCAGGACTTCACCAGTAGTATCTGAATCCTATTGCATGGTGGAGGGGGGTCCTGCTCTTGGGTCTGATGCAGGAATCTCTTCTATTCCAGGGCGTCATCAGTAGTATCTGAATCCTATTACATGCTGCAGGCGGTCTGTTCTTGGTGTCTGATTCAGGAATCTCTTCTATTCCAGGACTTCACCAGTAATATCTGAATACTGTTGCAGGGTGCAGGGGGGTCCTGAATCCTATTAAATGCTGCAGGGTGTCTGCTCTTGGTGTCTGATGCAGAAATCGCCTCTATTCCAGGACTTCACCAGTAGTATCTGAATGCTATTGCTAGACTGTAGGGGGTCCTGCTCTTCGTGTCTGATGCAGGAATCTCTTCTATTCCAGGACTTCCACCTGAACAGAGTGAACCTGGAGGAGGCTGCAGGGGTGGAGAGTTCCCCCGCCGGGGCGCGGCCCAAGAAGAAGACCAAGAAGTCCTACGACCTGACCGCAGCGGACCGGTTCTGGCAGAGGCTGAAGGGCAGGCAAGTCGGTCTGAGGTCCAGGGGGGCGTTCCCTGTCCACTCACAGCATCTCACCTGGGAATGCACATGGGATATCAGGGCCTGTCCCTCACAGTGTTTAAATCGAGCCGGCACAGTGGGAGGTCAGGGCCTGTTCACTCACGGCGTCTCACCTGGGCAGGCTCGTGGGAGGTCAGGACTTGTCCACTCACGACTTCTAACCCGGGACGCACCCATGCAGGACACTGCCAGTACACCTCTACCCTGACCTGCAGCACCTCCTAGTATAGAGGTATTGAGACCCACACATGACACCACCAATGCGCCTCTACCTTGACCTGCAGCACCTCCTAGCATAGAGGTATTGAGACCCACACATGACACCGCCAATGCACTCCTGCCCTGGCCTGCACCACCTCCTAGTATACAGGTTCTAACACCCCCCACACGACACCGCCAATGCATCTCCCCTGGCCTGCGCCACCTCCTAGTATACAGGTACTGAGACCCACACACGACACCACCAATGCACCTCTACCCTGACCTGCACCACCTCCTAGTATACAGGTTCTAACACCCCCCACACAACACCGCCAATGCATCTCCCCTGGCCTGCACCACCTCGTATTATACAGGTACTGAGACCCACACACAACACCACCAATGCACCTCTACCCTGACCTGCACCACCTCCTAGTATACAGGTACTGAGACCCACACGTGATACCACCAACGCACCTCTACTCTGACCTGCACCACCTCCTAGTATACAGGTTCTAACACCCCCACACGACACCGCCAATGCACCTCTACTGTGACCAGCACGGCATTCTAGTATGCATGTACTAACACCCACACACAACACCGCCAGTGCACCTCTATCATGACCTGTGCCAACTCCTAGAATAGAGCTACTAACACCCATGCACGACACCACCAATGCACCTCTACTCTGACCTGCACCACCTCCTAGTATACAGGTACTGAGACATATAAACAACACCACCTGTGCACCATTACCCTGACCTGCACAACCTCTTAGTGTACAAGTACTGAGACCCATATACGACACCACCAATGCCTCTCTACCCTGGCCTGCAGCGCCTCCTAGTATACAGGTACTAAAGCACAAACACAACACTGCCAATGCACCTCTACCCCATTCTGCACTGCCTCCTAGTATACAGGTGCTGAGACACACACGACACAGCCAATGCCGTCATACCCTGACCTGCTGCGCCTCCTAGCATACATGTAGTAACACACACACAACACCGCCAGTGCACCTCTATCCTGACCTGCGCCGACTCCTAGTATAGAGCTACTAACACCCTTGCACAACACCGCCAATGCACCACCTCCTAGTATACAAGTACTGAGACACATACAGAAAACCACCCGTGCACCATTACCCTGCCCTGCACAGCCTCCTAGTATACAAGTACTGAGGCACAAACACAACACTGCCAATGCACCTCTACCCTGACCTGCAGTACCTCCTAGTATACAAGTACTGAGACACAAACACAACACTGCCAATGCACCTATACCCTAAGCTGCACTGCCACTTAGAATGCAGGTATTGAGACCCACGCATGACACCGCCAATGCACCTCTACCCTGACCTGCATGGCCTCCTAGTATACAGGTAGTGAGAAACACACACAACACTGCCAATGCATCGCTACCCCCTTCTGCACTGCCTCCTAGTATACAGGTACTGAGACCCACGCACGACAGCGCCAATGCACCTCTACCCTGACCTGCACCGCCTCCTAGTATACAGGTATTGAGACCCACACACAACACTGCCAATGCACCTCTACCCATTCTGCACTGCCCCCTAGTATACAGGCACTGAGGCCCATGCGCAACACCACTAATGCACCTCTATCCTGGCCTGCAGCGCCTCCTAGTATACAGGTAAGGAGACCCACGCACGACACTGCCAATGCACCTCTACCACAACCTGCACCGCCACCTAGCATACAGGTACTGAGACCCACACACACCACAATGCACCTCTACCCTGGCCTGAAGTGCCTCCTAGTATACAGGTACCGAGACCCATACACATCACAACCAGTGTCGTCCTACCCTGACCTGCACCGCCTCCTCATATACAGGTACTGAGACACAAACAGGACACCGCCAGTGCACGTCTACCCCGACCTGCACCACCCCCTTGTATACAAGTACTGAGACGCACACAGGACACCGCCAGTGCACCTCTACCCCGACCTGCACCACCTCCTTGTATACAAGTACTGAGACGCACACAGGACACCGCCAGTGCACCTCTACCCCGACCTGCACCACCTCCTTGTATACAAGTACTGAGACGCACACAGGACACCGCCAGTGCACCTCCACCCTGACCTGCACCACCTCCTTGTATACAAGTACTGAGATGCACCACCTCCTTGTATACAAGTACTGAGATGCACACAGGACACCGCCAGTGCACCTCCACCCTGACCTGCACCACCTCCTTGTATACAAGTACTGAGACGCACACAGGACACTGCCAGTGCACCTCTACCCCGACCTGCACCACCTCCTTGTATACAAGTACTGAGACGCACACAGGACACTGCCAGTGCACCTCTACCCCGACCTGCACCACCTCCTTGTATACAAGTACTGAGATGCACACAGGACACCGCCAGTGCACCTCCACCCTGACCTGCACCACCTCCTTGTATACAAGTACTGAGATGCACCACCTCCTTGTATACAAGTACTGAGATGCACAGAGGACACCGCCAGTGCACCTCCACCCTGACCTGCACCACCTCCTTGTATACAAGTACTGAGACGCACACAGGACACTGCCAGTGCACCTCTACCCCGACCTGCACCACCTCCTTGTAAACAAGTACTGAGATGCACACAGGACACCGCCAGTGCACCTCTACCCCGACCTGCACCACCTCCTTGTATACAAGTACTGAGACGCACACAGGACACTGCCAGTGCACCTCTACCCCGACCTGCACCACCTCCTTGTAAACAAGTACTGAGATGCACACAGGACACCGCCAGTGCACCTCTACCCCGACCTGCACCACCTCCTTGTATACAAGTACTGAGATGCACCACCTCCTTGTATACAAGTACTGAGATGCACACAGGACACCGCCAGTGCACCTCCACCCTGACCTGCACCACCTCCTTGTATACAAGTACTGAGACGCACACAGGACACTGCCAGTGCACCTCTACCCCGACCTGCACCACCTCCTTGTATACAAGTACTGAGACGCACACAGGACACTGCCAGTGCACCTCTACCCCGACCTGCACCACCTCCTTGTATACAAGTACTGAGATGCACACAGGACACCGCCAGTGCACCTCCACCCTGACCTGCACCACCTCCTTGTATACAAGTACTGAGATGCACCACCTCCTTGTATACAAGTACTGAGATGCACACAGGACACCGCCAGTGCACCTCCACCCTGACCTGCACCACCTCCTTGTATACAAGTACTGAGACGCACACAGGACACTGCCAGTGCACCTCTACCCCGACCTGCACCACCTCCTTGTAAACAAGTACTGAGATGCACACAGGACACCGCCAGTGCACCTCTACCCCGACCTGCACCACCTCCTTGTATACAAGTACTGAGACGCACACAGGACACCGCCAGTGCACGTCTACCCCAACCTGCACCACCTCCTTGTATACAAGTACTGAGACGCACACAGGACACCGCCAGTGCACGTCTACCCCAACCTGCACCACCTCCTTGTATACAAGTACTGAGATGCACACAGGACACCGCCAGTGCACCTCCACCCTGACCTGCACCACCTCCTAGTATAGAGGAACTGAGACACACACATGACACCACCAATGCACCTCCACCCTGACCTGAACACTTCCCTGAGGTTTTTGAGTCCTGGAACCCACACGGAGCTCTGACATTACCCCTTGCTCCTGATCCCCAGCACTGCTGTGCCAGTGCACCTCTATCCTGCCTTGTAGTGCCCTTTTATCTTCCATTGTGGGATCCTCGCACAGGTGTTGACTCCTACTATCCTCATAGGATACACTGGGAGTGTAGCAGAGTCTCTAGGATGATGTGTGGGTGGTAATAAGGAGTTCTTACTGTGTATATAACTACGAGAAAGATTTCTGGGTTTCCCCAGCTGTTTCCAAAGGATGGACGATGCCTTCTCCAGCCGCACCAGAGAGCAGCCCCGGAACTTCAGCCTGCCAGGTTTCCCCCAGTCTCCCTTATGGGTTGTGCTGCCCTGTCCACTCACTCAGCTTTGCTTGTGCACCTCAAGCCTGACCTGTGGTAACTCCTGCTGTTCAAGTACTGTCACCCACACAAAGCTCTGCCATATGCATCTTTTCATCTCCTGCAGCACCCCTCTCTGCTTCTCAAGTACTGAGACTCACAAAGAGCTCTGACAGTAAATATCAACCCTGAGCAGCAGCCACCCACTGACAGCACTGGCACCTAAACAGTGCTCGCTGAGGCACCTCAATCCTGGCCTGTAACACCTTCTGATATTTGGGAAGTGGGACCATAGACTCCTGTGCTGTGCACTTCAGATTTGATTAGCAGCCCCCTCTCCTTTGTAGTATTGCAGAGCACGCACAGCTCCTCCGGGGCACCTCAGTCCTGTGCTTTGTAGTATTGTAGAGCACACACAGCTCCTCCGGGGCACCTCAGTCCTGTGCTTTGTAGTACTGTAGAGCACGCGCAGCTCCTCCAGGGCACCTCAGTCCTGTGCTTTGTAGTAGTGTAAAGCACGCGCAGCTCCTCCAGGGTGCCTCAGTCCTGTGCTTTGTAGTATTGTAGAGCACGCGCAGCTCCTCCAGGGCGCCTCAGTCCTGTGCTTTGTAGTAGTGTAGAGCACGCGCAGCTCCTCCAGGGCGCCTCAGTCCTGTGCTTTGTAGTATTGTAGAGCACGCGCAGCTCCTCCAGGGCACCTCAGTCCTGTGCTTTGTAGTAGTGTAGAGCACGCGCAGCTCCTCCAGGGCGCCTCAGTCCTGTGCTTTGTAGTATTGTAGAGCACGCGCAGCTCCTCCAGGGCGCCTCAGTCCTGTGCTTTGTAGTAGTGTAGAGCACGCGCAGCTCCTCCAGGGCGCCTCAGTCCTGTGCTTTGTAGTATTGTAGAGCACGCGCAGCTCCTCCAGGGCGCCTCAGTCCTCTGCTTTGTAGTAGTGTAGAGCACGCGCAGCTCCTCCAGGGCGCCTCAGTCCTGTGCTTTGTAGTATTGTAGAGCACGCGCAGCTCCTCCAGGGCACCTCAGTCCTGTGCTTTGTAGTATTGTAGAGCACGCGCAGCTCCTCCAGGGCGCCTCAGTCCTGTGCTTTGTAGTAGTGTAGAGCACGCGCAGCTCCTCCAGGGCGCCCTAGTCCTGTGCTTTGTAGTATTGTAGAGCACGCGCAGCTCCTCCAGGGCGCCTCAGTCCTGTGCTTTGTAGTATTGTAGAGCACGCGCAGCTCCTCCATGGCACCTCAGTCCTGTGCTTTGTAGTAGTGTAGAGCACGCGCAGCTCCTCCAGGGCACCTCAGTCCTGTGCTTTGTAGTAGTGTAGAGCACGCGCAGCTCCTCCAGGGCACCTCAGTCCTGTGCTTTGTAGTATTGCTGAGAGCACGCACAGCTCCTCCAGGGTACCTCAGTCCTGCCTGCAGCTTCTCCAGACCAGTGATGTGACTGGCACCGTTCTGCCAATGTACCTCGGTCCTGGTTTGTGCCACCCTCTCTCCAGTTAATATCCATTCTGGCTGTCCGTTTATGAGCCGAAATAACAGTTGTTCCTTCTCCCCCCGAGTGTGATCTGTGGTGTGTTGAGAATCGGTGCAAAGGTGGACTTTGCCCCAGGTCACGTGACGCCTGTAGATGAAGTCAGCCCCCCCGCAGTATTCCTTTTCACAGTGTTGTGTGTCGGCGGTGTCATGGATGTGTTTTGCGTACAGTGTATGTCAACAGAGAACAGTTGTGGCTGGTTAGTAAAGGACACGCACAAGCTGGTTTTGTCTGTCACTCTGCTCGTTGGGCTGCGGAGGTCTGTGCCCTGCGCTCTGGCGAGTGAGAGATGCAGTCAGTGTCTGTAGCACTAATGTCTGACGTCTCTGCCCCCCAGCCCCTTCCCAGAGGTGGCAGAGTCCGTGCAGCAGGAGCTCGAGTCCTACCGGGCCCAGGAGGACGAGGTGAAGCGGCTCAAGTGCATCATGGTACGTCTTCGTCATAGTGCTTTGTGCTTTGTGCTTCTATGCGCTGCGTTCAGCACTGTCTCATCTACTGACTCTGCAGCCCGGGGCTTCCCGTGCTTGTAAATGTTTGTGTCGAGAATGATTCCCAGCATGGGGTGAGATGTGACAAAACTATCAATGTTGTTGTGGAAAAGGCACAGTCCCCGCCCCACTAACCACACACATTTTCACCTGAAACGGCTTCAGTGTTTGTGGCAAGAGCCACTTAATAATGCGTGGGAGGAGGTCCACCAGGCCACGAGCACCGGGGTACCCTAACAGGAATCAAATGACGAGCCCCCTCATCCCCCCACCATATACTGCGAGATGTGACTTACGTCTGCCTCTTACCGCCATGGCTACAGTGGTGGTCCGAGGTAGAAGGTTCCCCATCAGGAAAGACATCACCAGGACGGCCCAGGCCTGGCCTGTAAGGGGGTGCTGGGAAGTCACCGTGTCTGGTGAAGCGGGGGTGACTCCCCCGCCGGTAATAACCCCGCACCCCCTCCTTTAAATGAGGCAAGGGGCACGGGTAAGCAGATTTACTGTTACCACTCGCCTTAAAATGAGGCCCTAGATTTAAAACCATGTGTGTTGTGAGAACCAGGGTGAAAACTCAGTAGTGTTATGGCCATTTTATGGAGCCAGGAGCCACCATCAAATATCTGGGTCTGAAACTGTGTGAAAACCCCACTTGTTACTGCATGCTGAAGTGTTAACAAAGAAAAGAGGCATCGTTCCCCTTTATCCTAAAGTATGGAAGCTCGCCTCAGTCCTAGTGTAAACCGCTTTTAAGCCTAATCTCGCCTGGTGTCACTTTGGGGCGATGCCATGAGATGGATTCCGCCTTGTTGGGCAGCTGTAGTTGAAAACAGTTTCCTAAGTGTCACGGTTGTCAGGGGTAGAGTGTGACCTGCTGAATGCCCGAAGACCTGCCCCCAGTGGATGATCACAGCCTGGACTACAACGTTAACTCGCGCTTCACTCTGCAGATTTCTTGACTGTACATATTTGCAAGCTGTGGAGTAGACATCTTGCTGCTTGGGCTGTGTAAGCTGGGTGCAGAGTCCTCTGGCGAGATATCTTCCACAGGGGAAGGGGGTCATGTCCTAGAGGAGTGGTTCTTCATCTGTGGTCCAGGGACCCCTGGGGTCCGCGAACTAACATCATAATCACAATAACATCATAATAAAGTGTATATAAAGAAAGAAACAAAACGCACAATTTAAAATGTTAAAACACTGTGTAAATGTGAAGGAATTTGGAATTGGAGGTTAAAATGAAGTAAGTATCGTCAGATTCATTCATGCGAGCAGTGCGGGTGCATCAAACACACTGCAGTAGCTCCGATGAGTCGCCTAAATTCTATTTAAAAAGGTCCAAACTTTTTATGATTTTTTTTTTTTTTTAGATATGTAAATGAAATGCAACATTTCATCTTTTGTGTATTTGTTTGATAAATGCTTGTTTCTGTATTTTTTTGTGTATTGATTTGCGGTTCAAATCATTGAAAATGCTCAGGCCGGGGTCCCCGTATAGACCGGTGGGGGTCCCCGGAACCCCATAATAATTCAGAGAGGGTCCCTGGGTTCCTGCAATGATTATGTTGGGGGTCCACAGAAGGTGAAAGGTTAAGAAGCACAGTCCTAGAGTCTTCGTCTCCTCTGGTTTCACATTTACCGATCCGGGGCCTAAGAATCCAGTGAGGGATCTAATGAACACAGTTTGTAACGTGGATTTTCAGATCGTCCTTCTTGGAGTTGGATTATTGTATAAAGCATCTTCCCGCTCCTCATCTTTGGCATTGGCCACTTTTGGTACATTTTTATTGGAAAGTAATTGTGTCTTTAGAGGAGTTCTGAGGCGTCTTAAAATATTTAATCTTTTCTCATGCTTTCTAATGTGTGTATTTAATGTTCAAACCGCTGCTTAAAAGCCACGAGTGAATCCGGCACTAGTTAATTCTGCCCTGGATGGGGTTTAGACGGTGACCCTCCAGGGTGGGCTGACCCCGAGCACGTGATACCTGGGACCCCTCAGCTGCCGCCGTCCCCTCGCCTCTGACACCTCGTGTGGACAGTGATGGATGAAGGGCTGCCGGGCTTTATCGGTCACGAAATGCCCCTGAAGAGGCTGTGCTGGTGCCGAGGGGTCTGATCCTCCGGGCCCTCCAGGAGCCCTCTGAGATCTCAGTCACCGGGACAGGATGCTTCTGTCCCTCATGGGGTCCTTCCAGGCTGCACCATCTGTCCGAGGGCCTCAGGGATGAGGCGCCTGGATGCAGACCCTGGGATAACGAACCGTCCAAACGCCTTCCCTCCCAGGGAGGACTGAGCAGAGCACGATTCCTTCATTAGTGGCGCTCAGTCTTTCACCGCCAGCTGCACTGAGCTGAATCCCTCGTCCATCACCGGCGCCAGGCCAGTGCAATGTAATGACTTCTGGCGATGCCTCTCCATCCAGGCTCTTACTTGGCCCTTGAGCCCACCTTTGACGCTCGAGCCCACATCCATCCATCTGGGAGAAGCGGGGGCGCCGCCATCTCATCGAGCCCAGCCCAGCACTGTTTGCCGCCTTCCTGGCGTCGTCGTAGGGGGCGTCAGGGGTCGCAGATGTCTACGCGTTGGACTCAGGTCACAACTGTTTGACATCGGCCATGTGTACCACGTGTTGGGCACAGCTACCAGTGGCTGTAATTGTGTCACATCTAGGGCACAGCTGCCTGAGGGTGCCATTCGCACCCACCTGCGAGCACAGCACCGTCAGGATGCCAGTTTCGCCATTTGTCAAGCGGAGTCCTCTGGAGATGCCCGTCTTTGCCAGTCCTGCACGTCAGTTTGCAGCTCCTGATTTCAGTTACATGGTGTCAGTCTCTGACACTCACTGGACAGTGCCATCTGTCTGGCACAGACGTCTGAGGATGCCCGCCTTTGGCAGTCCTCCACTTGATTTTCCCCCTCCTAATTTTAGCGCAATCTGTGCCAGGCCATGTGACCCCACAGAAGTGGGCAGAAGAGAGCGAAGGAGGGCACTGAAAGTTGCTTGAAGGGCACGCCCGCTGGTTGCAGCGTGTGTTCCTGCACTGACGTCCCTGGTTGTGCAGAGGCAGGTTTGAGGGCACACTTACCTCACCTGGGCATCATATGACCTTACTACACCCAGGAGGAATGGATGTAATCGTGCAGGAGGAAGCCTAACCTCTTTTAATACAGCCCTGGGTGGCACCCATAGTCTCCTCTGTCTTTGTGTAAAAGCACCTTATACCCCAGTGTTGCAGCCTGTTGGCAGTACTTGGTGTGGGTCACTAATGCCCCCAGGCTGGGTTCAAGGTCACCTGTACCAGTCTGCTGCAGGGGGTGGCCAGGAGGGAATAAGCTGCCTGCACCTGAACCACACAAGTATGACACAAGATGCCAGGTGGGCATGTCGGGGGATGGCAGGGTCTGCCAGATGACATGGACGTTCAGCCTTCTGGTGGTAAAAGGAATGCTGGCACTTAGGGAGGGCAGGTGGGAGAAGGGAAGAGGAATCGTGCTGTTTACTGGAGACCTCAGGTGGCTGCAGGAGCAAAGCCTGTTCTCCCTGTGTCACCCAGCATCTTACAACGAGGAAGACAGTTAAACCTGTGATAGAGTAGCACAGTGCGAGCCCCCACCGCAAGACTCCTCGCATGTCCGCTGGGCTGATGGTCGCCAGTGCTCGAAAGGGATCAGATAGCCCAGGGTCTTCCCGCCACCTCCAGACTGGGCCCAGCGGTTAAGGAAGTCAGGAGTGTGCCACTGGGCTGCTTGCAGCACATCCTGGTAGCTTCTCGAGAAGGTACATTCACCAAGAATGGATGAGATAAACTGAGTTGAGCAGCGGGCTGTAGCAGAAGCGGGAGAGAGTTTCAGAGGGTTGTTTCAAGTCCTCATTAGGTGCCTTGGATACACCAGCAGACAACACTGTCCTGGCCCTGTTCACCCCTAGCAGGCTTATCCATGGACTTCAGAGGTTCAATGGCGACCTCAACCTACCACAGGACTGTATGGACATCAGAAGGCACGATGGAAGAGCGGACAAGACTGCCATGGAAGGCGTGAGGTCACAGCTGAAGCTAGGGCAGCTTCACGCCGCAGGACTATCGTTGTGACGGATAAGTACCTGGCGTCTTTCAGATACACTCCTGTTAGGGAGCTCTCCAACCCCAAACCCCATCCATCCCCCCATTACTCCCAACAAACACTGGGCAACTTTCAGGGGGCGGTGGTGCTGAAAGTGGGCAGCAAGGCTCCGCCTGGCACAGGGTGGCGCATCTCCATCCAAAGAAAAAGTTTAGGCCCTTCCGCTAATGGTGATGATGAATAATTTTCTTTCCTAATTTTAATTATTTATTTTATTTTGACAAATTAAGCACTGGATACACCTCAGGCGTAGCCTGGGGGCCACTGTTAAACACTAGAAGAGGGTGCGAATGAAAGGGTCCTGCGCTAAAGCTGTCAGTCTCCACATAACTGGATGAGATGGAAAAGAAAAGTGAACATAGATGCTGCACACAGGTGATCTCCTAGTGCTGGGTGGAAAAGCATGTCTTTGTGGTATAAGGTTTGTCCACAGACCTCCTCAAGGGGTCTCTGCCAAGCCTGCTGCCCCCGTTCGTGTTTCTGTCTTGCTGAAGCCACAGTGTGTGCGAGCGCCCCCACCTAGATGCGGTCGCATCCCCTAACTGAGAGGTCCTCCTTGGCACTGCTGCTTTTCTAAGGTCTAGGCAGTCCATCCTGTAGTGGAACATTCTCTTCTCACTTTATAAATCAGTGCTCTCTGGAAGCCTTGGCAGCTGTGATCACCATGTGACCTTGGTGCCAAGCGGTGTAGGTCAATGTTTGCTAGCCTCAGCTGCCAACCACAATATTGCTGTAGGTGGGCTGGCACATGGCCCTTGGTCAGCCCTATGAGATGCTGTAAGGGAAAGGCATCTCAGCTCACAGCAGGTCGCATATCTGGCTTCTCACTCTGTAGCCACACACAGGCACCTGCAATTGCTTGGTCTCTCTGAAGCATGCCCTAGTCCCGCGGCTGTCAGCTCTGTGGGGTGGCTGCACCCCACTTGAAGTAACCCATGTCTCACTGGATCCCTAGATCCATCCTGTGGGATATCTCAGTGAGTTTAAGACCATAGGTTTATGTACTGGCATTTCATGCTTCATAGATCAATAGACTCTCTAAAGCTACGTTTTTTTTATAAACCATTTTTATTAATTTGTATTATGTCAACAACATGATAGCAGTAGGTCACATCTGCAACACAGTATACACTGACAATTACAGTCGACCCCATGACCCTCAATCAAGCATTTCACTGATACTTGAGTTCGTTCACGGCTATATTCACATAGTTTTCCTATAAGACCAGTAACTCCATAAGACATACTACAGTGTCCCTCTCCATTTCCCACACACTTTGTTATATCTACCCAGGCATCCTTTGACTCATATACTAGTTTCTCCTGTTAAGCACACCAGTTGAACCCCTGCGTCCATCGGGTGAGCGTTGGCGCCACCTCTGCATTCCACACCACTGCTTGTGTCACACTTGGCCAGCAGGCATGCTATCCCCAGAAAAACACGATCTGCCCTGTTATTTCCTAGTCCCTTGACAACTCCCAAAAGGATCAGCAGATGGGCCATATATACCTCCATTGCCAGCACCTCAGAGAGCTCTCTGGTCACTGCCTGTGCGCGGACAGGCCCACACCATGTAAAAGAAGTCTGCGTTAGAACATGAGCATCGGAGGCAGTCAGCTTGTGGTCGTAGACACGCTTTGTGCATTCTGTCAGGGGTAAGGTATGCGGTATGCAGGTCGTATGCCTGCACCAGCCAGAGCCGGATAGTCCTAGTCAACTCCCTGGTAGCCATCAAGGCGTTGCACCAGTCCTCCTCTTCCAACGGACCAAGCCAGCTTTCCCAGCGCTCTCTGAGGCTCGCCAGCGGCACTGCTGTGTTGGTGACCAATGTATGATAAATCTGCAATACTCCACCCCTGCTCAAGCCACCCATCATGACTTTCGCCTCCACTGGACTAAATTCAGAGAGGACCGTACCAGCCTGGATGTGGGTCCCCAACATGTGCCTCAACTGCAAATACTTATGAAACTAGGTCCTGGAGAGTAAGTACTGCTCGTGCAGCTCCTGGAAAGACAGCGTGTGGGAACCCCTCCAGACATCCCCCACCCAGGGAAATACCTATGTTGTCCCACTTGTAGAACCCCTCCAACGCAGAGACTTCACGTAACCATGTACCCCGCCACAGTGGAGTTTGTTGAGTGAGCTTCATCCACCACCTTATCCCCCTCTGCGCTGCCATCCAGCCCACAAACACCACTCTCGTCATTTCAGGAACCTCTTGTGGGAGGGGGGCACCAATACAGTAAATCAACCAATTTGGGAAATCCCATTCTCAGTAGTTCAAGTTGATACGCCGGGTTGGTCCACCCGCCCGATCATTGATCACCAATCATTGATCACCAGGAGCTGCATAGCCAGATCATAGGGATATAAATTGGACAGTCTGAGCCCTCCCTCTTGCACATCCATCTAGCAAGTGTGTAAAGTGAGTCTGAGGCGAGAATTATGACATAAAAATTGTTGTGCTATTGCATCCATTTCCCTAAACCATCCACTGGGGAGTTGATAGGCGTGGTTTTGTATAAGATAAAGAAAGCGAGGCAGAATCATCATTTTATACAGCGCGATTCTACCCAGGACATTAAGGGGGAGTGTCTGCCATTTATTTAGATCCTCCCTGATTTTTTGTGTGAGTGGTGGGACGTTGAGCACCCATGCCAATTTGGGAAGGAGGACCACATTGATTCCCAGGTATCGGAAGCTGTTACGCCTAATAGGGATATTATCTTGCCAGTCATAGCAGTCTCTGGTGGGATGTAGCGGAACCAATACTGACTTGCCCGGGTTAATTGTCAGGCCCGAGGCCTTGGAGAAGAGCTCCAACAACTGTAGGCATTGGGGTCTGCTGCTAGCTGGGGCAGATAGGTAAAGGAGTATATCATCCTTATACAAAGCAATGCGGTCTTCCCATTCCTGGGACCAGGCCCACCCCTGGATAAGCGGGTCTTCCTTTCCGACCCTCGCTAAGGGCTGGATCACAAGGGCAAAGAGAAACAGGGATAGCGGACATTCCTGACGGGTTCCCCGGTGGATGGGGAAGGGGGTTGAGACCACCCCGTTGACCTGCACCCAAGCTGTTGGGTTAAAGTAGAGGAGTTGCACCCGCCCTCTAAACCGAGGTCCAATCCCTGCATTTATGAGTACTTGGGCAAGATACGAGCAGTACACAGTGTAAAACGCTTTCTCAAACTCTATGAGGAGTAGCGCTAGGGGAGGGGGTAAAGAATGGTGATGAGCCAATGCTGCATGGAGCCATCTAAGGCAGTGGTGGGTGTTTCTGCCCGGCATAAATCCACATTGGTCCAGGTGGACCAGGGAGGTCATTACTCTCTTTAACCGATTAGCCAATATTGTAGATAGAAGTTTTATTTCAGTATGAGGAGCAAGACGGGGCGGTAGGGCGCGCTGGAGGTCGAGGGCAGCTGGGACTTCGGAATCACCACAATTGTGGCCTTATCAAGGTCCATGGGGAAGCTCTTGGTCCGCTCAGCCTTGGCATATAGATTTAATAAGTGTGGGGCCAAGAGGTCGACGCACCTGCGGTAAAGTTCTGTCGGGAATCCGTCGGCGCATGGGGTTTTGCCCAAGGTCAGGGCCGACACGGACTCACCAATTTCCTCCAGCGTTATAGGCTCCTTTAATTTCTCTCTCCACTTAGCTGAGAGGCTAGGAAGGGATTTATCCCTCAACAGGGGGTATTCCCGCTCTGTCTGGGGACGCAGTCATTCTGCATAAAGTCCATCGTAATACTCGGCAAATCCCTGAGCGATATCGTGGGTCGTCCGGCAATGGGCACCTGAGTCATTAATTATTTCAGGGACAATTCTACAGAGTAGAGGCCAGGATGCCAGCCAGTGCAGTAGTTTACCATTCTTATCGCCCCACCCATATACCCGTGCCACTGAGGCGCCCCACATGTACTTAGCAGACTCAAGCATAACTTGACAGATTTCCTGCTGAATCAATCACAGTTGCCTATTGGCGGCCACGTGATTAGTGGGCAAGAGTTGCATTTCCAAACGCAGTGCCTGTGCCTCAAGGTCTGCCATTCGTTGGTTCTTCGCCCGCTCCTGCTCTCGTAGGAGACGCCTAGTGTGCCCTCGAAGGGTGGCCTTACCGGCAGCCCAGAGGACACCTGCCGACCGCACGGAGCCAGTATTGTTCTCAAAATACTGTGTGTTGCCCGCATGGCCTGGGCATACGTTTTATCTTCAAGGCACCAGGCATTGAGTTGCCACATAGGGCGATGGCCCATGCTAGGGTCCTTCATCTGCATAAGGAGTGGTGCATGATCCAAGACTCCCCGGGGAATTATCTCCATGGTGGCGACCTGAAGGATATCAGGAGCCGGCATGAAGAGCAAATCTAATCTCACGCATGTAATGCACTACTGATGTATTTCACCCGAGCACGACAAGGCGCTTGGCGATGTGTGCCGATGCTTCCTGTTGAAAAAAAACCCCAAAACTCTACAAGCCTGTTAACTCAAGATGTTGTGCAGGAGCGTTCCATATACTTTAGGCCTCTTTGGCACCCAAGACTCGAGGGGAGATATCATGCTAAGCCTTTGTCTGCTGATGAGGAGGCTTTCTTACCCGGAGAGAGTTCCGGCTCCGTTACTGCTCCATAATAAAGCCCACAGATAGGTATTTTGATACATGGAATCTCACAGATCAACATAGCAGGCAGTGGTTTTGGTGTTTATTACCCCATGTTATAAGCCATGGATAAAAGGTTAGCTTTTTGAGAATCCTTGTTAAGCCCTCTTAGGAGAGATATAATTTTGCTTAGCCAACTGTAATTTTGTATACATTTGCCTATATTTCTGAAGGTTACCTGTGGTAAAATGTATGCTCAAAAATGTACGCCTGGGTCGATTATGGTGACAAGCAATAGGTCTTATTGGTGCACTGGCAAATGTTATGTCAAAAGCTATATAGCCTAGTCTGCTTATTTGGTAAACAGTATCACAGAGGCTGCTGGTCTAGCTTATTAATTGGAAAAAGCATTTTTTGAAGCCAGTAAGCCTATAGACAGTTGGTTGTTATTACACTGTGTTACAGTCCATATACAGGTATTTTGTTACATGTAATATCAGATTGCTGTTCCTAGACAAGGGTTTTGGCACTTGCCTCTCACTCTGACAAACCCTGAGGGCTTTTCACTGTGATGTTTCTTGTTAGGCCCTATTGAGATGGATTGTTTATTGTTTTGGAAGGTGTATTTTTCTACATATTTGTTATTTCATAAATGTATGCGTAATGGTGCCTAAGCCTTCGGTGATGACCGGAAAAGCAGCCCTCAAACCAGTCTTACAGCAGCGCCAGGACGAACGAGACGCTCGTCAGAGGAAGATAGTTATTCACCCCCAAATGCGCCGAATCGTGTCACAGCCTCAGGCACCGGCCACCCAGCATCCTAAGAGGCAACGCAGCTTTGGAGAAGCTCTGGAGCCCCTTCCTCTACCAAAGCATTGGAAGAAGCAGGATAAAGCCACCAGTCCTCTTTCTGAGCCTCGACTGCCACCACCCTCTTCCACCATACCCACACCTCCACCATCACCTTTCCCACCTACTTCTGTGCATGATCCACTTTCCTACTCTCCACAGTGTCCCTACAGTCTGACATGGGCAAACTTGGTGAGGAGGACACATGGCATGCCCCCACTGGCAGATCCCTAGAACTCTTACAATGTGAATCCACTTGGGGATACAGAGACTGACCATTACCCTGTAGTCTCTCCCCGCTGGATGACACCACTTCATACCATGGGGTTCTAGGTACAGCCACTGCTTACCATAATGTGTAAATTAATAAAGAGCCTGTCGAAGGGTATTTCCTCTTTGCACCTCTATCCTCCACACATCTGCCCATGCTAAAGGGGATGCTCAATCCCGCTCCTGACATCTTCAAAGAACCGGTCAAAGCCCAGTTTTACCCCTGCGTTTGCAAGAAATATAAAGCCTCCCCTTCAGAACCCATCTACATTAGAGGCCAGCTCCTATTGTATTCCTTTGTGGTACGTACCACTTGCCAGCGAACAAATGCTCAGGGCACTGGCAAAACACCTCCTTCCACTAAGAGAGCAAAAGGATAGATGCATCTCAAGCTCATCTCCACACCATCCAGCATAACACCCGCAGACCGTTCTCTCACTAGAACAGCAGTGCCTGCTTTGGGAAGAGGTCCAATCTCCTTCTCAAAGAGACCATAGCGCCTGTGCCACAATGCCTACAGGGCTTTGGGGTATGCCTCCTTCTTCCCAAAACGGATGGGTCCCTAAGGCCCATCCTGGACCTCGGGCCCCTGAATTGGTCCATTCTGTCAGAACACTTCCACACACTTTAGGATGTCATTCTGCTGCTACAGCAAGGCAACATCATGGCAGCCCTCAACCTGAAAGATGCCTACTTCCACATCTTGATTCATCCAATGCATCAGCTTAGCTGCGCACCTGCAAAGACAGGGCTTCCATGTATTCTTATACGAAACGCTGCCGCACCAGAGGACGCTCTTGCTCCTTCCTGGCCACCAAGGTCTGGAACGCCTTCCACCGGTGCACCGCCCCTTAACTCACTTCAGGAAAGGTCTTAAAACCTGTCTTTTCAAATGAGACCATCCCCCACCGCCTGGATACCCTTGTGGGTGACAAGTTGCACTTTACAAATAAATGATTGATTGGTTTATTGATTGATTGATATCTGGACCATTGTCTCCCGAAAGCACAACACAACATTCGTGCCATGCACATACTCAAGCCGCAATGGAACTCCTTCACATACTGGGCTTCACCATCACTGCTGTAAAGTCCACATTTCCACCCCTTCATATTCAAACCTAATCAGGAACCATCCTCACTGCAGAGGTCAGCAAAACCTATCCCAGTGCAGCAAGAGTCCAGTCCTTCCATGCATTGCTCCTTCTTTTTCAGCCAAGTCAACAGGTCACAGTTAGGACTGTCATAAGCCTCTTAGGCCTGATGGCCTCCTGCATCAGCATATTATCCCACACAAGATTGCACATGCGCTACAGCTGCAGGAATGCTCATAGCATCAGTGGTCTCAGGCGGAGGGTCGTTGGCAAGATCTAGTGCTGATCAGCTGCCACATGCATTGTTCTCTGCAGTGATTGTACACCAACAACTTGTTAAACAGGAGGTGGTCCTTTCTCTACCTCGTTTAGCAGATCACCGTTACAACAGACATATCTCTCAGTGGGTGAGGAGTGCATCTGTAAAACTGACCGTCCAGGATCAGTGTGCTCACACTCACAGGGGTCTCCACAGCAAGTATCAGGAGTTGTTAACTGTCCATCTAGTCCTCAAAGCCTTCCACCCCAACATAGTGGGCAAAGTAGTTGTAGGGTGGACAGACAACATGACATCCATGTTTTACATACAGAAGCAGGGAGACACTTAATCTCCTCACCTTTCCCTACTAGC
This sequence comes from Pleurodeles waltl, assembly GCF_031143425.1. Lineage (NCBI taxonomy): Eukaryota > Metazoa > Chordata > Amphibia > Caudata > Salamandridae > Pleurodeles > Pleurodeles waltl. The sequence continues at coordinate 1,172,465,697 of NC_090448.1, forward strand.
TTAGTCTGTGTGGTGCTGGCCCCTCCTCCATAGGATCCACCTGCTGGCGGAATACATCCTAGGAGCGGATATCAACTTTGCTGACCTTCTCAGCAGGATGCAGCACCAAGACAACGGTTGGCAACTCCACCTAGGAGGCCTCTTATGGTATTTCCACTGCTGGGGGTTTCCAGATGTGGACCTCTTCACCACAGCAGAAAATACGAAATGCCCAAACTTTGCCTCTGGATTCCCACATCCACAGTCCGTGGGTAATGCACAATGGATGACCTGTCAGGAATATTGGCCTAAGCTTTTCCACCTGTCAAATCTCTCTCATCCTCATCATGGTGTCTCCCACTTGGGCCGGACTACCATGGTTCACCTCTTTCATCAAGCTTTTGGTGGTTCCATACAAGAGGCACCCTAAACGGCTGGGTGGACCCTCTCACCCAGAATCATGGAGCAATCAGGCAACCCGACACCAAGAGTCTCAATTTTGCAATCCTGCTCCTGAGGCCTTAATCTTCTTCCTGAATGTATGACCATTCTTAAGGAAGTATGCAGACCCGTGCCTGCTATGCTGTCAAATGGAAAAGGTGTGTCTGCTACTGCCTTTCAAACCAGATTGACCCCCTGGTAGCCTCTGTTCCTACTACTTCTCCCAAAACGTGGACTGGCCTTCACCCCCATTCAGCTACACTTCACATCTGTGCCTGCTTATCTCTGGAATAGACAACATGTCTCTCTTTTCAGAATTCCAGTCATTAAAACTTTTATGGAGGGACTCAAGTCATTCCTCTCAAGTGCCTCAGGCTCTGGTGTGAAATCTTAACATCATCTTCACCAGACTTATGGGTCCCATGTTTGGGCCCCTCCAGTCAAGTCCCTTACAATTTCAATCTTGGTCGGTAGCTTTCCTAGTAGACCATCTCATCACTAAGGCGTGTTAGTGAGCTCCAGGCTTTAAATTTGGAAGAATGTTTCTTTCAGGTTCATAGAGATAGGGTGGTCCTTCATACCAACCCTAAATTTCTTCCTAAGTTGGTCCCTCCTGTATACCCTATGTTATATGTTATGTTATAATGGTTTATATAGCGCCTAAACTGCCCAGAGGCCTCGTAGCGCTTATACTCCCATTGTGGAAAAGTACTGTTTATGTTCATCCAGGAGTTTAGATTTTAAATAGCCAAGTTTTCAAATCCTTCCTAAAGGACATCTCTTGTGGATTTGATCTTATCTTGAAAGGAAGGTTGTTCCAAAGCAAGGCACCTTGATATGCTAGTGATCTTCCTCCCCATCTTGCTTTCCTCGCCATAGGTACCCTGGCCAGGTTAGCTGAGGAGGATCTGAGTGTCCTGGCTGGAATGTAGACCTGTGCCAAAGTTTTAAGCATTTCAGGACCATTATCAAATATGGCTCTATTAAAGTGACAAAGGGTTTTGAACTGAATCCTTTCCTCCACAGGAAGCCAGTGTAGGGATGAAATCCCTGTCCGTATCGAGTGTTGTCTAGGAGTTTTTAGCAGCAGACGTGCCGGTGCGTTCATAGCCTTTGCAGTCTTTGAATCACATATCTCGGTGAGCCTATAAACAAGGCATTGCCATAGTCAATCCGAGAACCTATCAATGCCTGAATGACCAGTCTTCTGGCAGAAAATGGTAGAATAGTTAAGACCTTCCTCAGGGTCCTAAGCAGGGCGAATGCATTTCCTGCTATTCTATTAGCATGTTGGGCCATTGAGAGAAGAGGGTCCAGCCATACTCCCAGACTTTTAATGAGAACTTTTGGGGGAGGGAGGGTGGGCAACCCTCTCAATAGGCTAGAGTTAACTAAGGGCAGTTTATTTCCAAAAAACATGACCTCAGTCATGAGGACTCTCAGTTTTGTTTCCACAGCCTGACTCAGTTGCCGAAAGAGCCCTTCATACGTTAGATGTGAAATGGGCCTTAATGTACTATGTTACAGAACAAAGCCCTTTCGAAAAACCCAACAACTGTTTATTCACTTTTTCCGAACCACATAAAGGGAAGCCATTGTCAAAATCACACATAGCCAGATGGATGGTTAAATGCATCAAAACCTGTTACATAAAAGCTATAAGAGTTTTGCCTTCCTCACTTAAGTCCCACTCTACCAGAAAGAAAAGAGTCTCAATGGCTTTCCATGGGAACAATCCAATAGCCGCCATTTGTAAAGCAGCTGCTTGGTCTACACCACACACTTTCACTAAACTTTACTGCGTAGGCATAATAGCCTGCCAACAAGCAAATGTTGGTCAGGATGTATTTTGTACCCTCTTTCAGTCTTCTGCAACATCAACAGGCTAGCCACCACTTAGGGGAAACTGCTTTGCAGCCTTTGCACAGCATGTGTATCTACAGCCATTCATGCCTCAAACGGATAATGTTAAACACCCTGTTAGCATCTGTTCATGGCATGTAGTGCTGTAGATTCATATGCGCTCCCACCCTCCTCACAGGACACCTCTGGCTGTTGCATTTACTATTCCTTATTACTTTTCTTGCATGGTCATCTGCTATCTCTGTCGCTTTGCTCCAATCACATCCTCACCCGCTGTGTTAGAAAACAGTCTAACAATGGAGCCGATGACCGTACCTTTGCAAGCAAGAGGTAGAGTCACAGTACCTCGTGACTCGAGAAGAATTCTTCAAAGAAAAACAACTTTCACACATCAGGGCCCAACACTAGATGGCAGGAGTATGCACAGCACATGAATCTACAGCACTACATGCCTCAAACAGATGCTCACCGTGTAAGTAACATTTTCTTTCCTGTGCCATGGGTGTGATCTGTTTATTATCAAAAGTTATGATAGACACAGTAGGCCTGACATAGTGATGGTGAAAAACATATTTTTAAATTAATCAGCATTTAAGGGTGGGTTGTTATTTCTCTGTATTTAAGCCTACTGTCGGTTACCACCTCTGACAAACCCAAGGGCGAGAAGTTTTGCATAATCCTTGCGAGACTTTCTCCTTCGCTGTCTGTCAAGATCTTCTGCTAAAAATAATAATTAATCCATATATATACACACACACACACACACATACACACACATACATGTATCCTCATAGATGCATAGTGGGCCTTTGAGTTTGCTCTGTTCTTCCTTTCATCTGTTCGATGGTTATCTACATTCTGCTTCCATCCATGACCGCAAACTTCATGGATTAATGGTTTAGTACACATAAGTCATTGGCATTCTTGTCCTTTGAATGATGGCATTTTCTGATCACATAGGTACTTCTACCCGAAAATGAATGGGCTTCAGTGTCAGGGACGGTTGGCCAGTCTTTTAATTTTTAATTATCTCCTTTTATAGTTCCCCTTTCATTTCTTTGCTTCTGATATTTTTATTTTAATGTTTCTTGAGAGGATGCCACAGCCCTCTAGGCAGTGCCGAGAGATTGCTTGCTTGCTGCTCATTTCATTTGCAGTGGGTCACATCCCAGGTGACCACTTCATCTAAACTAGGCAGCCCTTATGGAATGTTGATGTCCACCGTGTGTCATTGTTTTACCTTTCCAATATGGCCAACACAATGGGTCTAAATGTGGCGACCATGCTGAAACAACAATAGACTATTTACAATACCTCTTCAAGACGGACACCCGTTGCTATATTTAGTATTTTTATTGGAAGCTTTTGCTTTTTTCTACTAGTATTCTTTTATTTATCTTTCAGATATTGTTGACTTTGTGTATGTTTTATTGTGGTTGTATCAGAAAGTGAAGACATGAATGAATCACTGGATGAATGAATGAACGCATGGGTGAGTGCCTTTATGATTAACTCATCAGTGACACACAACACATGTTCGTTCATAAGCCAGACCTCTTGATAGTGTTAATGCTTGTTAATTTTGCTTGGGGATGTATGTAAGCAAATAAAGCACTTGAGTCTCACTTGCATCCAAGAAAGGACAGCTGTAGTGTTGCATGTGTGTGGCATTGGCTAAACACCCTTGTCCTTGGCGTGTAGTATCATGTTACAACTTGTGATGCATTTAGATTAATGACCGTCAACCCATGCATGGGCAGTTCAGGAGTCAGGAGTCATATAAACAAGTCTCTGCATCATGGTTGGTCCTTGCATGCACCTGCCCTCTCTGCAGGGCCTGTCTCACCCAGCATGGTTCAGCAATGATGATGATGAGTTCTATCGAAACTGCTAGAAGTGGAAGCATTTTTATAGCCGGTGCAACAGGCGACACTACGTAATGACTGATGCTGCCACCGCAGAATCCGCCTGGAGAACTGAAACTGATGTGGCGAGCCCCAGACAGCCTAGTGGCTGCAACGGCCTCATCTACCGCAGGGAGCTGGGCTTGGAGCTGAAGTGCTGGTTCACAGCAACCCCAGAGACTGCTTATCTGAGAACTGGTGCCACCTCAGGTGCCTTCTTAAGTGAGTCTCTGGGGATCATCCTGAGCACAGCTGCCGCTGGGGTGAACAAGCACAGAGGAGCCCATTTCAGAAGCGCCTGCTGCACAGTGCAGACGGCCACCCAGTTAAAACTGCTAACCATGGGGCCTAGCTGTGCCTGTGGACGAAAGACACAGACACACACACACATAAAACTGCTTGCTGAGTTTGTCAGAAAATAATAAGCATCTTAAAGACTATAAACTGAGTTGCCTATCAGAGCCAAGAGAATTTTGAGCAACTTGCACCTGACCTAAGCCCTACCTACTCCCTAATATACAGACTGTAATAGCAGGATCCCTGGCCTCAGAAGGAGGGAAGATCGTTACTGGGGACAGAAGGGGTGTAGTAGCCCTAGATCACTGGAATTTAAGAAAACTGTGTACATAGAATTGATTGAATTATGTAGTATTTAGTTATGCTGTGAGATTAAAAGTACTTTTTTCTATTTAAAAATGATAATAGGGCTAATACAGTATATGGTTGTTTGCTGAGAAGCTTATCAGAATCTGGCCCAGTTTCCAGAGCGATCGTAGGAAGAGCCCAGGACATCAGTGACAAATAACTTCAACCACGACTGTTGGGTCCCAGTACTCCCTGTCTGCCTTGTAAATTGCCTCTTTCTGCCCCTGAACAGTGACGGGCACCCTTCATACAGACTGCATATCTGTAGCTCAATGAGCCAGTCATGCTTCACACTGTATCTCAGAGGTTCCCCATAAGTTACTGACACTTAGTAAAATGAACACCTATCTTCATCAGCCACCATGATCACTTCTTGCACTACCACGTTCTGTGCTGCCACTTTGTCTATCAGCACAGAGACATCTATGTAATTGTGCTGTTCTGTGGAAACCATTTTCCCACCTTTCTCTTCACCTGCACTCCTCGATGTAGCATGAGTTAATGGGTACAGTTAGTAGGGCCCAGATGTCTCTAGGATATGAAATTTGTGGCAGAAAGTAACGTTTCTTTCAGCTATAGCATTGCTGTAGATATGATATTTTGACCAGTATTTTACTCCTCACTGAACTAATAGCCTTCTCGCTTGTAGCAACACAGGTGCCGTGTATCTTGGCACTATGTGTCTCATGTGGCCCAAGAGGGTTAACAGAGGGTTTGGTCACATGTGGCTACAGGGAGACAACAAGCAGCAAGATAATTTTTTGCTGGGAGTGCCTAGCTGACCAGTGGCAACTAGACTGTAAGATTGAAGTTGGCCTCTGCCTGACCCCCTGAGAGTCTCTGAGTGCCCTTCCCTGAAGTTTTGGGGGCCTTAGAAGTTAACAGTTGTAGTTGTTTGGGAACCAGAAATACGTTTGTAAACTTTGAGAAACATTCTCTCCAGAGCTTCAGGAGGGCATGCAAGAAAAAAGTATCTAACTTGCCATTACATTGTGTTGGACATACGGAATAAGAACGAGGACCTAAAAATAAAAAAAGAAGTATCCAACTAGCCATTACATTGTGTCAGACATCCGGAATAAGAATGAAGACCTCGAAGCTCGCTCAAGGAGGACTAACCTCTGCATCCTGGGGGTGCCGGAATCCACAGCCATGGGCCGAATGGAGGGTTATGTGGAGGACATGCTAAAAACGCTTTTCCAAGGTGCGCTGTCAGCGGTATTGGTGGTGGAGCAGGTGCACGAACGTTAGGACTGATGCTTCCCCCGGGGCGCCTGCAAGGCCTATCACCGCCCGCCTCTTAAACTGTAGAGATTGCAATGTGGTGCTCCATCTGGCCTGTGAGCAGCGGCCCATTGTCCATCAAAATAACACACTCACCATCTTACTCGACCATACCCTGAGGGTGCAGGCAGCACGTAGAGATGTCATTGCTGTGACACGATCTCTGAATCAAACTGAGTCTAGGTACTCATTGAAACATCCTGCAAAATTGAGAATCCAACTTAATGGAAAGCTACAGTTCTTTACAGATCCCAGTCTGCCTGCACAATTTGTGAAAACCCTCCAGAAGAGGTCGGCTGCAGAAACTCCGGAACATGGAATGGAAGTGGACGGCCTCCGCAGGGACAATGACTGAGCAACGTGTGGAACAATGCCCTAATCATACTAAGGGCATTTTTTCTCAATTATCACTACGTGGGCTGCTTGGACAGTCCCATGGCTATCTGGCCTTTTTTCCATCCCTTGCCCTGGAACCACTCATTCCCTTCCGGGGATGGGAGTTGCCGGCCTCCCCATTGCCTCCCCCCCCCCTCCCAACCTCCCCCTCAGATGAGTCCCTGGACACTGAAATGCTCCCAGTTCATGGGGATGGTTGTGGATTGTTTTTGGGGAGGGGTGTTTGGCTGTCAGGCCCGATTAGGGGGCCGTCGTGGGTGGTATAGGGTCGAATGACACTTTAATTGTTGATGCTGCTATGTTGTTACAGTCCCTCCCCTGCACTCTTGTACGCTGCTTGAATCACATGCACTGACACTGCATGAACATGAAATCACGCTTGCGCGCACAATGGTTTGGGGAATGCCGCATTGACCCTTACTCTTGTTAGACTCATGGGGTGGTTTTCCTTATTCGGAAAGGACTGCCGTGGCACACCAGGGTTGTGATCTGTGACCCGCCCGAAAGATATGCTATGCTATCAGGCGTTTTATTTGACCGTCTCTTTCGGTTGTTGTCTATCTACGGTCCCAATGTTGACAGCCCAGAGTTCTTCATGGCGGTATGGCGCATTGCCGGTACGCTAGGCCCCAGCACTTTACTGTGTGGGGCCGATTTCAATGTGGTGCTTAACCCAGACTTGGAACACAGTAGCAATGCCCGTCTCCCACACCTTGCTGCGGCGAAGATGCTACACAGCATTATATCTGAGCATGAACTGGTGGACCAGTGGCGTGCTAGAAATGGTGACTGGAGGGAGGGCTCCTGCATTAACAGTACTCACAATAGCTGGTCCCGCATCGACATGTGGATAGGAACAATAGATGCAGAACTTTGGACTGCAACAGTTGAGCATTGCTCGTGCACACTTTCTGACCATTCCCCTGTGTTGTTGGAAATGTGCATCCCTGGCCATGTGCAGAGAGCATTTGCGTGACGTCCCCCTGAAGGAGCACTGCAAGAACAAGTCTTTCGAGCAGAGGTGGATGAGGCGATTGTCGACTTTTTCGCCCGGAACAAGGGCTTTGTGCAGTCCCCCAGTACATTGTGGGAGGCATTTAAAATGGTAATTCATGGAGTTTGGCCAAACAACATGGGATACTTGGTGCGCTGCAATGCAAACTGACCACTCTGGAGGGGCAGCTTGCCAGCCTGGAGAGACGATTCTATGAGACGCAGGACTTGTGGTTTCTGGTGGTGGCCCGCATCAGGCTGACACAGTATAATGAGACGGTGCAGCAGGAGTTACACTTATGGGGAGGCATGCGGGGATGAGGCGCTTTGGTGAGGAAGACGGAGCAGGGAAAAATGTGTGCTATCCTGCTGCACAAGCCTTGGGCCAGTGATTATATTGTAGAGCTCCGGGGGAACGGGTGGTCCCTGCAGGAGGGGCCGGAAGCGGGACAATGTATAATGGGGAACTTTTATGCCTTGATGTACTGCTCAACCCACGCTACCAGTGCGGAGAAATACACTAAATACTTTGATACGCTGCGGTTGCTGTGGCTGGAAAATTGCCACAGACTGTATTAAGATTCTCCTTTCTCCGAGGAGGACATTATCCAGGTCATCTGGGGTCTGCCAGGAGGCAAAGCTCCGGGCTTTGATGGCCTCACAGCAGCATTTTATGAGGAATATGCTGAGCCCCACACCTCCTCAACATGTTTGCGGAGTCCATTGAGTGCGGGGAGTTGCCCCCCCATGTTACCTGAGGCGCTTATTGTGACATTGCTCAACTCGGCAAAGATCCCAGCAACTGTGATTCATACAGACAGCTGTCATTGATTAATATAGATAACAAGATCTTGGCCAGATTTATTGCCACTAGACTCCTGTCCCTGTTCCCACTATTGCACTGCCGGACCAATCTGGGTTTGTCCCAGGAAGGTCCAACGCATAAAATCTCCAGACAACCGCGCCACAGCAATTTTTCTAGATGCTACTAAAGCATTTGACTCATTGGAATGGCCCTTCCTCTTTGCGCTGCTTGCCCGCCTGGGCCTCTGCCTTAAATTCATCTGCGTAATCAAACTACTTTACTCAAAGCTGACAGCCAGGTTGTGAATAAATGGCTCCATCACTGAGCCGTTTCTAAAATCCAGTGGGCACCCGGTAGGGATGTCCTCTTTCACAGCTGTTGTTCGCGATTGCAATGGAACCTCTGGCTGCCTGTTTTAGACAACATCACATTCACCAGGAGCTCGCCTTCAGTTCACGTCCCATTCTTGTGTCCGTGTATGCGGACAACATAACCCTGTATCTTTGGGATCCGCACACAAATCTTGACCCTTTCATACCAGAACTCATCCGGTTTCGGGACCTTTCTGGCATTAAAATAAACTCAGAGAAGTCTGTTATTCTCCCCCTTACGACCTGCACTACCCCACAAGTGTCTGACTATCCCCTGCACTGGGCAACAGAACCGGTTCGCTATTTGGGAATCTGGCTCAGTAGGGACGTGAATGAACAGTGGACTGAGAACTACGTACAGGAATTGTCCTGGCTGGCGGACAAAGTTGACTCTTGGCGATCTCTCCTCCTGTCGCTTACGGGTAGGATAACCAGTGTCCAAGATGGTGGTCCTCCCTAAATTTTTATACTTATTCATCGACCTCCCTATGCCACTTATGTGCCGCTTTCGGAGCCGGCTTCGCTCGCTGCAGATCTCCCTGATGTGGGCGGGTAGGCAGCCTAGAAGAGCATGGGATTTGCTTATGTTGCCGGTTGAACTGGGCGGTTTGGCGGCTCCGGACATGGAACTGTATTACGATTGTGCCCAGGTGCAGTTTCCACACTTTTGGAACCATCCTATACAGTATCTGTCTCACACTGCGCCTGAGCAGGACTCAATATGGCCCTGTAAGTTGTTCAGGGTGATAAATCTCTCCTTGTGTCGGCCGCGCGTTGGCATCGACCACGTGGCGTGTACAGTCTTGGCGAGCACTGCACAGTATGATTCACGTGCATGCTCTGTATGCACCCTCCATGCCATCGCTATACTAAGCTACATTACCTATCACATGTGATTCGGAGGTGCGCATGCCTCTCAGTTCCATGCAACTTGCTACCATGGGCTCCCTATACCTGGAGGGACATTTCGTCACCACGGAAGTCGCACTACGTAAATCTGGCAACACTCTGCTACACAGATTCACATATTGTCAAATCAGGGCTACAGTTTGCGTGCAAAACAGAGATTTCCCTTCCCCGCCCCGAGTTTAAGGCTCTAGAGCTGCTGTACAGCACACGGGTCCCCGGAGGCTAATAACTCTGAGGTATAACACCATGCAGAACGCCTCAACAACGACGCCGTCGAGCGCCCACGGAATATCGATCTAAGGGCCCGGTATCTGATGATACCTGCCTTCGCTTGATCCACTTCAGGTTCTTAAATCGGATCTAGTCCACCCGTCAGCATCTTCGCCACATGGGTTTGCGCTCTGATTCCTGTTGTCCAAGATGTTTGGCGGACAATGTGGACTTTCTGCATTCCACCTGGGAATGTCATGCGTTGCAAAATTTCTGGCGGGAGGTATTTGATGTGGTAGATGTATCCGGCTTAACGCTTCCACTTATTCATAAGGTGGCACTCATAGGCAATATGTCAAGGACCTACATGGTGAAACCAGGAAGTTGGTGGCCATGTTACTCGTGCTAGAAAAACGCAGAGTTGCGATGTGTTTGGCGTTAGATCGCAGTCCGTGCAGATCAGACTGGCTGAGGGACGCTGCATACTGTCAGGAACAACTAAACGTGTTTTAGGAAATGATGCAGGCAAAATTGCGATCCCCAGACATTTGGGCCCCATTCTGACAATTCCATCAAGTTCAAGCAACCGACTCCACGTCGTGGGAGGGTGCCCTGTTAACAGGCATCACCAAGCGGTACATTTGCTGTTGCGTCCTATATCCTACAGCAGTACCCATATCAAACCATTGATCTGTCATATGTGATGATGCATGAGTGCATTTTTACATTCCCTATCCCCCCGTTCCTGGTTTGCCCCCTTCTGGTGGTATCCCTAGCAGAGAGCCCTAACTGAACCACATACTACTGTATGTACAGGGATTCATGAACACGCAATGTCTTGTAAATTGGTGGTGGGCTTTTGACGCAATGTTGCAAAATATTAACTATGTATGATGCCTAACTGGAGGGGGACCTTCCGAGGTAGTGTTATGATTGTTATGTTATATATGCCAACTTAATAAACACAATATAAAAAACAATCTAGTATTTCCTCTTTAAGTTTGTCTTGGTACAGTGAGTATTAGAAGGCGATGCAGGAGCGTGTCACATTAATGCTTGAGGAGTGGAACTGCAGAGAGAGAGGCTTAACTTACTGGGCAAATGATCAGTGTGTGTTCTTACCAGATGCCAAACTGTAGGAGTCCAGGTGCTGACCTCCTTAGAGCCCAACCAGTAGTTTGTTCTGAAGGCAATGTTCTGTGCAGAGGAGTGGAAGGTATATTCATTCCTTTCCAGGGGTGGTCTTCTCCAAATATCCATGAGGCCATGGAGGTCCAGTCATTACAGCAGAGTGGACAATGCTGCTAATTGACGTCTCCGGTCTGCTCTGTGTCTGTCCGTCTTAGAATCAAGGAGCAGGTTAAAATCTCCCCATAACAGCATGGCGGAATAGTTACGGCATAAAATAGGAGGAGGAGTTCACGCTAGAGCCGTAAGTGTTGACAGCGTTACATAGGCATGGTCTAGTGCCCCCTGTAATACGAAATACTAGCCCTGGGCAGCCCCAGTCACTGCTAGAGGGTGGAATGACTCAGTGTGTCTGGCAAGAATGGCGCCACCCCTACAGTAAGCGGAGTATGAGGCAAGGAATCCATGTGCACTCGTCTACTCGCAATTTGGAGCTGTGTTAGGTAAGTTGCGTTTTCCAGCTTCCTTGCACCTAATTAAATATTCGAACACCTTGCTAATTTTTGAGGGTTGTTCAACTTTCTAAAATGCCAGGTCATGAGATGAAATGTCTGCTTCTGAGCCGCCATTGTATCAATGGCTCTTCCCCTGACGCCCTCATTATTGTGTAGCGGGGACCACACTGCACCTTCCTCCTACACCCGAAAGCAGGTAGACCACACCCTCCACCAACGCTGCAGGTCAGGGTAGCCTTGATGCTTTCGCTGGTTCTAGCACAGCTCTGCGACTGCGGTTACAGTGTGTCAGCTATTACGGTCTGCATTTTGGAGCCCTGGAGATGCACCTTTTTCAAGACCATCATCAAGATGTGGACATCTTGCAGCTTCAGAGCGCCCCCCACATTGTACCCTATTTACTGCATTTGTCATAATCATGCTTGAATCCCAGCCAGGCGAGCCTTCTCGAGTTTAGTGCCAGAGAGAATCATCTAGGAATTTAGTGGAGGATTGATTCCACAGTCTGGCTTCCTTCTAGGAACTCAAGTCATAACTCTTTGAATTAATAAAGTGGATTTGAACAGAGTTCTGTTGTATCTGGCGCATCCCTGGGATGCGCCCTGTGGCTTTAAGCCCGCTCTATACAAAACTTGTTTACTGCTCCTACGGGCACACTCATAGTTAGTAAAACTACTGACCTAGCCCTGTACTCCTGAGGCGGTTGTTTCACTGACTTGGTTTTCCCCAAGAACATGCTTAACTTGCTGGGATGGAGTGCTGGACTTCCACACTAGGTGTGCTTTGTGTTACTATTTCAACGTAACCAAATGCGGATGTGGTTTGTGGCTTCAAGTGCGTTTGAGTGATCCAGTATTTTAAAGGTAAGGTGTCTGTTGGAGGATAACTTGCTGTGTTGTCTGCCTTTGAAGGAGCACCAAGACTCGGAGCTGGAGGGTCAAGAACATATTTAGGTGCCCCAGCCCTCCATTAAATGTCGGCTATGAGGACCCGACACCAATGTGGTGAACGCCGCATGAATTTACAAAGTCCACCGGAGAAGCCCAAGTGGTTCTCGTGGTGCGGAAAAGTCTATTTATGCAAAAAAAGTGAGTCCTGCTGCTCTGTGTGAGTGATGTACTGCACGTGTATCTGTTCATACCACTGAAGCCCTTGGAAGATGGAGCCCTGGACATTCAAAGGTTCCCTCCATGCCGCTCTGGTTCTCCAATGCGGATTTCTTTCAAAGATTCAGATGTGACAGCTCTTCCTGTCTAGCGAGGCAGCGATGACTGCACACACTTGTACTTTAAAAGTCTGAGGATGGCATTCAAGGGTGGAGCTTAACGCTTACTCCCTCAATGGCTGCAACATTAAAGACCTGAATAGTGTGGACTGGCAACTCTGTTGAGCGTAGCTTTTTAAATATGACCATGTGAAATCGACTGAAGAGTCATAGCCAGGCAATGGAATGTACTTGTATGTGTGAAATAAACTAGGGCTAATATTGGGGATTTCTTGTTTGTTGACCATGCTGCTGTGGGGCTCATTTAATTTTGACTGCAGGTCATCTTCAAAGATGAATGCTCTTACCCTCTAAACCGAAGTTGTTGATAGCATCTTGATGCCATCCTGCTTTTACACCGACTCACCCATCTGGGGTTGGAGAGACATTCTGTAATGTGCTTTTGGGCCAAGGCAAACCTTCCAGTTGATTGAGTACTGACAGGCAGCCTTACAATGAGGCTCTTTTCGACTCCTGAGACAGACACAGAGAGCGCTTCTTTCCCCTGACCTGGCTGCACTTGCAGACCTGAAGTGTGTGTCCTCATCTTGAGACGTCAGCCCGCTGGGTTGTACCCAAGGTCTCAGTTACTAGTCATCCACTTCAGCTTTCAACCCATTTCTCCTTCCCTTTCACAGTGATGTTTCTTTGAATTCTTGGACTTCTCTGAGAGATGCTCTTCTTTCGCTGCATAAGGTTTATATGTTAATTTATTCAAGTGCTGGATTGGAGCCTGGAGACCATTCCACAGACTTGCTTTTCAAGCTTACTTTATCTTATTATGACATTTTTCTGACTACTTATGGAAAGTAAAATGTGTACATTTTTGAGAGCATGTTTATATTTTCACATCTCCTGGCTGGTTTCTTGATTCTTCTGTAAGATCCCTGTAGGGAAAACTGCGTTGGTGTGGGGGCTTCTTTGGTGTGTAGACGATGGCAGAGAATATGCCTGCTGCCTATCACTGTGCATAGCTGTCCTTACTTTTTCTTGTCTTAAAATCAGGATAGTTCTGAATTTGTTGTAGCTGAGACTATTTAGGTAAGAAACTGTAGTCTGTGATCTGTGTTAATCTTGCACCCACAAACCCAGGAGATGTTAGTGTGTAGGGTTGGGTTATCCCTTGTGGGCCGTGTCCAGAGGTAGGGCTGTCTGTTCATGTCTGATCATCTGACATAGATTCTGGCTCTGTCACCTCTTCTCTGATTTTGTCTTTTACCTCTCATAGGGACTGGAAGGTGAAGACGAGGGAGCGATCAGCATGCTTTCAGACAACACGGCCAAGCTAACATCCGCTGTCAGGTTGGTTAGTTTCCCCTGGGAGGTAGATACCGGTGTCACCAGTATGCGGGAGCTGGCCATTATTTGAGTCTCTCTGGAAGTATAAAAAAATTATTTGTGAGATGATCATCTTTTTATCACAACAACAGTATTTGCAAGGATACACACTCCCTCCCCGCTTGCTGCTAATCACTAGGTCCATCTGAGCAGTCCTCTGTTCCACTAGAGGTGGGCACTGCTGTTTCCAGATGGCACTGAGACACATTGTGGTGGCAGGGTACTCGAGATAGCATGCAGCATTCATTGCTACACAGAGTTGTAGCATTGTAGGAGGTCCCAGGTTCATCATGGCCCACCTCTACTGTGGCCAACGTACTCACTGATTATTGCTGTGTGTCCTGTCAGACCCCCGCTGGGGTGCAGTGCCCTGTGTGCCCTGTCTGACCCCCTGTTGTGGTGTAGCACCCTGTGTGCCCTTTCTGACCCTCTGCTGTGGTGCAGCACCCTGTGTGTCCTGTCTGACCCCCTGCTGTGGTGCAGCACCCTGTGTGTCCTGTCTGACCCCCTGCTGTGGTGAGGCACCCTGTGTCCTGTCTGACCCCTCTACTGTGGGGATGTATCCTGTCTGATCCCCTGCTGTGATGCAGCACCCTGTGTGGCCTGTCTTACGCCCTGCTGTGAAGCAGCACCCTGTGTGGCCTGTCTGACCCCCTGCTGTGGTGCAGCACCCTATGTGTCCTGTCTGACCCCTGCTGTGGTGCAGCACCCTGTGTGTCCTGTCTAATCCCCGAAGCAATCCTCAATGCCGTAAAGTGTTTAAAGCCCTCGCAACATTGTGAGCTGCACTCTTCCGTAGTAGGTTAACAGTCACTGAACTATATCATTTAGTTAGGGTTACTTTTATAGACTTGAATGAATGAGCCTTAAACTGCCCCATCCAGTGTTTACAGTGATTTTCATTTCACTTGTTGATGGAGCTGTTAAGGCCTATTTGGGGTTCTTCTTTTGTCAATTAAGTTAAACTTTCTCTTTGTTAACTACAACTTGTATATGTTTTCTCTTTTGTCCTTAGTAGAATATTTTTGATTTCTTACTATCGAAGGGATTTTGAGGAGAGTCAATAGTTTGTTCTCTCCCCAATCAAATTAGCTCTGAGTTGTCAATTTCTTGTTTCTCATTTCAGCTCTCTCCCTGAACTGCTGGAGAAGAAGCGCCTCATTGATCTCCATACAAACGTCGCCACAGCCGTACTGGAGCACATTAAGGTGAGCCTTGACTGGATAGCCCTTCGATGAGGGCAGAACGAGTGGACTGATGAGGCGTGGAAGGGTGTATAGTGCCTGGGAGACTTGATTCATGGAACCGGCTTTGAATGGGGGTGTCTGTGCCTTACTCCATGACACTACAGGCACTCGTATACTCCCAGGTTTGTCACCTTCAAGTCAATGATTTAAGGTGGTTTAGTCCAATTAGTTCAAAGAAAGAGAACCAAGACTGCAACATAGGACTCAGTGCCCGTGATGAAAGGACTTGAGTTGGTTACATTAATCTAGCATCTCAAAGGAAGCAAATTGAGAACTTTGTCAAGGTCTCAAATGACTTTGCAGGGTGGAAACTGGGGTCTCAGAATCAGATTTGCTTGATTTTTTTTGTTCCTCCCTATACATGAATTCTCCATTTCTGGACTAATTCAGTGCAATCATTTGCTTTCCAACCACAATGTCGTCTTATGTTTTTGCATCAGTGTAATGAGTCAGAGTATCTTATCCTACTCTTCTTCCACTAGCCGGTCTACTGATGATTCACCTGTTTTATTATTTTCCATGCGACACATAGCGTCTCCTACAATCATCAAGCCGGTGAGGAGCTGTTCCGATAGTGATAAAACTTCAGTGCATAAGGATTCACCCCCAGCTACTCCCTCTTCCACCCAAGGTTTACACCTGTACAATAGGAAGTCACAGGAAGAGATCTAACATGTTGATGCCATTGTCGAAAAGCAGCGAGCAGCCTGTATGCACTCAGCCTGGCACTTGTTCACGAGCACTGTGTATTCACCTTATATCATTGCACACGATTCAGACAATCGTTGATGCTGCCGAATATTGTCTTTCAGATCTTGTCAATATAACCACAGTAACTAGATTGGTGTTTCCCCCTTGTTTTCTTATTAATTAATGTTGGAAATTCATTTTGGCTGATACCTGTTGTGACATTGTTGTATGTAACCCAACCCTGACGGAGGCAGAATTATCCCAACCACTGCCATGAGTGCCAGAGCAAGTTGTTCTCTTATCACCGAGGTATTAGATCTGGTGAGTGAGAGAGGTTTTCCCAGGAGAACCACTCCTGGGTCCATGGGCACCTGGACATCAAATCCTATATTAACTTCTTTTATGACCGCTTTCCAGTGTCGGCTCAGTTTAGGACATGACGGCAATAAGTGAAGCAAGTTACCCATAATCCCACATTCTGGCTTATCGGTTACAAGGATGGCAGCCTGTTGGCTCTGCCGGGAAAGGTGATCGGATTGGAGATACTGCCCTTGGACATAAATATGTGCCCTGACCTGGCTGAGCCCTGAGTATCCCGAGACTCTGGGTGGAACTGCGGAACAGGGCTGTTAGGGACCTTGAACAGGCATGTGGCCATCAGAAGCCCGACACCAGCATTTCAGGGAGGCTCCTGGGGCTGAAAGAGATCAGTGGGGCTGCACCTTCCTCTGAGACGCCATGGCTCCACATCAGAGGAAGGTAAGCACCCTCTGAGCATTGGTGGACCTGGCAGTGAATGAGGGCTGTAGGAGGTGAGATCACAGACTTTTGGGTCCTTAACCATTGTTGGGAGATTGACCAGATGTAAGACGCCTTCCTGAAACATAACATAAATTGACGCTCGGACACGTTCTGTACACCAAAGTGGCTGGGTATGACTGCGAGGTAGGCCAGCTCGGAGCTGAATGAAAGCATATAGGCAAAGGGTAGCCCTATGATCTAAGGGACCTACCCGGTGGCTGGGGCACGGTTGGAACTGCTTGTGCTGCCGTGAGAGGCCCACTTTATTAATGGTTGCCGGGAGCAGGGGAACATCTTGGCGGGAGGGATGCGATTGAGACAGTGCACACTGCAGCAGAGCTTTGAGAAGCCCACTTGCCGCGCAATGCAGTGGACATTCCTGAGGCCCTACTGCGCGTGAGACTCATGGAGGACAAATAAAGCAATAGGAATTTGTACCCCACTCTGAGACATTAGAGCTATACAGTGGGCCGACACGAGGACGGATTGCAGCGAGTTGTGGCCAGCTATCGAGGACCGCATTATTGGTTAACAGAGCCACAATTGCATGGTGGATGCAGTGGCCACACAAAAGGTAGCTCTTGACTCTGAGGTGCAAGGGGCATCTGATGCAACTGCGTCTACCAGGTCGATGGAAGCTATGTAAGGAGTGAATAGCTGTGGCAGCTTGCATGTCGCCGAACCAGTCTGCATCTACCAGCATTATACTTGTGGTAAACTCTGTGCTTGATGTCCTGATGCCTGAGACTGTTTGCACATAGTGTATGGGCCTAGGCATTACTGATGTCTGTGTAAGCTGCTAAAAAGAGATGCATAAATATATGCTTAATAGAGCTTGGTATTCTTTGTGGATAAGTTGCAACTACTATTTTGATCAAATAGCTGGTTACGTGAGACTGGACGCCAGTTCTCAGGCGCCACATTGTGAGGGGGAAGGCTGACCAAAAACATCACAACTGCAATGTGGTAGAAAGCAGACAGCGGGACAGCTGGGTGAACAGTTGCAACCTCCGTCTGACACCCTAGCCCTAGACACGGCCGAACTGTTCAAAGAAATGCAGTTAAGTTTGCAAACCATTGGCTCCAAGACAGATCATCTTACATCAAGAATAGAGCACTTTAGAGAATGGCTGCATAAGCACAATACTAGGCTAGTGGAGGTAGAATCAGTAGTCACAGAAACTGAGGTCATTACCTGCACCTCTGGCAATACCTTACCTGCCCTTTCAAAAGAACGTAAGCTAGTATAACTAAAAAATAATGACTTGGAAGGAAGATCATCCTGCAGTAATGTCAGGATTATAGGAGTGTCCGAATCAGGAAAAACTTGAGAAACATGGAAACATTACTGGTATCCCTGTTTGAGCATGTGGTGTTCTCAGCAGTTTTTATTGTTTACAGCACTCATATATCACTATGCCGCAGTCTGATTATAGCTGATTATAGATTATAGAAAATATGTAGATTATATTTTACTTGATTACAGGAATAGAGATGCCATACTGCTCCTCAACAGGGTACAGCCAGATCTCTAATACAAAGAGCTCACCTGTTGGTTTCTATTCAGATTTGACCCTACTTGTGCAAGAAGCTAGAATGTCCTTTTTGGAAGTCAAGAAACAATTACGCAAGGGTTCTATCTTTTCTATCAAATACTGTGTGCTCTTTGTGGCGAATTGAGAGTGGAACGTAATGGAAAAGTATATTTTTTCAATTATCCTAAAGCAGTGATGGACTTCTTGGGGGCACATTTTAAACCAATGGATGGGACTGGCTCAGGTGCTCGCTTGAAGAAGCGGGAGATATATATCTTCTGCTAGTGAGAATGGTTAAAGACCGGGTGCACGCTGTATGAATAATGAGGCGTTTGGTTTGTAGCTGTCTTATTATGCCACCTTCATTGTAATAGTGGCTATTAGAACTAGTTATGTGAAAACGAGTAATAGTGACATAAATGTTTATTGTATGAATAGGCTGTAGATACACACGCTCTGCATATTCATGCCATCTAGAGATGGGTTTGGAGTGTTGCAAGTTGTTTTTCTTTGAAGAAGTATTTTCAAGTCATGGGATTGAGTGACTCCTCCTTCTTGGTGATACTGTGCATGGGCATCGACTCCTTTGTTAGATTGTTTTCTCTCCACCACCGGGTTCAGACCTGTGTGTCTTTGCTCCATCTTTGACTCGCTCCGGTTCAAAATCTTTCCTGCTGTCTTCTCTTTATCAACGGTATTGTTTCTCGAACGCGTATTTCCATCTTTGCGTACATCTCCACTCTGTGCGGGCACCAACCGTGCGCCCTCTGGGGCAACCTCGCCTGTTCCAGGCCTAACTCACCAAGCAGCACCGAAGATTATGCTGAGCTGATGTAACAGATGCCGTTTTGATTCTGTCCCTGGTGCCACACAAAATCCCCCCACACCAGTCAACATCTGGTGGGTAACGTGTGCCTCTCCCCCCGATCCCCAGGAAGCTACCTGCAACCCCTGCAAATCCTTCCGGTCGATGAAGACCCTTCGGGACCGAATAGCTCGTCTGTTGGAGATGGCGCACAAGACTCCGAGCGATACCCCGAACATCTTTGGGGAGGAACATGCCAAGGAGGAGCTAGACAAGAGGAGGCCTTTTAAATCCAAGACTCTGACTCCGACGTGCAGTCGGATATCGAAAGCCACAAAGTGACATCCGCACAGCCTGTGAGTACTGTGGCCCTTCCTGCCCTCTCTAAAACAATCAAAAAGCCCCTTCCAGATGTCGCCGGACCGCCACTGTCACCAGGCCACGTCCAGATCTGAAAACTGTTTTGGCTGCCCCACCCTCCGGCTCTGAAAATAGCCAAGACCCAAACATCGTCTTCGACCTCCGGCACCTCGATCCGAGACATTGTTCCCATTTCAGGCCAAACTTCAGCTCCGAGTACTTCGGCTCCAAGCTGACCAGCTACTAACTCCGCTTCGGTGCTGAGCAAATCGCACTGACCAAAAACAGTTGGTGCCGAAAACCACAGAACCCAAAAGTTCAGAGCGGAAGCCCTCCAGTCAGTCTTCAGCTACGCCTTCACCTGTGGAACCCATTTTGGAGACGATGGGCACTCGACAGCGCCACCTCCATATCCATGTATTGCTTCCCCCGTACTTTTCAAGAGGAAACAGCCCTTTGGACACTTCTCCACCTCCAAAGAAGGTTACCAAGGACAGGCTTCCTCCACACCTAACAAGCCTTCTCCACTTCTTCCTCCTCCACTTTCTCCTCCCCCTGCTTCTCCTCCACCTACTTCTCCTCCACCTCCTTCCCCTCCTCATTCACCTGCCTCGTCTACTGTAGGAGATTTTACACCTCAGGGATACCCTGTATACACTGGGGAAGATTTGGGTGGGATACAGCAGGATCCAGATCCATGGGACACATATGACCCTGATTTTATATTGACCAGTGACCCAGATGTGTACCCCGCACGACCCTCCCCACCAGAGGATAGCACATCCTATCAGCTGGTAGTGGCAAGGACAGCCACCTTCCACAACGTAGAGTTGCACAGGGATCCCATTGAACAGGACTTCCTGTTTGATACCCTTCCACCTATAGGGATATTCAGTTTCTCCCTATGTTCCCTGGCATGCTTCATCATCCCCACAAATTTTTTAAAGAACCTGTCCGCTCTAGGGTTATTACCCCTAGAGTAGATGAAAAATATAAGCCTGCTCCCACATATCTGGTCTACATTAGATCAGAGGTCCCTCCAGACTCTATAGTCCAGTCTCTATAGTAGCCACCACTGCACTAAAACGTGCCAATAGTCAGGCCACAGGAGACTCTCCTTGTCCTGATAAGGAGAGTAAGAAGATAGATGCTGCTGGCAAAAGAGTGGCTGCAAAGGCAGCTAATCACTGGCGTATCGCCAATTCATAGGCCTTACTAGCCAGGTATGACCGAGCTTACTTGGATGAAATGGAGGAGCTCCTCCAGTTAAAGCACTGCAAAAGAGGTAAGCAAATTGTTGCTGAGGGACAAACCATTACAAACAACTCAATATGCTGTGCTGTAGATGCCACAGATACAGCTGCACATGGCATTAATATCAGTGTCTTGATTAGCAGGCATGCGTGTGGCTTCAGTTATCTGGTTTTAAACCAGAAGTCTAGCAAGCGGTGCTTAATATGCCCTTTGATAAGGAGCATCTTTTTGGCCTTCAAATGGATTCTACCCTTAAGAAGCCAAAGACAGACACACCAAAAGCCTTGGGTGCTCTACAGTCCCCCTTTCAAAAGGGCACTTTTTGTCATCCCTCCTTCAGAACTGGTTACAGAGTCTACCTCCCAACCCATACAGCCTTCACTCTCCTATTCTAGGGGTTTCTTTAGGGAGTCCTGCAGAGGCAGAAACAACAAGGGCAGAGGTAAGAGCACCACCTCCTGAGGCTCTGCCTCCACTGCAAAGCAGTGCTACCTCCGTCTTCCGCCTGCTCACTCCACACCTGTCGGGTACGACTTCAAAATTTTCATCCGGAATGTGTCAACATCACCACAGGCCAATGGGTCCTTTTCATTATCCAACATGGCTATTGTCTGGAGCTCATTACCACTCCTCCAAACATTCCCTCTCGCTCTTACAAACATTCTCACGAATACCTCACCCTTCTCAAGCAAGAGGTTCAGTCCCTTCTTCTCAAAGGGGGCATTGACCCTGTTCTCCTTTAACACCAGGGATCAGGCGTATACTCCCTATACTTCCTCATTCCCAAGAAAGATGACTCTCTCAGACCTCAGGCCATTCAACCACTACATTCTCTCTGAACACTTTCATATGGTTACTCTTCAAGACGTTATTCCGCGTCTCCAACAGGGCGACTTTATGATATACCTAGATCTAAAGAACGCCTTCTTCCATATCCCCATCCACCTTGCACACCGAAAGTACCGAAGACTGATGGTTGCAGGCAAATATTACGAGGTCAGAGTCCTGCCTTTCGGAGTCATGACTGCTCCCAGAGTCTTCACAAAGTCCTTAGCAGTAGTCACCACACACTCAGAAGGCAAAACAAACATGTGTTCCCTTACCTAGGCGACTGGCTCTTCAAAGCTGGCACACTAGCACAGTGCTAATATCACACTTAGATTACACTGAACCTGCTTCACACCCTAGGATTCATAATCAACTTTGTCAAATCCCATCTACAACCTTTTCAGATACAGCCCAATTCAAAGCAGAGTTGGGGCTAGCATACCCCAACCTTTGTTTAGAGTTTTTAGTCTCTTCTCCAATTTCAGGAGAATTGCACATTCACAGTCAGTAGTATTATGAGCCTGTTAGGGATGATGTCTTCCTACATTGCCATCGTTCCCCATGCCAGACTCCACATGCTTTCTCTGAGCAGTATCTGTCTCGTCAGTGGTCTCAGTCACAGGGTCACCTGGAGGATCTATTGTTTTAGAGCACAATACTCACCAAGCTCTGCAATGGTGGAACACCACCAGCCTGTTGAAGGTGCAGCCTTTTCTGGACCCTGTGCCTCAGGTTATTCTGACCACAGACGCATCACTAACAGGTTGGGGCACTCACGTTTAAGACCTTACAGTTCAGAGCCTCTGGGATCTCACTCACCAATCCCTACATATCAGTTACCTCGAGCATTATGCAGTGTTTCTAGTCCTGAAAGCATTTTTTAATCACTTGTCTCACAAGGGTGTCTTAGTCCGCACGGACAATGTGACAGCCCTGTATTTAGAGAAATGGGGCAGACACAGTTATCCCAATTGTCACAAGTCTCTCAGACAATATGTAGGTGGACTCTCCACCATATTCACCTGGGGGCAGAGTATCTCTCAGGGATGGACGACGACTTTGTAGACCTGCTCAGTGGGATGCAGCAGGAAGCCCACCAATGGGAACTCCACCCACAAATCCTTCAAACCTATTTCACAAAGTGGGGTAATCCTCAGGTAGCCCTTTTCGCCACAGTAGAAAACTCGAAATGCCCAAGTTTTGCCTCCAGGTGTCCACACCCTCCATCCCAGGGATATTTGCTTACGCTTTTCCACCTCTTCCTCTCATTCAGTTTAGGTTTCGGAGGATCAGGCAGACATCCCTCAACATGATCTTTGTAGCTTCCACTTGGGCGCATCAACCATGGTTCACCACACTTCTGGACCTCTCAGTAGTTCCCCACAAAAAGCTCCCAAACAGGTCAGACCTTCTCTCTCAAAATTAAGGACAGATCAAACATCCAGACCCCAAGTCACGCAACCTTGCTATATGACTCCTGAAGTCATAGAGTTTGGTTACTTAGGATTGCCTGCGGAATGTATGGACATTCTCAGGGAAGCTTATAGACCCACAACCAGACCTTATTATGCCACAAAATGGAAACGTTTTGTATCCTATTGTCAACCCAAACAAATTAATCCCATGAAATCTACTGTCCAAACCATTGCTTGTTTGCTACATTTATAAAAGGCTCATTTATCATACACTTCCATTTGTTTACATCTCGGAGCTATAGCTTCATATCCACAGAACAGACAACATACTTCCTTGTTCAGAATCCCAGTCATCAAAGCTTTCATGGAAGGCCTTAAAAAGGTTATTCCAACCAGAGTGCCTCCTGCACCATCCTGGAACCTCAGTATTGTGCTTACCAGGCTCTTGGGCCCTCCTTTTGAGCTACTTCATTCATGCCCTCTTTAGTATCTTTCTTGAAATGTGGCATTCTTAGTCGCTCTCACATCACTCAGACGTGAGCTCCAGGCCCTAACCTTGGAAGAACCTTTCTTCCAGATTCATAGGGACAAGGTGGTCCTTCGCACAAACCCAAAATTCCTTTCTAAAGTGGTTTCCCAATTTCATATCAACCAATCCATTGAGCTCCAACTCTGCTTTCCGCATCCTGACTCGGTTGCAAAAAGAGCTCTACACACTCAAGATGTTAAACGAGCACTTATGTTTTACATTGACAGAACCAAAGATTTTAGGAAAACCAAAGAAGCTCTTTGTAGTTTTTCACTACCTCACAAAGGCAGTTCAATATCGAAAAACAGCGTAGCTAGATGGATAGTAAAGTGTATACAGACTTGCTATGCTAAAGCCAAGAGACAGTTACCTGTTACCCCGAGAGCACATTCTACTAGGAAAAAAGGAGCCACTATGGTGTTTCTTAGAAACATACCTATAGCTGACATTTGTAAGGCAGCTACATGGTCTGCACCACAAACATTTGCAAAGCATTACTGTGTGAATGTACTAGCAAGACAATGTCGCTCAAGCTGTGCTTCGAACGCTTTTCCAATCAGCTGTATTTCCCACAGGCTAGCCACCGCTTTTATCGAAGGACTGCTTTCCAGCCTATGCAGGGCATGTGTATCAAGAGCCACACATGCCATCGAACTGAAATGTTATCCAGTAAGTATCTGTTTGTGGCATGTAGTGCTGTAGATTCACATGCGTCCTCCCTCCTTCCAGGACTCCTGTGTCCGTTCTAGTTGCTTTATACTTGTATATATGTACTTACATTTGCATGGACATCTCTTTCTTTATACTTCCTCTACACTCCTTTTCTCACCCGCCTGCGGGAAAACAATCTAACTAAGGAGTCCATGCCCATGCGCAGTATCACAAAGAAGGAGGGAGACACGTGATCCCGTGACTCGAAAATGTTTCTTCGAAGAAAAACAACTTGCAACACTCCGGACCCAACAGTAGATGGCAAGAGTATGCAGAGCATGTGAATCTATAGCTGTGCATGCCACAAACCGATACTTACTGGGTAAGTAACATTTTCCTTCATGTTTCTGAAATCCTTACATTTGTTCAGCTTAGTACAACACCAAAATCCAAATATGTATTTTGCCATAAAGCAATCTTCACATAAAGGAGCAACACGCAGAACTCATAAAAGAGCTATGCTGCATATGACATGGATCATGTCTCATCAACAAAGTTCTGGTGAAAGGAGGGGCAGATTTGTGCATCCCTGTAATTGTGCATCTTACTCCATTGTAATTTTGTGCTGTTTTTAATAGTCTGCAGCCTTTACAGGAAGAGGGTGTGGCGTAACTACCTGAGCTGCCGGCTTTGGAGCCGGAGGAACCAGGTTCGAGCTTGGTATCGGCTCAACATCCTGTGATTCTGGGCAAATCACTTAATCTTCTTGCGCCTTCAATTCAGTGCCTTGAGACCCTCACTGGTGATTTGCTGCGCTTTACAAATCCTGGACTTACGTTATTTATCTTACCTCCCTCACAATGAATTCGGTCCTCCCGCATATGTACAACCTCAGTTTACACCCCGTGGCTCCTTCCATGTCTTTCTTCCAGGTGCCCATGAGCAGGCCCAATAGTGCAGCATCTCACAGACATCCGAGTGCAAGGCTCCATATGTGCGTCTCTCTCTGGTCCATTCTGGGCACCTGGCTACGCCACACTGCATCTCCCTGAGGATTGAGAATAATTACTGCAGCAGCACTCCCAACTGGGGTCCAGGAGAAGGATTAATGTCCGCCATGCAAAGTCTTTTTCTGGCGCCACCTATGGCCCCGTTGACTTGGCACGCAACCTCCCTAGTCCCTGGTGCACCTTCTACAGCTGCTTTCCACATCTCACTGGATCCCTCCTGGGCAGGGGAAATCAGCTATTAATCAAATGGCAGATATCTGGCATGGGAGCCAATTTAGTCACTTCTTGGAAAGCTTACTGACCATGTTTCAAACAAGTAAGCCTTGCTGTGTGAGGTTTGTTGTTGCCTGAAGGTGTTTGTTGATGTGTGGAGACATCGGGACGTGAAGAGCACTTGATGTGGTGTCCCATGTGGGCAGCACTGAGTGACATCGCTTTCCGTTCTACTGTTGGGCTGTCAGTCTGGTGTGAGGGAGAAGGTGCTCACTGGGCTGTTTCTTATGATACAAACAGATGGAAATATTTTATTTTACAGCACAGTCGTATGTAACTTTTCATTCTCTTCTAGAGGCTTATTGTGCATACACACACTAAAACTGTTTCTGTCTAAGATACAATGATACATGCATCATTAGTACCATGTTAATAATCAACAGTGTGGGCTGAAGCTTTGTGTACTAGTTGGGTATTGGGTATGTACCAATGACACATTGGTGACCTGTTTAAAATGTAATGTTTACAGCTTTTTGAACAAAATATTATTTGCTGTTATACTGTAGACCATTGTATTCGGGAACCGAGCTTCTTTCTTCACCACAGACTAGGCACTATGTTAGCTGAGTGCTATGTTAGGTGTGGGTTGCCATTTGTTTGCAGATGATTATATATGTAGAATATGTAGCTATTGATACACATACTTTGCATACTAATACCATCTAGAGTTGAGTCGAGACATTGCTAGTTGCTGTTCTTCAAAGAAGCTTTGAGTCATGGAATGTAGAGTCCCTCAGTCCACAATGTACATGGGCATTGTCCCCGCATCGGGTTCGGACGTATTAAGCAACAGCTGCGATAACGGTACATTTGCTTGTGGTGACTTTGGGATCTGTTTGTTTTTTTGGTTCTGGAGAAAGATTACAATACCCCTCAGTCAGATCTGTGGGGTCAGCTCCATAGGCTGCACTAGTTCTTATCTAAATACAGATATCGAGGACTCTGCCTCAGAGACATCTTTTCAATTATACCAACTTTGTAACACTGAATATCTGTGGTTCTATCAGCATGAGTTCTGCAACCTCTCTACCTCTCTCCTGAACACCAGGAGCCCGACTGCAACTTCTGCCTGGCCTTTCTGTTCAAGAAGAATCTCTAGTACCAGAGAGAGCGATGCTGGGCACATTCAA
This sequence comes from Pleurodeles waltl, assembly GCF_031143425.1. Taxonomy (NCBI): domain Eukaryota; kingdom Metazoa; phylum Chordata; class Amphibia; order Caudata; family Salamandridae; genus Pleurodeles; species Pleurodeles waltl. Next base: position 1,172,492,270 of record NC_090448.1, read on the forward strand.
GGATTCAGCTCGAGTTCCTATTGGACACTCCAGAAGTCTTTGTGGAACAAGATGAAGTTGAGGAAGAATTGCCAGGGTCCTCAGAGACACCAGTCTCGGAAGGCACACCCAGCCCAAAACAGTATCCTCAGAGGTCTTTAACAAAGGACAGCACAACCCTTTAGAGACAAAACAAGCAGGACTGCATACAGAGAAGTCTCTGAGGTCTGTGAGTACTGACTCAGGGAATGGGGGAAAAACACACTGTCACAAGAGAATATCTGGTTGAGAGGAGCACCACTCCTGAGGGAGTCTGACATGCAGCCCGACCCAGCTGAAAAGAAAGCTGCAGGCCCACCACCTCCCTCAGGCCCTGTCTGGAGCTCCAAAAAGGATTTGGAACCAAGACGTCAACGATGAACCACTCTGACAACATCTTGATTAAAGGGCCCCCATCCTTCATCTTCTTAGGTGAAAACACTGCAGACAAGGTCAGAACCACAGAGAATTCCTTGCACACCCAGCTCAGAAACTTTGGAGTCTCCCTTTCTTGAAAGACTGGCATAGGAGCTCAGTGCTAGCCAAAAATCCCTCTTTTGTAATCTGGATATGGGCAGAATCTTGGCAAAGCCTCCAGAACAAAAGCCAGTTTCTCCATTTCTTCTGAATCCAAGGAAGACAATGCTTATTTTCAAGGAACTAGTCTAAGACGACTCACTTCGGCACCCAGTTGTCAAGAAGCGCAAAGAGCAGGTAACACCTCTTTTGCTTCCACCTCCGCCTGGCACACCAAAGCTGTACTCTTACCTCCACCTTCTTCACCTCGGCCTCACCCACCTCAGCCTGTCTCACCACTGCCGCCTCCAGAGGCTCCGGAGGAGTTTGTTCACTCCTTCTTAGACCCAAGCAGTCCTTATGGGGAGGGCGGGACACATGATCAACGCACAGGGGCAGCGGATGATCCATGGGAGGCCTATAATGTTGGCCCCTCTGATGATCACAACATAGAGCCTTACACAGCAAAACAATCTCCCCCACATGACACCACACATATTGCGCTGTAATACAGAACAAAACATGTTTTTGAGGAGGAAGACTGCTTCCTATTTGATGCCCTCTCTAAGAGGGAATGCAGTGTTCAGTTCTTCACTGTAGCAAAGAACTGAAGCCTGCCCCTGATAACTTTTAAGACCCTGTCTGGGCCAGGGCCGTTACATCCCATAATCGAAAAGATATACAAGCCTCTTCTGAAGACCCACTTTACATCAGGAGACTGCTTTCTAGTGAGGCATACCACCAGAAAGAGGGTGTTAGGCCAGGTTTCTTGGGATCCCCTGCCCATGTATAAAGAAAGAAAGAAACTAGACATTACTGCGAAACGGTAGGTACCACCATGCAATGGCACATAGCAAACTCTTTTGCAAGATATGATAGATTTCATTGGGAGGAGATGGGGACACCAAATCAGCATCTCCATGAGGCATACAAGAAGCACAGCAAGGAGCTTGTTTCAGAGGGGAAAGTGATCGCCAATCCAAAAATCATTTGCGCACTACACACCGCAGACAATGCCTTACTTACAGGGAGTGCAGAATTATTAGGCAAGTTGTATTTTTGAGGATTAATTTTATTATTGAACAACAACCATGTTCTCAATGAACCCAAAAAACTAATTAATATCAAAGCTGAATATTTTTGGAAGTAGTTTTTAGTTTGTTTTTAGTTTTAGCTATGTTAGGGGGATATCTGTGTGTGCAGGTGACTATTACTGTGCATAATTATTAGGCAACTCAACAAAAAAAAATATATACCCATTTCAATTATTTATTATTACCAGTGAAACCAATATAACATCTCAACATTCACAAATATACATTTCTGACATTCAAAAACAAAACAAAAAAAAATCAGTGACCAATATAGCGACCTTTCTTTGCAAGGACACTCAAAAGCCTGCCATCCATGGATTCTGTCAGTGTTTTGATCTGTTCACCATCAACATTGCGTGCAGCAGCAACCACAGCCTCCCAGACACTGTTCAGAGAGGTGTACTGTTTTCCCTCCTTGTAAATCTCACATTTGATGATGGACCACAGGTTCTCAATGGGGTTCAGATCAGGTGAACAAGGAGGCCATGTCATTAGATTTCCTTCTTTTATACCCTTTCTTGCCAGCCACGCTGTGGAGTACTTGGACGCGTGTGATGGAGCATTGTCCTGCATGAAAATCATGTTTTTCTTGAAGGATGCAGACTTCTTCCTGTACCACTGCTTGAAGAAGGTGTCTTCCAGGATCTGGCAGTAGGACTGGGAGTTGAGCTTGACTCCATCCTCAACCCGAAAAGGCCCCACAAGCTCATCTTTGATGATACCAGCCCAAACCAGTACTCCACCTCCACCTTGCTGGCGTCTGAGTCGGACTGGAGCTCTCTGCCCTTTACCAATCCAGCCACGGGCCCATCCATCTGGCCCATCAAGACTCACTCTCATTTCATCAGTCCATAAAACCTTAGAAAAATCAGTCTTGAGATATTTCTTGGCCCAGTCTTGACGTTTCAGCTTGTGTGTCTTGTTCAGTGGTGGTCGTCTTTCAGCCTTTCTTACCTTGGCCATGTCTCTGAGTATTGCACACCTTGTGCTTATGGGCACTCCAGTGATGTTGCAGCTCTGAAATATGGCCAAACTGGTGGCAAGTGGCTTCGTGGCAGCTGCACGCTTGACTTTTCTCAGTTCATGGGCAGTTATTTTGCGCCTTGGTTTTTCCACACGCTTCTTGCGACCCTGTTGACTATTTTGAATTAAACGCTTGATTGTTCGATGATCACGCTTCAGAAGCTTTGCAATTTTAAGAGTGCTGCATCCCTCTGCAAGATATCTCACTATTTTTGACTTTTCTGAGCCTGTCAAGTCCTTCTTTTGACCCATTTTGCCAAAGGAAAGGAAGTTGCCTAATAATTATGCACACCTGATATAGGGTGTTGATGTCATTAGACCACACCCCTTCTCATTACAGAGATGCACATCACCTAATATGCTTAATTGGTAGTAGGCTTTCGAGCCTATACAGCTTGGAGTAAGACAACATGCATAAAGAGGATGATGTGGTCAAAATACTCATTTGCCTAATAATTCTGCACTCCCTGTAGAGTACATACCAGTGTGTTGCTCCATAGGCATGCCTGACTCTCTGTATCAGATTTTAAACCAGAGAAGCAACTATCCCTCCTCAACATTCTATTCAATAAGGTACATCTTTTTGGTCTGCAGGTGGATGAAATGTTGGCGAAAATAAAGAAAGAAAGAAACATATTCCTAAATCTATGGGGTCCCTCCAAACAAGCACCCCAAGGGGCAATTTTTGTAGGCCACACCCTAGAACAACAAAGCCAGCCAAGACTCCCAGCACAGACATGCCAAAGATAACAAACCTTTCACGACCCCCAGAAAATCAGGGTATACTCAAGGGGAGGCTATAGAGGTAGCAATAGTGGAGGCAATAGTAGAGGTGGCTCCCCAAAGGAAGCCCCCTCCTTTAAACACTGACTCGCCCAAGCCCCCCCCTTCCAGATCGCACAACACATGTTGGGGGAGGATAAGGGATATCCACCCACTGTGAATAGAATTCATCTCAGAGTAATGGGTGCTTGCAGTAGTCTAACGGGACTATTGCCTCTAATTTGACATCACCCCACCCAACATACCAGCAGGTAAAGGGTATTTAGCCAGGAACATCTCATCCTTCTTGAAGAGAAAGTTCAAGACCTCCTTACAAAGGGCCTCATACATACGTTGCCCCTTCATCAGCGGGGGGAAAGGCGTATACTCCATGTATTTCCTTTTCACTGAAAAAGACGGACCACAGCAGCCCATCTTAGTCCTCAAGCTACTCACCCAGTTCATCCTGTTGGAGCACTTTCATATCGCCAGCTTACAGTATTTCATCCGATTGCTTCAACAGAGACTTTATTATGGTATTATATCCCAAGGAGGCCTGTTTGCACCACCATTCATCCAGCACAACACCATTACCTCCAGTTTGTGGTAAGTGGTCAACAGTTCCAATTCATAGTACTACCCTTCATGGTCACAACAGAACCAAGGGCCTTTACCAAATGTCTTGTGGTTACGGTGGCCCACCTCAGGAAGGTGTGCGCCCATGACTTCCCTTATCTAGAAGACTGGCTGATCCAGAGCAGTGGCAAGAGGCAATGCCTATCACATACTCAGACAGCACTCTGCCTTTTGCACCATGTAGGATTTACACGGAATGTTAAGAAATCCCGTATGCACCCTCAGCAGCTCCATCTGTTCATAGGATCAGTCCTGAACACTGTCCGGGGAAGGCTTGCCCCAACCAACAATGGGTGAAGGCATTCCAACAACTGCTGCCTCTTTTACAGCCTACTCGCCTAATGTTGGTAAGAACTGTAACTAAAATGCTTGGAATGATGGGATCATGCATTGCAATTGTCCCACACATATGATTACATATGTGCACCCTCCAGCAGTGCCTCACCCAGTGGTCTCAAGCAGCGGGTCAGCTGGAAGATCTAGTGTTAATAAAGGTCACCACTCAATGTTCTCTACATTGGTGGAACACCAACAACCTATTATTAGGCAGGACTTTCCTGGACCCTCTTCCTCGGATGATCATTCCCACTGATGCATCGCTCAAAGGATGGGGTTCACATCTTGGTGACATCACTATACAAGGTACATAGAGTCCTCTATAGCAGAGCAGGCACATGAAGTACCTAGAACTGGTATCCAATTTCCTGGCGCTAAAAAAACTTTTATACAGTGGTTCAGGGCAAGGTAGTCTTTATAAAGTCAGAAAAACAGAGCACAAATTCTCTTCTGCTGTCTATCCTATCACAGCAGATTGGCACTGGCCAGTTCGTCACAACATACAGCTCCTAGCAAAACACTTCCCTGTAGTAGACAATGACTTTTTGGAACTGTTAAGCTGGTTGAATCAACAAGCCTATGAGTGTGAACTCCATCCTCAAGTTCTACAGCAGTACATTTGAGGGTGGGGAGTTAAACAATAGACCTCTACCACCCACGGAAACGCTAAATGCCCAAGCTTCGCCTCCAGGGTACTCACAGTCCACCAGCTGCGCACTATGGAGGACTGGTCACGGATATTTGCATATGCTTTACTACCTCTCCACTCATCCCATATGTTGTCAGGAAGATGAGACAAACTTCCATGATCCCCATTCCGGTGACTCCAACTTGGACCAGGCATCCACGGTACTCAGAGCAGTTAGAGATTTCCTTCTCCCCTCACAAGAACTTCCCCATCAGGCTGGACCTTCATCTTCAGGGGTTAATCAGACACCCCCATTGCAGGAAACTAAATCTAGCAACTTGGTGCCTGAGGTCTTAGAATTCAGGTGCCTAAAACTTTCAGAAGAGTGCATGGTTATTTTGTGTGAAGCACGTAGACCTACCTCATGTGTGCGCTATGTGGCCAAGTGGAAGAGATTTAGTCACTACTGTCTTGCCAATCAGTTTGAGCCTTTTAATGTAACTGTGCAAGATATCATCTCCTACCTTTTGCATTTACAAAAAGCAGGTCTGGCATATTCCTTTTTAGGCCTCCAGCTAGCAGCAGTAGCTTCAAATATGCACTGGAAGGAATGCTCTTTGTTTTTTAGAATTCCAATGTCAAAGCTTTTATTGGATGATCTTTAAAGGTTTATCCCCCTAGAACAGTTCTCAGAATTTTATTGTAGTTCTCAGTAGGCTCCTGGGACCACCTCTACATTAAGCACATTTCCATTTTCTTTCGTAGAAAGTAGACGTCTTGGTAGCTATTACTTCTTTAAGATGTGTTGATGAGTTACAGACACTCACTCTCTAGAAGCCCTTTATTTAGGTACTTAGCGAGACAGCGGTCCTTCGTACTAATCTAAAGTTTTTACCAAAAAGTGTTTTCTCATTTCTACTTGAACAAGACAATTGGGTTGCCTATTTTCTTCCCACAAACTGACTGGCTTGTGTAGATGGCTTTGCACACATTAGATGTGAAAAGAGCACTCATGTATTTTATTGACTGGTCAAAATCCTTCCGCAGCACTATTCGACTTTTTTGTTGCTATGTTATGTGAGCCATAAAAAGGTGAGTCAATTTCCAAAGCAGGTATTGCAAGATGGGTTGTGAGCTACATTTAAACCTAATATACAGTGACAAAGAGGGTGCTCTCATTACCCCCTAGATCACATTCTATGTGTAAGAAAGGGATTTAACATATGTGAGGCAGGAATGTTATCAACACAGCTCACGTTCACAAAACATTAGTGTAAATACACATTAGGAGGCCAGCCAGCTATGGTTAGAGAAACAGTATTAAGAACTTTATTTCAAACATCTGCCTCGCCTTCCCACTAGCCGCTGCATGAAGATTACTACTTTAATGTTGATGCAGAGCATGTGTACCTAGAGCCCCTCATGCTACAAAAAGAATATTGATATTGATAATTACTTGTAGAGCGCATGAATACCCAAAGGTGTCTTGGCGCTAAAAAAGAGCACTACCACCAATTCAAAAGTTGAAGGAGCATAACTAGAACCAACCAGATCCTAACGCCCGTTGGCAGAACTGGAAAAAAAGCCAGGTTTTAAACAGCTTTCTAAAACCCAGGAGATTTGTCAATTACCCGGGCAGGCTATTCCACAGTTGGGCTGACAGTAACATGAATCTTCTGCCTCCCCAGCTAGATTTCCTGAATTTACAAAACCCGATCAATCTGGCACTGGAGGATCTTAACGATCTACTAAGGATGTACCAGGCAAAATTGTCCTTGAAGTATTGTAGAGCAGCTCCATACAGAGCTTAATGAACAAGACAGAGGGCCTTGAACGTGATCCTGTCCCTTACTGTCAGCCAGTGTAGCTCATTTAACGTGTCCGAGACAGACTGAAATTTGAGTATCTTATTCAGAGGTCTGGCAGCTGCGTTTTGTAGGCATTGCAGTTTATTTAAAGAATACTGATGAATACCAAAATATAAGGCATTACTGTAGTCCAATCTGGACAAAATCAATGCCGTGACCAATGTTTTCTGTAATTCAAAAGGAATATACCTCAGGATTTTCTTAAACGTACGCAACAGATAAAAGCTGGAAGATACTAATTTATTTATTTGTGCATTAAAGGACAAACTTGCATCAAATAGTATACCTACATTTATCACAGTAGATGCTTGAGTAGGAGGAGGACCCAAGAATTGAGGGCACCAATCCTAATTCCATGTGGGTAGAATTTTTCCAAATAAGAGTTCGATACTTACCCTGTAAGCATCTGTTTGAAGTGTGTAGTGCTGTAGATGCAAATCCCCCTACCCAGAAGTGGGCAATAACACCATATGTTTATAATCTGCAGGACATATATATTTACTGAGAAACATTCTGCTGGATTCTCACCTTTACCCTGTTGTACAGTGCGCTTTGTAGAATAAGGGAGGAGGCCCTCTACATCCAGTGAGTCAAAGCTTCTTCAAAGAAAAACAACTTATAACGTGTACCAGACACTAGACGGCAGGGGTATGCAAAGCATGTGAATCTACACCATTACATGTTACAAACAGATACTTACATGGTAAGTAACATATTCCCTGTTTCACTCGACACCAGTGAAGGAATCTTAGTGCGGGGTTGTGTTTGTCTGTGCTGAGACTGATTTTAGCAGCCTACTTTTGTGTTCTTTACTATTTTGTTGAGTTGGAGTTTGAGTGCCTTTAGTGTGGCATTCACTTTTTGAAGGAAAGCTGCAATTGGTTCAGGTTCTTGTGTCTTTTTACTTGATCCATTACGGATAGTGCTGTGCTGATTGTACTGGCTAGGTGAATAGTGAACGTTTTTCAGGTGTGTTTACTGTGGGAACTCTTCTCCTGTGGGGTTTTCAGGCATTAGAAGCTCTCCCTAACCTGGTCTTATATTTCAGGTTTCCTGAGGGTTGTGCCCTGATTCAGCGATCTGCCTCGCTTGCGAAGGTAGATCCAGGTAATGATCTTGACACAGTTGAGGCAGGAGCGGTGGTTTTGTAAGGCTTGTGTTAAATGTTCACAAGTAACGATTGAAAAGCAGTGGTGACCAGGATGTCTACTCGATAAAGAATGAGTCTCTTTGAGATAGTCAACAGTTGTGTGTCACCTGGAATGATACCATCAGTTTGCCTGGTAGTACAGGGTCTTAGTTACTATGTAGAGATTTACGAATTTACCCTCCCGGGAAACTTTTTTTATTTCAGGTGAAATCTGATTGGTGCATCGCAGACGGAGTATGAGGTAAGCCCCATGATTCTGTGTACACTAGGGCCTGGCCAGCATCTTGTCTGCAAAGCCATGTTTGATGCCTTTGTAGTCGTTGATGTGGGAGAAGGCCACTGCGAAGGCAAGTAGAGTCTGTTGCAGCAGGAGCAACGGAGGCAGGATTCCAAGAAAATAATGCTTGTTTTGGTAAATCAATGAACTAGGACGGGAGACTGGTGTCAAGAGAAACTTTCAGTTTGCAAACCTTTTGGAAAGCAGTTGGTGAGGGGTCCATGGAAGGAGTCAGTTACAGGAGATTGCGTAGAGGTGTAGCAACATAGCAGCAGAATCTTTAAAGTAGAAATGGTTCTTATGAACTTGGCTGAGGTGCCATTGACACCCATCCATTCTCAACAAAGATTTATGAGCATTTTATTTCCAAGACAGCCACAATACAGAAGAGTCAGTGGTGGCTGAGTAGGTTCTGTTGTGTTTCATGAAAGTTGCCCAGGCTAGATGCATGCTCTGGTGCCTTCTCACCCTGTGCCTAGAGTTGTCCGGCTGCTTCTTCTCTTTAGCTGCTAATGAAATGAAAGGACGAGTTGTAGTTCCTTGGAATTTCCATTGATGTGCAGGGACCAGGCAGGTCCAGGTCTTTGGCTGGATACTGGGCCAGTAACAGCTTTGTGTTAAGAACCCTCTGTGTGGGGAATTTGCCTGCAGAATGTTAATCTTGGTTATGGCATCAGTTTAAGTGTTTCCCGTTTTTGTGTTTACTTTGGGTCCTTTTTATTTACTGGTGTGTTGAAACCAGGTTAGGGAGTACAGTTAGGATCCTGTCTAGTTTGATGATAACCTTGATGGCTGATAATTGCCATATTACAATTTTTAAATTAAACAAACAGGCAAGTCCTTTCTCAGTAGTTGTAATGTGTCTGGTGATTGTATTTTATTTCTGGGTTTTTATGGGCAAGCGCAAAGCTCTCCATCCATTCTGTAATCTCTCTTTGGGCTTCAAACCACGCCAATGTCATATCAGTCACTTACATTGGTTCGTGGGTTTGCCTTTTAAAATCCGCTTGCTTTTATTTGTGAAAGGCATGCATACATCATGCCTTTTCGGGTGTTTAGCCCACCTACTCAGCACCGGTAAACTACTAAAAACATACAAGGCTCCATGTTTTCAGCCTGGGGTCCGGACTACTTTATCTGTTTATTTTCCACGCAGCGCTATTGCGCTGCATTTTACAGACAGCAATCGTGCTGCGTTTTTTTTTCTTTACAACACTAATCGCTCTAACTCAAGCAAATGCGAGACCCGTTGCATTGAAAATGCTTGTTCAGCTTGCAGGCAGTTTAGCTTGCAAGTTATCTAAAGGATGGTGAGCCTGTTAAAAAAACCTCCATGCTGTGCCTTTCGATACCAGCAAGGCCGCCTCAGCCTTTCATTTTTTAGAGGTTGATAAGATGAGTGCTATTGAGCGGAATAACTTCATTTATTCTTTGAGCGCCCTGAAGCCGTTAAGTTTGTAGCGTATGATACTCTGTATAATTAGTCACTATTGTGGTGTTAAATCCACCAGTTTTGTTTTGGCTCCTAGGATGGTTCAGTGCAGTGTTCCGCTCACTTTGAAGACACCCTAGGTTGTCTGAAGGTTGTTTTAGAAATCATATTCTACATCCTAAGAGCAGCCTCATACATAGTCAAAGCTAAAGTGCTTTCTGTTTCATTTCACCCTTGTGTGGGTCTTTCATGCTGCAGTAGCTCTCTTTTGGTTTTGGGGGGTGTCATGACTTGGTGGGGCGTCTGTGACATCCAGTGCAATCAGCCTAGGTATCCTCTCTTCTCATCATGGAGACAGTGTGTATAGATACAACCCCATCCCTACCAGTGAGCTTTGGCTGTGGTGTGTGATACTAACCTGGGTGAGACCTGTGGGTGAATGTTTTGAACCCATTGGTGATCGGTGTCCCACCTGGGCTGCCACAAGTGTGGTTTGAAGAAGGGGTATTCACTCACTGTTTAAACTTGTGCATGGGTGAAGTTCCATCTTAATCAATGGAGGCAGCTCTGGAGTGCCCCTGTGCCTGTTCTTTATGGGCCTGCCTGTGAGCTGAGCTATATATGTGCACCGAGGAGGGAAATGAATGGGACATGTGCCCAGCTGAGATAGGCCAACATTTTTAATTCATCTTCATAGTGACTGAGAATGACAACTCGGCACACTGTGTATTTACCATCCTTTTGACAGCTGATACCTTGTTCCTGGGGCTTCAGGGCATTCTCTGGCTGGATGTCTGGGCAATAAGGTCTTCTTCCCAATTATATCCCTTCAATCCTTTCACTAAGTGGCCTTGTTGCTGTTTGGCCCAGTGCCATCAGTCTAAGTCATCCTCTTTGGTCCCCCATTAGTTGCATTGGTGTACTTTTGGACTTGGCTCATGAGTACTTTCTGCCCTCTATAGAGATTTACAGCTATTAAAGAGACTGGTAGGTGTTCATTTCTCTTAGCAGCGTTTCCATTGTGATTTGAGAGGAAAATAAATCGCAGGCATATTATGTGTAGGTGTTTTCATTTGTGAGAAGGCCAACCACAGCCTCCAAACACCATTTGGCCTGGGATTGGGAGCAGTGAGTCCACAGTCCAAACTTATCTCACAGTCTTGAATACCAATCTCAGCTGGTGGTTAGCATCTCAAATCCTCCTAAACAAAGCTTCCTTCCTGTTCCAGGATTCTACGGCTTCATATTCACCATCTGGTGTTGTCCCCTGATCCCTTTAAAGTTGATGATCATGGTCTTTGAATGATCAAGGGCTCCATATGACCTTTTCGGAGCAGGAATCGATGCTTATAGCTGTGAAGTCTTTCATTCATTCTTGAAGGAAGGAGAAGGGTGGTAAGGTGCAACAGCTACACTGCTGCCATGTTTTATGTCAGCAGGTAGTCAGACACATGCTCTCTCCAGTTGTGCGTACTAGTCAGTGGAACTATGTTAGTGGCACTTTTAAGAGGTTAGCCACCTTTTGACCACCCACCTGGCAGCACCATGGAGGTGGAATTACTGAGCAGATTGTTTTACTCCCTTCATGACCAGGAACTACTTAGGGAAGTGGTCGCCCATATCTTCCAGAGATAGGCATCCCTTGTTTTGGCCTGTTTGTTTGAACGGAAACATATCATGCCTCACGGAGCATGAAGTTTCTTATCCCTAGAAGGTGCATTTCTGAACAGCTTGAATGGTGGACTCTGGCACGACTTTACCTTTGTTCACAGAATTGTTCGTAAGCCACAGAGAAGCAAAGATGCCAGGTGATCCTGCTGGCTCCATATTGGCTTTTGTAATTTGATTTGTTGGAACTAAACCTTTTCTTGGTCCTTAAACCTCCTCAGAGTGGGTACCTTCTATCTCAGCAGGGGATGGAGGTGGTTGGTTTCCATCCTTCCCCTGAACTGCTGAGTTGGTGTGTGAGACACTAGTCTGTAGTCACCAAGGATTGTCCGGCAACAACTGAGACACCAAAGGAGGGGCGGTGTTAGAGCCAACACAGGTGTCTACGTTTTTGGGCAGTAGACTCTGGAAGTTACTTTTCTTTCCAGCAGTGCACAAACCCCATTTATTGTGAAATCTAAATATTGTGTTGCTGGGTTAGGTGCCTACACATGTATCGATGGACTCCAGTGAGTACAGACTGTCCAGTTTGTGATCATCTGTTGTGTTGCTGATTCTAGTATCCATTGAACCCAATGAGTGTAGACTGTCTAGTTTGGCATCTGACTGTTGTGTTGTTGGTCCTAGTCCATACGCTGCTTGTGCCCATGGCCCCCCGTGAGCATAAGTAAGTAGTTTGTGATCTGAATGTTGTGTTGACTATTCCTGCACCCGCGCTGCTTTTATTCATATCCTCCAGGAGTTTGACTGGTGTAATGAAAGCTGCAGTTTTGATTGCAGTCATTTCGGTATTCGAGGCGGGCGTGCTAAAAGTGATGTGGTCATGTCCCCTCATCATTTTATCTCCTGTCATCCTTTCACACTGTTATGTCAAGCAGATTGTATGTCTACACCCCTTCTTTTAGTGTCCTGCACCAGAAGATCAGACCCATCAGTCTGCCTGCAAGGGGGCAAGGGTGGTCTTCTCTTAAGGGATTCGTAACATCAAATTCCTTTAGGATTCTGAAACATTTAAAACACTTTTTTATTTTAGAAATCATACCACGTCATAGTCAGAGCTAAAGTCCTTTCATACCGCCTCTCTGTGGATGGCAGCTGTAAGGCTGCCCTGCGGGCCTCTCTAAAATGTTTTTGTAAATATCATTTGTTGGGCCAGTTCTTTTAATAAATGCTCATCTTGTTCAAGATTTACTGAAGACTTTTGTCTGGTCTGCAGGCAGTGCCCCAGTTTTGTCACATATTCTTTTGTGCTCATTCTATGAGTATGAAAAAATGTGAGGACTGACCGTCACTTGTTACTCACCATAGCAAGTATTGTTTGATGGTAGTTTCCCTGAGGCTTGCAAAATTATTAGTATGGACAGAAAATTGCAGTGAATTCTGGAAACTGGCAAGTGTGTGCAAGGGAGCAGGACCCAAAGGTGAGTGCGGTTACTAGGCACCCATGCGTCAGTTTTCTTAAAGTAACAGGCCTATGCTGATTATTCCTTGACCAAAGCCAAAGCTACAGAGGGCCACTTGTGCTCATTTGTGATGAGTTAATCTCAGTCTGGGCGCGTGGGACTATACATGAGACATGATATGCATGGATTGTATGGAGCTGTGTTTAGAAAAATCGTGTGAGGACCAACATGGGGTTTAAGTCTGTGCAGGACTTGTGCATGAATCTGCCCGTGTCTCCTGTGCATGATGAGGGCACCATCAGGACCTCTCCTAGAGGAGAAGTTTGAATGCACATGGGCAGGTCTCCTGACGTGCGTGCATCCAGAGGCCTACCACGTGCAGAATGCACCCGTGGCCGCATGGGAACATGGTAAACTGTGCCTCGGAAGACAAACACTTCTGACATAAACCTGTTATTTTTTCGATTCCTTCACAGACTCGCAAATTAGATGTATATTTCGAATACGAAGAAAGGTTGATGAGTAAAACCACGCTTGACAAGTCCCTGCTTGACATCATCTCGGACCCTGACGGTGAGTACTTCCAGGGAGTCCATTCTCGGAGGCCGCAGGATCACAGGCCGATACATCGATCAGTGTTGGGTGTCAGCATGTCTAGTATTTTAGCGGGTGTAAGAGGACAGTACTTACTGCAGGATTTCCTCAGGGTGACTTGACTGAAATATGTTGGAGTGGTGCAGTCAGTGAGATTAGAGAACAGTGCTCTGGTCTGAGGTTGAGAGTGAGGAACCAAGACAGCATCATCGATAATCGAAGTTCATTAAGTCATCCTCAGCTGACAAGCAGCTGGGATTTGAAAATGTTTTTTAATCGGCTTGCAAAATGTAAGGGGAGAATAAAAATGACTGGTGGTTTCTAGGGGTGAATTCCACCATTTTGGAGGTATAGGAGGACACTTGCTGTGCATTTTTTGATTTTCAGAGCAGAAGATTAACTAATAACTTTCTTGACCTAGTTTTTGTGCTTGGGCCCCCCGCTAGGGTCAGTGTCTCACTGAGGTACTGTAGCTGTTTCAGATGGAGCGTTTTGTAACATAATTTGCTGACTTTAAAAGGAGCCTTTTCCTCAAGTAGGAGACACTGGAGATTACTTAAGGGGTGATGTGATTGTGTTTTTTTTTTTTTTTTTTGCTTACAGTCATGAGCTTTGTTGCTGCTTTAGAGTTCACTTGAATGAAGTGATTGAAAATGTGGGTGAACCTGGCAAGAAGGACATGCTCCCTTTCTAGAACTAGTGCTTGTCTGAAATTCTGTAAATACCTATTTGTATAGATTGTTTTTTCTGAATAAATCAGGTTGTCAGCCTTTTATGTGATATTGGTGGCATGGCCTGTTGGTTCAACTTTTTGTCAACGGTGAGAAAACCCTAGCGTGGTCGTATTGTCACAATCCCTTAAGCCTACCTGGGTGTTTTCTGCCTTTTGATGAATGTGAATTTCCTTGTCCTCTGAAAACGGTGATCCCAGCGGCTCCATTTATCGATTTGATAGTGGAGGGTAAGATTGATTCCTGCCGTACCCCACAAAACTGAGGAAGGACTGCAGATCTTAGAGTCTCCTGGCGACTAATACTGGTGAAGGATAGAAAGACCTGGATCGAGACCCCTCTGTCCCCCCACCCCATTGGGTTTGAAATGGGACGCAATAAGGTGCATGGTTGACCCTATCGGAGGCCACTGGTGAGTGACGTACGCACATGGGATGCAGGCCATCCATCTTGAGTGTACACAGAGCTTCATGGAGCACCTGAACAGTGGATGTCTCCTCAGTGCCTCTAGGTCTAAAGCCGAACCGATAGCAGCATAAAGGTTCATGGCGAGAGGCATACTCCTGGCTTTGGTGAACACAGCCTGCTCGATCATTTTTGTAAATATAGAGGCAAAGATGTCTTTGATTGAATATATTTCCTTGCTCTTTATTGGATAAATAGTGGGTATGTCACTGAAAGTGAGCCTCTTTTGTTTCATGTGTCAGAGATGAATTGACATGTTTTAGGATGGTGTGAGTGACTGCTGCAGTTCGTTCTTTCAGCTCTTTGGCACTGATAGCATCTGCATAGGGGGTGGGTTTGATGTTTGTGATGATGCTACCTTTTGCCTGTATGTTTCAATGCGACCAGGTACAGACTTCCTTTTTAATTGGTGATGTTGTTATCGTTTTGTCAGCTGTGGATAATTACTTTTTCAGCAGTACTTTATCAGTCCTCAAGTCCTGAACAGAATTTTCTTCCCAAACATTTACGGCGGAGGGTAAAGTTTAGCCAGCTTTCCTGTCCCTGAAGGAGTCATTGGAGCTGGGCCTCAGAAACCTCGAATAATTTGATCCTTCTTTGGGTTTTGGCATCAATCTACATTCAGAGCGTTGCCTTGGAGACCAGCAACAACACAAGAGATGTGTCGAATTCATTCAGGCACTGGGAAATCTACCCGGAGCAAAGGAATTCAGTGAGGCTCACACTCTCATCCTACCAAGGTCAAGAGGTTTTACGGAGTGGGACCTGGGGAGGAGTGTATGCTGACTGTCATTCCCATCATGGACACAAACCGCTCTCCCAAAGGAAAGGCAGCATCCCGTGTAGCATGTAAACCGAGTCAGAGCAGGCCCCAGAAATTCACTAAGTTAGCAGTGAACCTTTCAAATATAGCACACTTTCACCCCTCACACCATTCAGCAAAGGTGTGAAAGTCTGTCTCACATGCACATACACGAGCACACACAGGAGAATGCATGCACATATCCCATCACCCCTTTCTCTCTTCATACAGCTTCACATTTGTCTAACATGGTGAAGGCCCTCGATGGGCTGTAACCAAGGAAAGCTCCTAGTCATTCCCCGACCTGTCAGGATGAACATGAGGATGCTGCAAACAATTAGCGAGTCGCAGAGATACAGCAGAAAGGGAACCAGATACAGGGGTGATTTTTTAAAAATATTGGAAATAGTTAATTTTGAAACTTCTTGAGCACTAACAGTGCACTGGTCACACCTGGTGCATAAAGATAACTTTGCCAGAAATCTATCAAATCGTTGTGAGAAATAGTACACTTGGTGCATATTTCGCATGTAACATTGGTCACACAGGGTATCGTTTTGAAGGCCACTTAATGAGGGATTTTTTGATGGCATCCATTTTTATTGACGTTGTGGGAAAGTATTTATTTTAAAGCAGACATGCCAGCAACATTTACCAGAAATGGAAAGACCTTAAATACACAACTTTACTTGGAGGCTGTCGGCATCATTCTAGGATAGGTTTTAAAATGTGCTTGTTAAACTTTGTACCGGGAAATACAAAAACCTCCATTCCGAGAAAGAGGCCAACTGGCTATTCCATGGATAGGGACGTGTAAGCTCTGATCTACTCCAGACCCAAAGCACCAGCTCATGGAGATTACAGGTTTAGCAGACAAGTTGCTGCTCTCGCAGTATTCCAGTAGGGGGCAGTACTCCTGATCTCAATGTCTGCACCATTTAAGGTAGGCACTGCCGCTGTCACATTGTGTCTGTGTGCCTTACGGAGTCTCTGTGTTAAGTACACGAGGTGCGGGTAGCACTGCCGCGGTCACATTGTGTCTGTGTGCCTGACGGAGTCTCTGTGTTAAGTCCACGAGGTGCAGGTGGCACTGCTGCTGTCACATTGTGTCTGTGTGCCTTACGGAGTCTCTGTGTTAAGTACACGAGGTGCGGGTAGCACTGCCGCTGTCACATTGTGTCTGTGTGCCTTACGGAGTCTCTGTGTTAAGTACACGAGGTGCGGGTAGCACTGCCGCTGTCGCATTGTTTCTGTGTGCCTTACGGAGTCTCTGTGTTAAGTACACGAGGTGCGGGTAGCACTGCCGCTGTCACATTGTGTCTGTGTGCCTTACGGAGTCTCTGTGTTAAGTACACGAGGTGCGGGTAGCACTGCCGCTGTCGCATTGTTTCTGTGTGCCTTACGGAGTCTCTGTGTTAAGTACACGAGGTGCGGGTAGCACTGCCGCTGTCGCATTGTTTCTGTGTGCCTTACGGAGTCTCTGTGTTAAGTACACGAGGTGCGGGTAGCACTGCCGCTGTCGCATTGTTTCTGTGTGCCTTACGGAGTCTCTGTGTTAAGTACACGAGGTGCGGGTAGCACTGCCGCTGTCACATTGTGTCTGTGTGCCTTACGGAGTCTCTGTGTTAAGTACACGAGGTGCGGGTAGCACTGCCGCGGTCACATTGTGTCTGTGTGCCTGACCGAGTCTCTGTGTTAAGTACACGAGGTGCAGGTAGCACTGCCGAGGTCACATTGTGTCTGTGTGCCTGACGGAGTCTCTGTGTTAAGTACACGAGGTGCAGGTGGCACTGCTGCTGTCACATTGTGTCTGTGTGCCTTACGAAGTCTCTGTGTTGAGTACACGAGGTGCGGGTAGCACTGCTGCTGTCACATTGTGTCTGTGTGCCTTACGGAGTCTCTGTGTTAAGTACACGAGGTGCGGGTAGCACTGCCGCTGTCACATTGTTTCTGTGTGCCTTACGGAGTCTCTGTGTTAAGTACACAAGGTGCAGGCAGCACTGCTGCTGTCACATTGTGTCTGTGTGCCTTACGGAGTCTCTGTGTTGAGTACACAAGGTGCAGGCGGCACTGCCGCTGTCACATTGTGTCTGTGTGCCTTACGGAGTCTCTGTGTTAAGTACACGAGGTGCAGGTGGCACTGCTGCTGTCACATTGTGTCTGTGTGCCTTACGGAGTCTCTGTGTTAAGTACACGAGGTGCGGGTAGCACTGCTGCTGTCGCATTGTTTCCGTGTGCCTTACGGAGTCTCTGTGTTAAGTACACAAGGTGCAGGCAGCACTGCTGCTGTCACATTGTGTCTGTGTGCCTTACGGAGTCTCTGTGTTAAGTACACGAGGTGCGGGTAGCACTGCTGCGGTCACATTGTGTCTGTGTGCCTGACGGAGTCTCTGTGTTAAGTACACGAGGTGCAGGTGGCACTGCCGCTGTCACATTGTGTCTGTGTGCCTTACGGAGTCTCTGTGTTGAGTACACAAGGTGCAGGCGGCACTGCTGCTGTCACATTGTGTCTGTGTGCCTTACGGAGTCTCTGTGTTAAGTACACAAGGTGCAAGTGGCACTGCTGCTGTCACATTGTGTCTGTGTGCCTGACGCAGTCTCTGTGTTAAGTACACGAGGTGCGGGTAGCACTGCTGCTGTCACATTGTGTCTGTGTGCCTTACGGAGTCTCTGTGTTAAGTACACAAGGTGCAGGTGGCACTGCTGCTGTCACATTGTGTCTGTGTGCCTGACGCAGTCTCTGTGTTAAGTACACGAGGTGCGGGTAGCACTGCTGCTGTCACATTGTTTCTGTGTGCCTGACGCAGTCTCTGTGTTAAGTACACGAGGTGCGGGTAGCACTGCTGCTGTCCCATTGTGTCTGTGTGCCTGACGCAGTCACCGTGTTAAGTACACAAGGTGCAGGTAGCACTGCTGCTCTTACATTGTTTCTGTGTTCCTCACGCGTCACCATATTAAGTCCACGAGGTGCGGGTAGCACTGCTGCTGGCACATTGTTTCTGTGTGCCTGATGCAGTCTCCGTGTTAAGTACATGAAGTGCAGGTAACCCTGCTGCTGTTGCATTGTTTCTGTGTGCCTGACACAGTCACTGTGTTAAGTACACGAAGTGCAGGTAGCCCTGCTGCTGTCGCATTGTTTCTGTGTGCCTGATGCAGTCTCTGTGTTAAGTCCACGAGTTGCGGGTAGCACTGCTGCTGGCACATTGTTTCTGTGTGGCTGTTGCAGGTACCACTGCTGCTGTCGCATTGTTTCTGTGTGCCTGACGCGTGACCATATCAAGTACACGAGGTGCACGTAGTACTGCTGCTGTCACATTGTTTCTGTTTGCCTGTCGCAGTCACTGTGTTAAGTAAACGAGGTGCGGGTAGCACTGCTCATGTCACATTGTTTCTGTGTGCCTGCCACAGTCACCATCTTAAGTACACAAGGTGTAGGTAGCCATGCTGCTGTTACATTGTTTCTGTGTGCCTGTTGCAGGTAGCACTGCTGCTGTGACATTGTTTCTGTGTGCCTGACGCAGTCACCATGTTAAGTACACGAGATGCAGGTAGCCATGCTGCTGTTACATTGTTTCTGTGTGCCTGTTGCAGGTAGCACTGCTGCTGTGACATTGTTTCTGTGTGCCTGACGCAGTCACCATGTTAAGTACACGAGGTACAGGTAGCACTGCTGCTGTCACATTGTTTCTGTGTGCCTGTTGCAGGTGGCACTGCTGCTGTCACATTGTTTCTGTGTGCCTGACGCAGTCACCGTGTTAAGTACACGAGGTGCAGGTAGCCATGCTGCTATTACATTGTTTCTGTGTGCCTGTTGCAGGGAGCCCTGCTGCTCTCGCATTGTTTCTGTGTGCCTGACGCAGTCACCGTGTTAAGTACACGAGGTGCAAGTAGCCATGCTGCTATTACATTGTTTCTGTGTGCCTGTTGCAGGGAGCCCTGCTGCTCTCGCATTGTTTCTGTGTGCCTGACGCAGTCACCGTGTTAAGTACACGAGGTGCAAGTAGCCATGCTGCTATTACATTGTTTCTGTGTGCCTGATGCAGTCACCGTGTTAAGTACACGAGGTGTGGGTAGCACGGCTGCTGTCACATTGTTTCTGTGTGCCTGACGCAGTCACCATGTTCAGTAAACGAGGTGCGGGAAGCACTGCTGCTGTCACATTGTTTCTGTGTGCCTGACGCATCACCATATTAAGTACACAAGGTGCAGGTAGCACTGCTGCTGTCACATTGAATCTGTGTGCCTGTTGCAGGTAGCACTGCCGCTGTCGTATTGTTGATTTGTGCCTGACACAGTCACTGTGTTAAGTACACGAAGTGCAGGTAGCACTGCTGCTGTCGCATTGTTTCTGTGTGCCTGATGCAGTCTCTGTGTTAATTAGACGAGGTGCAGGTAGCACTGCTGCTGTCACATTGTTTCTGTGTGCCTGCTGCAGTCAGTGTGTTAAGTACACGAAGTGCAGGGAGCCCTGCTGCTGTCCCATTGTGTCTGTGTGCCTGATGCAGCCTCCGTTTTAAGTACACGAGGTGCGGGAAGCACTGCTGCTGTCGCATTGTTTCTGCGTGCCCGACGCAGTCTCAGTGTTAAGTACACGAGGTGCAGGTGGCACTGCTGCTGTCGCATTGTTTCTGTGTGCCCGACGCAGTCGCCTTGTTAAGTACACGAGGTGCGGGTAGCACTGCTGCTATCACATTGTGTCTGTGTGGCTGACGCAGTCACTGTGTTAAGTACACAAGGTGCATGTAGCCATGCTGCTGTGACATTGTTTCTGTGTGCCTGTTGCAGGTAGCACTGCTGCTGTGACATTGTTTCTGTGTGCCTGACGCAGTCACCATGTTAAGTACACGAGGTGCAGGTAGCACTGCTGCTATCACATTGTGTCTGTGTGCCTGACGCAGTCACTGTGTTAAGTACACGAGGTGCAGGTAGTCCTGCTGCTCTCACATTGTTTCTGTGTGTGTGATGGAGTCTGTGTTAAGTACATGAGGTGCGGGTAGTACTGCTGCTGTCACATTGTTTCTGTGTACCCGACGCAGCCTCTGTGTTAAGTATACGAGGTGCAGGTAGCACTGCTGCTGAAACATTGTTTCTGTGTCCCTTCTCAGCTGGAGTGACTATGTTGTCCGTTGTATAAAGAAGTCTCTTGTCTTCTGCAGCCTTGGCTTTAGATGCTTGTAGTGGTGTATTATACTGGTCAGCTGCCAATTGTCAAACTTCTTCAGTTCTTGGAAGTGTGGATAAAGCACCTCCACGCTGAAAAGCAAACTCTACCAAGCACCCTTCATGCATTGGGGCACCTTTTCATGTTCAAAACAACCCTCATCTACCTCTGGGCATCCTTCCCCCTGCCCCCTTGCTTACCGTAGGTGTGATGTGGGGCTTTCTGCCCAGGAGGACAGGTCTGTGCGGTGGGCTGGCTCCTTTGCCCACTGGAAAACAGTGTGAGCTCTGTATTAAGATTTTATGGTGAGTAGAGGAATAAGAACTGGACGAGATCCAGCGTGAAGCATCAGTTTTACAGAAGCTAGCTTGTTTCATTTAGGTCAGCTCCGTGATCGCCCAAATCTTAAAAGGTCTACGTTTCCGTTCCGCTGGTTGTTCATGGATCTTGCCCGATATGTGAATTATGGAATTAATCAGTTTCCTGCACCAGTTAATTGATAAATTATGTGGAAGTGTATCCCCTTGCTTAGAGAGATTTTTAGGCCGACTGAGTAATTGAAAAGAAGTGGGTTTGTACTGTTTAGTGATTAGCTGATGGTTTTTGTAGATGATCACAAGACCATCCCTCAAAACAAAATTCTCAGTCAACTATTTTCAAGTATGTCTGTGTGAAACAGAGGTGTAAAGTGAACCATGACTTTGTAATAAATGTGAGGCCAGGGCAGTAGGGAAAATACAAATTTAAATGCCCTGTCTGGTCCTGAGAAATGGGGATGCTCAGAACTTCTCCATATGAGGTACGGCGGTCGCCGCTGACGAGATGCCAGTTATTTCAGCAACTAGAACTACTGGTCTCCCTGTTCTGCCTGTCACTGTTGGCCTTTGGCGCCTTGGGCTAGATGTCTCTGAAAACCCACTTACCCAAAGGAAGGACCATTGCAGTAATTGACTTCTGACCTTCTGACCCCATTGCCCCTCACCTTAACTGAAAAGCATGAACTCCAAACATACAGGTATGTTATGCAGTATGTGCTAAACTATCTTTACATTGTGATCAGTTGTGTTTGACCAACCACTCACCCGGCTGCTCTTATACCACCTTCTAATATGAACTGTAGTTCTTCAGTAAACGTTGCAAGCATGGGCTCTTCCATAGGTGCACGGAGTGTGGTATTGTATCCCCAGCCTCGAAAGAACCCCTTCCACCACAGCTAAGACCCTGCATCCTGCAGCTGCGTGAGCGATGCCAGCGCCCCAGACACTCTGCCACCTTTCTAAAGCTAGCCAGTATTTGTGGCTGCAGGCCGCTGTTCTGTTTCATGTTCTTGTTTTAGAAGAACATATGTCTGCGCCTTAATCCAGATCCTTGATGTTGGTCCACCGCCTAGGTATGTTAATGTAATAGCTGTCTCTTTGCTCAGAAACTCACACCCACACTCAGACTGCCAGAGGCCACTGTTTAATGTGCCGGTGAGTGGGCAGCAGATTTGGATGGGGCCTTCTGAACACTTGCTGTAAGACAAGACGGAGGGCGTCACAGCCCTTTCTTCGCTCCCACAGATGCTTTTTGCCCTGGTAGGATCGATCAGAGTCCGCTTTGTTCTTCTCCTTTAAAAAACAAAATGGGAGCAGTTGTCTCAGACTCTTTGTGTACTTTTGTATTTGTAGATATTCCAGTTACAGAGATGCCAGATGGAGGATGGGAGAGGACGTGTGGCAGACCTGTACTGGTTCAACCCAGCTCATGGCAAATAAACATTGTAACCTTGTTATGGTCACATATCCCAGGAAGATACCTGGAGTAAAAGATGGAGTTGTGTTTATATGGCCAGAAGGATGCACATGTGGTCACAGGCTAGACTTCCTAAAGCTCACCTTTCTTTAGGTTGATAAAATATGTATCACTGAAATAGGTATTAAGGAGAAATTACCCACAGTGGGGTGCAATTTATGATGAGTGGAAGCAGGGTGGAACTCTTCAATAAGATGGCTGGGATTGGGGCTGCTTAGAGAAAGAAGATGGCTTGAGGAGAGAGCTGGATGTAAACATAGGAAGGACCCTGCGGGGGAGGCGGAGATCTGGACAAGAACGCGAGTGGTCTTTCAAGGCCTTAGAATTTATGGAGAGTTATTTTTGAACTGCTTCATAGATCACAGCTTTACATGCCTAAGAAGTTGGAAACTACAAGAAAGCACATAAATAAGCTACGGGAATTATGAATGGCAGGGACGCTGGTTAATATGAGACATTTAGTATCCTTGGCAGCCATCAACATGAGAGCACATTATGTGTCGCAATCAATTGGCTTATCTAACCTGACAGCTCATCAGACATTCTGGTAAACAGCTGCAATTCTTGCTACAGCACCAATATTCCAGCACTCATGAAGAACACTCACCTCAAAGCACCCAATGGAATACAACCATCACAACACGCCCGTTGAGAACACATCCACAATAAAAGGCCTGCCTGGACACACCAATGGGAAGACTCCCTCCTTGAGACATGCATGGCAACTCACCAATCTCAGCACTCTTGAGAACACACCCAAAGAGAATGCACCAATGGGGATACACCCATGAGAACAAACCCACCACACCCATGGCAACTCACCAATTTCAACACTCTTGAGAACACACCCACCTCGACACACCCAAAGAGAATGCACCAATGGGTACACACCCATGGGAACGAACAAACCCACCACACCCATGGAAATGCTCCTCCTTTGACATGTCCATCTGCACACACTAAAGTAGCTGCAGATATCTGGTCACACCTGTGTAATCACACCTACAGGGGCATACCCACCAGGACAACCATAAAAACATTTACATCTGGCCTCCGTCACATGAATGCACCCACTCATCCGAATGGATGTCAAGGTTTATAACCTGGAATACACTACAAGAAAGGGAGAACTTGTACTGAAGCTTTTAAAAGTTAAGAAAGCAAGACCAGCAGGTATATGTTCATAATGCAAACAGCCAATCTGTGAAAGACCCCTTGTGAGAAGCTGGCTGTTAGGCTGGAGCTGAAAATGTGCTAGAGGTTCAACATGTTTCATGCTGCATTCCCATCCGGAGGTTCACCTGCAGCGGAGAAACAGAAGGCCCTTTCAACTACCTGTGACTTACTAAGCTGCTAAGAGAGGCAGAAAAGTCTGAGCACTACAAAGTTAAACTAGAAGTACATAACGGCTCAGACAGATGAGATACAAATTAAAGTGATTTGTTGATAAACGTTACGAAAACAGATACAGAAAATGACTCTCAGCCTTTCTTTTAATGACAATTGATTCAACTGTTCTTGGAGAAATCAATAGAAATGTACTGATGTCATTGGCGAAGAGTTAAAAAAAATGCCAAACTTCCTTTTCAGTATGTCTTGGCGTACAAGGTGCAGTATTTAATCCAAAGTAAACCTATTTGGCTGACTTCCTGGCATAGACAGGCTGAATTATTTGTGGATCACAGTGGCCAGGTTAACTCTTGTCTGAAGTGTTACCTTCAAAAACCTAGTAAGTCCTCTGGAGTGTAGTCTCTTTCAGTAATTGCTACATTTTAGTTTCCAAGCCCACAGTTTTTAAAACATCAAACCCCCTTGTTTATTGAACTCATCTGCCTGCCCTCAAAAAGTGTCTTACCAGAAAGGATGCGTCTTATCCCTTTCTGTTGTGCTACAATCTTCAGGGTTTGCCCAAAAAGGAAAGGCAAGCCTTGCAATCAGTCTGCTTGGAGCCTTTATAGCTGCTAAACCATATGCACGGTAAAACTGTTCTTTTCTATTAAAACCTGTCGGAATGATCGTAAATACTCCTTTTGTCAGAAACTTGTGATTTGCAAGGCACAGTATATATCAAGGAGTATTTCTAACTATATATATATTCAGTCAATGAGTTATAATAAAAAAATATTGGGTAGCTGTTGATGTGAATCTAAAACAATGCAAAGCAAAATCCGCTTGGCAGTAAAGTTTTAGGTAGTCTTAAAGTACCTTCCTCCTTCGGCAAAAAGAGTTGTTGAAGGGTGAGTGCATAAGTGCCTGTTAGCCCAAAAAAGGCTGTTAATCTGTGTAATAAATTTTGTAAATATGTTACAAGGAAGGGTTAAGGAAAAAAATGGTAATACTGACAATTTAATTTAAAGCTATCCGACCCATGATTGTTAGCGGGAGGCTACTCCAAATTTTACATAATTAACTTTCTTGAAAAGTGAGGTACAATTAAGATGATAGAGATCATTATAACTTTCGGACACGTATATACACATATAATATTGGGGCCCCACAAGTAACCATTAACTATCATCATTTTAGTTTTTTGAAAAGTGACCATGTATTCTCCCAGTGACGTAAATTATGTGGGCTGATCATTGTGCTCATCTGCATGAATTGTCATTTTGAGGATGATTCTATCTGGGGCACTGTTTGGAGGCTATTTTGAAACGCTGGGTCAAGTGGTAAAATAACTAATTTAAAGAGGGTCAGAGACATTGAGCACCACTGCTGTGTACATCTTGTACTAGATTTAGTGCTCACCCAATGCACTTTTATTAGTACCTGTGAGTGGGAGGCAATATAAAGATATGCCCGTAACCTTTTGAGCTTGAGATAAAGAGCTACCGGACCAAAGTAATCCTTGTGGCTCTGGACTGGTCATGAAGTGTATGGTATCCTCAGCTCCTGAACATAGCCACGGATCCTCCGATCAGACTGCCCGTTCGGGAGGATCTTCTGTCGCAGCAGCAGCTGACAGCATGCTTCTTGCATGGAAAATGAGCAGCAGCAGTTGACAGCTTTCGACCTTCCGGATGAAATCTGCAATGTTATCTTGGCAGCCAGGCGTCACTCCACCCAAACTGTATACGCCTCTCGTTGGCACAAATTTGTGGCATGGTGTACCAACAAGTCTGTTGATCCCTTTTCTGCACCCCTGTCTGAGGTTCTACTGTTCATCCTCTCTATTGCCCAGCAGGGCTCTGCTTTGGGCAGCCTTAAAGACCACTTATCTGCCATATCAGCCTTTCTCAGATTGCCAGGTCAACTTTCCTTGTTCAAGTATCCCATTGTTGGGAGGTTCCTTAAGGGACTCACCCATTTGTTCCTATCTACCACGAAAGACTCCATGATCTGGAGCGTTGGCGTTCTACCTCAGTCGTACCAAAGATTTCCGGGTGGACAAACAACTCTTTATAGGATATATGGGTGTGAAGAAAAGGCAGGTGGTGCAGAAGCAGACTCTGTCACGATGGGTGGTGGTCTGCATCAAGATGTACTATGCCTTGGCAAAGAAGCAACCCCTTGATGGTTTGTGTGCTCATTTCACCAGAGCAACTGCTGCCACCACTGCGTTAGCATGCAGAGTTCCTGGCCTGGACATCTGCCACGCAGCAACGTGGGCATCCCTGCACACATTCACTAAGCATTGCTGCCTGGACTGCCAGGTCCACAG
Source organism: Pleurodeles waltl (assembly GCF_031143425.1). Taxonomy (NCBI): domain Eukaryota; kingdom Metazoa; phylum Chordata; class Amphibia; order Caudata; family Salamandridae; genus Pleurodeles; species Pleurodeles waltl. The sequence continues at coordinate 1,172,518,289 of NC_090448.1, forward strand.
AGACAACTACTTTGGCCTTTGGGTCCTGGTGGACTTTCTAGCATGATCTTGGTTCGCAGCCCACCGCCGAGGATGGTATTGCTTGGGTATATATTCTAAGTTAAGGAATCTCCAACTGGAAGTCACTATCAGATGAAGAAGTTACTTACCTTCGGTAACTAGTTATCTGGCGGAGACATATTCTAGCTGCAGTTTCCTTACCGACCTCCCCATCCTCCCTGCACTGCAAACTGATCTAGGGACAGGGATTCCCTTTTCAGGGCCCTAGTTCTGGTGCACCATTCTCAATGTTCTTCATGGCTCCCACTACTGGTATGGAATGTCGTGAAACTGACGTCAGCACGCGGGGTGGCACCTATATACCACTGCAACATCATCACGGTGACCACGACGCCAACGATGGGTGCGGAGTGGGCCGACGCCACCGGACGGCGCACAAGGGTACTGCTTGAAGAAAAATATCCGGATCCAGTCTAATGCCTGGGGGAAATGCTAAGGTAAGGAATCTGCAACTAGTATATGTCTCTACCAGATAATTTGTTACCAAAGGTAAGTAACTTGTTCAACTAAGTCAAAAGCTTCAAGAATAATAAAAAAAAGATTCCCAGCTCACAAGGTCAAAAGCTTTCATAGGATGGAGCAACAGTACCACTGCTAAAAAGTGCTTCTGTGAAAAAATACCTATATATTCAATCAGATAACCGTGTTTGCTTACATTTAACCTCCTGGAATTGCTAGCATTCGGACCTCTGTGGATGATGGAGATATGAAGATGGTATCCTCTCAGCTGACGTTTTTGGCCCCGTGGCAGACTTCCGGGCCACGCCACTCTCCTACGTGCCAGTCCGAGCACCAGGTCAATAACTCGATTCCCCACCTTTTTTGGGAGAGGCCTATCAAAGATTCCCAGTAAGCAGACAGACGGGCCATAGTCCATCTGCCTGTCCAGAGTGTGATTGAGGTGATTGATCACCTCCGTCCAGAAGCACTACAAGTCCTGGCATCCCCAAGTCATATGGCAGAAGTCAGCCTCACCCAGCCTACACCGGGGGCATGCCCCTGATGTTGTGCTGTGTATCCGGTTGATTCTGTGCAGAGTAAGGTATGTCCTATGTATGTAATTATACTGTATATACTTCAAGCGGGTGTTGCGAGAGATTTTGTATGGGTAGGCCAAGATCTGAGTCCACTCAGCGTCCGTCAACTGTCTCCCTAGGTCTGTTTCCCACCTACCCCTCAGTCCCCCAAGGAGCTCTGCATGTGGGGGAGCAACCTAGTCGCTAGTGTCTTGCTCTGCACCTTGATGTCAGTGTTGAACATAGAGAGGGGGCGGTAATCAGCCACTGTCATGCCCCTCCGCTTACCCTTGGGAAGCAGGATCACTAGAGCCTCCCTAGTCGATGGTGGTAATTTACCCATCTCATAAGCCTCTGTGTATAGCTCTACCATCCGGGTTATCAGTATCCCGGCAAACCTCTGATAGAACTCCGGTGGAAGTCCATCAGTACCCGGTGTTTTCCCCACTGCCTGTGCTGAGATGGCAGTTCCCACCCGCCTCCTGTTCATCCATTCGTGCCCCCAGCTCCTCCCCATTCCGAGACCGTCACCAACTGCATGCCCTCCAGGTAAGTCCGGAGAGAGTCCAGATCCACCTCCTCTGGCGTGCCATACAGGCTTTTGTAGTAAGACTGAAACTCTTCATTGCTATCTGTTGGAGAGTATAGTGGAGTCTCGGTTCGAGATGTCAATTGGGTAATCGGCGTGCCCCTGCTCTCTGGCCTGACCAGCCATGCCAGTAACCTCTTGGCCCTTCCCTCCTCTGCATGCAGGCTGCCCAAGTATGTCTTGTAGTCGTGGCATCGGAGGCACTCTAGGGTTTCAATGTGGGCTTCGCATGCCTCCGCCAGCTGCATCTCGGCCCCTTTGTCCGTCCCCAGCCTCAACTGCCACCTGTGTAACTCAGTCTCCAAGCGGGTAAGGTCCGATTCTAGCTCCTTCCTGATCCCCACTGTGTGCCCAATGCAATATCCACTTATAACGACCTTCAGGGCCTCCCATTCCGTTCCCCTAGAGGAGGCCGACTCCCTGTTCAGGGAAAAATAGTCCTTCAGTTTAGTGGTTAGTGCAGTATGGAAGATCTCATCTTCCAGAGCTTTGGGATACAGTTGCCATGTTGGGGTCAGGGCTCCCTTCTCCCCCCAGTGTCAGCAGTAGTGGGCTATGGTCAGAAAACGCCCTACCTAAGTACTCCGTATGTAGAACGTCATTTATGAGTGTCGTGGAGCAGAACATGTGGTCTATCCTCGTGTGTACTTGGTGGAGAGATGAGTAGTGCAAGTATTCCCTACTGTGGGGATGCTGGGTCTGCCATGCCCCAGTGATCTAGCCATTGTTCCATGCCTTTTGCTACTCTGAGTGCAGCAGCTCCCGATAGCGGTGGGGAAGAGCAGTCTCTGTCTGGGTCAAAGACACTATCGTAATCCCCTCCCAGCAAGTAGGCCCCCTCAGGAAATCACGCAAGTCGGGCCGTCAAGGTCTGCCAGAAATGATTCTGGTCTTGGATAGGAGCATATACGCTCCCCAGTACTATTGATCTGGAGTTAAGGGGTCCCTCCACAAGGGCATACCGCCCTTCTTTGTCCACGTCAATTGTGTTGGGCTCAAAGGGCACCCACATCAGGGTGCCCTGTGCATATGCCGAGTAGGTATATCGCTACCCCCGCCAGCGCCTCTGGAGGCTATATGCCTCTGACTTCGTGAGATGGGTCTCCTGTAGGAGTGCCACCTGGACCCCCCTCCGTTTCATGTAGGTCAGTATGTTGTGCCGATTTAGTGTGGTCCCCATTCCTCGGATGTTCTAACACATCAATTTAATAGGTGTGTCACTGTTCAGCATTTTGTTTTGTGGGTAGCAATGTCCACAGGAACCCCCTCCCTCGCCATCAACCCCACACCTGTTGTATATCTGGGCCATAACAGGAGGAAGAAAAAAATAAAAGGAACCAAATACAACTCCAAACTCCCTGACCCCAGAGCAGTCCAGCAGCGGCCGACCACCCTTACTGGTGGAACCAAACGTCTACAGTCTCTCATCGTCACCCTCCTGGAGCATTCCATGGCGAATAAAGGGGGAAGATGTCTAGATGCTCTTTATAGTCCTCCAAGCTGAATCGGACCGACCCTGTGTAGTTACATGCCGCCTCTCCAGCCGGGGACGGTCAGCAGACCGAGGAAGGACCCCCAAAAAGTATTAGATTAAGTCTTCCGCCGTCTGGGGCGTAACCCGGAGCAGTCCCTCATTCACACAGCCAACAGATTCGAGGTCAGAAGTGTCCTCCGTTTCACGGATGTCAGACGAGCAGACCCTATCTCTGTCTGAGGCCGGCGACTCCGTCACTGATGCCGCTGTCTGAATTGCCGCTCGCTGTTCCTGGGTTACTTGAAGTTGCGTGGGTCGTCTCAAGCAGTCAACGGCAGGTCCGCCCTTAGAGCGGCGCCTCTCCCGCCGAAGGCCAGGTGCCCCATGTGCATCCTCAGCACAATCAAGTTTGCCACCTTTGTGGGACTCTAACCATTCCCTTGCTTCCTCCGACATTTGGCAAAAGTGCGTCTTGCCGCCCCCCATTATCTTCAGCTTAGAGGGGAACAACAGCGCATAACGTATCCCCTCCCCCCACAATGCCTTCTTTATTGTCAGCTAGGAAGCCCGCTTTGACTGTACTGCAGCTGTGTAATCAGGGAACATATTGACTTTACTGTTCTCCACCGTAAAGGGGCCCGCCTCTCTTGCTCTCTGTAACCGAATGTCTCGGTCCCTGTAGTGTAGCAGTTTTGCCACCACTAGTCTGGGAGGCTTTCCCGGCGTAGGGGGCACCCTGTGTGCTCTCTCCAGTGCGAAAAAGGCGCTAAGCTGCTGATCGCCAATAATGGACTTCATCCAGGGTTCTAGGAAGGCCACCATGTCGGCACCTTCGGCTCCTCCCGATAGACCCACTATACGGATGTTATTGCGGTGGCTGCAGCCCTCAGCATCCTCCACTCGGCACTGTAGTCTTTGCACTCTGTCCATAAGGTGGGCTATCTGCGTCTCATGGGATCACCGTAGGGTTCCCAGACTCGTCACCTCTTCCTCCGTAGTTTTCACCCTGTCCACCAGCTTTTGGTGGTCTGCCCGCAGGTGGCCCAGCTCTGCCGCCACTTTCCCGATCTCTTGTCTAGGGACATTTTTGGAGTCTTCAATCGCTTCCAATATCTTATGGAGAGTAGCTTGCACTGGGGGAGGCTGCGCGGACTGGTCCGGGGTCGACTCCCCCTCCCCTGAGCACTGTTGGGGCTAAATGGTCCCTGCCCTTGCGGTTTGAGGTGTTGTTTCCCCATTGGCGGGCCACAGGGGCAAACTCTCAGTCTTTAGGGCAGCTCCCTGGTGGGGCAGCCGGAGAGGGGGCCTCTTGCCACCTACATTAGACCCCCTCACCCGGGCCTGCCCCAACCGCCCGGTGCAATCACGCTCTCACCCCTCCTCAGGGTGCAAATTCACAGCACAGTCCCAGAGGGGCCTGTCCCCCTTCCGCTCCTCTGCGGCTATGGGGACCTCCCCACTTGCAGACACAGGGGGAGATCTTCGCTGGGTAGCGGGTCCCACTCTCCTATGCCAAGCGCCACCCCCCCACCCCCCCAGGGGTCCGGTCTCAGCCGCAGCTCTTCCAGGACTTAGCAGGGCACCAGCACTCCCCCTGCATCTGTAGCCATGTGGGTGTCACTGCCGCAGTTGTCCCCTGGTTCCCCTTCTCCCCTTGTGAGGTGCGCTGGGGGGCAGAGCTTCTCTCCATTCCCAGCCCCCTCTCCTCACCTTGACAGCTGGGCCATCCGGTTACGCTTTTCGCAGGCCTACACCAGCCAGTATTGCCAGGTGGGGGCCCAAAGTCACCACTCCTCTCCTTCCTGTTGCGGGCTGCCCCTTTTGTCTAACACCTCCGGCAGTGGGGGTCCGATGCCGCCGGTCCAGCCGCCTCTCCTTCCTCGCGACACACAGGTGGTTCAGTCCCTTTTTGGTCGCCATCTTAGAGACTTCCTGATGCCGGAGCCGGCCAAACACCCGGCGCAGAGCCGACCAGCCTTGCTCCCAGCCTAACTTGGGGGGTTCGATTCCGAGCCCCCTGCTGGGGCTTCTGTACAACAGGATCTCGGCAGGTTGGGCCGAAGCTCTTCCGCTTCACAACTGCCATCTTTTGCGGTTGATTCCGCCCCCACTATATTCAGCAACATTATTGGCCACTCAGATTTGGAATTATTTTTGGGACAAATCTGTTTTTAGCTTTGTCCCACCTCCAGGTCATGGTGGTAGCTTTAAATGGCTCCCAAGCTCTGAGGAGCAACAAACTTCAGTACTCTATATAAGTGATTTCTGTGTTAATGGTCAGTTCTTTGGTTTCCCAAGTGAGTGCCGAAAGTATGATGCAGTGTCTGACCCATTAGTCATAAATCTCTAAAAGGCTTCCATCAACCTCTATAAATTGCTAGCTAATAGGAGAAGGTGAGACAGAAGTAAGGGTTGTAAGCCTGTGCCATGTTCCAAGCCAGTACCATGTTTTTTCCCAGTCAGAGTAACCGATGCAAGCTGGATAAATCTCTTCCAAACCGACAGTACCTGGGGGGTGGTTATCCTGGGCAGTGTCAATCTGAAGTCACTGACAGTATAAAAATGTGTGAGGAAATGATAGGGTGACTATTGAGGCTTTTGTCTGGGGTCGCCTTAATCCAGATTATGCTTTCTTTTTGGTGTTGAGAACCTGAAGGGTGAACTTATTTATCCTGGGGTTTTCCTACCCTGGTAGGGAGCAAATCTTCAACAAAGGTTTTCACCTGACGTGGAAGGACGTACATTTTTACCCAGGGAGATGTTAGCCTAACCTGAAAAGCTGCATACGTTCACACACAAGGATGTTAATTTGATCAAGGAGAGTGTACATGTTCACCTAGACGGGTGTATGGTATTTCTACAGCGTGAACCTACCCAAAAGTCGCGGAGTGCTGCACGTATTCAAGGAACAAGCTGAAAGTCATCGAGTAGTAGGAGAGGGAGCGGAGATGTGGATGGTCTGTGTACTGTGCTCTAGTGTTCTTTAAAGAGGTGAATCTTCAAACCTTTCCTAATCAGGAGCAGCCTTTGGGCGGTCCTGCTGGATGCAGAGATGCTATTCCAGATCTGGGATGTGTAGATGGAAAAGGCCTGTCCTCTTGTTTTTTTTTTTATTTTTTTACACTTCTTCGTCTGCAGTCTGGTTTTGCCCTGGCAGTGTATGTGCCTCGGACCACCAGAGATGGCGAGAATGTTTGCAAGATAAGCAGTGGTGCAGGGTGCAGTGGCTTTGTAAATAAAGCTCTAAAGTATACAAAAAAAGTGATAGAATGCTGGAATTTATTTCAGCCATCGTATTGTGCCCACCATGTCACCTCAGCTTGGACCCAGCTATATGCAAATCAGTCTTCACCCTGCTCCAGTGGGGAACAGTCTAGGCCGAACTGCCAGGCCAGGAAGGTCCTCCCTGGACTAGAACTCAAGCAGCCCAGGACCGGTTTCATCCTAGTTAGGGTTTGTCAGTCAGGTAAAGCTTGGTTCCGATGACAATGTGCACAGGACCCATATCTGGGCATACCCATCCCACTTAGGGCAACACCACTAAAGCATACAAAAAAAGTGATGGATGGAGTACTTAAATTAATCTGAGCCAGTGGTAATTACTCGGGGTCGCATCCCAGCCAATTGTTATTTTGAGCATCACTCCACCCCAGTTTGGACCCAGCCATATGCAAGCCAGTCTTGACCCTGCTCTCAGGTAAACAGTCCAGCCTGAACTGACAACCCATCGGTCACTTTACTTTTTTGTATACTTTAGTGTGTCACCCTAAGTGGATCGGGTACGCCCAGCTATGGATCCAGGGCACACTGTGTCACTAGAACTAAGGTATACCTGGCTGATGAGCCCTAAATAGGTCCTAGGATGCTTGTATTCCGGTTGAGGGAGGACCTGACTTGACAGTTCATGCTGGACTGTTCTCATTGGAGCAGGGTGAAAGCTGACCTGCACATGGTTGGGTCCAAACTGAGGAGACATGGTGGCTTGAAAAGCAATGGATTGGGATGGAGTCCCCAGTAATTACCAGTGACTGAGATTAATTCAGGCATTCCATCCATCACTTTTTGTACACTCTGGTTTGTAAGTGGTGCATCTGGTTTGGAGGAGGCTGTGAGCTGCCAAGGGGAGCCAGAGGAGGTCCATTAGGATGCACCTGTTCTCTAAGGATTGTCACTAGCCTTGCAGGGAATACTTGTTTACAATGGGATTCCCACTGTCCTGGAAGGTTTCAAATGTTCACGCTTGGGGTTTTTAACTGGCCTATAAGAGGTGCACTTGTTCATTGAGGAGGTCTTGGGAGGGTGTTCTCTGGCCAGGAAGGCTGCACGTGTTTACCTTGGGGGCTGGGGGAGGGGGCTCCTCACCTTGAATGATGCTCACGTTTACCCTGCATAGTTAATCTGACTGGAAGGATACACAGGGTCACGCCTGGGAAGTGTTAACCTGATCTAAAGGAGGCATACCTGTTCATTAAGGGGGGTTCTGGAAGGATACATAGGGGCTATTATACCAGTTTTGACAGCAGGTTTATTGGAACAGCACTTGCATTTCACTTCGTAGGGGGTCTCCAGCAGCAGGTATCACTCTGAACAATAGGTATCTTCCCTTCTTTAGGGACTTGTTTTATCCTGCAGCACTCCTAGGCTGGGCCAGTGGGGGTCGCTATAAGAACAGTGCTTACCCTGCCTTCCTCAGGGATTGTTGCTCTCGTAGCACTCCTGGTCTGGGTCAGTAGGCGTCACTGTCAGAATAGGACATAATTGCAGAGATTCTGTGTTAAAACACAAGACTTCAAAAATATCTTCTGTAAAAACCTGTATTAAAAATAATAGATTTACTTTGCATAACTGTATTTAATGCCTTTGTCTAACACACTCACGTGCCAAGTGTTTTAAACCTGGGTTAGGTTTCTGTTCTAACTCCAGTCCTTGTACATTTAGGAAATAGTTCTTTAGAGCGGGATTAGCTTCAGAGGGACTTTTTTGTAACAAGATTTGAATGTAAGTTGGAGTCTGCTTATGAAGGGCAGGAGCTGTGTTCATCGCCAGGGTATGCCTCAAGAATTGCTTTTCCCTTGTCACGGACAGTCTGAGCAGTGCTTACATTCCCTGCCACCAGGTGTTGCTGTGAGAGTGCAGGGTTTTGGGCCTTGCTCAAGGGGTCAGTGTTCTCTGTATTTCAACTTTAACTGGTCCTCCGCCTCATTTTGGCATACTGCTGTGACAACAATTAATGCCTTGCCATCTTTTTTCTCTCTCCTGCAGCGGGGACCCCCGAAGACAAGATGAGACTGTTCCTTATCTTCTACATCAGCACCCCACAGCCTCCCTCCGAGGTACGGCCTGTCTTATGCTTTTATTAACTATATGTCAAAACCAATTCAGATGGATGGGGTCACCAACGCATGCCTACGGGGGCCTGATATCAGTTCGTTTGGGATCTGGAGGGGTTGGATCCCCATGACAAGTGTCTCACGGGACCTGGATCAGTTAAAGTTCACTAGTTGTCGAGGGCTTGTCTCAACAGTCGTTTTCAAGTGCTTCCTAAAAGCAGTTTGCTGGTCTGTTCCCCCCATCAAGGTGCCCCGCGGAAGCTCCTGGCTCAGGTCTTCTTCCAACTCTGTGGTGTTGTGAAACACCAAATGTGCTACCCTTGAATTGATGATGGTACCCAAGTATGGTGAGAATGACTCTTAAAACTACCTCCTATGCGGCACCAAGCCAATGTTAGATAATGGTACCCCATCGCTCAGCAAAGGCCATGGCACTCAGATGTTGTACTGAGTGAGAGTCCATATGAATGTATGTGACAAGACCACTGGTAAAGTGGGGTCTCTAGTGTAGTTAATCTGCAGGTTTGGTGATCTGATGGGGCAGCGATCACATGGGATAGTGTGCCGGTTACGGTGAGTCGCGTGACACTACACGTACGGAGATCTGATGGGACAGCGTTCTCATGGGATAGTGTGCCAATTACGGTGAGTTGCGTGACACTACACGTACGGAGATCTGATGGGACAACGTTCTCATGGGATAGTGTGCCGGTTACGCTGAGTTGCGTGACACTACACGTACGGAGATCTGATGGGACAGCGTTCTCGTGGGATAATGATGCCTGTCACAGTGAGGCAGGTGATCTTACAGGTATTGTGATCTAATGAGAGAGCAATGTATCTGTTACATTGAGTGGGGTGACACCACATGTATGGTGCTCTTCTGGGACAGTGTTCCCCTGGCGTGGCACTTGGTGACACCAGCTCTACGGAGGTCTCCTGGGACAGTGACCCCATGGGTTGGTGCCTATTAAGGTACTTCAGATGACACCATAGGTACAGTGGTCTCATGAGCGAAAGGACACTGCTACAGAACAATACTAGTGTCTGCCTTATCCAGTGTAAAAGAACTTAATAAGGAAGGGAAGTTTCACTGTTGGCATTCTAGTTAGTGAAACTCGAGGAGATGTGTTTTACTACTAAACTAACAGATGTCTAGTCTGAAATGTTGTTTTTACAGTATACCATTTCTTGGCTGAGGCCTTCTTGTGCGCAGAGGGCGAAACATTTAAGGAACTCAGCAGCAAGTCAAGACCACAATGAACTTGTAGTGTCACTAGTGTCTGTGTAGTTCTTCCACTTCTCTCCTACTCATAACCTTCAGCTGTTACAGAGTACTTAATACTGGAACTAGTGCAGAGTACTTAATATTGGATCTAGCCTGTTTCTATTCAGTCTCTGTTTTAATAGACAGGGAGACAGAAGCCGAGAGTGACTTTTCCAAGGATCACACAACTTTGACAACTGGAGAAGCAAGGATTGGAAAGCCAGTCTGTTTTTCTAAAAATGATCAAATTTACCACATCTAAAATGCTGGTAGAGACGTAACAACCACTGTCTTAGTTCAGACTTAAGCCTAGAAGGAACTTTGCTCTTGGTTTATAGGACAGAGTTTTAAACTTGGTGTCAGAGAGGTAGTTATTCCTCAAAGGTGCAAGTGCCTTGACGGAAGAGAACAGGCCTAAAGGAGCTGCCTCCATGGACTGACCGGAGAAGGGAAAGAGCACTTGGAGGCTTCTGGGACGATGAACTTTGGGCAAATAATGTATATTGAAGAGCTCATAGTGCAGGCTCAGGACGAAGCACTGTGTCTGGTCTTGGCTGCTCTGCCAAGAGGCCTTTCAGGAGGATTTCAGAATTAATCAGAGCTCATCTTCAGCTTTTTTCTGTTCTAAGGGGGATTTGTTGCATATAAGTTAAACTGCTGGAACTCACCCAACGTGTGCCTTGTATTACAAAGCACACTGTTCCAAGAGTATCACTGAAGCTTTAATGCGGGCATGTGCACAGATGGGAATTACATGCAATTTAAGTCCCTCTCTACCCTGTTCCAGTGGCGTGAACCATGTACGAGAAAGGACCTCGGCGCCCATTCCCTGCAGTGAAAAAAAATCTATATTGTGTGCAAGTCCGGTGACCATTTCAATAAAGAAGTGGAGGAACCTGTTGTGATTCCCTACACCATTAATGAGTCTGTAACCTTTATCTGTCCTGTGAATGGTTGAGGCCTAGCATTGAAGCACTGTCAGACTTGCTCCAGGTAGAGTGGTTGCTGGGCTGTATCATTGGTAGATACTGCAGTTTACCACTGGTTTCCCAGGGCCTAGGAAACTCTAAAATGGGCTAGCCAAGACTTCCTTTGTGCTCTTCAGTCTTCAAGGGCAGCACAGTTGAGCGACCCGGGGGTACTGCTGTGGGTGGTAAGGTTGGACTAACAATACATTAATCACATACAATCAAGGTCAATATACTGCTTGATGAATCCTTTAGTGAAAAAGGAGGGGACTTTGCAGATGGTTCTGGATCATTTTAGGTCCAATATACTGCCCATTTTATAGCCCTTGAAAGCCTAAATGCCATAGCTGTTTCTAGTTTGTGCCTCGTGATATCCTGCAGCTGCAGACCTGGAAGGCTTCTGAAACGTTGGGGTTCTCAGGAATCTGTGGCTCTTGGCCTTTCATGAAGAGGGAACTCAGCCACTGGATCCAAGGGGGGATAAGCCTAATGTAACAGATGTCTGACCTTTACACTAGTTGACAACTTGAAGGGGAATCTTAGCAAAAGCTCAGCAGACCCAGAGTTAATAGACTTGGGGTTGTCCATAGGCACCTGCAGGTCCTCAAGGTGTCAGCTGAATTGTCCCTGAGCTGCTGAAAGTGAACTCCATGGTGCCACTTATGCTGGAAAAAGAGTTGGTACTGACAGTTATGTTTAATATGGATGACTTGTATGCCTCATTTTGTGTAGTCTAAGAGCTGCTTCACTTCAATGTGTTGGGCGCCACATTAAAGCTCACCTCAAGAACACTAGTCTGTAACCATTGGCTTTTTTAAAGAGCAAGGTCTTAACCGCTCTCCTAAAACTAAAATCTTGTTCAACGAGCCAGACTGCAGACGCCAGAGCTTTTCAAAGTGATGAACCAAAGTTGCTCCACCAAAGCAGCCCTTCTAAAACCATGGTGAAGTTAGCTGCACCTGGCCCTTGCTCTCAGTTGTCTTGTCTGGAGATGTTTTCTCTCAGCCTGAGACACTGTGGCCCTTTAGTGCATACATACATATGTGTGTGGGTCTTTAATATATACATATGTGTTAGCAATCACAGGTCATAAACTATAGCCCTCATTACGATGTTGGTGGGGAAACTCAATGAGATCGGCGCTGACAGTCAACAGAAGACTGGCAGTGCGCAGAACCCCTCGCCGGCCACATAATAAACATCAAGCTGGGCCGGCGGGTGGGAACAGTGTTTCCGCCAGCCGGCCCAGCTGGATGCAGGGCCTGAACATTGACACCGGCTCCAAATGGAGCTGGCGGCAATGTAGCAGTGCGGCGGGTGCAGCAGCACCCGTCACGCAATTCACTACCCGTAAATCATGCAGTGAAATGCGCAACAGGTGCAGGGGGCCCCGAGTAACTCATTCCGCCAGCCTTTCCCTGGCGATGTAAACCGCCAGGGAAAGGCTTGTGGAATCGGACTCATTATCCGGCGGGCAGCGCTGCCCTGTCCGATCAGAAACACCACCACCACCGCCAGGCTGCCTGGTGGCAGGAGCCTGGCAGTGGTGGCGTTTCATCCGTGGCGGTTCTGCCACATTCATTATATGGCGGTCTGAACCGCCATGCCATTGGCGAAATTTACTGCCACCACCGGCATGGCGGTCCAGAACGCCATGTTAGTAATGACCACCTTTGTCTTGTTTTACAGGGAGCAAAGGCAGAGTTCTGAAAAGAGGAGCTCATTTCCTTGAAGTCAAAAGAACCCGGACAGCCCTATCTTTTAACTTTTTGAAGACTAATTACCTGCCTAACAAAACCTTTGTAAAAATGAGTATTTGCAGAGCCCAGACATGGTGCAAACCATAGCCGTTGCAAGCACATTTCTATTTACTAAGCAACAAAAAGGATTTTTTCTAGTTTTAACTGGAAATTGCAGCTTTAACCATTTGCTTAATTTGGGACATTAGTATCAAGCCAGACAAACAGATTAAGTGGCTGCCCATTGATGTAGTATTTTGTGTTTTTGCCTCTATCAAGGGCTAGCTTGCTCATTGCAGCCCACTGACCTATGTTAACCATGTTTGGAGTTGCTCCCTGCCCTCATGTTAATTACTCGCTTCAACTATCAATTGAATATCGTCTGCATAGACCTGGCCACCCTTTGAGAAACTGTGAACACTGGTGGGTAGACACTAATTTGAAGTTGTCACATTTAAATAAAACATCCCCAGCAGAGCATGGGGCATTTTCATAGGTTTGACGGGTTTTTCCCTGAGCTTGTACACTAGAGGAAGGTGGAGCAACAGATAAGGATTGGACATCCCAATCCAGACGTCTCCGTCAGGAGAGGGCTTTTGGTGAGCCAATAGTGGCTGCGCTCTACATAAGGCACATGTCCAGTTACTGAGCAGAAGACCCATCAACAAGATACAGGTTCCACTTCTTTGCCTGATTGCTACAGTGTCTCCGAAGTGCAGGCCTTGGGCTCTGCTCCGCGAACGAGGGATTCACACACCTGAAGCTACTTTCTCCCCCTCCTCATCTAGGGCATTCTTTGCGGTGCGCTTTGGCTTCTAAACCCACCATGGTGACGCGTTCACAAAGCACACAACCAGGGTGAGTGAAGGACCTCGGTTTTGAGAACTGAAGAGATTTTCACCCAGAGGTTCACTAAACTCCTGTCCCATGGTGCAGGTAATGCATACAAGGGCATCAGCCTCCCACAACTGGTCGAGGGATGGTAGCTCTTGTTTGCTGCACCTGCGGGTACTATTGGGTATGCTCGCAGTCAAGTACAGCCTAGTGTTTTGTTTGTGGAGTAATAAAAACAATGTGCCTCAGTATTCCCAAGGATGTCGAGATTACTAGAGGAAGGGAGGCAGACAGAGTGGCACACTGGTTTGAAGAATACCAAGATGGCACAACTGTCGGCACAGTGGGTGAACCTTAATCCTGACAGTCTCTTTGGTAATCACTGATCCCATCCCTACCTAGATATAAACTAGAGCCCCCTGTCACGAGTACTTGAATTGTCCCAGGTCACCGGCAAGATGCCGTATGCAGTAAAAAAAAAAAAGAAATCTGTCTGTGCCAGAGAGAGTGAAAGTCCATGTTCGTTCCCCTGATGGAACAAATAAAAATAAAGTACTACCTGTCCACCTGGAGCGCTTCACCGCCTCATCTAGGGTATCATGCGCCGTATAAATGCAGTTGGTAACGGCGCCTCCCTAGAGAAGATCTGCTTCTCCTTCGCCAATACGTGAGTCTGTTGCGCCACAGACAGAAAAATACTTACACTGTGCTGGACTCTGAACCGGTCCATTTCTACAGATGCAATACTGTCCCTGGGTGACTGGGCCTTGATGGTGCAAAGTTACCTGATCCCCAAGGCCATCCCCCCCCACCCCCCCACCCCCCCAACACACACACGTAATGGCACCTAACGTAGAAAAAGAAAGCGACTACCACTGTGAGATGCTATGTAGACCCATGAACTATAAGAAGGGCAGTAATGGAAGGGCTGTTGGAACAAGGTTAATGCAAAACGAAGATGAAGTTAAGGCAAGAGTCTAATGGAATTGAAAGACAAAACTGGAATTATTCTGCATGGTGTATGTAATCATGTCATGGAAATGTCCTGGGTCAGACTTCACGGAGCTTGAGAAAAAGATGTCTAATGAACTATAGAAGTTATTGAGGGAACTCGCTAAATGTGTCACTTTAAGGTTGATTGTTATTTGTTCACAGGTTACTGTTTGTGAAAACAAGTTTTATTTTTTAAATAGATGTTCCTGGGCACTTAATGCCTGCAAGGTGAAATACGTTCGCCCCCTGCTAAACTCCACGTACCCTTCCAGTGGTATGGATGAAACACTTTGCCCCATTGCTGTCCTGTGATTGCTTTAGCCTTTGTCATCAAATATTCAGTTTCTACTTTCCTTACTTGGAGTTAAAGTACTCTCTTTGTGTTTAAAGCTGAGTCTGCATGTGTACGCCAGAGATGTGCCTCTAGCAATCTGAGTTTGTTTTCATCTGACGGTTTCTGATTCCAGAGACCACCGAGGTGCCAGCTCTAACATGCTCTGAGACGTAGTTCTAGACTCTGACTGACTGAGGAGCATCCTCTGCGGCGTAGATATCTCCATGTCTGAGGTCAGCTGAAGGTTCCCCAGCTCCATTCCTTGTGACTTGCCCAGCGTCGCCTTTGAATCCAATAAGACCTTCAACTTCTTCTGTGCCGCCTGATCCGGAGCCAGAAGTGGTCCCTCCAACTCCAGATCTTTCTCAGCCTCCTCGATAGGGCCAAGAGTATCCAGCTTTCCCTGCTCCTGGGACAGATCCATCCACCTTCCAGCTTCCTCAATGCTATGTATAGCATTTTTGCCAGGGCCTGACACCATCTGGTGCGCCTGCGGGCTCCATGGGTCCAATTTCTTATTCCCTGGGAGGTTTACCAGTGCATATCGGCAGGCTCCGTTCCTGCCCTTCATGCCGATGGTCCAGATATCCTGGCCTTAGCCGGCGCTGAGGAAGGTGACTCCTTTGCAGACTGACACTTGGCAGGAGTCGTAAGCGCTGATTGTGCCTGTCCGATGTCAGAGGGTACCATGCCGGCATCACATGGTTCGACTCCAGTGTCTGTGGATTTGGCTGTTCAAGCCTCCAATACCTCGGTGCCGAAAACAGAATGAATACTGGACTTCTAGCTAACAACTTTGTATAAGATGTTTATGAATCTAGCTGATGCTCCTTCAGTATGCAGAGCAGTATGCTGTCCACCTCACCTACCCTGTGATTGAGTGAGACTAGATCTGCCCTAACCCTGCTACTGCCTCCTCTTTTAATTGTCTGATGGTGCCTTCATCACTTCCAGTCAAGAGGAAATCTCCAGCACCTCAGAATCTAACGCACGAGAAAATCACCAACACAGAATAAGACGTCCTCTGTCCTCCACGAAAAGAGTAATGGGTGAGAGCTCCGGGAATGAGGCTTTGTTGGATATCCTTGTTCCATGCACCACTCAAGAAACTCTGAGCAGAGTGATAAAGCGATTCTGGTGAACCATCCTGACTCAGGAGCTGAGAGTGTCCCTGAGCCCCACTTTATAATCCCCTGACTCCTGCCAACATCGCTTATTGACCTGTCAAGATTTAGGTCCGTTTTATCCCCAAACATATCATTGATACTCGGGGGACAAGCAGAAGGACCTGGTTTAGGGGAAAATGGGACTTAAAAATCACAAAAGGCACATAGGAGCTCTGGTTAAAAGGGTATTGTATTTGGGGCATTTAGACATGTCTTCAAAACAATAAAAAATTACTAAACTATAGGAGGCCAGTGGAAAAACTATCCCAGCGCTAGAGTGTCCTCCTGAAAGCGTAGTTTGATCACCCTAAACCCCTCCGAGGCTGTCCTTGGATTCATAACATTTCTATTCTGTGAGAGTTGAACAATTAACCACCAAGCAACACACGAATACGCTCCATAATCCTTTAACTTTTCAATATTTTTAACAGTTGATGCCAAAGACTTCCCATTCTCAATGTATGTCTTAATATTTCACTCCTCAGGTTTTTTTCTTAATTAATTTTCAGTTAATGTCTTAGGGAATTTATCCTTATGTATGTTATGATTAACTGTATCTGGCCTCAACTTGCATACCACTCCCAGCCCACAAATCCTCAGGAGCAGAACCCTGACTGCTTGACCAAGATGCCAAGGAGATACCATGGAGGTTTTGAAAGCCCAAGTTTCCATCTCAGACCAAGTAACCAGCATCCTGGCTTGTATGGAACGCATGACTCTGTCCCTTACGACAATGCTATGTTGTTTTTTTTACTCTCCAAGTCCTTGCAAATCACTACCGCTCTTCTGTTCTAGAGATGAAATACTATGAGTCTCTCTGTAAAGTTCTTCAGCTCTTTATCTCAGATCGAAATGTGTAAAGTAAGGTGCTAGAAGACTCCTTTCTTAGCCAGGCTCTGCTCTCTCTTAGTTTTTTTTGTTCTTTCCTTTCCTTTGGAATGTTGTGATCCTTCTCTGTCCCAGTTCAGTTCTTCCTCAGCTCAGTCTTCCTGTTACTCATTTTTCTTATTTGTCTTGATCAAGCCTGTCTTTGGCCACCCTTTAATCTTTATTCGACCGCTCTGTGCTATTTATTAGGCCATTTGCCTTCAGTTCACCGCTCTCTGGACTTCTCATGCCACTCATTGATCCTTCTTTGGTCACTTTTCCCGTGTTACCATACTTTGCTGTTGTTTAGACAGTCTTTGGCTTTCCTTGGCAACACTTTAGTTTTCCTTCACCCACACTTTGGTGATTCTTCGGCACATGTCTTGTCTCTCTTTGGCCACTCTTGCTTTTTTCTATACATTGTGCTATTTCATGGTCCATTTTTTGGTCTTTTTAGGTCTCTTCTTTACTGTTAGACAGTTTTTCTTCTATTTTAGGTCACTCTTTGGTCTCTCTTAGTCCACATTTTTGTCTTTCATAGACCCCATGTACTTTCTTAGACCACTGTTTAGTATGTTTCTGCAGTCTCTTATCTAATGTAATCATCCTAATTACACACTTGTTTTTCTTGGGCCATTGTTTGTTCTTTCTGAGGCAGGAAGTATTTTATAGTCCACTCGCTAGACCTCAGGTCAGCAGCTCTTCTTCACTATGCCATTATTTAATCTTTTCTAGTCTGTCTCTGTCATTCTTAGGCCATTTGTAAGCTTTTTTAGACCATTATTTGGTCTTTCTTTGATCATTCTACGATCTCCTGAGGGATTGGTCTTGGCTAATTCTGATCCAAGCATTGCTTCACAATGGCTGACTGAGACCCCTACAAATCTCCTACTTTGGTTAATTTACTCATGCAGAATCTTGCCACCCAGCTAAAGATTTCTGTCGGTCATCGAAGACAAAGGGCCTGATTTAGATATTGGTGGACGGGATTACTCAGTCACAACAGTAATGGATATCCTGCCTGCCGAAATCTAAATCTCATTGTTTCCTATGGTATTTAATTTTCAGCAGACGGATATTCGTCATCGTTGTGACGGAGTAACTGCTCCTCCAATATCTAAATCAGGCCCAAAGTCACTAATATCCAAGTTAAGTACGTGGAAGTATCTTTTTTAGATAACTTTGCTAGATATCGGGGCTCGGCCATTTGATTCAATCTAGTGTTGAAACTAAGTGTGTAGCTGTATCCGTAGTGTCCTCAGACAGAGTTTTCCACAGGAAATATGATGTTGGAGCCAAGCAGTGCTTGAACAATGACTTTATTGACTTTCCTCGGCTGTGTAGATCTTATGTCACATGAATATGTAAAACAACTTCCTCCTCAATGTGCATAGCTGACTTGCCAGGGTGTAAAGCTTCAGGTCTGCTGTCTCATTACTGACTTTATTAATTCTCTTATTCCAGACATACAAACCTAATGATAGCAGCTGTGTTCCTTCTCAGCCAGGGTGTGGAGGGGATTTAGAAACATCACTGTCCGGAACAGGATGTCCGCCATGCATGGCTCTTTGGACAGTTGAGGCCTGGAGATTTCTTCAGTATGTTTATATTTCATCCTTGTGGCCCTTCCAGTATTGCTTGATCTGGTGTCTTGCATCCTTGTTTACCCAGATGCTTTGCCCCGACAGCCCAATTTTCAATGGGAAGGAAAGGTGAATGCTGGTCCCTTGGAGGGTTGTGGGAAAATCTTTGAAATGTGAATCAGCACCAAGTTCACTGTTTCCTTCAAGGACCTAGTAGCTTTCTGTCGGAAAATTCTAATCATGGTTGTTTATACAGTGTGACAAAGGTTTATTGGGGATCAAGGAGTACAGGGGTATCTTTCATCATTATTTGGGTGTTCCACAGCCACAATGAAGATATTTTTACAGATGTCCTATGTGGCTCAGGTTTTCTCTTACAAGCCTTGCTGTTTAGGTTAATTCCTTGGTTTAGGGTAGAATCTTTTCAGGGGAACATATAGAAATGTGCTCTAGTAACTGAGATGCCAACTTTGGAGCAAGGCCTTGTTTTATATATCATCATCTTTCCGCCGGCTGCTTCAGAGCACAGTGAGACACTCTAAATGTACTGGACAAAAGAAATCAGTATTCATGAAATACAGGAAATGTCAGTTGTAGGAAGTTGGCTCTGTATGTACGATCTCAAAGTGAGAGATAGTGTGCACAGAGTCCAAGGGTTCCCCTTAGAGGTTGATAGTGGCAAAATTAGATAATTCTAATGCTCTATTTTGTGGTAGTGTGGTCGAGCAGTAGGCTTATCAGAGGGTAGTGTTAAGCATTTGTTGTACACACACAGGCAATAAATGAGGAACACACACTCAAAGACTTACTCCAGGCCAATAGGTTTTTATATAGAAAAATATATTTTCTTAATTTATTTTAGAACCACAAGATTCAAGATTTGAAGTAAATACATAAAATGAAAAGTATTCCACACAGGTAAGTAGGGAACATTGAATTAAAGCAGTAGTACACACAGTATAGGTTAAAATGGCAATAAGCTATTTTAAAAGTGGACACAGTGCAAAAATCAAAAGTTCCTGGAGAGGTAAGTTTGGTTAGGTTTTGCAGGTAAGTGAAGCACTTACACAGTCAGTCTTCTTGGCATAAGCAGCCCACCGTTTGGGGTTCAAGGCAACCCCAAAGTCACAGCACCAGCAACACTGGGCCGGTCAGGTGCCGAGGTCAAAGGAGGACCCAAAACACATAGGTGCCTATGAAGAACAGACTAAATAATGGAGACCTAGGCACTCATATTATATATCAATATAGTATTAAATGAAACTCTAACATAAAGTGTAGTATAATTCACTAATTAATGGAGCATTCATTAGAAAAATGACATTTAACACAATCCAATAGACTTCAAGTTGATAGTTATAGTTAGAGTTTCATTTAATACTATATTGATATATAATATGAGTGCCTAGGTCTCCATTATTTAGTTTGCTTATCTGTGTCATCACAGGTGTGGGGGTAGGGGAGATTCCTCCGAGGCCGGGAGCACCAACTTCTTATAATACTTAGAACTTTTCTTACTTTTGCCTGGTACGGTTGTGAGCGCTTTGATTTCCCCTTACATTTCTCCCTGATAGTAATAGTCGGCCTATGAAGAACAGGGGTGCTCCGGTTCCAGTCTGCTGGCAGGTAAGTACCTGCGTCCTCTGGGAGCAGACCAGGGGGGTTTTGTAGAGCACTGTGGGGGACACAAACAAGCACACAAAATACACCCTCAGAGGCACAGGGGCGGCCGGGTGCAGTGCGCAGAGTTGGCGTAGGGTTTGCTATAGAGGGACCCGGGGGTCACTTAGGCAATGCAGGCAGGGCACAGGGGTGCGTCTCGGGCCAGCCACCGACTGGGTTAGGAAGAGGGCTTCCTGCTGGTCCCTCCTGCTCTGGAAGTTGGTTCCTCTCGGTCCTGGGGATTGCGGATGCAGTGCTTGGTCCAGGCGTCAGGTTCCTTGTTACCAGGCAGTCGCGTCATGGGGAGCCTCTGGATTCTCTCTGCAGGCGTCGCTGTGGAGGTACAGGGGGGGTCGACTCCGGTTACTCACATCGTCTCAGTCGCCTGGTACTCCTCTCTGCAGTGTTTGTTCTTTGGAGCTCGAGCCGGGGGTGTCGGGTGCAGAGTGAGAAGTCTCCACTTCTGGTGGGAAGGGAGAGTTCTTTCAAAGTTTCAAAAATATTGCTGTTGGTGAACAGTGCAGTTGTTATTGGGAGTTTCTTGGTCCTTCGGGTTCAGGGCAGTCCTCTGAGTCCTCAGAGGTCGCTGGTCCCTGTCGGATGCATCGCTGTGCAGGTTCTTTGAGTCTGAGGACAGGCCGGTAGGGCTGGGGCCAAGTCAGTTGTCGTCTCCGTCGTCTCTGCCGGGCTTTCAGGTCAGCAGTCCTTCTTCTTTGTGTAGGTTGCAGGAATCTGATTTCCTGGGTTCTGGGTCGCCCCTTAATACTACATTTAAGGGTGTGTTTAGGTCTGGGGGGCAGTAGCCAATGGCTACTGTCCTGGAGGGTGGCTACACCCTCTTTGTGCCTCCTCCCTGAGGGGAGAGGGGCACATCCCTAATCCTATTGGTGGAATCCTCCAATCTCAAGATGGAGGATTTCTAAAGGCAGGAGTCACCTCAGCTCAGGACATCTTAGGGGCTGTCCTGACTGGTGGGTGGCTCCTCCTTGTTTTTCTCATTATCCTCTCCTGCCTTGCCGCGAAAAGTGGGGGCAGTGGCCGGAGGGGCGGGCATCTCCACTACCTGGGATGCCCTGGGGTGCTGTAACAAAAGGCATGAGCCTTTGAGGCTCACCGCCAGGTGTTACAGTTCCTGCAGGGGAAGGTGAGAAGCACCTCCACCCAGTACTGGCTTTGTTCCTGGCCACAGAGTGACAAAGGCACTCACCCCATGTGGCCAGAAACTCGTCTGGTTGTGGCAGGCAGGCAGAAACTGGTCAGCCTAGCACTAAGAGTTGGACTGGTATTCAGGGGGCATCTCTAAGATGCCCTCAGGGTGTATTTTACAATAAATCCCACACTGGCATCAGTGTGCATTTATTGTGCTGAAAAGTTTGATACCAAACTTCCCAGATTTCAGTGTAGCCATTATGGAACTGTAGAGTTCATGTTTGACAAACTCCCACACCATATACTCTTTATGGCTACCCTGAACTTACAATGTCTAACATTTTGCTTAGACACTGTAGGGGCATAGTGCTCATGCACATATGCCCTCACCTGTGGTATAGTGCACCCTGCCTTAGGGCTGTAAGGCCTGCTAGAGGGGTGACTTACCTATGCCACAGGCAGTGTGAGGTTGGCATGGCACTCAGAGGGGAGTGCCATGTCGACTTAGTCATTTTCTCCCCACCAGCACACACAAGCTGTGAGGCAGTGTGCATGTGCTGAGTGAGGGGTCCCCAGGGTGGCATAAGACATGCTGCAGCCCTTAGGGACCTTCCCTGGAATCAGGGCCCTTGGTACCAGGGTACCAGTTACAAGGGACTTATCTGAGTGCCAGGGCTGTGCCAATTGTCGGAACAAAGGTACAGTTTAAGGAAAGAACACTGGTGCTGGGGCCTGGCTAGCACACTTTCAATCATAACTGGCATCAACAAAAAGCAAAACGTCAGGGGGTAACCATGCCAAGGAAGGCATTTCTTTTATCATCAGTAAACTAAATGAGAAGTGTGCATCAGAGTGAGAAGTGGGCATTGCGGTGAACGCTCAGCTGAGGGACTCTTGACGTAGGGACTTCTGAAGAAGTTGACGTATCTTTCACTACCTAGAGCCCCTGCCTCTGGCTTTACCCTGCCACTTCCAACATCACCACCCTTTAGGAGTCATGGGAGTTTCAGAATTCCGTAATTTTCTTTTCACCATATGCTCACTGAAACAGTTTCACACTTGCCATCTAAATGTTGCCTCCTG
Source organism: Pleurodeles waltl (assembly GCF_031143425.1). NCBI lineage: Eukaryota > Metazoa > Chordata > Amphibia > Caudata > Salamandridae > Pleurodeles > Pleurodeles waltl. Next base: position 1,172,540,403 of record NC_090448.1, read on the forward strand.
CTCACGCTGTCAGTGACCAGTTCCTTCAGGGCTGTTGTTCCTGCGTCTGCATGTATGTGCATGGTATTTCTGTAGCGTGAACCCAGCTATAAGACAGCATGGCGCTGCACATGGTCCCAGACCAGCATTAAGTCCAGGGATCAGCGAGGAAGCTGGTTATGGGCGGTTAATGCACTGTGGTGTCGTGTTCTATGAAGAGCTGCGTCTTCAACGCTTTCCTAAACTGGGGCAAGGCTGCAGCAGTCCTGTTAGATACAGGGATGGTGTTCATGATCCTGGCTGCATAAATGAAAAATGCATATCCTGACTCTTCTTCTGAACTCCCACACATGGACCCCCGGGTCTTGGCTGCGCCCTTCTGATTCCAGCCACACAGCGGAGCCTTGAAGCGCTATGGGAATAGTAGGGCGAGGCCACAGCGTGCCACGTTCCTAAGGAGTATGGCCGACCACAGGTGTCCCCACCGAGCTGGGTCCTGGTACTCATGTCCACGTTCAAACCCATCAACTACACGCCTACAGCAAGCTGTGTTTGCTACATGAAGGATCCCTTAGACACTGACCGAAGGCTGGTGTGGAGCGCCATAAACATTCTGCCTGACAAGACATGTAGTAGACAAAGTCCCTCCCTGCTTTGCTCCTTCTGCCCTTGGGTGCAGTTTCATAAACACCAGTGATTCAGCCCACAGGAGTGGTCCCTATACCTTCTGCAGGTTCTGAAAAATGGATTGTCCCTTTTACCATCAACTATAAAACTGGTTTTAAATTAAAGATGGTCTTGTGAAAAATGTTTTCTCATAGCCAAATTTACAATGATTTGGTGGGGCGTAGTAGTCACGCAAGAGGGGCAAAGTGTATGCCCTCGATGAGGTAAACTGGAAGGAATCCCTGATTACAGACAAAATATTTCTTGACGTGAGCTGCAGACTGGATCCATGATCATCTTTCCTGGCAGCCCTTCCCAGAGCCATCAGAATCGATCACTGCTGATGCTCGCAGGGCGGCGTGCCTGGCTCTCCGCCAACTGTGATTGGCCGACTCCAGCAGGAAACAGGGCTGAAAACAGCATCCCTAAGTGTGCATGTCCAGGAAGCTGATCTTTGCCGAGTCTGATCCAACTCACCATCAGAATAGCTCATCACGAAATAACTACTGAGTGACAGCTTGTACGAAACAGCTACTGAGTGACAGCTTGTACGAAACAGCTACTGAGTGACAGCTTGTATGAAACAGCTACTGAGTGACAGCTTGTACGAAACAGCTACTGGGTGACAGCTTGTACGAAACAGCTACTGGGTGACAGCTTGTACGAAACAGCTACTGAGTGACAGCACAGCTACTGAGTGACCGCTTATACGAAACAGCTGAGTGACAGCTTATATGAGACAGCTACTGAGTGACAGCTTGAACGAAACAGCTACTGAGTGACAGCTTAATATCATGGGTGCTCACAAATATTTTCCCTGGGGCCGCACTGTTTGGTATTTGATGTGACTGAGGGCCGCATTGCTGCCAGCAGGGTGGCGGTCGGAGGGCTGGGGGTAGGATGGGGTGGGGTAGTGGTAACGTGTGTGTAGGCAAGTGAAGCATATACATACAGGGTCTGAATTGCCCAATGTGAAACCAGAAACTTGGGTGTAAATCTTGGCTTCTCCACTTAACCAAATTGTGTGATCCTAGGCAAATGTTTTATTTCACTTTACCTCCTTTTTTCGTTTTTCTTCATCATCACATATAAGAACCTTGAAATATGTCTTCAGGATGTATGCTGTATAAAACCTTCTGCGTCTGATTTAATAAACTATAATGTTGTTCATGTTTTATAGAAACCCAGCCCTCCCAAAGAGTTCACATAACAATTGACTTGCCTTTTAGTTCACAGTTTACATTGTAGTCAGGGTGTGGGGGGTGGAAGGGGATGAAAGTTTCTAAATTTATGTTTGAAAACTATGACTTTAAAAAATACTTCTCAATGCAGTTATATGGGGGCCGCATGTAAATGTCAGGGGGGCCGCATGCGGCCCCCGGGCTGTACTTTGAGTATCACTAGCTTATATGAAATAGCTACTGAGAGACAGCTTATATGAAATAGCAACTGAGTGACAGCTTACGTCAAATGGCTACTGAGTGACAGTTTATATCAAAGAACTAAGGAGTGACAGTTTATACAGAATAGCTACAAAATAGCACATTATAAGAAATAACTACTGAGAGACAGCTGACGCAAAATAGCTACTCAGTGACGGATTATAAAAACCGCTGAGTGACAGTTTGTACAGAATATCTAGGGAGTGACAGCTTTTGCAAATAACTGACAACTTATATGAAATAGATACTGAGTGACAGTCTATGTGAAGTAGCTTTCGATTGACAGTTTATGCGAAATAGCTTCTGAGTGACAGTTTATAGGAAACAGCTATTGCATTCCAGTTGATACCAAATAGATAATATGTTACTGTTGAAACAAGAGAGGAGCTCAGTTATGAAATAATGTGCAGTTGTTATTTACGGGCCCCGAAGCGGTGGCGCGTTGATCCTGCAGGACGGGCCCCTGTGATGGCTCTCATGGTCTCTGCCTGGGTGCGCCAGTCTGTCGTGGACTGTTTGATCCTCTGCACATCGGATGCGCTCCTGCAGTTCCTTTCTTGAGTGGGTCTCACGTGTTCTGCTTCGGCCCTTGCCCGGCCTACATAAATAAGCGCGCTTTGAGAGCACGGATGAAAGGCGGCATTCTTCGGGGTAGGGGAAGATGTGTTTATCTGCCAAGGTTGAAAAACGCTTAAAGGAAATGATTGCTGTAACTCAGCTCCTCGGAGCCGCTGTTTGATGTGGGCGGCTCTCTTCCTCCTGGTTTGCAGCGGAGCACACATGGCTATCCATCTTTCTCCGCCCTGACCAGGCCCAGCTTAGCGCATCTTTGGGGATCAAAGCACGTGCTGGATCTGAAAATGGCGCCACTGCACGCCATGCGCTGGCTGAAGGCTGCACTCAGTGGGGCATTTGCCAATTTGATGTGGTTGGAGTGGTTTCCCTTTTCCATATAAACAAGTCCCTGTATTCTAATGAGCAGGACCCATGAGTGAGTAGACGCAATCACTGCTCCATTAGCGCCTGAGAGGCCAGGCCCGGTCTGAGCAGGTCTGCTGGGATGTGGTGGGGGTGATTGCCGGGTGTACTCACCCTCCCGCAGGAGGGCACAGTGAGCCCCTAAACTCGTGTTGAGATCTTCAGTGGCTGCCTTCCGCCCAGAGGTTGCGGGCGATGTCCAGTTACTGGTGTGTGGACTTCACGTGGCTGTGAACATTCAGTGGCCGCAGAAGGGCCAGGGTTGGTGGCACAGCCTGAAGCCAGCAGGCTTAGAGCGGGTCAGACAAAGATCGCTGGAATCATTGTGCAGATTGTAAACTCCGCGCTTCGTGCCGAGCGGGGACTCCTCCGGGTGTCCGATGCCTGTAGTTGGCCGGTTCAGAGGTCTAGCACTGGTGGAGGGAGGTCCTGCGCAGGAGCCGAGACTGGAGCCAGGACTCTTGGGATATGAGCTCCGCTTCAGGGGGCTCAATGTAGGAGGCTGGACTGGCTTGTAGTGAGTACCAAGGGGTACTTGCACCAGGCCCAGTTATCCCTTATTAGTGTATAGGGTGTCTAGCAGCTTAGGCTGATAGATAATGGTAGCTTAGCAGAGCAGCTTAGGCTGAACTAGGAGACGTGTGAAGCTACTACAGTACCACTTAGTGTCATATGCACAATATCATAAGAAAACACAATACACAGTTATACTAAAAATAAAGGTACTTTATTTTTATGACAATATGCCAAAGTATCTTAGAGTGTACCCTCAGTGAGAGGATAGGAAATATACACAAGATATATATACACAATAGCAAAAATATGCAGTATAGTCTTAGAAAACAGTGCAAACAATGTATAGTTACAATAGGATGCAATGGGGACACATAGGGATAGGGGCAACACAAACCATATACTCCAAAAGTGGAATGCGAACCACGAATGGACCCCAAACCTATGTGACCTTATAGAGGGTCGCTGGGACTATTAGAAAATAGTGAGGGTTAGAAAAATAACCCTCCCCAAGACCCTGAAAAGTGAGTGCAAAGTGCACCAAAGTTCCCCTAAGGACAAAGAAGTCGTGTTAGAGGAATAATGCAGGAAAGACACAAACCAACAATGCAACAACGCTGGATTTCCAATCTGGGGTACCTGTGGAACAAGGGGACCAAGTCCAAAAGTCACAAGCAAGTCGGAGATGGGCAGATGCCCAGGAAATGCCAGCTGCGGGTGCAAAGAAGCTTCTACTGGACAGAAGAAGCTGCGGTTTCTGCAGGAACACAAAGGGCTAGAGACTTCCCCTTTGGAGGACGGATCCCTCTCGCCTTGTAGAGTCGTGCAGAAGTGTTTTCCCGCTGAAAGAACGCCAACAAGCCTTGCTAGCTGCAAATCGTGCGGTTAGCGTTTTTGGATGCTGCTGTGGCCCAGGAGGGACCAGGAGGTCGCAAATTGGACCAGGAGGTAGAGGGGACGTCGAGCAAGACAAGGAGCCCTCTTAGCAGCAGGTAACACCCGGAGAAGTGCCAGAAACAGGCACTACGAGGATGCGTGAAACGGTGCTCACCCGAAGTTACACAAAGGAGTCCCACGCCGGAGACCAACTTAGAAAGTCGTGCAATGCAGGTTAGAGTGCCGTGGGCCCAGGCTTGGCTGTGCACAAAGGATTTCCGCCGGAAGTGCACGGAGGCCGGAGTCGCTGCAAAAGTCGCGGTTCCCAGCAATGCAGTCTAGCGAGGTGAGGCAAGGACTTACCTCCACCAAACTTGGACTGAAGAGTCACTGGACTGTGGGAGTCACTTGGACAGAGTTGCTGGATTCGAGGGACCTCGCTCGTCGTGCTGAGAGGAGACCCAAGGGACCGGTAATGCAGCTTTTTGGTGCCTCCGGTTGCAGGGGGAAGATTCCGTCGACCCACGGGAGATTTCTTCGGAGCTTCTAGTGCAGAGAGGAGGCAGACTACCCCCACAGCATGCACCACCAGGAAAACAGTCGAGAAGGCGGCAGGATCAGCGTTACAGAGTTGCAGTAGTCGTCTTTGCTACTATGTTGCAGTTTTGCAGGCTTCCAGCGCGGTCAGCAGTCGATTCCTTGGCAGAAGGTGAAGAGAGAGATGCAGAGGAACTCGGATGAGCTCTTGCATTCGTTATCTAAAGTTTCCCCAGAGACAGAGACCCTAAATAGCCAGAAAAGAGGGTTTGGCTACTTAGGAGAAAGGATAGGCTACTAACACCTGAAGGAGCCTATCAGAAGGAGTCTCTGACGTCACCTGGTGGCACTGGCCACTCAGAGCAGTCCAGTGTGCCAGCAGCACCTCTGTTTCCAAGATGGCAGTGGTCTGGAGCACACTGGAGGAGCTCTGGACACCTCCCAGGGGAGGTGCAGGTCAGGGGAGTGGTCACTCCCCTTTCCTTTGTCCAGTTTCGTGCCAGAGCAGGGCTAAGGGGTCCCTGAACCGGTGTAGACTGGCTTATGCAGAAATGGGCACCAAAAGTGCCCATGAAAGCATTTCCAGAGGCTGGGGGAGGCTACTCCTCCCCTGCCTTCACACCATTTTCCAAAGGGAGAGGGTGTAACACCCTCTCTCAGAGGAAGTCCTTTGTTCTGCCATCCTGGGACAAGCCTGGCTTGATCCCAGGGGGGCAGAAACCTGTCTGGGGGGTTGGCAGCAGCAGCAGCTGCAGTGAAACCCCTGAAAAGGCAGTTTGGCAGTACCAGGGTCTGTGCTACAGACCACTGGGATCATGGGATTGTGCCAACTATGCCAGGATGGCATAGAGGGGGCAATTCCATGATCATAGACATGTTACATGGCCATATTCGGAGTTACCATTGTGAAGCTACATATAGGTAGTGACCTATATGTAGTGCACGCGTGTAATGGTGTCCCCGCACTCACAAAGTTCAGGGAATTGGCTCTGAACAATGTGGGGGCACCTTGGCTAGTGCCAGGGTGCCCTCACACTAAGTAACTTTGCACCTAACCTTTACCAGGTAACGGTTAGACATATAGGTGACTTATAAGTTACTTAAGTGCAGTGTAAAATGGCTGTGAAATAACGTGGACGTTATTTCACTCAGGCTGCAGTGGCAGGCCTGTGTAAGAATTGTCAGAGCTCCCTATGGGTGGCAAAAGAAATGCTGCAGCCCATAGGGATCTCCTGGAACCCCAATACCCTGGGTACCTCAGTACCATATACTAGGGAATTATAAGGGTGTTCCAGTAAGCCAATGTAAATTGGTAAAATTGGTCACTAGCCTGTTAGTGACAATTTAGAAAGCAATGAGAGAGCATAACCACTGAGGTTCTGATTAGCAGAGCCTCAGTGAGACAGTTAGGCACTACACAGGGAACACACACATATAGGCCACAAACTTATGAGCATTGGGGTCCTGACTAGCAGGGTCCCAGTGACACATAACAAACATACTGAAAACATAGGGTTTTCACTATGAGCACTGGGCCCTGGCTAGCAGGATCCCAGTGAGACAGTGAAAACACCCTGGCATACACTCACAAACAGGCCAAAAGTGGGGGTAACAAGGCTAGAAAGAGGCTACTTTCTCACACTCAATGATCAGGCCTTGCCTGTGACCCCTGACGTTTAATCCCTTCATTGAAAGAGCTGAGAATTGGAGCGAGGCCTCCTTGGCTGTAATCTCATCTGTAGTATGAGCTGAGCTGTAACAGGGAAGAGGTCAGACCTAGGGCCAGGACACTGGACACATAGAGGTAGGACATCTGAGAGGGGACGCTTGGGCTGTAATCCCATCTGTAGCGCTGAGCTGTAACGGAGAGAGGTCAGACATCAGAGAGGGGACGCTTGGGCTGTAATCCCATTTTGTAACAGAGAGAGGTCAGACATCGGAGAGGGGACGCTTGGGCTGTAATCCCATCTGTAGCACTGAGCTGTAACGGAGAGAGGTCAGACATCAGAGAGGGGACGCTTGGGCTGTAATCCCATCTGTAGCGCTGAGCTGTAACGGAGAGAGGTCAGACATCAGAGAGGGGACGCTTGGGCTGTAATCCCATTTTGTAGTATTGATCTGACCTGTAATGGGGCACAGTTCAGGTCTGAGGCCAGGACACTTGGGCATACTCCCATCTACAGTATCAAGATGAGCTGTAACGGGGCAGAGGTCAGACATCAGAGAGGGGAGGCTTGGGCTGTAAACCCATCTGTAGCGCTGCGCTGCAACGGAGAGAGGTCAGACATCAGAGAGGGGATGCTTGGGCTGTAATCCCATCTGTAGCGCTGAGGCTGTAACATCGGAGAGGGGACGCTTGGGTTGTAATCCCATCTGTAGCGCTGAGCTGTAACAGAGAGAGGTCAGACATCGGAGAGGGGACGCTTGGGCTGTAATCCCATCTGTAGCGCTGAGCTGTAACGGAGAGAGGTCAGACATCAGAGAGGGGACGCTTGGGCTGTAATCCCATCTGTAGCACTGAGCTGTAACGGAGAGAGGTCAGACATCAGAGAGGGGACGCTTGGGCTGTAATCCCATCTGTAGCACTGAGCTGAGCTCTAACGGGGGCAAAGTCAGATGTGGGACCAGGACACTGGACATAATACCATCTTGTAGTATTGATCTGACCTGTAATGGGGCACAGTTCAGGTCTGAGGCCAGGACACTTGGGCATAATCCCATCTACAGTATCAAGCTGAGCTGTAACAGGGGAGAGGTCAGACATCAGAGAGGGGACGCTTGGGCTGTAATCCCATCTACAGTAGTATCAAGCTGAGCTGTAACGGGGAGAGGTCAGATATGGAGTCAGGACTCTCGGGCTGTAATCCCAGCTCTAACATCGTGATTTGCTGCGTTTGGTGATAGTTCACATCTTCTGATGTATAAAAAAGGAACTAATCTTCTGCATCACTTTCAGGTAATAAGTGAAGAGCCAATTTAACCTTCACAGATTATTTATGGTACATAGAGTAGGACTGGGGAGCATTCATCCATAGTGGCCTGAATCAGTCTGGATATCCAGGAGGCTGGCCTTGTTTGGTAAACAGAAGTCTAAAAGAAGTAGGAAAGTACCCTCTTTTTGGCTTGGGTACCTCCACTTTTAGCCTATCATCAGTGTGCTTAGACTATTTTCACTAGGATCCTGCTAACCATGACCCCAGTGATTGTGCTCTCTCCCTATAGATTTGGTTGCCTAGACTCCACAATTGGCATACTGGTGCACCCTTATTAAGTCCCTAGTATATGGTACTTAGGTACCCCAGGGCACTGGGGCACAAGGGGTTCCCCATGGGCTGCAGCATGTATTGTGCAACCCATGGGAGCCCTGTAAAATGTTTCTGCAGGCCTGCCATTGCAGCCGGCGTGAAAAGGTGCACACAGTCCTTCACTACAGGTCACTGTAAGTCACCCCTATGGTAGGCCCTCCTAGCCCCGCTGTGTGTGGGGGCACCCCTGCATGAGCAGTGGTGCCCCCACGAACTCCAGTCCCATTGCACTGGAGGTGTATCGGATGAGACCTCAGACATCGGAGTGAGATCGCTTGGGCTTGGACACTTAGTAAGTGCGGGGAAGCCATTTTACTTGTGTACTGGACACAGCTGTGTCCAGCTACATAACGGTAACTCCAAACCTGGGCATTTTTGGTATCAAACATGTCGGAATCATACCCCAATACTAATGCCAGTATTGGTTGTATGATTCCATGCACTCTGGGAGCTCCTTAGAGGACCCCCCAGTATTGCTCCTGCCAGTCTTCTAGGGTTTTCCAGGCAGCCCGATCTGCTGCCATCCCCCAGACTGTGAAACTTCAAAGGCCACTGGGGGTGAGTGTTTGCATTGTTCAGCACTCTGTCCATCATCCTTTTGTGTTGCTAAAGTTGCCCTGAGTGGTAAGGGTATGCCCAGACGTGGGTCCCTTGCTCACTGTGCCACTGGATTCAAGCTAGCCTGGCTGATGAAGGGTGAAACCCTGAAACTGGTCCCAGGATGCTTGTTTCCGGTCCAGTGAGGACCTGGCTTGGCAGTTCGGGCTGGACTGTTCCCATGAGGAGCAGGGTCAAGACTGATTTGCATATGGCTGTGTCCAAACTGGGGTGGCATGGTGAGCAAAAGAACGATGGATTAAACCCAGATCTGTGACTGGGGGCGAGTGTTTGCATTGTTCAGCACTCCGTCCATCATCCTTTTGTGTTGCTAAAGTTGCCCTGAGTGGGAAGGGTATGCCCAGACGTGGGTCCCTTGCTCACTGTGCCACTGGATTCAAGCTAGCCTGGCTGATGAAGGGTGAAACCCTGAAACCGGTCCCAGGATGCTTGTTTCCGGTCCAGTGAGGACCTGACTTGGCAGTTCGGGCTGGACTGTTCCCATGAGGAGCAGGGTCAAGACTGATTTGCATATGGCTGTGTCCAAACTGGGGTGGCATGGTGAGCAAAAGAATGATGGATTAAACCCAGATCTGTGACTGGGGGTGAGTGTTTGCATTGTTCAGCACTCCGTCCATCATCCTTTTGTGTTGCTAAAGTTGCCCTGAGTGGGAAGGGTATGCCCAGACGTGGGTCCCTTGCTCACTGTGCCACTGGATTCAAGCTAGCCTGGCTGATGAAGGGTGAAACCCTGAAACTGGTCCCAGGATGCTCGTTTCCGGTCCAGTGAGGACCTGGCTTGGCAGTTCGGGCTGGACTGTTCCCATGAGGAGCAGGGTCAAGACTGATTTGCATATGGCTGTGTCCAAACTGGGGTGGCATGGTGAGCAAAAGAACGACACTCCGTCCATCATCCTTTTGTGTTGCTATACTTCTACAAGAAAGACATTCCCATCATGTGGCTGAATTGCACAATGTGAAACAGAAAAGGTGAGACGAATCCCAGCTTCCCACTTAATCAAACTGTTTGATCCTAGGCAAATATTTTATTTCACGGTGCCTCCATTCTCATCATTTTCGTTTATGAAAGCACCTTCGAATACTTGAGGTCAGACGTGTCCTGTACAAAACCTCCTCGTGTGTTTGAACCAATACTGTATAAGGTTGCTCCATGTGTAATAACAATCTAGGCCACATGTAGTGTACATATAACTGACTGGCCTCTTAGTTCGCCAGGGGTCAGGAATGTATCCATGTTCATTTTACAACCTCTAATTTTCAATAATTACCTCTCGAAGCATTGATATAATCTGTGGCACTAGCCTTGTTAAAGAAACACACTTTTTTGAATGTCAAAGAGGCTTTGTCACATTTTTATTTTGATATTTGTTGCACGGTTTACATTACAAGCATTTTCACACTCGGCTGACGCACAGGCTCTTAGAGCCAAGCCAGACCTTGGCTCGGCTCGCCCTGTTAGGTTGGTGTCTCGCACACGTCTTCTGTTTCCTCAGCAGTTATTGCCAGGATACCCCAGAGGGCGAAAAAGGGCCTCAAAGCAGCAATAATTCGCCTTCTTACGCTCCTGGGTTTGTGCTGTGAACAGTCACATGTCAAGGGGCACAAGTCACCCCGCCTTGCACCACGTCAGTGCTCTATAACACAGCCTGAGAGCAGTCACCCCTTCCTGCTTGGAGCACATCAGTGCTGTGTGGCACAGGCAAGGAACACTCTGCTTGGAGCACATCAGTGCTGTGTGGCACAGGCAAGGAACACTCACCCCTGCCTGCTTGGAGCACATCAGTGCTGTGAGCAGAGCCTGGGAGCAGTCACCCCTGGCTGCTTATAGCACATCAGTGGCATATAGCACAGTCGGATAGCAGTCACCTTGCCTCCTTGAAGCCCATCAGTGCTGTGAACACAGCCAAGGAGAAGTCACCCCTGCCTTCTTGGAGCACCTCAGTGCTGTGAGCAGAGCCTGGCAGCAGTCACCCCTGCCTTGTAGCACATCAGTGCTCTATAGCACAGCCAGATAGCAGTCACCTTGCCTCCTTGAAGCCCATCAGTGCTGTAAACACAGCCAGGGAGCAGTCACCCCTGCCTTCTTGGAGCACATCAGTGCTGTGAGCACAGCCGGATAGCAGTCACTCATGCCTGCTAGGAGCACATCATTGCTGTTAGCACAGTCAGATAGCAGTCACTCATGCCTTGTAGCACATAAGTGCTGTGAGCAGAGCCGGAGAGCTCAATTGCACGTGAGGCAACCTTTTGCAGTTATGGTAATTTTGTGGCTGGTACCTGGAGAATCGTCGTGTTCAGAATCGCACTTTTTATGACTGGACCGTTTACTGTCCACGCGTTTTACCAGTGGTAAGTTTGGTAACAAGTGGGTTGATTTTAAATGTTTTGGCTAGTTATACAGCTATATATATATATATATAGTAAAACGTTGCGCCTTGTGGGTTTCATGGTTCCTAGCTCCGAGGACTGGTTACTTCTTTTGAGTTTTCAACCTTTTAATGTTTACGACTGTACATTTTGCAGCTGCTGCCGTGTATGCCTCGTAACTTTAGAAGGGGCTCGCTTGTAATTATTACAGCTGGTCAATGAAATGTCGGGTTTCCGGGGGCACGGGAAGCGTGTGTTTTCAGTGCAGTAATAGTTGGCATATACCCGTCTCCTCATGTACTTGTACATAAAGCAGTGCCCTGTCCAGCATGCCCGCCTCGTGCTCCTTGAACCACTGAAGACTCTGCGTGGTCCCCGGCTGTTCCCGTGGTCCCCAACTTTACCCGTGGTCCCCAGCTGTACCCGTGATCCCCAGCTTTATCCGTGGTTGCTGTACCCGTGGTCCCCAACTTTACCCTTGCTCCCAAGCTTTACCCATGCTCCCCCTGCTTTAAACGAGGTCCCCCGCTTTACCCGTGGTCTCCCTCTGCGATGCGCCTTTGTCTCCTTAGAGCTTTATCTCTGCAGTTTTCATATGAAATAACATTTAAAGCTCAATAAATTGTTTGGTAGTTTAGGCGTGGGTACGACAATTGGCAAGGAAGATACTTCTTGGGCCCAGAGTACCTCCGTAGGTGCACCACTGCACATCTGGTCTCAGCATGCACAAGGGCGGGAGGCAGTTGTGCCAGGAGCAGGTGGGGCAGGTAGGACTCTGGATGGGTAGGATGCTGTCTTGGGGCCCAGACCGCAGGATGGGGCAAGTAGGACTCCGGGTGGACAGGAGGCAATCTTGGGGCACACTGATTGTGCCCGGGGACCAGGGTTGGAAGGAGTCTAGGTAGGGAGACATCTCAGAGCTCACAGAAGAGTGAGCTGCTCTGGGTACCTACTGGAGACTGGATAACAGGAAGCGCCTTGAACAGAGAGCTCTGGAATCAGGAGTAAGGCTAACCCTGTCCCCTTTCTGTTGCCCGCAGGCAGACATGGACCAGTACAGGAAAGCCCTGACGGATGCAGGCTGCTGCCTCACCCCTTTGACTTACATCAAGCAGTGGAAGTAAGTATCTAGTAGTATCGAGTAAGTATCTACTAGTATCGAGTAAGTATCTAGTAGTATCGAGTAAGTATCTAGTAGAAACTAGCCGACACCTCCTTGGTAATGACCAAAATAGACTATGGCAATGGTTTGTTACTCTGTGCTAAACAATCAGTTTTAAACAAACTTCAGTCTCTGCAAAACGCTGTGGCTTGTATACTCCTTAACATTCCTCAATATTTTCCAGTCTCTGATCATATCAGGAAATTACATTGGCTTCCTGTAAGGCATAGGATTGTCTTTAAAGCGCTCTGCATTACATATAAACCACTGAACAATCAAGACCCCACTTTTTTAAAGGAACACATTAATTGGTATAAACCAGGCAGATCACTCCGGTCGGCATCTCGCAGGCTTTCTTCAGTCCCTAAATACAAACGGCTCATCTGGGGATGCAGAAGTTTCTTTCGCGGAGCATCCAAGGCATGGAATGCTCTGCCTATTATTATCAAATCAGCTCCCACCCTACTAGCCTTTAGTGGAGCTGTTAAAACCTGTCTTTTCAAAGAAACCTTAGATTTAACTCACCCTTAGGTCCCTTGCTCGGTAGAACTAGGATGTCTTCAGTTTAGCACTTAGACACCTTTGGGTATTAGTAGCGCTCTACAGATATTTATAACATCACATCTTAAGAGGAATGCTGGTGTGCCTGGCTCAGTGCATTCTGGGTGGTTGGAAGTGTCCTGAGTTGGCATTAGTCTGCGGCTGCTAAGCAATACCTTTATAGAAGGAACAGAAATGTCCTGAACGTGTCTGAAGCCTCCTGGCAGCTCGGACAGGACCTCACAGGGGTGCCCTGTGTTTCAGTTCATGGTGCGAGGTCGTTTCTGGGGGAGTGCACACTTAGGTCCAAGGCCTGACTTTTCGTCCCGGTCTATTTTAGTATTTTGTTTCTTGCTGGTCTCCTTGTAATCTCTTCTCTTCTCTTCCAGAGGAGGTCAAACTTCAACTCTAGAGGCGCTAGGATTGCAACCTTCACCCCCTTAGAGGTGTGTGGAGTCTGTCCTGCAGCACGTGTTGCACGTTTAAGATGCAAAGCATTCTAGCTCTGCCAGGCTTCGGCTGCCAGCTTGGTCCAGGCACAACCTCTGTTGCCGCTGCTAGGTGCTTCTGCCAGGGGCTCATCATCCTGCTACTGGGGCTTCGCTCTGGTGCCCTGCCAGGCGGTGCTGTCTGTCCTGCTGGGACAGATGCACTCCTAGCTCCCGGTTGTCTCTTCTAGCGCTTATGATTCATGCTGTCCTTTCTTCTGTTACACATCTCCTATTCATGGCTTGTACCCTACCACAGCCCGTCTTCCACGGTCAGTCATTGATGCAGCCCTGACACTCCTCGTGGCATCGACTCAGACTTGTGGTGCCCACTCCTGTTATTGTGGCTCTTGACATTCCTCTGACATTGTTTCACCTCTGGCGTTCCCCCACCCGCCCCCAAGTAACCCACGACCCCAATCATGTTGGTCTTCTCTTACAATGTAAGTCCCAACACAAAATCTGGATCCCGTTAAGACCTGGTGAAGCCTTTAGGTCCAGTGGGTGCCCCCACCAATGGGACATTTGATTGTGGAAGGTAGTTCTGCGGTTATGTGACCTTAAAAGGTTTCCCCAGTGGATTGCCCTAGTTGGTGGTAATATACTACATTTTCCCACTGGTCAGTAGCTTGAAATCGGCCTTACCTAGTCTCTAAAAAACAGATGACCACTGGCTACCAGTCCCTGTTCACCACTCAGTGGGACACGGACAGTCTTGGCACCTTGAAATGCTGTCATTGATTTTACTTGAGTTGGATAGTTGGTGTCTGGGTGGTTGTTTTGTTTTTTAGACGCAGATATTTTGCTTCGTTTTTAAACTAGAGTTGCCCAGCATGCGTTGAAAGTGTCCCAGAGAGTGGGAGGTCCAGACGTAGCCGGCTTGCTGCACTGAACCCCTCTTGCCTGGGACCTCTGCCTCGTTGACTCAGAATGTTCTTAAACTGTTGGACACTGGCCAAAGCGCCTCCTACACCCCAGGGATCGTGCGGCGGAAAGCCTGTTTGTCTGGAGAGTCCCGTCCGTCTTCAGAGGTACAATACTGGCTGAGCAGTGCGTGCTGGTGGTGTTCACTGTGCCATGCCACACATGGGTTCCTGCTGCAGTTCACTTCCCGGCCTAAGGCTTGGATGCTGCTGCTCTGCAGACAGATGCATTAGGAGAGTGTCGGGGTTGGCCACATTAAGTGCAATCTTATTTGTATCCCTGGGGCAGCAGGGGTAAATGTCTGTTACCACCCAGGATACTGCCCAATAACAGCTGCCTGGTTCAGGGCCCAGAAAACAGACCTCAGGCGCCAAATGGATGCCCTGGTTATTTCCTTTTGGCACTTCTCTGGGCAGTGATAGAGAACCCGAGACATCGAGGCTTGCTGTACGACATGTCGGTGGATTAGAAACTTAGACGGAGCAGGGCACAGCTCATGATACTTAGAAACATCAATTCCTAGCTCGTGCCAATCCACTAGTTTCCCATCACGGAAACTAGTGGAGATGCTATTGCCACCTTTTTCACTAACAAAGCTCAAACTGTGAGGAAGGAGCCCAAGAAGATGCCTTCCTTAAAACAACTGACGATAATATTCCTGTTTACTTATTTACTCCACATCTTAGAGAGATTGGTTCCTCCTTTATGACTTGAAGATCTGGAAGCTAAAGGCATAACTCCCCAATTAAAGATATTGATGCTCAATACCAGGAAGCTAATTGGTTCTCATCCTATTGCTGGCTCCTCACTGTAATATCATCAGAAAGTTGTTCTGGGGGATCCCCTGCGGCCTTTCGAATTGGACTGTGTCCACAAATCCTGCTGGATGTGTTTCTGTTCACAGCATGGATGTAAAGCTCTCTAGTTGATGTCATAGAAAACATCTTGGCAACTACTATCTGCGACCTGAATCCCATGACTACCTTGGTCATCATCTTAGGTGCCTCACGTAGACCTTGTCATGGCTGTTCGTTTTGCATCTCTTCTGGACTGGACCACAGTATCCGAAGGACTGCTTTTTATGTCCCTAACAGCCCCTAGTGTGTTGTTGCGCACGGCTTCCTGACTTTTCCAAGTCTGTGTCTGTATGGAAATAATCCCGTGGTCTCTCACTCTTTAACTAGTTTGTGATTCTGATTAGATTGTCCTTACTGGCAGGCAGCAACATTAATGGTGAAAGAAACAAAAAGTGCTTTTGAAAATGACTTCTAGCAAAGTGAAGAGCTCATCTAACCAGGTCTCGCTGGCTGTGGTGGTTCTCTCCACCTGATCACTGCAGCTGGACAGGCACATAGTGCATGGAAGGACCTGTGGAGCCTGCTGGTCACTGGACGGCACGCGCGGGCTATACCAGCACGCGTCAGCACCCTCTCTGTACTAAGCAGACATGCCTGCTGATACCAAAGAGATCTGCTGTGAATTGTTTGTCACTGAGTAATAACAGAGTCTACCCTGGGGGTCCCAAGTAGTCACATACTCCGAGCACTGACATCTTCTAGCAACAAAACGATGATAGTAACACACTTCATCTTGCAGGTCTCTTCACCTGGTATCTGATAATGGCCATCGTATTAAGGAGGGCTGTAACGCAGTGTCTCAGGGCAGTACTCTGATCCCCTCTCACACCTTATCGGCACTTATTACTTCTCCAGGTCCGTGAGGTCACAGATTGGATGGTATTGTGCCACAGCCAGCATGGGAAATTGGATCAAGAATATAAAAGATCAACTACCAGTGGAATAAGCAGAGCTAATCAGAGCTGCCAACATAACACACACACATATAAAACTGTGCTTCAATCTCTCTCATTCCCTCCCCCATCACCCCGCTAACCGGTGCGTCCCATAGCATGGTGGTCATCACCTATGACACAGAAACACCTCTCTCATAGGCTGAAATCAAAGGCAGCACTCTTCCATCCACTCCAACACGGTGTAGGGTACTAGCCAAGTTAACAGGTGATTCACCTCCCCACATCGGGGAGGTGAGCATTACATGGTTGCAACAATAGAATACAATAAAACCCACAGGTAGCTTGGACCCTGCACCCCCCATGGAGTCTCTAAAAACCACTAGTGGAGCAAGAACAGGGACAAGTCCAGTTAACCCAAGGATGGTGGGTTGCGATTAAAGGATCAATGCTCCAAAAGTAACAGAAGCTGATCACCATGTGTTCCTTAGATGCAGTGTAACCTACCCGATCTCGCCCAGCGAGGCATGTTATACCTGTGCACCTGGGGCACTCACATGTTTAGTTGGTTTCTGTACTCAGCCCTGGGGATAAACACACAGGTTTTTAGAACTGGCCATGACAATAAACACTCTTTCTTCTCCCGGCTCACACTGTCTCCTCTGGCGCAGTGCTGCAGGAGCATCATGGGAGGTTCACGCTCTTCTGATCCAGCCCCCATCCTTTTTTGAGGTGTGGACATAAAACTAAGCACAGCCTGCTAGTTTACCAGCAGCTCCTACCGTGCAAACCGGTCAAGGCAGGTCAGACTTAACATCCTAATCCCGGGTCTAAGGCTCACATATTACACATGGAGCCCTGAGACCTCTGGTTTGTCAAGGTGACTGCAATTCATAGACGACTGTAAAATCATCTCCTAGACAAGGGGCGCTATACAGTCCGTTGCCTCCTGGCAAGAAAGAAGCGTTGTCTTGTGATGGTTATTACAGGAGCAGTGTAGGTGCTACCGTGACCTGCCGGGGAACAGGTGTTACTCTGCCCTGTAGCGGAATGCTGGGTCAGGAGCTGCAGTGGCAGGAGTTTGTCTGACATGGAGCCGTGGATTGGACCGTGGAGCCGCACCACAAGGTGGACACATACCTCAAGGCTGAATACAACAGTGGCAAGAAGAGCACCGGCAAACCACTGGCTAGGGGCTTCCTTTGAAGTAAGACACCTGTGTGGTGTCACAACGTGATATCTGATATGGGAAGGCTGTGGTCCTCAGGCTCAGAGCTGACTCCAGGAACCTCTCAGGACCTCAGGAATGTCCATAGTGAGACGTGCACACCCATGCCTTCGGAGGTCCATGGTCAAGCCCTGGTTACCACCATCTGTACCAAGTTCTAGTTAGTGCACGCTCACTAGACTTAATATCTCAAAACCTGTGTACTTTGGAAGTTGAACCACCTGAAATACAGTTTATGCAGTTTAACTGCACTTGAGCTTTTAGCTAGCGTAAAACCTGAGGTAGAAGCCGATCTCCCAACTCTAGCAGTTACCCTGAGTTTCAGCAGTGATGTGCCTTAAAGGGACCACTCAAAGGTTTGGCGGCTCCACACTCCCAGCATCTGAAACCCGCCTTACGAGGAAGGATTAAGAGAACTTGCTGAGTGAACCCGCACACTATATGCACATGATGCAAATGCCCTGCCTCGTGTCTCCTTCAATGACCCAGGGGTGAGAAGATGCCTCACAGACTCGATGAGAGACAGGGAAGTGCATAGACAGCGTGTTTGCTATGGTGTGCTGCTTACCCGAACCCCTTTCTGAAACCATTCCTCCTAGATGTTGGAGAGAGGACAAGTGAACTCGCCCACTGTCATAGACAGGCAGATCCTCACTCAGTTATTTCTGTCTAATAGGAAACCTCGAGAGAAGTGAGATACCGTGTGAACATATGTAATGCGTGTACCAGTGTACATGCCTAGCCCTTCCTCCCACAGCACATAGGCCTTTACCAATGCTTGTCGACCTTAAACCTACCAAAGGTATAAATGACTGATTTTTTTTAATTCATTCATTTTATTTTTTGAATAATTAATATCCAAAGTAAAAAGTGCCGTAGACTGCATACCCTAACAGTGGAACATCATATAGCAAGAGTTACCATTCTCTATAAATGGACCCTAATTTGGTGGATAAACTGTTTTCCTGCTTTAGTTGCCAGAATGGGGCAATATATCCCAAACTGCCAGAGCTCACAAATGAGGTTTTCACGTGGGCCTTAGCTGTTATTTGCACCTTGACAAATGGGGTATAGTTTTCAGAATAATGGTTGCACACATTAAGTAAATGTTAGGCGAGTTCTTAGAAAATATCACTACACGTCTTCACGGATTGTCACGTGAGATCCAGCACTGATCTTTCTGAATGCCCATACATCTTCAGCGTGAAGAAAGAGAGGCTAGAAGAAGAAATGCAGTCAAAGCCAGCTCAGGGAGGGTGAAAGCGATCACTGTATGCTCATGGAGGGTGGGCCAGGGTACACGCGTGTCATGGAAAGCACACATGGAGGATAGCTCTTGGAAGGCTCTGAGCTCAGTAGACTCAACACTGGACCTTTGCCAGTGTGCACCGCTAGAGTGGATCTATGTGGTAAGGTTAGGACAGGAATGAGCTACGCAGAGGGTCTTATGTTAAATGTATTTCCTGTTGCTGCTTCCTGTGTGCATTCGCACTACATAGTCTTCTAACTGCACGTCATCATTTGTCTATCGTCCTGCAGAGCCTTTGCCAAGATGGCATCTACGCCGCTCAACTATGGCAGCAGTGCAGCGAAGTCCAAGAGGTGAGCGCTGGGGTGGCATGGATGCCTGTGCACCTATTGCTGGGAGAGGGTTTCTTTCTGTTGTGTAGCTTTCTTCAGAGATTGTCATTCTGCACTCAGGGTGGTGTGAAGTGAAGACCTTTATCCTGGGAAAGCGTCCAGGGCTTGCAAGTCCTAAAGCTTATTCATATGGGGTGAATGATTGACTGAGTGCTATCCATCCTTTAAACAGGAAAGAATGGCTGCCTAACGCAGACTCACATGGGTGCAATGATTGACTGAGTGCTATCCATCCTTTACACAGCGATAAATGACTACCTAAAGCAGATTCACATGGGTTAGATAGTTGACTGAGTGCTATCCATCCTTTACACATGGAAGAATGACTACCTAAAGCAGTTTCCCATAGGTACTATGATTGACTGAGTGCTATCCATCCTTTACACAGCGAAGAATGACTGCCTAAAGCAGATTCACATGGGTGCAATGATTGAATGAGTGCTCTCCATCCTTTATGCAGTGTAGAATGACTGCCTAAAGCAGATTCACATGGGTGCAATTGATTGACAGAGTGCTCTCCATCCTTTACTCAGCAAAGAATGACTCCCTAAAGCAGATTCACATGGGTTAAATGATTGACTAAGTGCTATCCAATGACTGCCTAAAGCAAGATTCACATGGGTTGAATGATTGACTGAGTGCTATCCATCCTTTACACAGGGAGGAATGACTGCCTAAAGCAGATTCACCTGGGTTAAATGATTGACTTAGTGCTATCCATCCTTTACACTGGGAGGAATGACTGCCTAAAGCAGATTTACATGGGTTAAATGATTGACTGAGTGCTATCCATCCTTTACACAGGGAACAATGACTACCTAAAGCACATTCACATGGGTGCAATGATTGACTGAGGTATCCATGCTTTGCAGAGGGAAGAATGACTGGCGTTGATAAGAGAGAGCGCAAGGTCCCAGCAGCACTGATAGTTTCCTCTAAAGAGTTCCGTGGCTGTAGAATTTAAAGCGCCTGGTAGAAAGTTGATGGCGCTCCAGCTGCCCTTGACACAGGAAGGGTTACATAAGTTGATGAGAGAATGTGCGATCCCAGCAATACTGAGAGTTTGCATTTACGACCCGTATCCTGCACACATCTCCAGGAGTCTGAGGGCCTGAAGCAGCTTGGTATGTGGGTAAGTAGCTGACAAAGGTCTCTCTGACCTTCACACAGGGAGAATTGAGTGGGTTTATACTAGTTGAAGGTCCCAGCAGGACTGAGAGTTTGTACTGGAGACCAGAACTGAAGACCTGAAGCCTGAAACCCATCTGGGGATCTCACTGAAGTTGAAGGCCTAAGGCAGCTCGATATTGTTTGGAAGGTTGACAGAGCTCCATCTGTCCTTCAAACAGAGATAGTTTGACTACCTTTATAATGTGTCACTGTAATTCCTGAGAGCCCCAGGACAAAAAGAACTGAGCTTGTGCATCAGACGTTTGTGGCTTCTAAGAGGGAGAGTGATCTGTCACTTGACGGACTGCAGACGGGAACAAAACTGGTGGAACACTGCATAGGTACCCTTCAGTCAAACTCTTGGGTATTGAGAAACATTGCACAGGTTCCTGTCAGCCCAAGTGTGGGGTTCGATGAACAGTGCACAGGTACCAGTTATATGTCTAGAATCCCTAAAGTTATGGCATGGGCTGGTTTTCTCCACAGCTGGGGTGTGGCGTTCAATTGCACTCGTGTGGCACTGAACGGAGGGACTGGGGGAAGGAAATAGAGAGGTTGCTGCATCATGAGATTTGGACAAGCTCTGATTCCAATTCTCTGCTTACTTACCTTAGGGGCCTTGGCTTATGTTCTTTTTTTCCTCTCCTCCAGTCTCTTGTCACGAGTTATGAACACAGGCTCCCAGTTTGTCATGGAAGGAGTCAAGAACCTGGTGCTGAAGCAACACGTGAGTATTAATGTTCAGGTCTCACGGTCTCTCTTGGAGCTTTTAATGTTCAGGATCAGGTAGAGCTGTCCCTCGGGTTACACAGAACCTGAACAGAAGAACCATCTGGTTGCACAGAAGTCACGGGTTCCGATCTTGGCCAAGAGGGCTCTTTCTCTGATTGTTTAGAGTTGTAAAGCTTGAGTGTGAATATCAGAGCAATCTCCTAGGATTTACAGGTCTTAAACCCACTCTTTAGACAGCAAAGCTATTCCTC
Organism: Pleurodeles waltl; assembly: GCF_031143425.1. Lineage (NCBI taxonomy): Eukaryota > Metazoa > Chordata > Amphibia > Caudata > Salamandridae > Pleurodeles > Pleurodeles waltl. The sequence goes on from NC_090448.1 coordinate 1,172,561,570, forward strand.
GGATCAGTGGTTATTACCGTTTTGACTTTTATAGACCCCCACTTAATCATTGCTGGAATCTGGGCATCCCCACTGAATCATCATTGGAATCCAGGGACCCCCCCTCACTGAGTTATTACTGGGAGCCAGGCACACCATTTGCACTGCTCCCACAAATCTGAGGATACCCAGAGTAGGCATTGCAGACCCCCAGGGGGTCCCAAGACCACAGGTTAAGAACCATTGCCCCATATTTTACAGGTCTTAGACCAACCCACCAGACAGCAGAGGTATCCCATAGTTTATACAGCTCTGTGTCCCATCCCTTTCAGAGTACAGATATTCTCTGGGTTTTAGAAGTCCTAGACCTATCCCCTTAGACAGCAGAGCTGTACCATAGTTGTTACAGGTCTTTGTCCCAACCCTCAGAGAGCAGTGCTATCGTCTGGGTTTTAGAAGAAGTCTTAGAGATATCTCCTAGGTTTTAGAGGTCTTTGTCCCACCCCTAACAGAGTAGAGGTGTCCTCCAGGTTTTAGAAGTCTTAAGGCCATCTCTCAGGCAGCAGAACTATCCCCTAGACCAGAGGTCTTCAAACTGGGAAGCGGGTCCCCTAAGGGGGTCTCAAGTGATCCCGGAGGGGGGGGGTGGGGAGGGGAGGGACACCAAACTGTGGCCAAAAGAAGCATTAAAGGTTTTTGTTTTAAGCAGAAGCATGTTATTGAATTTTTTAAAAGGTAACAGTACCTAACTGAAATGTTTAAATAGGTCTAGACATATTTGTACATTACCATCTTTATAAAATAATTGTGAAAAATTCTGAGGGGGGCCCAATGATTTTAATTTTTCAACCGGGGGGGGGGGGCGTTAAAGAGTTTGGAGACCGCTGTCCTAGACAATAGAGCTATCCCCTAGATATTTACAAGTCTTTATCTCACCCCTTAAAGAGCATAGCTATCATCTAGATTTTAGAAGATGTACAATTGATATCCCCTTAGGTTTTACAGGTCTTTGTCCCACCCCTTAGAGAGAAGAGCTATCCTTCAGGTTTTATCAGTCTTGAGGCCACCCATCAGGCAGCAGAGCTATCCTCCAGGTCTTATAAGTCTTAGGGCCACCCTTCAGGCAGCAGAACTGTCCCCTAGACAATAGAGCTATCCCCTAGACTTTACAGATCTTTGCCCCACCCCTTAGAGAGCAGATCTATACTCTGGGCTTCAGAAGGCTGAGAGAGATCCCTCAGGCAACAGATCTATCCTCCGGGTTCTAAATTTCGTATAATTACCTCTTAGCGTTTGAGCTACCCCATACCTTTTAAAGGTCTTAGACCCATCTTTTAGACGGCAGAGCTACCCCCTCTATTTTACAGGTCTTAGACACAGTGCCCTCTACAGGGCACCAGTTCAGGGTATGACAAACAGTAAAAAGATTCAGACTCGGGAGAACACCCTTTTATGTAGACTTCTAGCGGTCCCACCATGCACCCCAGGCTACGACACGCATATGATTTATCGTAGCAGTGTGATTAAATGGCACAGTATCTGGAGTACATCAGGCATCAAATTTACTAGAGACTATAAGGGATTGCCTAGAACCTGATCAGTATGGAAAAATCCCCTGGTTTCAGTAGATTCATGGTTTACTGCAGAAACTAAAGGGAAATTGTAGTATCCGGGATCCCGCTAACATATTGCAATTTAATAAGAGTGAGTGCCGACTTTATGGGGAAAAGGGAGTTTGTGAAAGACTAGGGTCCCAGTGGAGAGTTATTCAAGGGCCCGATACCACAGGGGATACAAGGTTACCTGATAAATATGATCAGGATAGACTTTAGCTGACTAGATTACGTTTTCAGTGGCTTCATTATACTGTTGCATTCCCTAAATCAAAGCCTTGGTCATCAAATCTACCCATGTGTCCTCGTGATGGAAGAACCCGGCATTTTACAATGCGTTCCATGTTGCTTTATAAACTCTACAGAGATATTAGATCACGCGTTCTCTGGCCCTTATTCGTAACACTGGGCTTGATTTACCACCAGGCGGCTTCTGACTTTCTCTGAAATCTGACCGATGCTTATGTTTGCAATGTTATTGTGACCTATAGTTAGAATGCAATAAGGAGGCGTAAAACATTGAGTCACCTGGAAAGACTGTGCTATGAGGAAGGGTGTGAGTATTTCTCTCGTGAGTCCCCTCCCTTTCAGTGACACCTCCTGTGAGCGGTTCTCTCCTGAGCCCCTCCCTTTCAGTGACACCTCCTGTGAGGGGTTCTCTCCTGAGCCCCTCGCTTTCAGTGACACCTCCTGTGAGGGGTTCTCTCCTGAGCCCCTCGCTTTCAGTGGCACCCTCCTGTGAGGGGTTCTCTCCTGAGCCCCTCGCTTTCAGTGATACCTCCTGTGAGCGGTTCTCTCCTGAGCCCCCTCGCTTCCAGTGGCACCCTCCTGTGAGGGGTTCTCTCCTGAGCCCCTCCCTTTCAGTGACACCCTCCTGTGAGCGGTTCTCTCCTGAGCCCCCTCGCTTTCAGTGACACCCTCCTGTGAGCGGTTCTCTCCTGAGCCCCCTCGCTTTCAGTGACACCTCCTGTGAGGGGTTCTCTCCTGAGCCCCTCCCTTTCAGTGGCACCCTCCTGTGAGGGGTTCTCTCCTGAGCCCCTCGCTTTCAGTGACACCCTCCTGTGAGCGGTTCTCTCCTGAGCCCCTCCCTTTCAGTGACACCCTCCTGTGAGGGGTTCTCTCCTGAGCCCCCTCGCTTTCAGTGACACCTCCTGTGAGCGGTTCTCTCCTGAGCCCCTCCCTTTCAGTGACACCCTCCTGTGAGGGGTTCTTTTCTGAGCCCCTCCCTTTCAGTGACACCCTCCTGTGAGCGGTTCTCTCCTGAGCCCCCTCGCTTTCAGTGACACCTCCTGTGAGCGGTTCTCTTCTGAGCCCCCTCACTTTCAGTGACACCTCCTGTGAGGGGTTCTCTCCTGAGCCCCTCCCTTTCAGTGGCACCCTCCTGTGAAGGGTTCTCTCCTGAGCCCCTCGCTTTCAGTGACACCCTCCTGTGAGCGGTTCTCTCCTGAGCCCCCTCGCTTTCAGTGACACCCTCCTGTGAGCGGTTCTCTCCTGAGCCCCCTCGCTTTCAGTGACACCTCCTGTGAGGGGTTCTCTCCTGAGCCCCTCCCCTTCAGTGGCACCCTCCTGTGAGGGGTTCTCTCCTGAGCCCCTCGCTTTCAGTGACACCCTCCTGTGAGCGGTTCTCTCCTGAGCCCCCTCGCTTCCAGGGACACCTCCTGTGAGGGGTTCTCTCCTGAGCCCCTCCCTTTCAGTGACACCCTCCTGTGAGGGGTTCTCTCCTGAGCCCCCTCGCTTTCAGTGACACCTCCTGTGAGCGGTTCTCTCCTGAGCCCCTCCCTTTCAGTGACACCCTCCTGTGAGGGGTTCTCTCCTGAGCCCCTCCCTTTCAGTGACACCCTGCTGTGAGGGGTTCTTTCCTGAGCCCCTCGCTTTCAGTGACACCCTCCTGTGAGCGGTTCTCTTCTGAGCCCCCTCGCTTTCAGTGACACCTCCTGTGAGGGGTCCTCTCCTGAGCCCCTCGCTTTCAGTGACACCCTCCTGTGAGCGGTTCTCTCCTGAGCCCCCTCGCTTTCAGTGACACCTCCTGTGAGGGGTTCCCTCCTGAGCCCCCCCCTTTCAGTGGCACCCTCCTGTGAGGGGTTCTCTCCTGAGCCCCTCGCTTTCAGTGACACCATCCTGTGAGCGGTTCTCTCCTGAGCCCCCTCGCTTCCAGGGACACCTCCTGTGAGGGGTTCTCTCCTGAGCCCCTCCCTTTCAGTGACACCCTCCTGTGAGCGGTTCTCTCCTGAGCCCCCTCGCTTTCAGTGACACCCTCCTGTGAGCGGTTCTCTCCTGAGCCCCCTCGCTTTCAGTGACACCTCCTGTGAGGGGTTCCCTCCTGAGCCCCCCCCTTTCAGTGGCACCCTCCTGTGAGGGGTTCTCTCCTGAACCCCTCGCTTTCAGTGACACCTCCTGTGAGGGGTTCTCTCCTGAGCCCCTCGCTTTCAGTGACACCCACCTGTAAGGGATTCTCTCCTGAGCCCTCTCCTTTTCAGTGACTCCTTCAGAGCCACTGCCCCCACGCCCCCTGCAGCTCGTTTCTTCCCTCCAGTGAGACACCTTGGTGCTCCTCTGTCCATTCAGATGGGGCTCCCGTCAACCTCACTCTGAAGAGGGGGGTCCCCATCAACTCACAACAGCTCCTCACTCAGTAACCTCTCTCAGCAGTGATGACTTCTTACAGCCCCTCTGCATTTGGCACCCCCTCCTTCCATAGCCCCTCTGCCGTGACCTCGGGGCCAGCAGCTCGGACCGGTGCAGCTCGGGTGCCCCCATCAGTGCCCACGCACCTCCGCAGCAGGAGACTCACCCACCGAGTTACCTGCCGCATGACCACATCACCTCTGCGTGTTACCACGCCCTCATTAGTCAGGCTGCTAATGTTACCAAATGTGTTCTCACGAGGTCAATAAACTGCAATCCAAGAGCCCCAGCTATGACCAGCCGTCCTATAGGCGCACACGTGCCTGGAAGATGTCAAAAGAAGGCGTTAACACCACGAGAGGCGGGAGAAAATTGACAATCTGACGAGGCTTGGAAAAAAGACTTTCCATATTCACACAGGGTCAATGCGGTGTTAGTTTACACCTGTCACTTTCTGGCGCACACCGGAGAACTCTAGGCGCTTCTTTCAGAGGACGGCTGAGGCAGAACAGGTCCGGGCAGTCAACTGGAGGGGAATCAGGAGTGAAATCTTGTGAAACAAGCATTGGCACAGCCAGTAGGCCTCTCCTATGCAAGAGTTTGGCAATGTGTTTTGTCATGTTGTACTCCAGTGTGGCTCCTGTTCGGCATGGCTGAAAGTTAGTGGCGTGGAGTGTCCTAGAGTGAAGTGGGGGGAGTAGAGTGGATTTGTTGGAGCAGAGTGTCGTAGACTAAGGGGAGTAGAGTGTTGTAGAGGGGAGTACATTTCAGTGGTAGAGAGTGTTGTAGAGTGTAGTGGCCTAGAATGGAGTGGAATAGGGTGGTGTGGATTGGATTAGAGTAGAGTGGGGTGGATTGGAGTGGGTGGACTGGATGGATTGGGGTGGATTGAAATAGGGTGAGGTGGATTGGTTTGGAATGGATTGGAGTGGGGTGGATTGGAATGTGAATTGGAGATGAGTGGATTGGATTTGAGTGGGATGGATTTTGGTGGATCGGGTTAAAGTGGGGTGAATTGGATTGTTGTGGGATGGATTGGAATGGGGGGATTAAGGTGGTTTGGAGTGGGATGGATTGTCCTGGGGTGGGGTGGATTAAGGTGAACTGGATTGGTCTAGAGTGAGGTGGATTAAGGTAGATTGGATTGGAGTGGGATGGCTTGGAGAGGGGTGAGTGGGGTGGAGTGAGGCGGGTGGATTGCACTGGAACAGTGTGGAATGGATTTGAGTGGGTGGATTGCACTGGATGGGAGTGGAGCAGATTGGACTTGGGTGGGTTGGATTGGAGTTGAGTGGGTTGGATTGGAATGGTGGTGGATTGGAGTGTGATGGGTTGGATTGGAATGGGGTAGGGTGGATTGGAGCGGCGTGGGTTGGGTTGGTTTTGAGTGGGGTGAATTGGAGTCAGGTGAGTTGGATTGGTGTGGGTGGACTGGACTAGAGTGGGGTGGATTGTATTGTATTGCAGTGGGTGGATTGGATTGGGGTGAGGTGGATTGGATTAGATAGACTGGGCTGTGGTGGATTGATGTGGGATGAGTGGATCATGGTGGATTGGAGTGGGGTGAATTGAGATGGAGTGGGGCAGTTTAGAGTGGGGCGGATTGTAGTGGAGTGGATTGGACTTGGGCGGATTGGAGTGGGGCAGATTGTTTTGGATTGGAGTGGGGCAGAATGTTTTGGATTGGAGTGGGGTAGATTGGAGTGGGTCCGATAGTTTTGGGTTGGAGTGGGGTGGTGTGGTGTGGCGTGGCGTGGATTAGATTTGGTGGATGGATTCGATCGGATTAGGGTGAACTGGGATAGAGTGGGTGGATTGAATTGGGGTGAGGTGGAGTGGGGCGGATTGGAGTGGGGCAGATTGTTTTGGATTGGAGTGGGGCACATTGGATGGGGAAGATTGTTGCATTGGAACAGGTGTATTGTCATGGACTGGAGTGGAGCAGATTGTTTTGGACTGAAGTTGAGTAGATTGGAGTGGGTCAGGTTGATTTGGACTGGAGTGGGGGTGGTTTGTGTTGGATTGGAGCAGGGTGGTCTGGGGTTGAGTGAGGTTGATTGGATTGAGCTGGATCAGATTGGTGTGGAGTTGGTCAGACTGGGGTGGGGTGAATTGGGATGGAGTGGGTGGATTGGTTTGGGGGAGGTGGATCGGATTGGAGTGGGGCAAATTATTTTGGATTTGAGTAGGGCAGATTGCATGGGGCATATTGGAGTAGGGCAGATTGGTTTGAATTGGAGTGGGGCAGATTGTTTTAAATTGGTGTGGGGCAGATTGGCATGGAGAAGATTCAAGTGGACAGATTGTCTTGGATTGGAGATGGGCCGAATGGACTGGGCAGATTGGAGTGGGGACAATTGTTTTGGTAGGAGAGGGCAGGTTGTAATGGGGCAGATTGTTTTGGATTGGAGTGGGGCAGATTGTTTTGGATTGGAGTGGGGTGGATTGGATTGAGTGAGGTGGATTGGTGTGAGGTAGGGTGGATTGGATTGGAGTGTACTGTACGATTATATGTTAAAGCATCATTTCAGAAATTACACATAAGAAAGAAACAATTTCGCTTTGCAATTTTTAGATCAAGATCTTTTGAGAACAGCGCCCATAAGCAAAAACAAAATGAAACATGAGTGCAAAGAGAGAAAAGAAAGTTAAGTATAGAAAACAAAACCTTTCAATTTTGTTTGTCCTGCTGGGCATGTTTTTGCCAGTCACACGTGTCTTCTGTTTGCAGGGCACTAGAAGTTAAAAAGAACAAAACAGTACCTCAGTCACATGGGGAGCAGCAGATGGGCACTGATTAAGTTGAATCAATCAGTGCTTGATCCCTGCTCCACACACAGGAACGAACGAATTACATGGTAATAAAGAAAAAATGTCACACAAACCAACAAATGGTAAGCCACGTGCGGGCTCCAAGCCCTTTACTGTACACAACAGAGCCTCGCGAGTGAAAAGCATGCACCAGCGCATGCTCTCGCAGCCTCAACCCCAAAAATGGTAAATTGGAATCTCGCAGGATGGCTCCCCTTTCTCGATGTTCTCCCCTGAAGCCTCCCTTTCCAGGGCCCCACCACGACTTCCATCTGTGAGGGCACGGTTCAGTGGCAGAGTCACTCATATGCCTCGTTTCCTGTAGAGTTCGGAGTATTACAGACCGGTAGTTACATTTTTGGTTTGAGGGTCGTACCAAGGACAAGGTGGGTATAACTCTACAACCAACCTATGTAGAGCAGGGAGCCATGACTCCAGTCCAGACATCTCACCTTTACAACCAACCTCTGTAGGGGCAGGTGGGCAGCGTTAGGACTGACACTAGCCCAGACCTCCCACCTCTGCAACCAACCTCTGTGGGCAGCGGGCCCCGACTCCAACCCAGACCTCCCACCTCTAGAACCGACTTCTGTAGAGCAGGGAGCCAATCCAGACCTCCCACATCTTCAACCAACCTCTGTAGGGCCCAGAAATCATGACTCCAGTCCAGACAACCAACCTGTGTAGGGAAGGGGGCATGACTCCCACCCAAAACTTCCACCTCTGCAACCAGTCTCTGTACAGAGGGGGAAGGGGGACGACTCCAGTCCAGACCTCCCACAACCAACCTCTGTGAGGCATAGGGGGGCTTCAGGATGCCACCCTTCTCAGACACAACCCGTGCTTGGGTTATGTCTGATATCTGCCTGGTGGCTTCAGGATGGCACCCTTCACAGACACACCCCGTGCTTGGCTTCTTTCTGGTGGCTTCAGGATGCCACCCTTCTCAGACACACTTGTGCTTGGCCTCTGCCTGGTGGCTTCAGGATGCCACCCTTCTCAGACACACCACATCTCTGGCATCTACCTTGTGGATTAAGGATGCTACCCTTCACAGACACACCCTGTGCTTGGCCTCTGCCTGGTGGCTTCAGGATGCCACCCTTCACAGACACACCCCATGCTTGGCCTCTGCCTGGTGGCATCAGGATGCCACTCTTCACTGACACACCCCGTGCTTGGCCTCTGCCTGGTGCCTTCAGGATGCCACTCTTCACAGACCCACCGTGTGCTTGGCCTCTGCCTGCTGGCATCAGGATGGCCTCCCTTCACAGACCCACCGTGTGCTTGGCCTCTGCCTGGTGGCTTCAGGATGCCACTCTTCATGGACACACAGACTGCTTGGCATCTGCCTGGTGGCTTCAGGTTACCACCTTTTACAGACACACATACTGCCTGGCCTTTGTCTGGTGGCTTCAGGATGCCACCCTTCTCAGACACAACGCATGCTTGGCCTCTGCCTTGTGGCTTCAGGTTGCCACCCTTCACAGACACCACGTACTTGGCCTCTGCCTAGTGGCTTCAGGATGCCACGTTTCTCTGAGACACCATGTGCCTGGCCTCTGCCTGGTGGCTTCAGGATGGCACCCTTCTCAGTCACACCGCATACTTGGCCTCTGCCTGGTGGCATCAGGATGTCACCCTTCACAGACACACCCCATGTCTGACATCTACCTTGTCGCTTCAGGATGCCACCCTCCACAGACACACCCCATGTCTGGCATCTACATTGTGGATTCAGGATGCCACCCTTCACAGGCACATCCAGTGCTTGGCCTTTGTCTGGTGGTTCAGGATGTCACGCATCTCAGACACACAGACTACTTGGCCTTTGGCTGGGGACTTCAAGATGCCACTCTTCACAGACACACCGCATGTGTGGTGTCTGCCTGGTGGCTATCCTCTGATATCCACCATGCAGGTAGCAGAGGCACTGCTTGTCGGAGGGGCACAGAAAAGTTAGGGCTCTGTGGCCCCAGCAGCCCCTTCCTTTTGTTGGTCATATCGCCTGCCTTGGTCCTGCAGAGGACCTGCCGAAAGGAAGTCTTCTCATCTTATTAAGACAAAACTGCAGCCAATTTGACATTCTTAACTTAGAGACTTTTCATTCTTGTGACTTGAAAATTGATTTTTCGAGCCGGTTTTCTGTGCGAGCCTAGGGCGGGGAGAGCCCCACTGTGCCTCGACGAGCCTCAGTGGGGAGCATTGTAATCCTCCTGGTAACCAGGCTGGTAGCAGGGCCCTGCCTGTGCGAGGCACTCCCAGCGCAGCCGCACCGAACCGCTGCTCCTGCCTCTTCCCTTTAGCTTAGACACTGGCTTTTCTTCCCCTCGTTCTCTCTCCTTCGCGGAATGTCTTGTCTTATCTCCTTTCCCCAACATACCATCCATCCTGACCAGCCCTTCTTTTCCATGCTGCTTCCATCGTGCCCACTTCTCACTATTTTTGGCCCTTGCCACCCCCTTCCTCACACATTCTTCAGCAGACGTATCATCCTGGTTTTTTTTTTTCAGCTTAAGCAGTAGTGTTCCCTCATGGGGAGGGTTTCGAGAGTAAACACTCAAGTATACCAGATCCCTTACTCAGGTGGTCCTTCATAGCTGGTAGTGGGGTCCAGACTCCCCCAAAGAGGTAAGGCTGGACCTTGCATAGGATTCACACACAGGCAGAAGGAACAGCTGGCGATCCCCGGGTAGAGAGACAACGTGACCCATACCAAAGTGCCAGGCATGGATGTGAACCGTAGAACTGCCCCAACAGACCATGCCATCTGGGCGGCCAAGCATGTGACCTGGACTTCCAGCAGTCCGAAGAGAACAAGACCGAAGAAAATTATATCCTAATGCAAGTGTCCTCTGAGATCCCAAGGTGAGCTCCCACTTTCTTTCACACAAGGTTAGCATGTGAAAGCATCCCGCGGCAAAGGTGGACAAGGTACTTATGCATAAGGGACACTGGGAGTATGGGAGGGCTACATACGCACAAGCCCTGGGGCTTCACATTTCCTATGTAGAAAAGCACAGCACACTTTGGTAATCTTGCTATGCACAGTGGTTCCTCACGAAAGTGGAATACGAAGGAGCCAGGTGAAAGTCCTCATGAGATGAGGTCACTAAAGAAGAAACAACATTACTTACATTTTGAGGCAAAAAAACTGTGAAGAAGATCCCTTGAGTCTTTGACTTACAAGAGGAGAACCATGAAGCAAAGGTCTGTAAGTCCTAAATAAAAGCTGCAAAGAAGAAACTCACATTTTCAGCCTCAGAGGTCTAGAAATAGGAAGAAAAACAATTCTTGTGCCCCAAGGGATCTAGGGAGAAGAAAGCTAGATTTGTAGGCCTTCAAGTTCACAACTGGGAAGGAAAAGCAATGGCTTCTGGGCTTCAAGAGGAGATAACTGAGAGAAAAAGGAACCAAGGTTCATATGTGTTGAGACCACCATGAAGAAGAACCTGTGGTTGGATGGCCATGAAAGAACCATGAAAGATGAGAAATATGAAGAGGAAAGTGTGGTTTGTAGTCCTGGTGAGATCCCAGGGGGCGACTGTCCTGTGGAGTACACCCAGGGGGGACTGTGCTGCTACAGATGGATATTAAAAGGGTACTGTGAACTGTTGCTGTCAAGAGGTAGCCTGCTGTCCTTTCTCATCCTGTGAACTGTGATCTCCTTGGCAGACTCAGTAGATGTGAATATCTGATTCTCTCCAGTCTTTTTCTGCAGGAAGTGTCTTCAGCCCCTGAGTTTTGTTTGGGCTTATAGTCTCAGCATTCATCGGAAAGGTTTGTAGCTGGGTATTGTGCCCACAACTTTTCAGGGCTCCAATACCCTAATCTTCCCAACATGCATCAATGCCCCAGGTGTTTGCTGGCATACCGCAAGGCTCCGAGGGGGAGTACCTTTTACTTGGAAGATAAAGCTCTGGGTGTTTGACCCAGGATGACTGAATTCTTGCCTGATTTTCAGGTGAACCATATACTGTAAGCGGGTTACGTTTACATTCAATGTATACAACATGTCTTATCTAAATACATGGCATGAGAGCGCCCCTCTCTTCCCTGGACCTCTCTTGGATTCCTATGTAATGGATGGACCTGAACTAACGTCAGGGAGGAAACCTACTGCATTGCTCCATAGTGTAGGGCCAGCAAATACTGTAAACTTTGCCTCCTACCGAGAATGAAAAGCGTGGAAAAGGAGTGTATGTATGATTAGCAATAAATTAAATTTGAGGAACTTTTAACAAGAAAATTGTTTAGAGCTTTGGAAAGACCCACATGTTCTACCTGTTTTGCCAGGAGAGTCTGGAAACAGCGGACGAGTGCATCACTGCCTTGCACTCCATAGCCAATAGCTGGGACTCTGGCGCAATCTTAGACCTGGTCTTGTGGGATAAACAGATGTTTCAGGCCAGTTCAAAAAGCTTCCAGAACCCACTGGGGTTGCCAGAACATCCAACATCTGAGAAAAGTCGATTCCAATAAAATCCACAGAACAATTTATGGGGAAAGTTAAAGAAATAAATAAGGAAAGTAATGGCGATGCAGTGTGTGTTTTGACAGAGGGCCTCATTCCGCGGGGAGGAGCATTGCCCTAAGGTTATACCGACCAGCGTAATAGCCATACCTAAGGCTGCGTGGTATTTCCATCCCAAATATAACTTCTGCCAAGTCTTAATGGGCGAGCAACATGGGACACAATCTCAATCCCTTAGTCTTTAGGCTACAAAACCAATCAGTGTTTAAAATACACTTGAAACACGTTACACAAAACACATCATGTGGTTTATATTACAACACAAACAATTCAGAAAGAAAGGGAAATAGCGCTTTCTGCTAAGAGTACATTTTGGCATGAGAATCCTAGCCATAAAACGAGCCCATTGTTTGCAGCATGAGAGTCCACGTACACAGTGCGAAAGATATGCACTGCGTCTGTCCTATATGATCGTGCCATAGCTTGTATGTAATGTTTTAACTTTGTAACATCTACACAATAGTGACAAAACTTCTGGTGCAGCTCTATGTTCATCTTGCCTAGGTAGGATTTTAATCATGTATCCTGAATCCAAGTTTGAGCTTCTCTGCCACTGATGCAGTTCCCAATCTGAGCAGGATTCTCAGGAATCTGGTTTCTGGCCTTTGGGTTTCAGTGGTTGTGATCTAGCTCTGTATCTGTGCCACGTCTGCAGTAGTGGCACCAGTGTTGCTCTATAAACCTACATAGTTGAACTCAAGGAGCCACCATCCAACCTCTTCTACCACTGCACCCACCTTGTTGTGACCTCGTGCCTGCTGCTTTCCTAAAAACGCCCAGGTAGTCAAAGCTACCCGCCTTATCGAGATTAGCTCCCTTTATCCAGACTGAGGTTTTCAGGGTTCCTTTTGCGTTCATGACCATGTGTTTTGTCTTACTAATTTTAATTGTCAAAGGACTCTCTGCACAAAATAGAGGATGCATTGCGATCTCCACTAGATACCACAGAATAGTGTTCACTGCTTATAGAAGCAAAGGAATCTTGTCCTCTTGGTATGAGCATGTCCTGGTTCAGACCATTGAGGCGGCTAATAACACCATTAGTGAAGAGGCTGAAACGTTAGCAGCTAAAGTCTGAAATCTTCAGTACATCGCCCACCTGCCCGTATCGAACCTTTGCTTCAGTATGTTCACGCAGTCGCTGGCACCATCTATTCTGGTATTCTCTGCCTCCTCAAGGTGGACCAGAGCAATGAAAGGGTCGACAGTGTCAAAGGGACACTCCTCTATACGGCTACGTTTACAAACTGCCAGAACTAACAAGCATTTGCAATGCAATGGGTCTCACATTTGCTCGAGTTAGAGCTATTGATGATGTAAATTCGTAATTGGACTTTTGTTGCCACATAAACTGAAAATGAGAAGTGAAACAGTTGACATAAGCGTGCCAATTCAAAGCACGATGGCCGCCATGAGCATGAAGGAGAGACATAAAAGGAAAAAGAAGTTTGCTTACAGTCAAACATATCGGCAATCGTCCAATTATCCATGTAACAGGGTTAGTCTGTAAGGCGGTAACACCACCTCCCCAAGGAGGGACAAAGGTAAAGAATTTACCAATGATAACAAATGATTTTTGAAAGGCAAGCCCAAGAATGAGTGAGAGTGATGAGCGTGAGATGGGCGTGAAGCCCACAATCCTTACAACAGGTCAAAGCGCTTGTGCGCTCGACCTAAAAGTGGATCATATGCTGTCTAAATGCCTATTCCACAGTTGCCAAACCCTTTTTGAAGCCCACCTGAGTACTGCTCAGTATATTGCCAAGTATTCACTGCTGAATCCCTTTATACAGTACCTTGCCGTTTATTTTCCCAGCCACATTTAACAAACAGATTGAGTAATAGAAGATTCTGAAGTTTGTTCATAGAAAATTGTAATGCATGGGATTCTGTAATCCCTGTGTAAAAACCTGCCTCTAATTTCTTTATAATAGGCGACTTGTGACGCACCAGATCGCCTATTTTAAATAAAATACATCAGAACTCAAGTGTAATGACTTATTACAATTGAGTTCTGACACCACAATGCCTGCTGCCAGAGCTAGCAGCTGAGGGGAAAACATAATTAAAGCAGCTGATTAAAGAAGGAAAAAGAAACGTTGCTGATCTTTCTTCTAACAGGGAGAAGCAGAAAGGGGAAATTTATTGCAACATGTTTATTTTTTGCACTCCTTAAGTAGTTACAAAAAAGTTAGAATCTGTCTGCACAAGGTGCACACTCGCATTCCTCAACAACACATGTTTCAAGGGCTCATGATAATAGCCCAGAACTTTCTGAGCACTCTCTGAACTGGGTTCCTGCACGCAGGAGTCGGAAGGTGAGACACTAGCCTTGAAATCGGTAATCTCCCGCCTGAATCTGGAGAGTTGGCATCTCTGGTCAGGGCCAGCTTTTAGGCGGTGCGGCCGCACCGGGTGCTGACCTCAGGGGGGCGCTGTGTTTAGCAATTACTTACGAAACATGCGATTTAAAAGCACCTGCTGAAAAGTTCCTTGTGCGTTTAGCATTCAAGAAACAATTAAAATGTCAAGATACCAATGTTCCTGCTATAGAGAGAGATCGGGGTTTTGCCCAGTGGCAGCTTTGACTCAACATAAAGTAGCACAGAGGGTTAATATGCCTGCTGCAAAAAAACAGAACTATGGGGCATATTTAGGAAAAGTGGCGCTGCACGCAGTGCAGCGCCACTTTTCTTCCACCCCTTAGCGCCCTCTAATGCCACCATTTGTGCGTCATATTTAAAATATGGCGCACCATGGAGGTAGTTAGGGGACTAGTGTCAGAATTTTTTACACTAGTCTGGCGCTTTGCAGGATTAGCGTAAAAAAAGTTACGCTAATCTTGCAAAGCACCCAGAGGCCCATTGTAACCAATGGAAGCCTCCTTTTAATGCCTGCTGTAAGCAGGCGTTAAAAGTGCCGGAAAAAAAATGACGCAAAGAAATCTGACAGATTTCTCTGCGTAATTGTTTTGGTCCCCATAACTAGGGGATGCCCCCTTTGCATACATTATGCCTGGCGCAGGCATAATATAGCGTAAAGGGTGACAAAGTGGCATAGAGCATGCATTGCGCCTCTGTAAATATGGCTCAGCGTTTTCGGCCTTCTAATGCCACATTAGTGTAAAAAAAAAATGACAATAATGTGGCGTTAGAATGGCACTAGGGGCTCTTAAATATGCCCCTACAGCAGTGCCTAATTTGTGCTTGTTGTTTCCGGTGCGGAGCACCAGCACTTATTTTTGACGACCTGCGCTTATTTTTCTGCCTCAAGCTTTTACTGCGAGACAAAGACACTTATAGGAAAGACGGAGGAAGAGAAAAACGAAAAAGCGTCACAATGGAGAAAAAGCAGAAATCCGCAAGAGTGAGCTGAAGGGGGAGGGGGTGCCTGTAAATGGTTGGAAGAGGCCCGAGATGGCTTCAGGATTACGCTGCATCTGTATTACGTGTTCACACATTTAATTGCAGCAGCCTCGTGTTTAAGAGGACGACTTTGGGCACTGGCATCATTTAAAAATATATATTTTTTTTTATACAAACTAAGCACTGCCCTATGGGGCATATTTGAAAAAAGTGGTGCTGCACACAGTGCTCTGACACTTTTCTTCTGCCCCTTAGCGCCCCCCTAACACCACCATGTGTGCGTCATATTTAAAATACGGTGCACCATGGCGGTAGTTAGAGGACTAGCTTCAGATGTTGACGTTAATCCTGCAAAGCACCCAGAGGCCCATTGTAACCAATGGAAGCCTCCTTTTAATGCCTGCTCTGGTTAAAAGTGCTGGAAAAAAATGATGCAAAAAAATCTGTCAGATTTCTTTGCGCTATTTTTTTGGCCCCCCTACTGGGGGGATGCCCCCTTTGCATACATTATGCCTGGCGCTGGCATAATGTAGGGCAAAGGGTTACAAAGTGGTGTAATGCACACTTTGTAAATATGGCGCAGCGTTTTTGGCCTTCTAACACCACATTAGCTTAAAAACAATTACACTAATGTGGCATTGGAATGGCACTAGGGGCTCTTAAATATGCCCGTGTGGGGCATATTTGAAAAAAGTGGCGATGCACCCAGGGCAGCACCACTTCTCCCGCGCCCCCTAGCGCTCCCCTAACGCCACCATGTGTGCGCAGTTTTTAAAATACGGCGCAGCATCGCGGTAGTTAGGGGACTAATGTCAGAATTTTTTACGCTAGTCCGGCGCTTTGCAGGATTAGCGTAAAATGTTTTTGATGCTAACCCTGCAAAGCACCCAGAGGCCCATTGTAACCAACAGACGCCTCCTTTTAACTCCTGCTCTGAGCAGGCGTTAAAAGTGCCGGAAAAAATGACGCAAAGAAATCTGTCATTTTTTTGCCCCCCCCCCCCCCAAACCAGTGGGGGAATGCCACCTTTGCATACATTATGCCTGGCGCAGGCATAATGTAGCGCAAAGGGATACAAAGCGGCTCAATGCATGCATTGCGCCACTTTGTAAATATGGCACGGCGCTTTTAGCCTTATAACGCCACATTAGCATAAAAAAATGACCCTAATGTGGCGGTAGAATGGCGCTAGGAGCTCCTAAATATGCCCCTATATTTTATGTGGCTAGCTGAGTGGATTAGTAAAGCCAGCCTTTACAAGTGCTTTAAAAGACATGAATGCATGTAAAAGGGGAGCGATGGAGTGACTGAAACCGAAGAGGAGGTCATGGCGTGGGGGGCACCACAATAAACTGTCGCACAGGGTGCCACCAGTCCTAAAGCCGGCCCTGTCTATGGTACCCGGTCTGCAGTGGCTGGACAACAGGGGACACAGTGCTCATTGAGTTGTGGCTGAAAACTGCCTTCTTTCTACAGCCTTGTGTGCAGAGTTCATTGTAACATTACCGCTGGAAAAGGATTCATGGAACGCAACTGTTGTTCCTTAGATCCAAAGAAACGAGAATTGGAAGATAACTTCTCCTTATTCCAGCCGAAAAGGAACGAGCCACATGGATGTCATGTTTGAAGATGCAAGCACCTTAAAGAAAAAGAGCCGGCCTGCCTTCAAAATACAAAACCCTTCGGAGCCCCAGGTCACGCCAGAGATAGGAGCTCATTCCTCAGGTGGCCTCTGTGAGTGATTGGGACCTGCCAGACAGGAGTAAATTGCGGGAAACTATGTCCGCACAGACAGGCCAGGACCCTAATTGGACACTTATGGCTAATTTTGTAATTCCTGGGGTGTATCAGCGGCTGGGGAGGGGTGCCTGTGAGATCTTCCCACCGGCTAGTAGTAGCCAGGACAGCAGTGCTAATGGCACCCAGCCCCGAGGCTTGGCAGATCAGCTCCCATCAGGGCTCAGGGCCTGCTGTGGAACAGAGGAGACTTGTCTGTCCTTCTCATGTGCCCTCTCACAGGACCTGACATCTCTGAACGTTACAAACACCAGCAAATTTATAAGATGGACTTTCCGCTGTTCTTTAGCCTAAGTTCGAGGTTAAATCTGAACGGGCCACCGACTGACGTGTAAAGCGCCTGACAGGCCACCAAAGCTTCAACAGGAGATGTAATGACTGAGATCAGAGCCTGATGCAAAACTTGAATTACAGGTCAACAGGTGCCCTTCAAACACTTGTAAGAGTGAAAGCCTCCTCTCCGTATCTCCTGCCTCCTTCTGAACCCTCCAGTAAAAACTCCATGTTTGCTGCTAAACTCCAGACTGTTAAATAACATTTTCCCTCTCTGGTCAATTTGAGCTTTCGTTTGATAATGTTCTTCAAAACAAAAGCCATTTTAAAGCTCAAAAGATGTCAAATTCATTTTTAAACAAGCATTTTTTGCAAAACAAATTAAACGCAGCATAGTCAAGCATAACACTAAACTCAGGAGCATGAGACGTAGGTTCGTAAACAGTATGTATGGCGAACGAGAAATCTAATCACAGCTGTTATAATGTTTATGAAACATTGTAAGACAGGAGAAATCTTCGATGGAGGTACTCGTGGCCCCAAAGGGGTAAGGTATTCACCAGCTGAACTCAACACAGGAACTTTACACCCCACTCCCTGCATAAAAGAAACCCCGAAAGTAACACTGACCATGCGTGGGACTGGACATCGCGGAGACCAAAGAACCTCAAACTTGTTTCTGGACAGCTCTGGCAGGGAGAGTTCAGTTCTCAGCAGCATCCTCAGTGCTGGTTCCCTCCCACCTATCTAGATATCCTTAGCAACTCCAGAGCTGACGCAAGGATGCGACTGCCACTCATGCCTCGCCCTCGAGTTTCTGGAAACAGTAAGAAGCATCAAGTCCCAAGGACAAGAAACTATTTATGATGGGCTGCAGCTTCTGTTTCCTCAACAGTGAGAAGGACCACAGTCAGGAGAAGCATGACCACCTGCATCATCCAGCCTTGGGTGCTTCTTCTCCGCTGCTGCACGTGTGACGAGTTCTTGATGCCTCACACCCCTCAGCTTAGCAGTCAGCGTCCCTACCTGTGACCCTGTGCCAGACATTCACAGCCTCACAAAACACCTGTAACAGTGTGTCAGAAAAGTCCTTATGCACCTAACCTTGAGTTAAGATCACATCATCTGTTTAACATCACTAACACCAATCGATGAAGGAACTTCAAGAACCCTGATCTGGGACTCTTGCTGTGTTCTCAAGATCTTTAATCTTATTTACTGTGCCTATGATTGAAGCATTTATGCCTCCTGGAGAGACCATCTTACTCTGGCTGTAATGTTATTGCTCTAGCGAGCTGGCTCATGGCTCTCTGAAAAGCCCACCTCATCTCCTGTTTTTGTAGTGTGTCCCCAGCACGCCCTCAGATGATGGCACTACGTTTCACTCCACTGAGATGCTTTCCTTGAATCTCTCATGGATAACAACAGCACTGCTTTGAGCCTGCATGTAAGAGATCAGCTGGGCCTGTGTCTACTCATGAGTCTTTCTGGGAGCCACAGGCTTTAGTGAAAATAATTCACATATTTCTATCGAAGCTTTTCCTTTGTGTTCTTCAATTGACAAGGTGAAAATACAGAAAGAAGGAAGGATCCACTGAACCCGAAGTGGGTGGTTGTTTGCAGATATGTCTCCAAGGTGCCCAATACCCACCGCTGCCTCATAAGTTGTCACTGACAGCTTCACTGTTACGCGCAGTGGGTGGAAGAGCTGGTTGTGAGCCCATGCGGCTTCTCCCTAGTAAATTTCACCCCAATCACCTTGATTCCACTGTTGGAGCCAGCTCAGCCCGATCACTTGCAATTCCAGTATGTTGAAGGGCTTAGCAATTGCTGCCCTCCAGCCCGAGGGTGGTAACACTCAGTCTGCAGCAGGCCACTGTAGGAAAGTAGCCTCTTTCTAGCCTTGTTACCCCCACTTTTGGCCTGTTTGTGAGTGTATGTCAGGGTGTTTTCACTGTCTCACTGGGATCCTGCTAGCCAGGGCCCGGTGCTCATAGTGAAAACCCTATGTTTTCAGTACGTTTGTTATGTGTCACTGGGACCCTGCTAGTCAGGACCCCAGTGCTCATAAGTTTGTGACCTATATGTATGTGTTCCCTGTGTGGTGCCTAACTGTCTCACTGAGGCTCTGCTAACCAGAACCTCAGTGGTTATGCTCTCTCTGCTTTCCAAATTTGTCACTAACAGGCTAGTGACTAAATGTACCAATTCACATTGGCATACTGGTACACCCATATAATTCCCTAGTATATGGTACTGAGGTACCCAGGGTATTGGGTTTCCAGGAGATCCCGATGGGCTGCAGCATTTCTTTTGCCACCCATAGGGAGCTCTGACAATTCTTACACAGGCCTGCCACTGCAGCCTGAGTGAAATAATGCCCACATTATTTCACAGCCATTTTACACTGCACATAAGTAACTTATAAGTCACCTATATGTCTAACCTTCACCTGGTGAAGGTTGGGTGCAAAGTTACTTAGTGTGTGGGCACCCTGGCACTAGCCAAGGTGCCCCCACATTGTTCAGAGCAATTTCCCCAGACTTTGTGAGTGCAGGGACACCATTACACGCGTGCCCTACACATAGGTCACTACCTATGTGTAGCGTCACAATGGTAACTCCGAACATGGCCATGTAACATGTCTAAGATCATGTAATTGTCACCCGAATACCATTCTGGTATTGGGGAGACAATTCCATGATCCCCCGGGTCTCTAGCACAGAACCCGGGTACTGCCAAACTACCTTTCCGGGGTTTCACTGCAGCTGCTGCTGCTGCCAACCCCTCAGACAGGTTTCTGCCCCCCTCGGGTCCAGGCAGCCCTGGCCCAGGAAGGCAGAACAAAGGACTTCCTCAGAGAGAGGGTGTTACACCCTCTCCCTTTGGAAAAGGTGAGAAAGGCTGGGGAGGAGTAGCCTCCCCCAGCCTCTGGAAATGCTTTGATGGGCACAGATGCTGCCCATCTCTGCATAAGCCAGTCTACACCGGTTCAGGGATCCCCCAGCCCTGCTCTGGTGCGAAACTGGACAAAGGAAGGGGGAGTGACCACTCCCCTGACCTGCACCTCCCAGGGGAGGTGCCCAGAGCTCCTCCAGTGTGCCCCAGACCTCTGCCATCTTGGATTCAGAGGTGCTGCTAGCACACTGGACTGCTCTGAATGGCCAGTGCCAGCAGGTGATGTCAGAGGCCCCTTCTGATAGGCTCTTACCTCTCTTGGTAGCCAATCCTCCTTCCTAGGTAGCCAAACCTCCTTTTCTGGCTATTTAGGGTCTCTGCTTTGGGGATCTCACCAGATAACGAATGCAAGAGCTCATCAGAGTTCCTCTGCATCTCCCTCTTCACCTTCTGCCAAAGGATCGACCACTGACTGCTCAGGACGCCTGCAAAACCACAACAAAGTAGCAAGACGACCACTAGCAACCTTGTATGGCCTCATCCTGCCAGCTTTCTCTACTGTTTCCAGGTGGTGCATGCTCTGTGGGTTGCCTGCCTCCTCTCTGCGCCAGGAGCTCTGAAGAAATCTCCCGTGGGTCGACGGAATCTTCCCCCTGCAACCGCAGGCACCAAAAGACTGCATCACTGGTCCTCTGGGTCCCCTCTCAGCACGACGAGCGTGGTCCCTGGGACTCAGCAACTCTGTCCAAGTGACTCCCACAGTCCAGTGACTCTTCAGTCCAAGTTTGGTGGAGGTAAGTCCTTGCCTCCCCACGCTAGACTGCATTGCTGGGTACCGCATGATCTGCAGCTGTTCCGGCTCCTGTGCACTCTTCCAGGATTTCCTTCGTGCACAGCCAAGCCTGGGTCCCCGACTCTCCTTCCTGCAGTGCACAACCTGCTGAGTTGTCCTCCGGCGTCGTGGGACTCCCTTTTGTGACTTCGGGTGGACTCCAGTTCACTTCTCTTCTAAGTGCCTGTTCAAGTACTTCTGCAGGTGCTGCCTGCTTCTGTGAGGGCTCCCTGAGTTGCTGGGCGCCCCCTCTGTCTCCTCCTCCAAGTGGCGACATCCTGGTCCCTCCTCGGCCACAGCAGCACCCAAAAACCCTTACCGCGACCCTTGCAGCTAGCAAGGCTTGTTTGCGGTCTTTCTGCGTGGGAACACCTCTGCAAGCTGCATCGCGACGTGGGACATCCATCTTCCAAAGGAGAAGTCCCTAGCTCTCTTCTTTCTTGCAGAACTCCAAGCTTCTTCCAACCGGTGGCAGCTTCCTTGCACCCTCAGCTGGCATTTCCTGGGCTCCTGCCCACTCTCGACACTGTCGCAACTATTGGACTTGGTCCTCTTGTCTTGCAGGTACTCAGGTCCGGAAATCCACTGTTGTTGCATTACTGGTGTTTTTTCTTCCTGCAGAATCCCCCATCACGACTTCTGTGCTCTCTGGGGGTAGTAGGTGCACTTTACACCTACCTTTCAGGGTCTTGGGGTGGGCTATTTTTCTAACCCTCACTGTTTTCTTACAGTCCCAGCAACCCTTTACAAGCTCACATATGTTTGGGGTCCATTCGTGGTTCGCATTCCACTTTTGGAGTATATGGTTTGAGTTGCCCCTATACCTATGTGCTCCTATTGCAATCTATTGTAACTTTACACTGCTTGCATTACTTTTCTTGCTATTACCTGCATAATTTTGGTTTGTGTACATATATCTTGTGTATATAACTTATCCTCATACTGAGGGAACTCACTGAGATACTTTTGGCATATTGTCATAAAAATAAAGTACCTTTATTTTTAGTATATCTGTGTATTGTGTTTTCTTATGATATTGTGCATATGACACGAGTGGTATAGTAGGAGCTTTACATGTCTCCTAGTTCAGCCTAAGCTGCTTTGCCATAGTTACCTTCTATCAGCCTAAGCTGCTAGACACCTCTTCTACACTAATAAGGGATAACTGGACCTGGCACAGAGTGCAAGTACCCTTGGTACCCACTATAAGCCAGGCCAGCCTCCTACAGCCACCTCGTCCAGCATCCATGACCAGCTGACACAGTCCAGTCCTAGCCCTGCCGCCATCTGGAAGACGCTGCGATCACCTGCAGTGGGACATCAGTCTCTGGCTGAGATTGTGGCTAATTCCGACTTCTGTCACTGCAAACCTTCTACTGGGGAGTCTGCACACGCCCCCCTCTGTCTTTGACTCACGCTGCACACATACCCCGCTATTCACTCCGGAGATGGCACACATCCATAAGAAGGAACCTGCAGCAGAGCTGAAGAGAATGGCAGATTTCCCAGAGATCCCTTGGCTTTGCCTCCCTTAAGTGTATTTCTGAATGTGTCCTCAGGATCTTGTCCTGGTCTTTGATGCTCCTGCCTTCAGCTTTAGGCCCGTGGAGTCTGTGACTCGTACTCATGTGTCCTTTGTAAAGAAGTGATTACTGAGAGAGGGAAGATGTGCGATGAACAGGACATCGTAGTCCGTTCTCCTTGAAGCTTGCACTAAGCCTTGGAGCAGGCAACAAGTAGAAGCACGTGCCCCTTGCTTTGAATACAAGGAGTGGGCTGCCCTGTGAGGAAGACTCCTGTGCCTGACAGAGCCGATGCAAACCTGGCTCAGATCTGCAGGGAGAACTAACCCTAAGGGGACAGCCTGCCCTGGAGCTACCAGGATCTACAGCCCAGCGGATCCCAGATGATAACTGAACCAGCGTCATCAAAGCGGGTTGAGTACACGTGAGACACATGCACCTACAAGCCCAGTCATGTGCACCTAGTTACTGGTGGACACCTGGCTTTAAGAGGTGACTTGACCCAGTTTGACTTCTTGGGGTACCTGTATCTACAGGTCTTGAGCCTCGGAACGACGCTGTGGTTCGTCCTTGCGCTCCCTACCCTTGGGTTTGCAACCTCTGCCATCCGGGCTAGGTAAATACATCATCCTCGGAATAAAGGTTTGAGAGCTGTGGTGTGGTTACTCAAGTCCTGATGCATGACGCTCCCCCTCAAGATGGCTTCTGCCTCATTGGATGCCTCCAGTGCCTCCGCCAATGGAAAAATGTAACTACGGCATAGATGGAGGCCTCAGTACCAGGGTGCGCAACCACAAAGGGAGCACCTGGCACCCAGGCCAATACCCTTTTGGGTCTCCACTGATCCCCTTGGCTGTGTCCAGTGTCCCCTTCACTAGGAGTGGAGCATGGAGTCCCCAGGCCAGCAGAGAACATGTAACGTGGCACTTTATCCTGTTCCCCGGTAACCAGTGCACTTTCGAGTGGAAGATGTTTGTGTTTTGGGCCTTTGTCACAGTTTTGATGAAAGATGAAGAGACAGATAAACCCCAGAGACTGCAGATTTTTCCTAAACTCTAACCAGTTGGATAACATTTTAATGTTACAATGTAGTGCTTTACCGTGCAGGTGTCAGAGGGTGGCACCTCGTCCCCGGAAGTGGCTTGGACCTTCTGTTTGATCACTATTTTAAATGCCCTACCCTTCCTCTCAGTAGGTAGACCTGTTCTTTTCATAAACTGTGGCTAGGATTGATCATTGGCCTTTGTTGTATATAATGCTGATGTCAAACTGCACCTAGGTTGCAAACCTGCAGAGCTGCCAGCTCTTCGCTGCTCTCCCAGGATACAACTGTAGAGTCAGAGGAGATAATTGAGTCTGTGGTATCACTGGGCACAAAAGTCCCTACATCAGTGTGACACCGGGGTGAAAGGCAGTAACCCATCCACCATGCCTTCAGTCGCGGCCGGTGACTGGGCAAAGGGGCGCAGGGGGGGCAAAACAAATATATATATATGTATTTATTTATTTTAAAGTTACCCGGTCGCTGCTGAACCGCCGCTGCACTCCAGGCACAGGTTCCGAGCCTGCCCTGTGGTCAGTCATGACGCTGCTCAGAGCAGCGTTATGATTGGCTGGAACGCCCTGGGTGGGTGGTGCAAGGCAGACTGAGAGCCTCGGCCTGCTGTCTCCGGCCCGGCAACACAGTGCCGGGCTTGAGAGAGCCCTTGTGCACATGTGTGTTTGACCAGCCCGAGATGGCCGGCCAAACATATATGCGCTCCGAGGGGAGTGCTGTGTACTCCCCTCACTGCTTGTCACCCCCATGGCCCCGCCCCTTTAAAAATAAAACGATAATAAACTGTTTATTATCGTTTTATTTCTAAAGGTTTGCAGCTCTTGCTGCTGCTGGCGGGGGAGTGACGCTCCACCGCCATAGCGGAGGAGCCGCCCCTGCATGCTTTCTCTCTGTGTTGTTTACTGTGCCTCCTCTCCATCTCCCTGTCTGTTACCCTATCCATTGAGAGGTACCACTCACCTCATCTTCTGCTTGGAGCCTGGTCATCGTCCCAGCACGCGCTACCCTTCCTAGTTCTTCTTTGGCTTTTCTGTCCCCCGCACCAGTATTGCAAGCTCTTCCCATAAGCTTGTAAATGTTTGAAATAAATGAATTA
Organism: Pleurodeles waltl; assembly: GCF_031143425.1. Lineage (NCBI taxonomy): Eukaryota > Metazoa > Chordata > Amphibia > Caudata > Salamandridae > Pleurodeles > Pleurodeles waltl. The sequence goes on from NC_090448.1 coordinate 1,172,585,973, forward strand.
ATAAAGAAATGAATGAATGAGAAATGTTTGTAGCGCCACCCGAGTGTGCCTCGTGACCTTCGGCGGGACCATTCTTACGGTGGGCTTGGACTGGCTGTAGGTGGGAAGAGTATGCCACAGCGGGGCCCTTACTTTACAAAATGGCGGCTACCCTTTGGCACGTACTTTATTTTGGACTTTTGCAGTGAACTGTGTTGAGCAACACATCCGTTTGTCTAATTTTTTCTTTCAGCTTTTCATCCCTCTCCAAAGGACCCTGAGGTGCCTTTCTCCAGCTTTCTCTTCTCAGCCTTTCACCATCCGCCCTCTTCCTTCTGCACTTCATGACTTTCTGAGTAGACTGCAGGCTTCCCCTCCACACCTTGCTTTGCCTCTCCTGCCCTTTGTTTCCATGTCTTTTCTGTCTTGCCGTTCTGGCCTCTCAGTCAGTCTTGCATCTTTTATGACCATCTTACACCTCTCTTCTCCACAGAACCTGCCCGTCACTCGCATCCTCGACAACCTGATGGAGATGAAGTCCAGCCCGGTGAGTGGTAGAGCGTTACTGGACATGTCCTACTGGCCTGTATGTTTTCCTTTTTGAGTGAATCTCAGGTTCTTTAGTAGGTGGTGTCGGGGGTCAGGATTTCTTCTAAAGATAGTAAAGTTGAGGTACCTGCACAGGGAGCCTGTCCATAGAGATCAGAGGGGCCCCAAGAGTGAGTGGAGAACGAGGCTGGCCACTGTGATAAAAGCACCAGGACTTGGGTAGATCACAGTTTCATATGAGGAGAGCACAGCCATCTTCATGGCGCGAGGAACAGATACTTTTGCCCAAGAAGGTTGTTCCAGTAGAGCTGCAGAGGTCGCCGATTGTTTGCACTTGTTAAATAAGAGGCATTGCTGCTATTGGAATCTGGTATGAACCTCATGTGTACAGATGGTGTCTCTGTCTCCTTCTGTGCTTGGTAAGTGCTCTATTGGTCAACTTCATGTCAGTAAAACCTCTCAGTCACTACCTGATGTAGTCATCCTCACATGCTCTAGTGAGGCGCCTTTGAGGTTGCATTTTGTCACCACACTGTAAAGTGATGACCTGAAGGGATGGGTCTGGGACTTGTTTGGATTTTGCATTTAAGTCAGGAGCTGTGTAGGGCTCCACCATAGCTTTGACGAGCAGCAGTTCCTTACAAGTGCAGACATTTCAGAAGACGCCTATTGACACGTGTTGTGTAAATGAGTGAGGTCTAACAGTAATGCGTTAGGGTGGGTTCATCAAGGGCTTGGCAAGAGATGCCTTTTGAGCTCCTTGGTCACCATCGCCTAGTCCCTTTGAGAGTGTGTGGGTTGGGGGTGTTCCAGCTTTCTTAAGTTGGTGACGTGGACGAGATTAGCTGTATTGCCCTGTTTGTGATTTTACTCATTTGTAGTGATTTTCTTCAGTCCTCAAACCACACCAGCTTTCTTCCCTCAGCCTCTCATGCTCACCCATGGAGAGGAAGGAAGGTTGCCTGCCTGTGCTTTGTGCCTTGCCGCCTGCAAGGCAGCAGAGCCCGTGGTGTTATTCCTGGGTGTGACCCAAAGTGCGCTGCCTCGGATGAGGCCCCAGTTGAAGAAGTTCTTTTGTGTGCTGTTCCCTCAGCTTCCGCTCCAGCAGATGGGAATCTCTGAATATATTAAGAAGAGGAAACGTCGAACTCACTCTGCTTGTTTCACTTTTTGTTGTTCTGGAGAAAACACCGTTTGCTCAACTGATTTCAGAGCTAAACACACAATATTATCCTCATTCCTCATATGTCTTGAGAAGGTTCTACTCTAATAGCCTTTCCAAACACGAACTTGGTGGCCTGGTGAGGCTCTCTTTGGGGTGCAGACAAAAGATGGCGACTTCATGAGTCAAGGCAGTTAAGTGCACGACAGTACTAGATTTGGTTATATGCTTACTCTCTTCCTCGGTGTGCCTTTGCCTTACCCTGGGGAGGACCGCCTTCCAGGCTGAACGGAGTGAATGCTGACTGTTGGGGCTACCCGACAAGGGATCCAACGCCACTGGGACAAAAGTGTCTGCATGTCCCATGAGGACAGCTGGTCCAAGGTGGCTGTATCATGGGGTCCAGCACTTTCACTCGCTTGGACTGGAGCTGACTGCGGCAGTCAAGCTAGGTTTGAGCCCACGTAACCTCCTTCCTTTCCTGGTCCCCTTGGGGAAGGTATGTGCAAGCTTCTCCTGAGTAAAGAAGAATGCCTTCCCGTTGTGCAGTACCTCCAGTCTGGAGGGGTGGCTGACAGCTCATTGCACTCTCAAATTTTGCAGCGCTTTTCCGATTCCCAACAGCATATGCTTTCTTCACAAGTTGTGACTGACGTAAAGTGCTGTATAGCCTTTGTTGCCAACATAAGCTGGATCCCTCTGTTGTGTCATCGACCCTAGGATCCTCATACTCACCACCGTGCTGCGGGTGAAGTCCCACAACTTAGATTTGTGATCCTCTGTGCATGTCTTCAGAAAACTACCATTGTGACTCCTTATGAACCAAAGTACACACTGCAGTGTTGAAACTCTGCTGTGCCTCCCAGGGAGGCCCTCAAGTCTATGTGCGCCAACTTGAGAGTATGAATCCATGTCCATCCTTGTGCAGGTTCTGCTCCACGCAGAGCACTTGTCCTGTTAACCCTCTGTTTTTGACTCCATAGGTTTTATCGCTACTGCAGTTGTAGAGGTCAGACCAACCTTGCAGCAGTTGAGGGAGCCTTGCAGTCAATTCCTTCTCATCTATAGGATCCTCTGAACCAGTGGTCCACGTCTCATCTGTAGGATCCTCTGAACCAGTGGTCCACGTCTCATCTGTAGGATCCTCTGAACCAGTGGTCCATGGAGCTCTTTGGGCTCGAGGGATACAGTCCATAAAACGACCTCTGCTGTCTTTCATCTGAGGTTGTGTGACATTTTCAGACTCCCTTCTCACCACCTGATCTAGATGCAGATCACACTAATGCCTGCATTCCTCTCCCGATTCTTCCCCATCCTTGCGGGAACTGCCAGCAGTTGAAGAAGTAGCAAAAACTCCACTCCCCTCCACTTCATTATGTGCATAATGCATGACTTGGGGTCGAATCATAGCCCCAGTTCACCATCCTGCAGTTGTTAATTTCGCATCCCCCACTGTTGTGTCTGTTGTGCTGGCTGTCCAGCTTACATGCTCCTGAAAACCCTCCTGTGTCTCCGGTTATGCCACAGCCTTCTCTAGCTGGTGCGGTTACCACCCGGCATCAGAGCTGTTCTGACATCTGACTCCATGCGCTGGACACAATTGACTGCCTTAGCCCTGTTCTGCCACCATCTTACGCCACATGGTCATTGGTAGAGGAAAGTGCATGGTCTCCATCTAAGCAGACAGCAAAAAAGGCCAAGTTTCAAATGGATCTCTAGGTTTCTCACTGCCTTCTCCTCCTGGGAGCTGGTTCTGTTGTTCTTCAGAGCAGGACTGAAGCGAAACAAAAGTGGAATTGCCTTGGAGAACCTGAAAGACAGCCTTCATCGTTGGGCCTGTTCACGCCCTTCACAGTTGCTTATACTCCACTAAGGCAATCAAGCTCTTTAGGGAGGCTTTTTCTGTAGACTTGAGCCATGTGCAGAAGGGTCGTTCCCCTTTGGAGGCTTTAGAGATATAAGGAATGTCGAGGAGCATCTGGGCGTTGGAACATTGGTTTATTTTGTTATTTGAAAAGGGTCTGAGTTTATCTTTGGTAATGGCAGAAGGATCTGAGAACCTACTATAGATTGTTTTTTTGCTATATGAAGGATGGTGTTGGTGTCAAGCTTATGTTGAGTTTCAGTGTTTAGCGTAAGGTCCAGGTATTGTCTCATGGGATGATGTTTGGTACTTGAAGAAGGGTCAGAGGTGGACTGCAGGTTGATCATACAGTGCTTCAAGAATACTCTGTGTAGTGAAGTATAGCTTGAGTTTGTATACTAGAAGAAGGACCTGGGGTTGGGCCAGAGGTTGATTTTGGTATTGAAGACGGTTTGAGTGTTAGTTGATTTTTGTATTTTCAGCTGAGTCTTAGACTTAAAGTGTAGACGTAGACAGGTTTTTGGTATTTGGACCGGTCTGACAGATGAAGCATAATCTGTTTTTTGGTGTTTGTATGGAGCGGTCGATGATTTAAAGCACAGATCTTTTTGGTACTTGGAGGCATCGCTGTTGGTTTCTAGTTTCATAATGGAACTGCATAAGTTGTTTTTGTCTTCAGTGCGCTTCTGTGATTGGGTGGAGAGCCACTGCAAGCATCCCTGGGTGGAGTGGGCATTGGAAGATTGCTTTGTCATTGGTGGTTCTCTTCGTTTTTGTGGTGACCCTGTCTGTGCTTCCTTCCGAGAGGGATCACCAAGTGGGGATGGAAGAGAGAGCCACCTTCATGTGGAGTTTCTCTGGTAGGGTCTAGAAAGGAGCTAGAAGGTGGACAGGGCTTCTGGCCGCTTCAGTATATTGCTATTTCTGAAAGATGTCTAAGGCCATCGAGGGGGTTTAGGAGTCTCTCCTAAGATCTGTCCGGAGATGCCGGGTGAGGGCTTAGTGCTGTTCGTTTATACCTTCTGGGAGACCCACGCCTCTAAGGAGTGGGCGGAGCCTTGGTCTTCTATCCTGGGGTCTGTCTGCGGCAGCTCCCTGGGGCGCAGGCGGGTGCTTTACCGAGAGGCTTGTGCTTCTGGACATGGGTCTGCAGGGGGCGCTTGGCAGGTTCTCCCCCAGCCCAGGGTACTGGTTAGCCCCGTGTTTCTTTGACCTGCCATCGGTAGTTGTGAGCGAGCAGCCCATATTAATGCTGCATTGTTGGTGTTAGAAATTGTTCCAAATGAGCCACAACACACAATTAGTTGCGCTTAATAAAGGCTTATTTCCAGAGGATAAAAGACACATCTATTTATTATGGCTCCATGAGTATATTTCCAGCTTGTTTTTTTACATAAGAGTGTGGCATAACGGTGTTTGTAGTCTAATGAAGCCCTATTTCAACCCCTTCCATCCTACGGATAAAGTGCTTTGAAGCCTTGTGATAGTGCCTCGAGCACTACTGATGCGCGTTGAAGCCTGTGTCAGCGCCTTTCACTCTGAATAGGATGACGTGCTTTGATGCTCAGTGCCAAAGCCTTGAGCACTACGGATGAAGCGCTTTGAAGCCCTCTGTCAACACATTTCACGCTACATAGGATGACGTTTTTTGATGCCCTGTGCCAAGGCCGTAAGCGCTACTGATGAAGTGCTTTGAAGCCCGGTTCTAATTACTTGACCCATATGGATGCAGTGATTTGAAGTCTTCTGCCAGTGCCTTGGGCACCCCGGATAAATTGGAGTCCCTGGTCAGTGTGTTGGGCAGTAAAGGTGTTGTGATCTGATCCCCTGTGTCATTTCCTAGTGCCCTAGGGGTGAAGCGCTACAGATGAAGTGCTCTGTGCATTCTTACATCGCCTCAGTGCGCCTTCCCTCTCACTTTGGTTTGCCTCTGCTCCTTCTCCCCAGCCTCACCTACGATGCCTTGGTTTGCTCATCTCTCTTCTCCTCACTTTTCCTCTGTCCCTCCCTCGCTGGTGCTCTGCCTCACGCTCGCTCTTCGTCTCCTTCTCTATCCCTCTCCCCAGTCCTTCTCTTAGCCTGGGGTTCCTTCTCCCCCCTCATCCCTTTGTTTTGTCCTGCGCTTTCTCCCTTCTTGCTCTCTGTTCTCCCAACTTCTCTCTCCCATGTGCTGACTCCCTTTTCGCTCACCGTCTCTTCCTCTCTCCATGCACCTCACCCGGCGCCTTCTTGTTTTCGAACTCGAGTTAATTTTCAAGGCTTTGGCCATCAGACCCTCTTTGGCAGGCTCTCGTCTGCGCCCTATAATAGAACACTTTTATAGAGCCCTGAAATAATTTGTGCACAATAACCCCTTGTGATGCCATTCCCGTGGAACATGTGCACCGTTAATTGTAAAACCATGTACTCTTAAACATTCATTGAACAAAAAAGGACCTCAGCTCTTTCGTTTTTTACGAACCTGTGGTCTGTGGGGCTCTCAGGGTGAGCTGTTCACCACCCCACCCCTGCCATTCCTCAGAAGCCCCTCGCTGTTGCTGCTGAGCCACCCCTCTGTGGCCCCTGGCCTTCGTGGGCCCTCCTGTGTGCTAGCAGTAGTTATTTACCTGTACAGTGGTTCACCAGCATGGACCTCTGCTTGAATCATTGCCACTGGCTGAGCTGTGGCTGCAGAAATCATTCCAGTACACGGGGCTACACGAGAGCAACGTCACAGTTAAGCACCTTCATGTGTGGCATCCCAGGAGCCAGGCCCATCCTGTTTTAACAGTCTTCGATCTTTATGGTAGATTTGTACCTGCTTGAGCTGTTCTGCCATCTGACGCTGGATACCAAAAGCATCAGACATATAATTTATGCACATACATACAGAGAGAAAGAGAGGGAGGGTGTGAGGTAAGGGCATACATTGTAACGTCACACAGCCCCTCCAGGTACATTCAGGTGCCTCTTGGGGCGTTACCTGCACATGTTGTGGCACATGTTGAAAGATGTCTCGCCTGCGGTCCCAGAGGGCCTCTGTGCCAACCTCCAGCAAATGATTCAGGACGGCCAAGATGCAGTGAAGTATGTCACCCGGTCAGGATACTACTGACTATCTGGGTAGGTCAGTTAGTACCAGACAAGAACCATGGGCTCCTGTAGTCATGTCCAGCAGTCTCGCTCGAACCTGCCAGTTGGACACAAGGCAGACCGGGCACTGGAGCGCTTCAAAGAAAGCAAGGCAACAGCTCCCTTGGCATGTACCGCCCATATGGCACTTTCCCAGCCATTGTGTCCCTTCCGAGGCTTCGGAAGCGGGATACAGCAGAGGTCACAACAGACTTGGCTTGCTTACTCTACCCGAGCCAAGGCGTTGGCCCTTCCATCGACAGCCCCTCACCCTCACTGGCTTCTCCTGGCTCTTCCATTGATAACCCCTCACCGGCTTCTCCTGGCTCTTCCATTGATAACCTCTCACCCTCACTGGCTTCTCCTGGCTCTTCCATTGATAACCCCTCACCGGCTTCTCCTGGCTCTTCCATTGATAGCCTCTCACCCTCACAGGCTTCTCCTGGCTCTTCCATTGATAGCCCCTCACTGGCTTCTCCTGGCCCTTCCATCGACAGCCCCTCACCCTCACTGGCTTCTCCTGGCTCTTCCATTGATAACCTCTCACCCTCACTGGCTTCTCCTGGCTCTTCCATTGATAACCCCTCACCGGCTTCTCCTGGCTCTTCCATTGATAGCCTCTCACCCTCACAGGCTTCTCCTGGCTCTTCCATTGATAGCCCCTCACTGGCTTCTCCTGGCCCTTCCATCGACAGCCCCTCACCCTCACTGGCTTCTCCTGGCTCTTCCATTGATAACCCCTCACCGGCTTCTCCTGGCTCTTCCACTGATAACCCCTCGCCGGCTTCTCCTGGCTCTTCCACTGATAACCCCTCACCCTCGCCTGCTTCTCCTGGCTCTTCCATTGATAACCTCTCACCCTCACTGGCTTCTCCTGGTTCTTCCACTGATAACCCCTCACCCTCACTGGCTTCTCCTGGCTCTTCCTTTAATAACCCCTCGTCTGCTTCTCCTAAGCCTTCTTTTGATAACCTCTCACCCTCGCTCGCTTCTCCTCAGCCTTCCTTTGATAGCCTCTCACCCTCTTCTGAGTCTTCCTTTGAAAGCCCATCACCCTCGCTGGCTTTTTTTGGCTCTTCCTTTGAAAGCCCCTCGCAGATGTCTCCTGCCTCTTCCATTGATATCCCTCACCCTTGCCACCTGTGTCCTTGCCCTTTGAGATCTCTGCAGCCCCTCACCCTGTGCCCTCAACCTTCTCCTATCTCTTCTTAGAGATCTCTGCAGCCCCTCACCCTGTGCCCTCAGCCTTCTTTCTCTCCCTTTGAGATCTCTGCAGCCCCTCACCCTGTGCCCTCAGCCTTCTCTCTCTCCCTTTGAGATCCCTGCAGCCCCTCACTCTGTGCCCTCAGCCTTCTCTCTCTCCCTTTGAGATCTCTGCAGCCCCTCACTCTGTGCCCTCAGCCTTCTCTCTCTCCCTTTGAGATCTCTGCAGCCCCTCACCCTGTGCCCTCAGCCTTCTCCTATCTCTTCTTTGAGATCCCTGCAGCCCCTCACCCTGTGCCCTCAGCCTTCTCCTATCTCTTCTTTGAGATCCCTGCAGCCCCTCACCCTGTGCCCTCAGCCTTCTCTCTCTCCCTTTGAGATCCCTGCAGCCCCTCACCCTGTGCCCTCAGCCTTCTCTCTCTCCCTTTGAGATCCCTGTAGCCCCTCACCCTGTGCCCTCAGCCTTCTCTCTCTCCCTTTGAGATCTCTTGCCCCTCAGCTCCCTCTGGCTGTCCTTTCGATAGCTGTGTTACTCAGTGATGCTGCTCAGTCTCCCCTTTGTGTCGACCCTTCCGTCTTCTGTAACCCGGCACCGCTCCTCTCCGGAGTCAGAGGGTCAGGCCCAGCCGCAGGGGCAGCGGAAAGGGAGAGGAATGCGGGCTGGTAGGAGCACTAAGGGAACAAATAATATATATTGTGAAATGACCAACATTATTGAAGTCTTTCCAAAGAGAGAGAGGGAGAGCACGTGTCTGTTGTGTCTGTGTGTGTAAACATGCCGGCCGGTGAGATCGGATAGGCACCTCACCATACCCGCCGGAGAGCACCTGCAGACACCTGTTATCACAAAATACATTTATTAGCGGAGTGCAGCGACTCCGCCCCCCCATCACCGTCGCCAGTGACAACGTAGATTCTGCTTTGGAAACACTTTATCGTGGCAACCTTGTTAGGAGGGTGGCTCCAGCCATGCTGCGGTGGGCCCTAGGTCTGCAGCAACCAGGGGTCCGGGGCCCCACCGCTGGTGTCCTCTGCAACCAGGGGTCCGGGGCCCACTGCTGGTGTCCTCTGCAACCAGGGGTCCGGGGCCCCACCACTGGAGTCCGCTGCCCAGGGCCCCCTCTACCCCCGGTGGTGGCTTCTCAGCCCCAGGAAGTCTGAAGCTCCCTACATAGGGGCTTATAGTTCCCACCGGAGCGCTGGAGACGTTTCCATGCAAATCACGCAACAAGCACATACGAGAGAGCCTTCCAAATTCCAAAATGTGTACTTAACATGTAGAAACTTCGACATGAACGTGTCCAATTGATTCACGGATAGTTTTTAAACAACCGAGAGCTGTTGCTGCGCCCGCCCTGGCAGCGACGCCATTAACGGGTCAGTCGTGTCCACCCGGGTCTAGACACAGCTACATTCCCGCCTGTACAGCTAACCTCAGTGCGCTTTATACTGCTGGGATTTTGTACTCGAAGATTTCAAGGTGTTTTCGGATGCGACACGGAAGACAAAGGAGTATCGTGGAAATGCATTATTTGCCTCAGATCACACACTTTGATTAAGCAGAGGACACGGGGCGAATTCCCCTTTTTCTGGTTTCACTTGTTTAAGTCAGTCTCCAAATGGGCGTTTATTTGTCTCTCCTTTTTACCTAAAAATTGAAGGCTTTGCTTTTGACTCTGCGCATGAAGGTAGAGCGAGGAAAGCGGAAACCACATGAAAGCTCGGCTCGTTTTGGGCTCGAGGTTCCAGGAGGGCCTCGATCTGAGAGTCAGAGCCAGGCGCCTGGCTGGCCCCCCCTTGCCCCCCCCCCGTCCCGCAGACATGCTTGACCAGTCGGGGCTGGCTAGTAGGTCAGACAGGACATAAGATTTCGGCGTCCTACGTATTGCTGCGCGTAGGAGATCCCAGGTACACATCACGAAGGCAGGCTGTCAGGTACTCTGTGGTGTTCGCATCTACTGCAGGGACCCTTGTTAGTGCTTTACATCGGCGCTGTTCCCGGGGTGTCTCCTCTCGTGCATTCTCTTCCCTTCCATTGTGTGGCCTCTCGTTCACCTCCTGGTTTCTGCGTGGAGCGGAGCTTTGTCCTGGTCTGGTTGGTTCGAGGTTGGGCCTCTCACCAGGACTCTGTTTTAGTGCACAGGGTCTCTGACGGAGGGTCCGCACTTACTGCACTGGAAGCACTCGGTGGCCAGTCTGTGGGCCCCACAGGATACATGCATGTGGTGGGGGGCGAGGTTTACAAATGGGACCTGGTTACAAAGTGCTCTGCACAGATGTACTCAGGGTGGTGTGAGAAAGTAGCCTCTTTCTAGCATGGTTACCCCCATTTTTGGCCTGTTGTGAGTGTATCAGTGTGTTTTTACTGTCTCACTGGGATCCTGCTAGCCAGGGACCTCGGTGTCCATAGTTAAAACCCTATTTGTCAGTGTGTTTTGCCTGTCTCACTGGGATCCTGCTAGCCAGGACCCCAGTGCTCATAGTTTGTGGCCTTTGTGTGTTGTCAGTATGCTTAACTGTGTTACTGAAGTTCTGCTAACCAGAACTCCAGTGCTTATGCTCTCTCTACTTTTGTCACTACAGTGTAGTGACTCTATATTCCAATTCAAGTTGGCACACAGGACCCCCCTTATAAGTCCCTAGTATAGGGTACCTAGGTACCAAGGGTATTGGGGTTCCAGGAGATCCATATGGGCTGCAGTATTTCCTTTGCCACCCATAAGGAGCTCAGACAAACGTTTCTTCAGGACTGCCACTGCAGCCAAGTGAAATAGTGCACACACTATTTGACAGCCATTTTCACTGCACTTAAGTAACTTATAAGTCACCTATATGTCTAACCTGAAGGCTAGGTGCAAAGTTACTAAGTGTGAGGGCATCCTTGCACTACTAAAGGTGCCCCCACATTGTCCAGGGCCAATTCCCTGGACTTCGTGAGCGCGGGGATACCATTACACGCGTGCACTACATATATGTCAATACATATATGTAGCTTCACAATGGTAACTCTGAATGTGGCCATGTGAGGTGTCTAAGATCATGGAATTGTCCCCCCATTCCAAATCTGGTATTGGGGGGCCAATCCCAAGGACCCCAATACTGCCAAACCAGCTCTCTGAGGTTTCCACTGCAGCCCCAGATGCTGCCACCTCATAGACTGGTTTCTGCCCTCCTGGGGACTGATCAGCTCATTCCCCGGAAGGCAGAACAATGCATTTCCTTTGGGAGGAGGGTGTTACACACTCTCCCTCTGGAAATAGGTGTTACAGGCTTGGGAGGGGTAGCCTCCCAGAGCCTCTGGAAATGCTTTGAAGGACACAGCGGGTGCACCGGTTCAGGGACCCCCAGCCCCTGCTCTGGTGTGAAACTGGATAAAGAAAAGGGGAGTGACCTCTCCCCTGTCCATCACCACCCCAGGAGTGGTGCCCAGAGCTCCTCCAGTGTGTCCCTGGCATTACCCATCTTGGATTCCAAGGTGTGGGGACACTCTGAAGACCTCTGAGTGGCCAGTGCCACCTATGATTGGTGCGTACCTGGGTAGGTAGCCAATCCCCTTCTCAGGGCTATTTAGAGTCTTTCCTCTGGGTGTTTCCTCAGATTGGGTTTGCAAGACTCCACCAGGACTCCTCTGCATCCTCTGCTTCAGCTTCTGACCGTCGGATCAACCGCAGACTGCTCCAGGAACCGATGTAACTGCAACAAAGTATCCAGGACGACACCTGTGACCTGCAACTTCAGCTCCAGCCAGCATTTGTAACAGTTTCCAAGGTGTGCACGCTCTGAGGACTCGCTGTCTTCACCCTGCACCAGAAGAACCGAAGGAATCTCCTGTGGAGTCACTTCCCTGCTTCAGCAGGCACCCTTCTGCGATGATGACTGGTACTCTGGGACTCCTCTCCTGACAACGTGCGTGCTCCCTAGAAAACCAGTGGTGGACCAACGTGACACAGACTGTCCTAAGGTCCAGCTGTCCAAATTTGGTGGAGGTAAGAGTTTGCCTCCACGGGCTGCGACAGTACCCCTGTCCACCACATTATCTCCACCTCCTTGGGCTTCTGGGCACTTCTTCCAAGAATCCTCTGTGCACAGTGTAGCCTTTCCCCAGCACTCCATCCTGCGACGCACAACTCGCTGAGTTGTTCTCCGGCGACGTGGGACCTTCCTTTGTTGTGCTGCGTCGACCGCACTTTGCATCTTCTTTGTCCCCATGTCCTGGGACTCCTGTGGGTGCTGCCTGGTCTTCTGTGGGCTCTCTGCAGTGCTCAGAGCACTCTCTGTCTCCTCAGTCTGAGTTGAGACCCCCAGGTCCCTCCTGGGTCCAGGCAGCTCCATTTTGACGCAAACCACGTACTTGTGTGAACCAAGGCTGTTGGCGGAATCCAGCGACGCAAACAGCCTGCATCCAACAACTCGACGTGGGACATTTCCTGCACCACGCAGGAACCCGCAGCCATCTTCTTTGGTGCTCCTCTGTACTCTTCTTCTTACAGGAGAATCCACTTTTGCACCATCTTCTAGGTTGGCAGGGGCTCCTGTCCTTCCTGGAATCTTCTGAGACGTCTGGACTTGGTCTCCTCTCGCCGCAGGTCTTCAGGTCCAGAAATCCACTGTTTGTTGATTGCAGTCTTGCTTGGTTCTCATATCACGACTTATAGTGTGTCCTGAGGAAACCTGCAGTACTTACTCCTACTTTTCTGGGCTCTGGGGTGGGGCACTTTACTCACCTTTTGGGTTTTCTTACACTCCCAGCGCCCCCCCCTACACACTACACTTGCCTAGGGGGGAATTTGTGATTCGTATTCCACTATTTTAGTATATGATTTGGTGTGTGTTGCCCCTAGGCCGATTGCAATCCATTGTTTTTTCTATTGTTTGCACTATTCTATGACTGTTTACTTACCTGATTTTGGTTACTAGTGTATATATTGTGTATAATAGTTAGCTCCGGAAGGAGTATTGCCTCTAAGATATTTTTGGCCTTGTGTAACTAAAATAAAGTACCTTTATTTTTGGTAATACTGAGTATTGTCTTTTATTATGTATATGTACTGTGTAACTATAGTGGTATTGCAGGAGCTTTGCATGTCTCCTAGTTCAGCCTAAGCTGCTCTGCTACAGCTACCTCTGGACAGCCTAAGCTGCTAGAACACTACCTACATTTCACTAATAAGGGATAACTGGACCTGGTATATGGTGTAAGTACCTTAGGTACCCACTACAAACCAGGCCTGCCACCTACAGCTGGGCAAAAGGAACCCCCTACCTGAGCAGACTTGAAGAGCGCACTAAGACTGGGAGGTTATCCTGGTGCTGAGTCAGGTGTGACTCGAGCCAAACCTAAGGCCGAGTGGGACAAATCAAAAAGCAAGCTCTTCAGCTTCTTGTGCAATTCAGAAAGTGAGGGGGTGGGAGGCATTCACGCCTTAGGAATGATGTAGAACAGTGGTTCCCAACTTTTTGACTTCTGTGGACCTCCACTTTATCAGTACTGGAACCCGGGGACCCCCACTGAATCATTATTGGAATCCGGAGACCTCCCCAATGAGTCATTACTGAAAGCTGGGGACCTAATTTGTTAATAATATTACATTTTCCAAGCAGTCACGGACCCCCTGAGGAGGCTTTGCAGATCACTAGGGGTCCCCGGACCACAGGTTGGGAACCAATGATGTAGAAGAAGTCTTGACCACCAGACACCAGATCTGCTGTCAAAGTAGGAGTCCGAACAAGCAGAGATGTCTGGAAGGTTTGGAAAAGCAGATGCGATTGTTGAGGTATGCTTGGCCAGAGTTATGTAGTGCCTTGAAAGTGTGGGTGAGGAGCTTGAATTTTGCTTGTTTGTGACTGTGGAGCCAGTGGAGCTCCTTAAGGTGTGGCATGATAGGAGTACGGTGTGGGAGGTTGAGGGTGGTTCTGGCCACTGAGTTCTGAATGGTCTGCAGCCTTCTGGTGAGTTTTTTGCTGACCCGGGTTAGAGGGTTTTCCAGTAGTCCAGCTTGCTTGGGAACAGGGTGTGTGTGATGGTTTTCTGGTGCTGCTTGGGAGCCATTTGAAAATCTTCCTCAGCATCTTCAGGGTATAGATGCATGAGGCGGATATGGCTTGGGCGGTCATGCAGAGTTTACTGTCGATGATGATTCCAAGGTTCTCGGTGTGAATGCTGGGGGTGGATGCGAGTCCTAGCTCTGTTGGCCACCACGTGGAGTCCCACGGTGATGTGCTCATCCTAAACATTATGATTTTGGTCGTCTGTGTTCAGCTTCAGACAGTTGGTCTTCATCCAATGGACAATTTTAGTCATGCAGGCATTTAACTTGAGCCAGGACTTGGTTGTCTTTTCCAAGAAGGGGAGAATGAGTTGCATGTCATTAGCGTATGAGAAGACATTGATGTTGTAAAAGCAGATGATAGAGGGATCATGTAGGCACTGAATAATGTTGGCCTCAGGGAAGATCCAGAAGGAACTTCGCAGATGAGGTATCAAGTGTCCAAATTATACGGTGCCAAGCTGACTTACTGGGTCCTTCCAGTCAAGAAGGGGCAGATCCGTCGGACTGGTGTCCTAGGATTCCGATGTTGCACGAGGATGAGGTGCCAGACCGTGTCAAATGCTGCAGAGAGGTCTGGGAGGTTGAAGGCCGTCATGTCTCCTTCAGGGTCATGTGGATGTCACCCATGGCGGCAAAAAGGGCAGTTTCCGTGCTGTGGTTGGTTCTGATCCAGGCTGAGTGGTGCTCTTGTTGTGCACTGCTACATGATGAGGAGCCAAGGGGAAAGGGAGCCTTGTCCTTTCCCTGTGATTCCAGTTCTGTTGTAAACAAGGTGAAATCAAAGTGGCTGATACCCCAGGCAGAAGGACACAACTTTCTTTGTCTCTATGTTAGTCTTGTTGTGGCTTGGAGCAGGAGAGGGAGCGGTAGAGAGGGAGCAGTAGAGAGGGAGCGGTAGCGAGGGCGCGGTAGAGGGAGCTGTAGAGGGAGCAGTAGAAGTAGCGGAAGAGGGAGCTGTTGAGAGAGCAGCAGAGGAAGATGTAGAGAGAATGCTAGAGGAAGCTGTAGAGAGAATGGTAGAGGGAGCTGTAGAGAGAATGGTAGAGGGAGCTGTAGAGGATGTGGTAGAGGGAGCAGAAAAGGGAGCGGCAGAGGGGGCTGTAGAGGGAGATGTAGAGGGAGTGGTAGTTCCACTTTAGCACTCAGCCCTGCAGTTCTCTGGGACATTGGAGAGTTCTTCTCTTTCCAGGAGTTTAACCAGAATTTCTGGCTCATTTTAGTTGGGCTGACAACGCTATTAACATAAACACTGAGTTTCCCTCTGGGACCCGCCACCCTTGGCCCTCCGTGACTCGCCACCCTCAACCCTCTAAGAGCTGCCACTCTCGACCCTCTGGGACCTGCCATCCTCGACCCTCTGGGACCTGCCATCCTCGACCCTCCGCGACACTGCACCCCCGACCCTCTGGGACCCGCCACCCTCGACCCTCTGGGACCCGCCACCCTCGACCCTCTGGGACCCGCCACCCTCGACCCTCTGGGACCCGCCACCCTCGGCCCTCTGGGACCAGTCACCCACGACCCTCTGGGACCAGTCACCCACGACGCCCTGGCACCCGCTACCCTCGACGCCCTGGCGCCCGCCACCCTCGACGCCCTGGCGCCCGCCACCCTCGACGCCCTGGCGCCCGCCACCCTCGACGCCCTGGGGCCCGCCACCCTCGACGCCCTGGGGCCCGCCACCCTCGACGCCCTGTGGCCCGCCACCCTCGACGCCCTGGGGCCCGCCACCCTCGACGCCCTGGGTCCCGCCACCCTCGACGCCCTGGGTCCCGCCACCCTCGACGCCCTGGGTCCCGCCACCCTCGACGCCCTGGGTCCCGCCACCCTCGACGCCCTGGGTCCCGCCACCCTCGACGCCCTGGGTCCCGCCACCCTCGACGCCCTGGGTCCCGCCACCCTCGACGCCCTGGGTCCCGCCACCCTCGACGCCCTGGGTCCCGCCACCCTCGACGCCCTGGGTCCCGCCACCCTCGACGCCCTGGGTCCCGCCACCCTCGACGCTCTGGGTCCCGCCACCCTCGACGCTCTGGGTCCCGCCACCCTCGACGCTCTGGGTCCCGCCACCCTCGACGCTCTGGGTCCCGCAATCCTCGACCCTCTGGGACCCCACATCCATAAGCTTCTGGGACACCACACCCTAGACCATCTGGGACCTAACACTGTAGACCTTCAAGTGACAACCTCTCTAGATCCTCTCAAGCCAACATACTCTACCCTCAGGATCTGACACCCTCTACCCGCAGGTACATTCACACATACAATACACAGGCACTGCACTCCTGTGAGTGGCTGCAAGGCGATAGGTGCCAGGCACATTCACACAGGCAGGACTGAGTACCGAAGAAAGAATATAGCAAGGGAAAGGTGGAACAGGATGAGAGATTGAGATTAGAGGGAGGAGAAAGCTTTGGGTTATAAACTAACATTTTGCTTGCCGCCACTCTCAGGAGTTCAGTGCGTATGTATGTCACCATGCTGCTAATCTCAAGAGCGGAGTGCCTCACCAATCTACAGAAATGCTGGGATAGTGCAGTACCAGTCTGCCGCCTCCCTGTAAGTCTCTGCAGTGCTAGTGTATGTGAGTCTGTCGAAATGAGACTGTGTTTTCTTTAGGTTTTAAATCTGAAACACAAAAGAAAGGATTTTCAATGTTTGCCTTTTGGAGCAAATTTTAAGTCCAAACGTATTTCACAACTAATTTACTATCGAGTAGGTTCCTCATGGCTAAATACAATCCATGCAGATTGTCATCCTTAGTGTTATAATTTCTAAAGCAGCTACTCCCAATTTCCAGTGAAAAAACACTTGCAACAATAATTGTTATTAAAAAAAAGAAAAAAATAGAGAGAAATTACACTTTCTACATAGGGTCAAAACAAAGACAACAGACTAAACAACCACACACCCTACACTGTGTTGCATGCTACCCATGGAAGCAAGCGCTTCAGCGCCCTACACAGTGGTAGTAAGTGCTACATAAATGTTGAAATACAATACAGTGTAATGCCTTAATATTTCAAGTACATTACCCAGTTTCAATCCTATGACGTTTTTCACAATGTCATTGCACAGTCATTATTGTGATACTTACACCAAAGGTTATATCATTAATTTTCTCCAGTTATTCCATTATTATATACAGTGTCTCTTAATCATGTCAAGTTCGTATAGTTAAAGATTATAAGCAAATACCTCTTTTTTATGGAGCTCTCAAAGTTTTGGACTGATGCTACTGTTTTTTCCGCTCTGAGAGTGCACTGAGGACTACTAAACAGAACTCTGAGCCTCTCCTTGACCCTAAAACTGAGTATGTTTGATTGGTTGATACCCAGTTGGC
This sequence comes from Pleurodeles waltl, assembly GCF_031143425.1. Lineage (NCBI taxonomy): Eukaryota > Metazoa > Chordata > Amphibia > Caudata > Salamandridae > Pleurodeles > Pleurodeles waltl. The sequence goes on from NC_090448.1 coordinate 1,172,603,231, forward strand.
ATAAGATAGCTTACTTAAACGTTTCTGAATGTGGCACCTGGGGCATTTGAGTTAGAGGGTCGCCCCAGGGAGGGCAGCACTGGTTGTGCCACCTTCGGTGTGACAACGGTAACACAGGTCTCCTAGTTTGCCGCCGCAGACTGGAAGAGCAGTGTTAAACTGCTAACCTGACTTTACCATTTAAACCAGTAACAAGGCCAACACCTCCCTCTAGGACCCCACACCCTTGACCCTCTGGGACACCACACCTTTGACCCTCAACAGAATAACTCCCCAGGCCCTCGGGAACTAACATCCTCTAAGCCAGGGTGCAGCATATTTTGAGAACAGAGCATATATTTTACCTGTCCTAACAAAATTGTGAAACTGTTGTTTTTACTGTGGAAGGACTTGGTAACCCATTGGCAAGTACAAAGTTACACGGTGAACCCCTTCAGCTGTACTAACTCCTGAATGGTGCAACCAAAGATGATACTCCAAGGTATCAAACAACTTGTTACATTAAGCCTGACTTGATACTCAGGTCGAAATTAATGTAACTTTTTGCAGTGGGAAACATTTCTAAAGTTGCCGCTTTGTTGCCCATAGTCTCCTGTGCCCTTAATGGTTGTGCACCGGGTCTGTCCCAGCTTTCAGCTAAAACTCCCAGGAAAGGAGATAATAGAAGCCTACATGGAAGAAAGGCGTTACCTTTCCCTGGCAGGAACCACACGGGTGTTGGCTCAGAAGGGTAGCTTCGAAAGATAAGCTGCATTTGAAGGGCAAATGCTGAATACTTGGGAGAGGGGCTGCTCTATCCTTTAGGTAAATAAGCTAGCATTTGGGAACAAGAGGGGAAATCATTTGTGAAACCAGTTTTTCAGGGGCAGGTAGCCCTTTGGTAGCTACTCCTCTGGGTTGGGCTAGGGAACGCAGCACCTGAGTTTTAATTATCTGCAGCCCTTCTGAAGATGGCAAGATTACAGTGCAGCACCAATGTACATATATAGAAGTTCTGCTGGTCTCTGCTCTGTAGTGCGATGCATGTCCCGGATTGTCTGTGGCTGTGCTGCTATAACTGCAGTGCAGCGCCAATGTGTTTGTATCTAGCAGTGCTGCCGGTCTCAGGCCTGTAGTGCAGTGCATTTCCCAGTTTGTATGTAGCTGTGCTGCTGTAACTGCAGTACAGTGCCAGTATGTCTGTATGTAGCAGTGCTGCCTGTATCATGGCTGTAACACAGTGTTAATATGCTATTGATTCTGATAGTACACAGAAGGTATATCATTGGTAGGTATGGAAAGAACATGTGTTTGACTCCCTTCCTCTGCCCACTGCAGGATACGGATGATTACCGATACCTGGATCCCAAGATGCTGCGCGGCAGTGACAGGTGAGTCTCTGTGTATGTTGCATTACTTTACTCAGCATGCACTGAAGCATCTGACGGCAGAGGGGGTCGGATGAGGGGGGGTGAGATCAGACGTACAGGTCCTATCTTGTTATGAATGGTCCAAAGGCACACTCTTCCCTCACAGCTGGGAATGCTGTGGAAGCTGCTCTGCCAGACTCTATCGCCCAGAAGCACCCTCTGCCTAAAGATAGACAAGGCCATGCCTGCACATATGGCCCTAACTGCACAGCTTTGGAAACTGTCTTGGTTTTAGATGTTTCGTTTCTTATACAGACATCTTTCAAACAACAGCCAGTGGTTGATGCCCAAAAAACTTTAATTAAGATACTTTTCCAACCCCCAAAGCAAAGAGGATGGGTGGAATAATGCACAGTATGTGAATCTAGAATCTAGAATTGCCTCAAGTTGAGCAAGTGGTTGCAGCACGAGGCTGTGTTGAAGGGTCTAACCCAAATCTTCTCTGTATGTTTCTGATGTTGATGGCTTATGCTTTGGCTAACTGAAAAGCTGTCTGTAGCCAGACTTAAAAACACTTGCTGCAAATGAGGATATGGTCCTCCCACTTCATCTAAATCAAACTGGAAAGACAATTGTGATCAAGTAAAGACTCAGACACCATCGTTCTGTGAAAGCAGGGCTAGATGCATGAGGCCTAACTCACACAATCACCCTACTCCGGACCAATTTGGATCCGTTCCATATCCACTCGACGCCTGCTTCATACCCACTCCGGTCTTGCTCCGTATCTGCTCCATATCCACTCTTGACTCGCTCCATACCCACTCCATGCCAGTCCTGCTTCATACCCACTCCACGCCAATCCTGCTCCATACCCACTCCAGACCTCCTACATACTGACTCCAGGCCTCCTCCATACCCACTCCAGGCCTCCTCCATACCCACTCCAGACCTGCTCCGTACCCACTCCAGACTTGCGCCATACCCACCACACACCTGCTCCGTACCCACTCAATTTGTGTTGCTAAAGTTGCCCTAAGTGGGAAGGGTATGCTCAGACGTGGCTCCCGTGCTCACTGTGCCACTGGATTCAATCTAGCCTGGCTATGAAGGGTGATACCATGAAACCAGTCCTAGGATGCTTGTTTTCACTCAAGGGAGGACTTGGCCTGGTAGTTCGGGCTGGGCTGTTCCCATAGGAAACAGGGTAAAGACTGATTTGCAAATGGCTGGGTCCAAATTAGGGTGGCATGAAGAGCAAAAGAACAATGGATTAAACCCAGACCTGTGACTGGGGGTGAGTGTTTGAAAAGTTTCAGCACTCCGTCCGTCATCCTTTTCTGTTGCTTAAGTTGGTTTAAGTGGGAAGGGTATAACCAGATGTAGGTCCCGTGCTCACTGTGCCACTGGATTCAAGCTAGCCTTGCTGATGAAGGGTTATACCCTGAAACCGGTCCCCAGATGCTTGTTTCTGGCCCAGGGAGGACCTGGCCTGGCAGTTCGGGCTGGACTGTTCCCATAGGGAACAGGGTCAAGACTGATGTGCATATGACTGGGTCCAAACTGGGGTGGCATGGTGAGCTAAAGAACAATGGATTAAACCCAGATCTGTGACTGGGCGTGAGTGTTTGAAAGGTTTCAGCACTCCGCCCATCATCCTTTTGTGTTGCTAAAGTTGCCCTAATTGGGAAGGGTATGCCCAGACATGGGTCCCTTGCTCACTGTGCCACTGGATTCAAGTTGGCCTGGCTGATGAAGGGTGATAACCTGAAACCAGTTCTAGGATGCTTGTTTTCAGTACAGGAGGGACCTGGCCAGGCAGTTCGGGCTGCACTGTTCTCATAGGGAACAGGGTCAAAACTGATTTACATATGGCTGGGTCCAAACTGGGGTGGGATGGTGAGCAAAAGAACAATGGATTAAACCTAGATCTCTGACTTGGCGGGTGAATGTTTAAGTTTCAGCTCTCCATTCATCATCCTTTTGTGTTACCATACCGACTCCAGGCCTGCTCCATACCCACTCCAGACCTGCTCCATACCCACAACTCCAGACCTCCACCATACCCACTCCAGACCTCCGCCATACCTACTCCACACGTGCTCCATACCCACTTCAGACCTGCTTGATACCTATTCCAGACCTGTCCCATACGTACTGCAGACCTGATTCATACCCGCTCTGCCCATTCCGAACATGATCGATACCCACTCCGGGCCTCCTCTATACTCTCTCCATATCCTCTGGAGCTGCTTCAGACCAACTCTGGACCAGATCCATACTCACTACAATCTGCTGCATACCTGCTCCATACCCAGGATGACAAAAGCCTTGGCACTCTGAGTTCTCCTAGTCAAACAAGGGTTCCGAACTGGCAGATGCTCTGCGCAAACACCAGAACATTTGATTATTGTTGGTGATTGTTTCTGGTATTTATAGGTGTAAGGAAATGCCTCCTTGGCATGGTTGCCCCCTGACTTTTTGCCTTTGCTGATGCTATGTTTACAATTGAAAGTGTGCTGAGGCCTGCTAACCAGGCCCCAGCACCAGTGTTCTTTCCCTAACCTGTACTTTTGTATCCACAATTGGCAGACCCTGGCATCCAGATAAGTCCCTTGTAACTGGTACTTCTAGTACCAAGGGCCCTGATGCCAAGGAAGGTCTCTAAGGGCTGCAGCATGTCTTATGCCACCCTGGAGACCTCTCACTCAGCACAGACACACTGCTTGCCAGCTTGTGTGTGCTAGTGAGAACAAAACGAGTAAGTCGACATGGCACTCCCCTCAGGGTGCCATGCCAGCCTCTCACTGCCTATGCAAGTATAGGTCAGTCACCCCTCTAGCAGGCCTTACAGCCCTAAGGCAGGGTGCACTATACCATAGGTGAGGGTACCAGTGCATGAGCATGGTACCCCTACAGTGTCTAAACAAAACCTTAGACATTGTAAGTGCAGGGTAGCCATAAGAGTATATGGTCTGGGAGTTTGTCAAACACGAACTCCACAGCACCATAATGGCTACACTGAAAACTGGGAAGTTTGGTATCAAACTTCTCAGCACAATAAATGCACACTGATGCCAGTGTACATTTTATTGTAAAATACACCACAGAGGGCACCTTAGAGGTGCCCCCTGAAACTTAACCGACTGTCTGTGTAGGCTGACTAGTTCCAGCAGCCTGCCACACCAGAGACATGTTGCTGGCCCCATGGGGAGAGTGCCTTTGTCACTCTGAGGCCAGTAACAAAGCCTGCACTGGGTGGAGATGCTAACACCTCCCCCAGGCAGGAGCTGTGACACCTGGCGGTGAGCCTCAAAGGCTCACCCCTTTGTCACAGCCCAGCAGGGCACTCCAGCTTAGTGGAGTTGCCCGCCCCCTCCGGCCACGGCCCCCACTTTTGGCGGCAAGGCTGGAGGGAACAAAGAAAGCAACAAGGAGGAGTCACTGGCCAGTCAGGACAGCCCCTAAGGTGTCCTGAGCTGAAGTGACTCTAACTTTTAGAAATCCTCCATCTTGCAGATGGAGGATTCCCCCAATAGGGTTAGGATTGTGACCCCCTCCCCTTGGGAGGAGGCACAAAGAGGGTGTACCCACCCTCAGGGCTAGTAGCCATTGGCTACTAAGCCCCCAGACCTAAAACACGCCCTTAAATTTAGTATTTAAGGGCTACCCTGAACCCTAGAAAATTAGATTCCTGCAACTACAAGAAGAAGGACTGCCTAGCTGAAAACCCCTGCAGAGGAAGACCAGAAGAGGACAACTGCCTTGGCTCCAGAAACTCACCGGCCTGTCTCCTGCCTTCCAAAGATCCTGCTCCAGCGACGCCTTCCAAAGGGACCAGCGACCTCGACATCCTCTGAGGACTGCCCCTGCTTCGAAAAGACAAGAAACTCCCGAGGACAGCGGACCTGCTCCAAGAAAGGCTGCAACTTTGTTTCCAGCAGCCTTGAAAGAACCCTGCAAGCTCCCCGCAAGAAGCGTGAGACTTGCAACACTGCACCCGGCGACCCCGACTCGGCTGGTGGAGATCCAACACCTCAGGAGGGACCCCAGGACTACTCTGATACTGTGAGTACCAAAACCTGTCCCCCCTGAGCCCCCACAGCGCCGCCTGCAGAGGGAATCCCGAGGCTTCCCCTGACCGCGACTCTTTGAATCCTAAGTCCCGACGCCTGGGAGAGACCCTGCACCCGCAGCCCCCAGGACCTGAAGGACCAGACTTTCACTGGAGAAGTGACCCCCAGGAGTCCCTCTCCCTTGCCCAAGTGGAGGTTTCCCCGAGGAACCCCCCCCTTGCCTGCCTGCAGCGCTGAAGAGATCCCGAGATCTCTCATAGACTAACATTGCGAACCCGACGCTTGTTTCTACACTGCACCCGGCCGCCCCCGCACTGCTGAGGGTGAAATTTCTGTGTGGGCTTGTGTCCCCCCCGGTGCCCTACAAAACCCCCCTGGTCTGCCCTCCGAAGACGCGGGTACTTACCTGCAAGCAGACCGGAACCGGGGCACCCCCTTCTCTCCATTCTAGCCTATGTGTTTTGGGCACCACTTTGAACTCTGCACCTGACCGGCCCTGAGCTGCTGGTGTGGTGACTTTGGGGTTGCTCTGAACCCCCAACGGTGGGCTACCTTGGACCAAGAACTGAACCCTGTAAGTGTCTTACTTACCTGGTAAAACTAACAAAAACTTACCTCCCCCAGGAACTGTGAAAATTGCACTAAGTGTCCACGTTTAAAGTAGCTATTTGTCAATAACTTGAAAAGTATACATGCAATTGAAATGATTCAAAGTTCCTAATGTACTTACCTGCAATACCTTTCAAACAAGATATTACATGTTAAATTCGAACCTGTGGTTCTTAAAATAAACTAAGAAAAGATATTTTTCTATAACAAAACCTATTGGCTGGATTTGTCTCTGAGTGTGTGTACCTCATTTATTGTCTATGTGTATGTACAACAAATGCTTAACACTACTCCTTGGATAAGCCTACTGCTCGACCACACTACCACAAAATAGAGCATTAGTATTATCTATTTTTACCACTATTTTACCTCTAAGGGGAACCCTTGGACTCTGTGCATGCTATTCCTTACTTTGAAATAGCACATACAGAGCCAACTTCCTACATTGGTGGATCAGCGGTGGGGTACAAGACTTTGCATTTGCTGGACTACTCAGCCAATACCTGATCACACGACAAATTCCAAAATTGTCATTAGAAATTGATTTTTGCAATTTGAAAAGTTTTCTAAATTCTTAAAAGACCTGCTAGGGCCTTGTGTTAGATCCTGTTTAGCATTTCTTTTAGAGTTTAAAAGTTTGTAAAAGTTTGAATTAGATTCTAGAACCAGTTGTAGATTCTTAAAAAGTATTCCAACTTTTAGAAGCAAAATGTCTAGCACAGATGTGACTGTGGTGGAACTCGACACCACACCTTACCTCCATCTTAAGATGAGGGAGCTAAGGTCACTCTGTAAAATAAAGAAAATAACAATGGGCCCCAAACCTACCAAAATACAGCTCCAGGAGCTTTTGGCAGAGTTTGAAAAGGCCAACCCCTCTGAGGGTGGCAACTCAGAGGAAGAGGATAGTGACTTGGAGGACAATTCCCCCCTACCAATCCTATCTAGGGAGAACAGGGTCCCTCAAACCCTAACTCCAAAAATAATAGTCAGAGATGCTGGTTCCCTCACAGGAGAGACCAACACCTCTGAAATCACTGAGGATAGCCCCAGTGAAGAGGACATCCAGTTAGCCAGGATGGCCAAAAGATTGGCTTTGGAAAGACAGATCCTAGCCATAGAGAGGGAAAGACAAGAGATGGGCCTAGGACCCATCAATGGTGGCAGCAACATAAATAGGGTCAGAGATTCTCCTGACATGTTGAAAATCCCTAAAGGGATTGTAACTAAATATGAAGATGGTGATGACATCACCAAATGGTTCACAGCTTTTGAGAGGGCTTGTGTAACCAGAAAAATGAACAGATCTCACTGGGGTGCTCTCCTTTGGGAAATGTTCACAGGAAAGTGTAGGGATAGACTCCTCACACTCTCTGGACAAGATGCAGAATCTTATGACCTCATGAAGGGTACCCTGATTGAGGGCTTTGGATTCTCCACTGAGGAGTATAGGATTAGATTCAGGGGGGCTCAAAAATCCTCGAGCCAGACCTGGGTTGACTTTGTAGACTACTCAGTGAAAACACTAGATGGTTGGATTCAAGGCAGTGGTGTAAGTAATTATGATGGGCTGTACAATTTATTTGTGAAAGAACACCTATTGAGTAATTGTTTCAATGATAAACTGCATCAGCATCTGGTAGACCTAGGACCAATTTCTCCCCAAGAATTGGGAAAGAAGGCGGACCATTGGGTCAAGACAAGGGTGTCCAAGACTTCAACAGGGGGTGACCAAAAGAAGGGGGTCACAAAGACTCCCCAGGGGAAGGGTGATGAGACAACCAAAACTAAAAATAGTAAAGAGTCTTCTACAGGCCCCCAAAAACCTGCACAGGAGGGTGGGCCCAGAGCCTCTTCACAAAACAATGGGTACAAGGGTAAAAACTTTGATCCCAAAAAGGCCTGGTGTCATAGCTGTAAACAGCATGGACACCAAACTGGAGACAAGGCCTGTCCCAAGAAAGGTTCCACTCCAAACTCCCATCCAGGTAACACTGGTATGGCTAGTCTCCAAGTGGGATCAACAGTGTGCCCAGAGCAAATCAGGGTCCACACTGAAGCTACTCTAGTTTCTGAGGGTGGGGTGGATTTAGCCACACTAGCTGTCTGGCCGCCTAACATGCAAAAATACAGACAGCAACTCTTAATTAATGGGACTAGAATAGAGGGCCTGAGGGATACAGGTGCCAGTGTCACCATGGTGACAGAGAAACTGGTTTCCCCTGGCCAATACCTGACTGGAAAAACTTACACAGTCACCAACGCTGACAATCAGAGAAAAGTACATCCCATGGCAATGGTTACTTTAGAATGGGGAGGGGTCAATGGCCTGAAACAGGTGGTGGTCTCCTCAAATATCCCAGTGGACTGTCTGCTTGGAAATGACCTGGAGTCCTCAGCATGGGCTGAGGTAGAACTAAAAACCCATGCAGCAATGCTGGGTATCCCTGAACTGGTGTGTGTGAAAACAAGAGCACAATGCAAGGCACAGGGTGAACAAGTAGAGCTGGAGTCTGGAAGAATGGCCCAGCCTACCAAGAGAACAGGAAGGTCAGTTGGGAAACCAACTGCAACACAGCAAAAGAAAGGGAACCTCTCTTCTCAGGAAGAAGTTCTGCCCTCTGAGGGAACTGAGCCTTTGGAGCTTGAACCTTATCAGGTTGAGCTCTTAGGCCCAGGGGGACCCTCAAGGGAGGAGCTGTGTAAGGGACAAGAAATCTGTCCCTCTCTTGAAGGCCTTAGGCAGCAAGCTGCTGAAGAGTCCAAGGGCACGAAAAATTGAACACATAGGGTCTATTGGGAAGATGGACTCCTGTACACTGAGGCCAGAGACCCCAAACCTGGTGCCACTAGGAGAGTGGTAGTGCCTCAGCTGTTCAGAGAGTTCATCCTAACATTGGCCCATGACATTCCCCTTGCTGGACATTTGGGACAAACCAAGACGTGGGAGAGGTTAGTCAACCACTTCTACTGGCCCAATATGTCCAACATGGTTAAGGAGTTTTGCCTCTCCTGCCCCACCTGTCAAGCCAGTGGTAAGACAGGTGGGCACCCAAAGGCCCCCCTCATTCCACTTCCAGTGGTGGGGGTTCCCTTTGAAAGAGTGGGTGTGGACATAGTTGGTCCACTAGAACCTCCCACAGCCTCAGGAAATATGTATATCCTGGTAGTAGTGGATCATGCTACCAGGTATCCTGAAGCTATTCCCCTTAGGTCGACTACTGCCCCTGCAGTAGCCAAGGCCCTCATTGGTATCTTTACCAGAGTGGGTTTCCCTAAGGAGGTGGTGTCTGACAGAGGTACCAACTTCATGTCAGCATACCTGAAACATATGTGGAATGAGTGTGGAGTGACTTATAAATTCACTACACCTTACCATCCACAAACTAATGGCTTGGTCGAGAGATTCAACAAGACATTAAAGGGCATGATCATGGGGCTCCCAGAAAAACTCAAAAGGAGATGGGATGTCCTCTTGCCATGTCTGCTTTTCGCTTACAGAGAGGTGCCACAGAAGGGAGTAGGATTCTCACCCTTTGAACTTCTGTTTGGTCATCCTGTAAGGGGACCACTTGCTCTTGTTAAAGAAGGCTGGGAGAGACCTCTCCATGAGTCTAAACAAGACATAGTGGACTATGTACTTGGCCTTCGCTCTAGAATGGCAGAGTACATGGAAAAGGCAACCAAAAACCTTGAGGCCAGCCAACAGCTCCAGAAGTTTTGGTATGACCAAAAGGCTGCACTGGTTGAGTTCCAACCAGGGCAGAAAGTCTGGGTTCTGGAGCCTGTGGCTCCCAGGGCACTCCAGGACAAATGGAGTGGCCCTTACCCAGTACTAGAAAGGAAGAGTCAGATCACCTACCTGGTGGACCTGGGCACAAGCAGGAGCCCCAAGAGGGTGATCCATGTGAACCGCCTTAAACTCTTCCATGACAGGGCTGATGTGAATCTGTTGATGGTAACAGATGAGGATCAGGAGGCAGAGAGTGAACTCTCCCTGATCTTCTGTCATCAGACCCAAAAGATGGCACAGTAGATGGAGTGATCTACTCAGACACCCTCTCTGGCCAACAGCAAGCTGATTGTAGGAGAGTCCTAAAACAGTTTCCTGAACTCTTCTCCTTAACCCCTGGTCAGACACACCTGTGTACCCATGATGTGGACACAGGAGACAGCATGCCTGTCAAGAACAAAATCTTTAGACAATCTGACCATGTTAAAGAAAGCATCAAGGTGGAAGTCCACAAGATGCTGGAATTGGGAGTAATTGAGCGCTCCGACAGCCCCTGGGCTAGCCCAGTGGTCTTAGTCCCCAAACCTCACACCAAAGATGGAAAGAAAGAGATGAGGTTTTGTGTGGACTACAGAGGGCTCAATTCTGTCACCAAGACAGATGCTCATCCAATTCCAAGAGCTGATGAGCTCATAGATAAATTAGGTGCTGCCAAATTCTTAAGTACCTTTGACTTGACAGCAGGGTACTGGCAAATAAAAATGGCACCTGGAGCAAAAGAGAAAACAGCATTCTCCACACCTGATGGGCATTATCAGTTCACTGTTATGCCCTTTGGTTTAAAGAATGCCCCTGCCACCTTCCAAAGGTTGGTGAATCAAGTCCTTGCTGGCTTGGAGTCCTTTAGCACAGCTTATCTTGATGATATTGCTGTCTTTAGCTCCACCTGGCAGGATCACCTGGTCCACCTGAAGAAGGTTTTGAAGGCTCTGCAATCTGCAGGCCTCTCTATCAAGGCATCCAAATGCCAGATAGGGCAGGGAACTGTGGTTTACTTGGGCCACCTTGTAGGTGGAGGCCAAGTTCAGCCACTCCAACCCAAGATCCAGACTATTCTGGACTGGGTAGCTCCAAAGACCCAGACTCAAGTCAGGGCATTCCTTGGCTTGACTGGGTATTACAGGAGGTTTGTGAAGGGATATGGATCCATTGTGACAGCCCTCACTGAACTCACCTCCAAGAAAATGCCCAAGAAAGTGAACTGGACTGTGGAATGCCAACAGGCCTTTGACACCCTGAAACAAGCAATGTGCTCAGCACCAGTTCTAAAAGCTCCAGATTATTCTAAGCAGTTCATTGTGCAGACTGATGCCTCTGAACATGGGATAGGGGCAGTTTTGTCCCAAACAAATGATGATGGCCTTGACCAGCCTGTTGCTTTCATTAGCAGGAGGTTACTCCCCAGGGAGCAGCGTTGGAGTGCCATTGAGAGGGAGGCCTTTGCTGTGGTTTGGTCCCTGAAGAAGCTGAGACCATACCTCTTTGGGACTCACTTCCTAGTTCAAACTGACCACAGACCTCTCAAATGGCTGATGCAAATGAAAGGTGAAAATCCTAAACTGTTGAGGTGGTCCATCTCCCTACAGGGAATGGACTTTATAGTGGAACACAGACCTGGGACTGCCCATGCCAATGCAGATGGCCTTTCCAGGTTCTTCCACTTAGAAAATGAAGACTCTCTTGGGAAAGGTTAGTCTCATCCTCTTTCGTTTGGGGGGGGGGGTTGTGTAAGGAAATGCCTCCTTGGCATGGTTGCCCCCTGACTTTTTGCCTTTGCTGATGCTATGTTTACAATTGAAAGTGTGCTGAGGCCTGCTAACCAGGCCCCAGCACCAGTGTTCTTTCCCTAACCTGTACTTTTGTATCCACAATTGGCAGACCCTGGCATCCAGATAAGTCCCTTGTAACTGGTACTTCTAGTACCAAGGGCCCTGATGCCAAGGAAGGTCTCTAAGGGCTGCAGCATGTCTTATGCCACCCTGGAGACCTCTCACTCAGCACAGACACCCTGCTTGCCAGCTTGTGTGTGCTAGTGAGAACAAAACGAGTGAGTCGACATGGCACTCCCCTCAGGGTGCCATGCCAGCCTCTCACTGCCTATGCAAGTATAGGTCAGTCACCCCTCTAGCAGGCCTTACAGCCCTAAGGCAGGGTGCACTATACCATAGGTGAGGGTACCAGTGCATGAGCATGGTACCCCTACAGTGTCTAAACAAAACCTTAGACATTGTAAGTGCAGGGTAGCCATAAGAGTATATGGTCTGGGAGTTTGTCAAACACGAACTCCACAGCACCATAATGGCTACACTGAAAACTGGGAAGTTTGGTATCAAACTTCTCAGCACAATAAATGCACACTGATGCCAGTGTACATTTTATTGTAAAATACACCACAGAGGGCACCTTAGAGGTGCCCCCTGAAACTTAACCGACTGTCTGTGTAGGCTGACTAGTTCCAGCAGCCTGCCACACCAGAGACATGTTGCTGGCCCCATGGGGAGAGTGCCTTTGTCACTCTGAGGCCAGTAACAAAGCCTGCACTGGGTGGAGATGCTAACACCTCCCCCAGGCAGGAGCTGTGACACCTGGCGGTGAGCCTCAAAGGCTCACCCCTTTGTCACAGCCCAGCAGGGCACTCCAGCTTAGTGGAGTTGCCCGCCCCCTCCGGCCACGGCCCCCACTTTTGGCGGCAAGGCTGGAGGGAACAAAGAAAGCAACAAGGAGGAGTCACTGGCCAGTCAGGACAGCCCCTAAGGTGTCCTGAGCTGAAGTGACTCTAACTTTTAGAAATCCTCCATCTTGCAGATGGAGGATTCCCCCAATAGGGTTAGGATTGTGACCCCCTCCCCTTGGGAGGAGGCACAAAGAGGGTGTACCCACCCTCAGGGCTAGAAGCCATTGGCTACTAACCCCCCAGACCTAAAACACGCCCTTAAATTTAGTATTTAAGGGCTACCCTGAACCCTAGAAAATTAGATTCCTGCAACTACAAGAAGAAGGACTGCCTAGCTGAAAACCCCTGCAGAGGAAGACCAGAAGACGACAACTGCCTTGGCTCCAGAAACTCACCGGCCTGTCTCCTGCCTTCCAAAGATCCTGCTCCAGCGACGCCTTCCAAAGGGACCAGCGACCTCGACATCCTCTGAGGACTGCCCCTGCTTCGAAAAGACAAGAAACTCCCGAGGACAGCGGACCTGCTCCAAGAAAGGCTGCAACTTTGTTTCCAGCAGCCTTGAAAGAACCCTGCAAGCTCCCCGCAAGAAGCGTGAGACTTGCAACACTGCACCCGGCGACCCCGACTCGGCTGGTGGAGATCCAACACCTCAGGAGGGACCCCAGGACTACTCTGATACTGTGAGTACCAAAACCTGTCCCCCCTGAGCCCCCACAGCGCCGCCTGCAGAGGGAATCCCGAGGCTTCCCCTGACCGCGACTCTTTGAATCCTAAGTCCCGACGCCTGGGAGAGACCCTGCACCCGCAGCCCCCAGGACCTGAAGGACCGGACTTTCACTGGAGAAGTGACCCCCAGGAGTCCCTCTCCCTTGCCCAAGTGGAGGTTTCCCCGAGGAACCCCCCCCTTGCCTGCCTGCAGCGCTGAAGAGATCCCGAGATCTCTCATAGACTAACATTGCGAACCCGACGCTTGTTTCTACACTGCACCCGGCCGCCCCCGCACTGCTGAGGGTGAAATTTCTGTGTGGGCTTGTGTCCCCCCCGGTGCCCTACAAAACCCCCCTGGTCTGCCCTCCGAAGACGCGGGTACTTACCTGCAAGCAGACCGGAACCGGGGCACCCCCTTCTCTCCATTCTAGCCTATGTGTTTTGGGCACCACTTTGAACTCTGCACCTGACCGGCCCTGAGCTGCTGGTGTGGTGACTTTGGGGTTGCTCTGAACCCCCAACGGTGGGCTACCTTGGACCAAGAACTGAACCCTGTAAGTGTCTTACTTACCTGGTAAAACTAACAAAAACTTACCTCCCCCAGGAACTGTGAAAATTGCACTAAGTGTCCACTTTTAAAGTAGCTATTTGTCAATAACTTGAAAAGTATACATGCAATTGAAATGATTCAAAGTTCCTAATGTACTTACCTGCAATACCTTTCAAACAAGATATTACATGTTAAATTCGAACCTGTGGTTCTTAAAATAAACTAAGAAAAGATATTTTTCTATAACAAAACCTATTGGCTGGATTTGTCTCTGAGTGTGTGTACCTCATTTATTGTCTATGTGTATGTACAACAAATGCTTAACACTACTCCTTGGATAAGCCTACTGCTCGACCACACTACCACAAAATAGAGCATTAGTATTATCTATTTTTACCACTATTTTACCTCTAAGGGGAACCCTTGGACTCTGTGCATGCTATTCCTTACTTTGAAATAGCACATACAGAGCCAACTTCCTACAATAGGGTATGTTTCAATGAAATGACCAGTGTGGTCCTGCAGTGCTTTCTGCCTTGTTCGAAAGTTTAGAGCCAGAGCTAGCATGTGTATAGTTGTAAGGGAGGCTTTGGTGGTCAGTGGTCCGAGGAACGTTTAGAAAGGTGGGTGGTTGGAAGGAAGGCTTTGGTGGTCGATGGTCCAAAGAGCGTTTAGAAAGGTGGGTGGTTGGAACCAAGGCTTGAATGTTCGATGCACCAAAGAACCCTTGAAAGGGTGGGTGGTTGGAAGGAAAGGTTAGATAGTTGATGCACCAGTGAACACCTGCAGTCACCTATACAGCCCAGTGTGCTTGTTCTGGGACGTGTGTTACGTGAAAATAGCGCTTGTGTACATATCTGGTGAAGGAGGTTGGTCACCTTACATGCCAGAAGTACATCTGAGTCCTTCAGGAAGCTAAAGATTGTACCACAAATTCCCAGTGGTAAAGCTCCACAAACACTAAGATTATATATTTGAGAGAACTGTAGGGGAGGTAATGAGCCTATGTCTCCCATGAGTAACTCATATTTCTAGGTGACTATATAGGACTGTGAAACTTTGCCTGTCACTTGACTCCTAACAGATGCGGGTACAGAGGCAAACAGGCCTTAGGAGGTGCACTGACAGTGTGCTACAAGGGGAGAAAGATGTGACTCCACACATCCTCCTGTAGGTGGGTGCAGTCACTCACTGCACCTGCTTGCAGAGGGATCTCTGTTCTCTCTTTAAGTGCAGGCAGCTGCCACCTGTGCTGTGGAACACGGAGTGGCTTGTAAGCAGTTGCTCCATCTTTCATTGAATGCGCTGCCCCCAGAGTAGGCAGGAGTTGGCAGCTTCCCTTGGGCAGTGTATTCGGGATAGTATGGCACACTATCCCGGGTCTGTGCCAGGCGCACATTTTCAAAGGTGTACTGTGGTCCAAGCTGGGAGAGTGCGCCTAGTGTATAATAAGGGCCCTGATCCCTTGTTTTCAACATATCTTGGTCCTGTGTCCATGTTGGTGTAGAAGCACTATGACAGAACGCTGGGCCCAAATTATTCACACGGCGCGCTGTGCCAGTTTTCCCACAGCGCACCTTTCAAAAGGTGTGACTGGTGCCACCCAGGATAATGCTTCCTATTATCATAAATGCGCTGCCCCAGGACACCAGCGAATTTGCGCTTGCATCAGGGGCAGCACGTTCAGTGAAAGATGGAGAGGATGCTTACATGCCACTACATGTTACAGAGCCGCCTGCACTTTAAAGAGGGGACAGGGATCCCCCTGCAGGCAGGTGCAGGGAATGACTTCACCCTCCTGCAGGAGCATAAATAGGGTGGCCCATGGGACCCTCTTCTCCCTCCAGATTTCTGCACCAAGGGGGCTTGCGGACAGTGCGCCTCTTAAGGCCTTCTTACCTCTGCACCTGTGTCCATAGTAGAGTACGGAGTCAAAGGCAAAGTGTTTCCCTCATTTGCATGTGGCCATGCAAAGGCGGGGACACCCTCTCATGATAGCGTTGGTGCTACTTGTGCACCAGCGGGACCAGTATTGCAGAAGGGGCCGCACAAGCGTCTGTGGCTCCTTCAGTAATACCTCAGTGCCCAGGGGGCACACAGCGCTTACTGTTGGTGCGCAGTACAGCACAGCTTTGAATTTCGCAGATCCAGTCTGGTGCTTAGGAATATTCACAGGGTGAAGAATCTGTGGTTAGATTGAGTGCACTCTAGAAAGAGCTTTATCAAAGGGAACTTGTTCTTCATAGACTTAGCTGGTTTTATGAGGCTGCCGCAGGCAGGAGAATGGGTAGTCTAGGAGGGCCCATCGGTTCTTAGCTAACCGTAACTAACCTGACCTATACAGCTATGCCTCTGCAGTGTAGGGGCAAAGACAGAGCTGGAGTTTCAGTAAAATGTATGGTGCTGCAGAATGCAGGAAATGGCCAGATGGCCCAGAGCATGGTGTCCTCTGCTTCGTGACATGGGTGAGTCTGTAGGAAAGGCACTATGGGATCGTGTAACCATTCTCCATAAAACGCCAAAGAAAAGTATTTAATTAACAATGTAATTGGTCGCACAGGTGTAAAAAAACGTGCTTTGCATGTCAGACCCCCTTAGGATTTTGTGAAAGAAGGTGCACAGAATTCTGCTAGCACTAATTTTGTGTCATTTCCTTATTTGCTGAATTTTGGTTCCATATTGGAAAAAACAAAAAAGAAAAAAAATGTAAAAGAGGTGAAAGGTATTTTACATTTGTGAATCTGCCTGAATCCTTTGACTAAGGCATTTGTCCCACCTATGGTCCCTTATGGAAAAACTTGCTCGGAAAGTTAAAAAGCAAGTCGCAAAAGTTACTTTTCCTATTTAAAACCCACCGGGGAATAGGGAAATATTTGCTTATCGCTGCATTAAAAACCAATGGACGAGTTTTCATCACCTTGAAGCAGAAGACAGGATTGTCTCCAATTTGAAAGCCTTTTTTGGTTTGGTGCAAACCCGTCCAGTGGATTTCTAAGAATACCCGGAGAAGGAGCCATGGACATGCGCTATAACTGCCCATTTCCAAGTTTGGCGTGAAAGAGGAGTCTGAACTGCGAATCTGATCGGACACAAAAAAAAAACAGTTTCCTTGCTTTGGCCTTCATTTGGGTAGAGACCACCAGACAGTGAAAATGAATAATCCTGAGGCTTGATCTGGGATGTAGGGAACACAATACTATAGCACAATATACCAGATAGATGAGTGCACTAGGATACAAGCAGATTCTCTTGACTTGTGTTTGCTTTTTTGCAGCTCAGTTCCAAGGAACAAGAATCCATTCCAGGAGGTAGGTGTTTGTGCTACCGGAGGTGGCCTGCTTGGGACTTGTGGCTTTGAAATGTTCCCCCGTTACGTCTGTTTTGCGTGTTAATGGGGGTACTGGGTGGAAGAAGGGGTGCTTCAGGTGCTGTACCTGCTCTTTTGTCTTACTCTTGCCACTCTCTCTTGACCTCCTGCTTTGCATTCTTAAGAGTCCGAACAGCTGCAGATTTCTGGCTGTTCCCTCTGCAACCTCTTCCAACTACCTGCTTCTAACAACCCTCTTTGATGCTGATGCCTTTCCCAGCCTGATAACCCTTTCCCCGTCTGCTGCTGAACCTTTTGCCCTCTTTCTGCTTACACTCGTCCTTCTGCTGCTAACTCTTCCCCCAGCTGCTGCTGCCCCTTCCCCTGGCTGCTGTTACCCCTTCCCCGGCCTGCTATTTGACCTTTTCCCCTTCCTACTACTGCCCTTTTGCACTGCCGATCATGTCCTTTGCCTGCTGACACTTACCCTGCCTGCTGTCTCCTTCTCTTGCCTTCTGCCCCCACCTGCCAGCTTTCCGTACCACCTTCCTGCTCGTCCTCTTCACCTGAATGATGTCCCCTCCATCTAGTTGCTGTCCCCCCACTTTCCCTCTGAACACCCCACCAGGCTGCAGGTTCCCCTTTTAGCTGATGAATCCATGTTCTGCCACCTCCAGATTCTCCACCCTTTCTAGATCCTGTCCCCTCCATCAGTTTTCTGGCCCTGCCTACCTCCCTGCTGAACCTTCAACCCAGTAATCCTCCACTCTCTCTTCCCTCAACCATCTGTCCACTGCTCCTGCCTCCGCCTCCACCACCCCCAACCCCATGTTAGCATATCCCTTTATGCTTCATAACGTTCTTCCCAGAAAATGACTTCCAATTTATAAAAGTGGTTGCCCTGTTTAATGCTTTCCTCTAACCCAAGCATCACTAGCAAGCACAACGTTGACCTGTGTGCAGGGTGACTTCTGGTTGCTTTACACCCACTCTATTTGTGATCTAGGTGCTGCACAATAATACGTCTGTCTGTCAAAGTGTGTTCTGCTGGGGGTGTGGCCTTTTGAGGCTTCTTAGACATAAAATCAGATCTGTAACACTCCCCTTGTACCCTCAAAGCTATCGGAAAGGGGGCCTCCACTTCGGCTGGAGCACCATCTTCAGCACGCTTTATTAAAGTGTGTTTTACTGGTCCTTAGCCCCACCCCCTTTTTGAGCACTGTTTAACGGGACAGCTCAGGGAACTGAAGTAAATACTTGTATTTTTTGTCCAGGATCAATTGGCATCTCCAAGTAAGGAAGCCGGTTTTAGAATCTTAGTCTCTTAGTCTTCTGGTTCCAAAGTTGCTAATTAAGCACCCTGACAACATCTCCCTCAGGTGGGTCCCTTGAGAAGAGGCACCCCATTATCACCTTGCTTGTGAACAACAGCTGGAATTAAGGATGTGTATTCTACCTCTGGCGGAAGAGCTGTGGGCTTCAGTGTCAAGAACCTCGGATTCCCGATGTCTTTGTAGTTATTATCTGATAAAGACTTCTAGCAGCAGATTTCTTAATTTAGAATTTTCCCCAGTGCTCAAATTTTCCACAAGAATCTTCAAACTAGAATATGTCTCTACAAGATAAGGTTTTCCCAAAGGTAAGTAACTTACGCATTGAAACGCACTCACCCATGGTGTGGAAATATAAGGAAGGTCTAGCACCAACACAGTACTATGTTGTGAGATCCCCACTCAAGGTACACATTTCAGTGGAATCAACCCTTAGTGTTGAATTGTTCCACCTCCACCTTATGGAGCTCTGTCATGGAGAACCCCTGCACTTTGAAGACCACATCACCCACTCTGACCAGGGGTACTATCCGAGGGCCCTTCTGACCTGAATAAGTCCCTGTTGCGAACCCCACTACTTTCAAACCTTACTCTGCACCCTGAAATCCCAACAGTACCAAGAGGCCAAAGGCTTGGTGGGTGGGTACTTTAGAAATCGTGCTCAGTTTAAGAAGTTATCCATGGAAATGGGTTCCTTGAACACACCTTGCCTCACCTGGGCCATAGCCATGGTCTTCCCAGAGTCACGTAGTGCAGCCATCAAAGCTCAAGATTACTGGTGTTTGCACCAGAGAGAGGGCAGTCGAAGGCCAGACTCTCTTCTGATACCAGATTTACAAGGAGATGTAACCTGGATTCACCCTTTAATGAACTCAGTTGGTTTGATGTCTAACCCAGAAGGCTGACAACCCATAGGTGTCATTAAAAGCACTGTGCTCCCCAGGGACAGGGGTCTATGGCTACCTGCTAAAACTGTGTCTGACATAAACCAATGGCCAGGAAAGTAGAGGGTTATTTTAATTCAAATGGGAGTTTCTCATACCCTAAAATATTCAGTGCTTTTTAGCAGACTCACCTGCTGCAGTACCTTGGCCTTCTAGTCACTACCAGAATGTCTGACCCCGGTTCACCTGATATTAAGTATTTCCTCTAAATAGGTAAATCGCCGGACACTTTTATTGTAGGTCAGAATGTCAGACCGGGATGCGCCCGATTTTAAATATTTCCTGTAAATATCATTTATATATCACCCTACCAGTTTATCGTGAGCAGCTCTGCCTACTTACTTCCACTGAGGTTTATGCCCAAATCATAGGATGCCCCTTATCACTGTTAGAGTCTCTGCTTGTACCCCACAAATGATTGAGTCATAAATGTGGTGCCTTAGTTCATAATTGCTCCGTGAGCCATGGCGTTTCCTGTGGCAAGAAGGTCATGTAGCTCAGGTCAGTAAATGTCCACATCTCACACATCACGTGCAGTCGCCACTAGTTTCAGGACCTTTTGAAGCACCACTGTACTGACAACCATCCAATGACATAGCAGACTTTCCGACCTTATTATCCTGCACAGGTTGCTGGGTTCTCCTGGGAGGACGTTTTATTGGAGTATCCAGGTGTGCGCCCTAAAGGTGTATGCAAGCTAACCATCTCCTAAAACAATGTCCCTCGCGGGATAGGTGTTCATCATCATGTCAACAAGATGTCTCAGGGAGTTAAACATTCATCACTTCTGCAATTTACAGGTTCGAATACACTGCAAGGCCAACTCAGCCTTCCATCCTTCTGAAGCGGGTAAATTGAGAATCATTAAGGTGGGACCTTTATCTGTATCATTTTCTTTAAGTAGCTGTACATCAGACAAACTGAAATGGTTGAGATCTCTGATGGAATCAGACGCCTTCCCGAAATAAGGTGCATGTGATGTATAAAGGGCCTCTTGATGCTCCAAACTTCATACATTCTCTGCACTTACCACGTCTCACCTTGGCCCTTTCCATCTTCTGAAGGTCATGACAGGACTTGGAGGAACTGTCAGTCACCTTTGATGGATATTTGTCTGTCTCCCCGTCATGTTTGTGGCTGCAGGAATCATACTGCAACACCGAAGGCCTTTGCATCACTGTCTCTGTTCAACTGTTGGCTCCCTGATAAATGCAAGTCTTGGATGAAATTGGGACTCACTCTGTGTTCCTGGTTCTGTTTACTCAATGCCTCTGGTACATTTTGCTCTATGTCCCTGGGTCAGTTTACCCGAAGACGCTGGTTAATTTCACTGTATGTCTCCTCCAATCCCTGACCCAATTCACTTTACGTCACTGGTCAAGTTCACTCAACCGCCTTTGGTTCCTTCATTCTTCATCACTATTTCAGTTCACCATATGCCTCTGGTTCTTTTCACTCCATCCTCACCCAGTTCACTCTACATCCCTGGTCCAGTTCAGGCTATATCCTTGGTTCAGTTTGCTTTCATCAGTGGACACATTTATTTACAAGTCTTAAATGCCAAGAATTGCCAAGCCACAGAAAATATTGATACTTAT
This sequence comes from Pleurodeles waltl, assembly GCF_031143425.1. NCBI lineage: Eukaryota > Metazoa > Chordata > Amphibia > Caudata > Salamandridae > Pleurodeles > Pleurodeles waltl. The sequence continues at coordinate 1,172,624,170 of NC_090448.1, forward strand.
AGTGATTCCCTTGTGACAATTGATTGTGGATGTATTCTGTTGTATGTTCTGTGCCTCTTATTCATTTCACTCTACGTTTCTGGATCATTTTGTTCCATGTCCTCAATCATGTTCGCTCTTGGTCCCTGGTTCAGTTCATTGTTCATCCGTGCATCACTTCACTCTTGGTCCCCAGAATGTTTCTCTTAGCCCTTCGTTCAATCTACTGACACCCCCGGCTTTTGTCAATGTCTGGCTCTACCTCTGTTCACTTTTCATCCATGCTTTAGTTCACTTTTTATACATGCTTCAACTTACTTTTCCATCATGTTTCAGTTCTCCCCATGGCACCTATTCAGTTTCAACTTTTCTATTTCCTCAAGGTCACCCTGTGTCTGTTTCATGTCACTCTGAGCTCTAGTTAGCCTGATTCAACGTTCTGGTGCGGTTCACTCTTTGGTCTGGTGTCAGTTCATCCTATGCCCCCGTTTCATTTCACTCTATGTCCCAAATTCATTTAACTCTACGTCCCTGGTTTAATGTCCTTGGTTCAGCTATGCCTCTAGTTTTTCACTTTAAATTACATTGCTAATCTATTTCACTCTACATCCCTGATTCCATTCACTCTACGTCCCTGATCTAGTTCACTCTATGGGCCAGTTCACTCTCTGTACATAGATCATTGCATATTTGTCCCTGGCTCATTCCACTGTATGCCTCTGATTCATGTCACTCTACGTCCCTGATTCAGTTCACTCTCCATTTCTGGTTCAATTCACTCTGTACTTCTGGTTCTGTTTAAACAATGCCATTGCTTCAGGTCACTCTGTGGCCCTACTTCAGTTCATTTGTTCTGTTCACTCTACGTCCCTGGCTCAGTTCATTCTCTGTTACTGGCTCAGTTCACCCTTTGCCTCTGATACAGTTCAGTCAATGACCCTGGTTCAGCTCACTATCAGCTGATACTCCATATGCCCCTGGTTCAGTTCCCTCTACAACCCTGGATCAGTTCACTTTGTCAAAGTTTCAGTTCATCCTAAGCTTCTGGTTCACTTCATTCTGTCCTCGGCTCAGTTGCCACTTTCTCCTTTGTTTTAGTTCATCCTATGCCTTTGGTTCAGTTCACTCAGATCCATCCTCGTTAACCACAGACTCTCCTTCCACCACCCCACCAGAGAGCTCCGATCAACAAACCTTGCCCAAATCCCGAACATTTGCTGCAGCCAGCAGAGGTTGCACCTTTTCCTACCTCACCGCCAAGAACTGGAACGACCTACCCCCCACCTGTGGACCATGCACACCTTCTTAGAATTCAGAAGAAAACTCAAAACATGGCTCTTCGAGGAATGACCTTCCACCTTGCATCCTCAAAGACCCAGCACCTGGATACCCCCTGGGGTGATAAGCCACACTTCATAAATAGGTTTGGATTTGAACTCCCTGCCTTTGGTTCAGTTCACTCCCTGCCTTTGGTTCAGTTCACTCCCTGCCTTTGGTTCAGTTCACTCACTGCCTCTGGTTCAGTTCACCCACTGCAGCTGGTTCAGTTCACCCACTGCAGCTGGTTCAGTCCACACTATGCTTCTAGTTCAGATGTCTCTAAATCCATATTGCAGTTCATGCTTCATCGCTGATGCAGGTCACACTATGCTTCGAGGTCAGTTCAAACTAGTTCAGTCTGCTCTGTGCATCTCCTTCAACCTATTCTGTGACTGGGATAAGTTAACTCTGTACCCCTGGATCAGTTAATTCTGTTATATGGTTCAGTTCACACTGCCCCCCTATTCGTTTCACTGTATACCCCACTGTTAAGTTCAGTCTAGGGCCTGGTCCAGGTCACTCAATGCCACTGGTTTGGTTCACTTTGTACCCCTAATTCCGTTTATTTTGTTTCTTTGGTTCAGTTCACTTGACTGTCAGTTCAGTTTAGTCAATGCACCTGGGTCTGTTCAGTGAGCACCCCATACTTCAGGGCACTCTAGTCTCCTGTTACGCTTTGTTTGACTCCTAGACTGAGTGATGAATTTATTGAGGTACTTCCCAGATACCAAATAAAAGCACACAAAAATATAAACATGAGCATTTAACTTGAATGCAGTAAAACATGTGTAAATGCTAAAATACTCATAGCATGTAAACAGTGACACGCATAAAAAGTGCAGTACATCAGCAATGAATATATGCAGTGAATATCACAGGAGAAACTTCCCTGATGGGATTTGATTGGGCAGTGCATCCACCCTCAAAATTAGTTCCTTCTTTCTCAGCCGACCAGGGATCCTCGGCTTAATGTTGGCAAGGAGGATGCTGGATTCAATCCCCACGGTGATGCATTTTTATTTTTAATTACCCTATGATGTTCTTGTGAATGAATGGGCATGTGGGGCATGTGAAAATTGGAGCAAATGTCTTGTTGATGCGGAACCAAAAAAAAGTATTCATTTGCTTGCAAAAAGTGCCAGTAGTGAGGGGACGTGATTTATCTATTTTAGGCAGGTGGTCCTGGATCCTGTTATGTGCTTATATAAAAATGCACAAGAAATGTGCTCAGTTAGAACAGAAAATCAGCAATTGAAGAGGCAGCTAGTTGAAGGCAAAAATAACATAATTATGCTGTCCTGTCAGAATAAGTTACTGCAAGATAAAGTTGATACTTATCATGCTATTGCAGAGAAAGCAGCCATTTGCATTGCACAATATAAATATAAGAAGCAACGTAGAAAAGTGAATAAAACCCAAGCAGGGATAGACGGGAATCCTGACACTTGGGATGCCAATATTTGGGATTCCACCGATTTTTCGGATTCCAGTGAGGAGCTTTGTAAAAATAATGTCATTCAGCGCGAGGCCAGGCGTAGGTGAAAGTTACAGCAGGTACCTTAGTTCCCTGCCGGGGGGGGCGGCTATCGATTCTTTAGAGGATTATACACAACATGAAGTCATTGACATAATAGACAGATTCAGGCAGAGATCTGGGGAAACATTGCTTACATGGATGGTGCGATTATTTGACACAGGAGCCTCTGGAGTAATGCTCGATGTAGGAGATGCTCCTAGGTTTTGCATACTTAGCACTGATCCCCACTGTACAGGAGTAGTTTAGGGGTTATCAGGGAAACCAGCAGATCACCCTACTGCAGCTAGCAGTCATGGAGTGTAACCATACGTATCCTACAGAGTCAGACTTGCCACAAAATGACAAACCTTGATATACATTAAGAGATGCAATGCAGAGAATTAGGGAGGAGGGAATGAAAAGTGCTATTTTTCTGGGTGATGCTCACCGACTGCTAGACGGACCGCTCTCTGTATCAGTGCGAAATGAAATAATTTGCTTTGCTCCTCCAGCTTACAAATGTGATAATGACCCTATTAATCAATCAGACAGGTAATCCCCTAAAGGATGTGCTGGAGGCAGTTCGTGAGTTAGGAGAGCTCGGAGTCTGGATGAAACCTGAGAGACCCTCGAGGTCTGAAGGTCGCACAGATAATAACAGAGTATCTAGGAGAGATATGTTTATGGCATTACTGAAGGGTGGTGTCAGCAAGGAACAGATTGATAGGATAGATGCCAAGAGTCTGTGGGAGATGTACTTCAAGCGACGGCTGGACATAAAAGAGGGGAGTAGAAAAGTAAATAAGCTGGAGAACATAGAGTGGATCAGGCCAAGCCACAGATGCAGAAGGAAGGAAAAGAACGAAATAAAAATGTTTCTCCAAGGGGGAAGGAGGAGGAAGATTTGAATACTGACTGGTTGACTGAGAACAACAGAGAAGGGGAGGAATCTCCTTGCAGATATGAGAGCATGTATCCAGACTTGACTTGGGCAAAAGTTGACAGCTTTAAATCAGATTAGGAAACAGGCCAGGCTCTGGTACAGGGATGGTCTCGCACAGATAACAGACCCCATGTTGATTTAGAAATTCGCTGGAAGAATAAAAACGTTCAAAACTTTGGGCCTTGGTGAACACCGGATTGGAGGCCTCTTTAATTTATGGAAATCCAAAAAAGGTTACAGGTCAGCGCTACACAAGCACAGGGTTGGGTGAAAAGCAGAACAGGTACTCACATACATCTGTGAAGATACATTGTTTCTTTCTATTTTTCGTGTATGGTTTGGCAGGCAAGATAAAAGATCCTTGTGTGGCAGCCAGTGTGGCAGAAAGAGGCAGCCAGGGCGCAAGAGTCTGGATTTCTCAGGCCTTCACAATTCTTGTATCGTTGGTACAACTAAAGCAGAGACTTGAAGCAAATGGGCGAGGGCAAAACACAAATAATAATAGCCAAGATCTTTTGCCTACCTAATGCCCACTTCTGCCATGGTGGTGCAGAAGCAATAGTTGATCCAAATTTTTGCCTTTGGGTATTCCCATGTAATGTCTTTACTTCAGCTTGAGTTGAGTGGCTTTCCAAAATTTGGTGATGGCTGCATGATTGCATGACTTGTCTACTTATTTGCTCCTGATCTGTTTCTTTCATTCCCTGCAGGCGATTGTCTTTGTTGTGGGAGGAGGAAACTACATTGAGTACCAGAATCTCCTCGACTACATCAAGGTAGGTACTCCCTGTCAGGTCTGTCTGGCTACCTTATGTTGTGTGAGCAGGGGCTTAGGGCCTGTGTGGAGTAGGAAGTGCTTTCCCAAAGGGTGTTAAGCATGTGGTACACGTCATCAAGTCTTGATCACACACTATTTGACTTCAGCACCTCCCATTTAGTGTGATGCAAATCCAATAGTACATTATTTTCTTGTACCTGTCCATCTCAGAACTGCACTCAAAACCATGTAGCTAACACCAACTGTTACCACAGATCTTGTTAAGTTTTTTTTGTACCTTTCCAAAATACTTCCCAGTTTCGGAACTCCTAGTTCTTGAAAAAGGGAATCTGGTGGGCTGTAATAAAACAAACCACCTACGCATTACATGAGGATGGTGCAATCCAGGCAGTGATCAGTCCTGTGAAAATACAGGATTATTTGTTGAATTAGTGAGTTACGAAACTTTTTTCACCATGGATGAATAAACACACAAAATTCACACAGTGCATTTTAAAGACTTTATTAAAAATAACTTAATCTAGTGTATATAATATGTATGGATGTAAATATAAAAACAAACACAATAGAGGTCATAAAAACAATTAGTAAGCAGAATATTAAAATGAATTGCAACATTGTGATGGTATTTCGGTAATGCATTGCATTATATAACCAATCTTTGTTAACCAACCCCCCCCCCCCACGTTCCCTGCTATGCTGTCTTAGCACTCAAAGTACTGGTCTGAGTTTCTTTAGGTGGCCTCTAGCCTGCTTACTTTAGCTGAACAGCAAACCTGATGTTCTGTACTCCGAGAAGGTCAATCTCTGTCTCAGTTGTGGATTCCTGAGCTGATGAGGTCATGCTGGCTCTGAGGAGCTGATGACCTTCTCTAGGGCTGTTTGCAGGTATGCTTGCATGAATTAACCTTCTGAGAAGTAACCTTAAGATTCGTATCTGCCAAATGCATGTCAATATAAGGATTAAATACACCTTTGTGATTACTTTGAAATAGGTACGACTTGCCATGAATGTCATATTCATTCTGTTGCACCTTCACTAAATTCTATAACACATTAATATTAATATATATATTTATTACCTAATGGTAGTTGCCAGTAGGTAGTTATAGTTAGGACTATGTTTCCATAGGAAACATATTTTTTGACTTGCCTATATCTATAGCATCATTTGGCAAATCTCCACAAAATTTTCCCCAAAAAGTGTGCCAGTGACTCTTGTTGCACATCTAAAGTTTTAGGGTGATCTGTCAAGTGGGCTGTGGAAACAAAGCAGGTGGGTCAAAAAAAGTGTGTTTCCTCTGTTAATTCCATAGGAGTTTTGAACATGACTATAGCCCAAACCGCTAGACTGAATTACATCAAATTTGCAAGAAAGCCGGCTTTTGTTCTGCAGATTGTGCTTTTCTTTTATTTGGTGTAAATCTGTTCAGTAGTTTAGGAGAAATGAAAGGAAATCCAAAGTTGTACATCTGGGCAGAGCCTACGCACAGACGTCAAGGTGAGATCCGATTGGCTGTCAGCACTTTAACCAGGAAGTGCTGGCAGCCATCCTGGGACAAATAAACATGTTAGCGCCCCATTGAAATGCATTGTGTTCTATGTCAGGACTGGAGGCTTTGGCTTATGTTTCTCCTTCTTTGCTGTATATTCACCTTCAAACACAGCAGCCAATAAAAACAAACCTTTCCATAAACTACATCACCCATAATTATTTATATATGACATCATAACATCACTAGTAATCACTGCACACCATACAATATGTAACCATGAGGAGCCATAAATCATCCTCTTTCTTTGCTGCTTCACAGAAGATGAGTACTTGCCTTATATTGTTTTATTCAATGTGGGATAAAATAGCGTGATTTGAATTGTGAACGATAACACGTTCAAACTGTGTCAGTGCACACGATACGCATTATGTCGATACTGCCTCCCAGAGTGATTCTAGCTGTTGGATTACACAGGCCATGTAGTCACCACAATCACTCCTACGGCGAAAGGCCACATCAACTTTGTGCACTCGGCGGGGGTGCCAGGAGGCCAGGGATGGAGCGCATTGGCAGGTTTTGAGGGTCACAAAAAGAAGACATGACACCTTTAGAACACCATTCTAACATCTGCAGTAAAATTATTCATGAGATAACTGTGCATAGCAGGTGAGCAACTTATAGTTACCTTAGGGCACGAGTTATAATTACTTGACATAACTCTAACTAGAATACCTGAATTTCTATGGTTTTGTATGTTTAAAATGTGAATCTAAGTGTTACCTCCCTGTAACCTTTGGTTTTTTTAAGTGAATATATATAGATATAATTGATGCACCATCAAACCATAACAAAACAGATGTTATATGCTGTACATGTGCAGTCAATACTACATGAAGCACATTGCTAAATTCAAAATATGCACCCAAATAGATAAATATGTGAAATGCAAAGGGAGTACATATGCAGATAACACAAAGGTCATATCAGTTTCAGTGTTTAGGCAAAGGACTACAGTGACGGGCAGCTTGTAGCTCCATCTTAACATCATGCTTTCTTTTTTCTCATTTGCCAATCTACAAGAATGCCACCCTTTTTGCGCTAACTCTCTTTCCAGTTCTGTCTTCTTAGTGTGACTGCTAATGAATTTGAAATAGGCACATGGCAAGAAATACCATTTGATCGTCCTAGTTAGAGAGTGATTGTGATTCTGAAATAGTAGGAACTGGTGAAGGCGTAGGTTGGACCCCAATGACATGCTTCATGTTTAATCTGCATAAATATGCATTTCTCACGCTTGAGCATCATCCTTTTGTGTTATTTGTTCTGTAACTTACACTGAATGCCTTTGAGTTCCTCTGTAGCAGAAGCAAAAATTAGCACGTCACCCTGGAATGTTTTTTTTCACCTTCCAAACCTTTAAACAAAACTTTTGCCACATGCTAGAAAACTGCTGCAGCTGAAATGAGCCCAAAAGACATGTAGCAGAATTGGAATGCCAACTCGGGTGTTATAAATGCAGTGAGATGTGTTGTGCCAACCCAGGGGAAGCAGTTGTGCAGTTTAAAGTTTTAAAGAACTTTGCTTTGCCACAGGTCTTGACCATCTTCTGTAGCAGGGTCAGGGCTTGCAGTCACCACTACAGTGCAAATCAAGTGGCGCAGGTCTGTAAGTCTGTACACCGTCAGATCTACTCCTTCCTTTTCCTATCTGGCAGGGACCAAGTATTGTGCTGCATTAACAGACCCACCTATGTCTGTTGCACACCAGATATCCAGCATCATCTCTGTTCTGACTCGTTGCTTCACAGGTTGGGCTCCTCTTAACCTGCTATATACTGAAAACCTTTCAACAAGTCCAGCTGGGGCATTACTACCCCTCGGAAGTTCTGAAAAACGGCAGTAAGACTTCATGTAAAGAACACATTTAATTTGTAACTTATTTTGCTGGGACCAACGAAGGATGTTGACTGCTTTGTCCATATCAGGTTCTTTTTCCACAGCCCACTTTTCTTAGAATTGCAGGTCAGTAGGAAGGCAGCCATCCAGTTTTATGTTGAAACCACCTTTTGCATGTGGGGTTATATTGCTGCTCATGTATCTTCCTCTGGTTTTCAGGATCGGATATTCCTCTCTTGAAATTATGGTAATTTTACACACTGTGTCAGCTAGGAACACAACTGGGCACTGTTAGCAGCCAGTGCAAACGTTCTTCTCTTCATTTTCCTGCAGGCTCGCCATTAGGACCAATTATTCAGTTTGCTCCTCCATGTCTTGTTTGTGATACTCATCCTCCAAGGTGTAAGCTCTCCATGTCCTGAGCTTGACACTCCCTGGTGAAGTGTTTCTTTTGCGGCATTTTCTGCACTCCCTTCCCACTGCCAGGCAGTTTTTGAGAGCCGCCACATGGCTGGTGGGTGTACAACAGTAGCACACATTTTTTAAAAACATTGTTTCTATGTTTGCTAATGTTGTTTTCTCTTGTTTTGATGCAGTCTGTATTTTTGTGTATACGGCTGTCAGTAGCATGTTGTCCTGGTTTCTTGAGTATCTTTAGTCCTTTAGCAGGTGTTCAGCACTCTTAAGTGATGACTTTGGATTTGGCCTCTATAATAGTGTCTTTTGCCTTGCACGTTTGCACATGTGGTGAGCATGGCTAGTCGATCCCTTATTATTTTATATTTACCTGTACTGGAAGTTAAATCCATTTGATCCACATCAACTAGGTTAAGTATCATCTTCCATCCACCTGGTGACGGCTTCACGTGTACAAAACAATGCATGTAACTCACCACTTCGAGCTAACTACATACGACAGTAACTATATATTTGCTTGTTGTTTGAAATGACACTGGAGTAACCCTGTAGTTTCCCCTTGCGTGTCTCCCAGCCTTCCTTCTCGAGGAGGACATAATACAATAGCCCCTTAATCCCACTCACATCTAAGGTGCCATACTAATGGCCAAAAGAGCTCTGTTTCAAGCTGCAGACCCCATCCTGTTTGAATTGTTTGCTCATTATCTACTCCTCTTCCATTTGCCTTGTACAGGAGCCACTATCCTTTGCTAAATCAGAAGTCCAAAAGGCTTTGGTCAAAGACACCAACAACATAAACTGCTTCGATCTCACTGCATGTCTCTTTGCCTTTCTCCCCTTACCAATGAAAGATCAACACGTGAATGAAGCTACAAACGTTTTCAACATCAGGTATCATGAATAATCTTTCCTCTCTTAAGGAGAAACGAATAAAGAAACAAAAGATGAGCACCCTGCTGCACGAGTGATCTTAGAGACGAAAAACAACTTCTTAGACGGACAAAACCTGCTTGGAGACAACACCCCACCAGATCTAGCGTAGAGCGCCTCCGCAGAGCAAGAAGACAGTACACAAACCACGCTTGAAGCATAATCCCATTTGTTTAATACTGACATCAACCTTGCTAAAAAGTAAACTTGGAGGCTTTGTGAGTTTGTCAGTCACCAGTAACCCTGGACCTGCTCTAAATATTTTAGACACAGAAGAAAGTGTAACGATTTTGCCAGTTTCTTCAACTCCAAGTTTAAAGGTATTCAGCTTTCTCTCCAACTCCTTCTCCAACCTAATGCTATTTTGCACACCTTAAAGAGGAAATTGCCAAACAACTGGACTGCCTCTAGCATTATTGCACAGTCTGAGCTTTGCTGTATTATCACAAAACTCAAACCACTTTGAGGAGTTTCTACATGGTAATTAGCCAAGGATGTGCGGTAAGAAATGGTTTCTTACCTGTAACTCCAGTTCTCTCGTAGGGGTATTTCCATGATAGTCATAAGCACTGAATAGTTCCGCGCGCCTGCGGGGACCCCGGAGCACTGTTGTGTAGTATATTCTTAAGTGCAATCATCAGCTCCTTGACAAAAAGGTCTGTGAAAAACACTTAAGAATAACAATGTGCAGCCTATGTGAACAGCTACACAGGCCAAATTGTTAGAAGAAAAAAACAGTTGTAGTGTAAATTTCACGTTTAAACCTCTATTTATTCTATAAATACATAAATAAATACATTCTCATATTTTATTTACACCTCTCATGAGAATAAAACAATGTAGGGCAGTGTAGCCCATAGGCTGCCATTATACAGAATGAAAATAGAGCTGTGCCTTTAAGAAAGTAAAGTCTTCCTGTTTCCCATCATGCACAGCAAAAGGCAGTTGCCTCAGTTCTTTTTTGGAGGCTATTAACCTGACATGAAGAAAAAACAAAACATTTGTTGGAGTACCAACCTCCATAATATTCATGTTCTATGTCAACTCCACCGGGGAGGAGGGAGGGTTGCTTATGACTATCATGGAAATACCCCTACGAGAGAACTGGAGTTACAGGTAAGAAACCATTTCTTCTCTCGTAGGGGATTTCCATGTATAGTCATAAGCACTGAATAGAGTAGCAAGCCCATCCCCATAACCGCGGTGGAGTAGATATAAGAATACTGAGAAAAACATGAATCATGCAAACAAATTCTTGAGCAAAGCCTGCCCAACCTGAGCATCTGCCCTAGCGTCTGTATCAAGGCAGTAATGCTTAGTAAAGGTATGGACCGACCTCCAAGTGGCAGCCTTGCATATTTCTGCCAAAGGGACATTTCTCATCAAGGCTACAGTAGCTGCTTTCCCTCTGGTAGAGTGGGCTTTTGGCCTACCACCAAGGGATTTGTTTGCTAACTGATAACATAACATTATACATGAAACAATCCACCTGGATAAAGATTGTTTAGATGTACCCAAACCTGTTCTGATTGGGCCATAGTTAATAAAAAGCTGTTGTGATTTTCGTAAGCTTTTTGTCCTGTCCAAGTAAAATTTCAATACTCTCTTTACATCCAGAGAGTGCAGAGTTCTCTCAGCAGGAGTAGCTGGATTCTGAAAGAAAGTCGGTAATGAAATTGTTTGGTTCACATGGAAGTCGGAGACTACCTTAGGTAAAAATTTTGGATGAGTTCTCATTACCACTTTTGCAGAATGAAAAACCGTGTAGGGTTCCTGAGCGCAAAGGGCCTGGATTTCGCTGACCCTACGCGCTGAAGTGATTGCCACCAGAAAAGCAGCTTTCCATGTGAGATGTTGCAGCGATGCCTTATGTATTGGCTCGAATGGCGGCAGCATCAGACGTGATAAGACAACGTTCAGTTCCCATGGAGGAGAAGGCTTTCTAATGGGGGGAAAAACCTTCTTTAAACCTTCTAGGAAATCCTTAATAATCGGAATCCGAAAAAAGGAAGTTTGTGAAGGACACTTTCTGTATGCTGTGACAGCCGCCAAGTGAACTTTTATTGACGACAGTTGTAAGCCCGATTTTGCCAAACTTAACAAGTATGGCAGGATAGATTGTTCTCCACAGGAAACCGGGTCAATGTTGTTGTGTAAACACCAAATGCAGAATCTCTTCCACTTGCTTGCATAGGCTGATCGTGTGGAAGGGCGCTTTGCTTCCTTCAGAATTTCCATACAATCCTGAGGTAGGTTCAAGTGTCCATATTGCACTAGCTCAGGAGCCATGCTGCCAAACTCAACGATGAGGGGTTGGGATGAGATATCTGCCCTCTGAACTTCGTGAGAAGGTCCGGACGATATGGTAGCCTGATGTGTGGTTTGAGTGACCGGTGAAGAAGGTCTGGGAACCACCACTGGCGTGGCCACTCCGGAGCAATTAGGATCATTTTGGTCTGAACATTGGACAGCTTCTGGAGGACCGCCGGAATCAGGGGAAGCGGTGGAAAGGCGTAAAGAAATGCTCCTGACCAGCTTATCCACAGGGCATTCCCCAGTGTCCCTGGATGGTAATATCTGGAGGCGAAGTTTTGGCATTTTTTGTTTTCTGGGGTTGCGAATAGGTCTGTAGAGGGGGTACCCCAGAGTGCGAAAATGGAATGAACGACGTCGTCGTGTAGTACCCATTCGTGGTTCTCGTCCATTACCCGACTGAGGGCATCCGCTTGAACATTCTGGATGCCGGGCAGGTGAGTTGCCACTAGTGACAGGTTCCTGGCTAGAAGCCAATGCCAGATTGTCTGAGCCTCTCTGGATAAAATTCTGGACCTGGTGCCTCCTTGTTTGTTCACGTAGTACATAGTGGCCACGTTGTCTGTCTGGAGAAGGAGAGTTTCCGTTCTCAGAGAGGGAAGGAAGGCTTTGAGCGCAAGGTGGACTGCGCGAAGTTCCAGCAGGTTGATGTGATAGAGACTCTCTCTCTGTGACCACTCGCCTTGGACTCGAAGATGTTCCATGTGCGCCCCCCATCCGATCAGTGACGCATCTGTTACGATGGTTTGAGATGGGGGCCGTTGTTGGAACGGAATCCCCACCAAGAGATTGCTGGGTAAACACCACCACTTGAGGGATTGTAGGGTGTGAGGAGAAAGAAGGACTTTGTTCTCCCAATCGTCCCTCAGTTGACACCACTGATCCTCCAGGTTTTCCTGCAATGGTCTCATATGGAGGCGAGCATTGGGAACCAGATGGATACAAGACGCCATCGAGCCCAGTAGAGAAGCTATTATTCTTGCAGTGGCTTGAGGTCTTTCCTGCAGTTGTTTGCACTTCTGGAGAATCGATAACCGTCGTTCCTCCGAAGGAAACACCTTTCCTAGCCTGGTATCTACAATGGCCCCTAAGTAATGCAACCTCTGAACAGGTGTTGCTGTAGATTTCAGGAGATTGACTTGAAGACCAAGTTTTTGCAGCAGTTGTAGAGTCCATTCGAAATGTTGCTGTGTCTCGAGACAACTGGAGGCCTTTATGAGCCAATCGCCTAGATAGGGGTAGACGAATATTCGCTGTTTCCTCAAGTGGGCGGCTACTACCGCCATGCATTTGGAAAAAGTTCTTGGCGCTGATTTTAGGCCGAAAGGTAGAACTGCAAATTGGTAATGGCGTTTTCCGACAGTGAACCTTAGGAATTTTCGATGTTTCTTGGTTACTGGGATGTGAAAGTAAGCGTCGCAAAGATCTATCGCACATAGCCAGTCGCCCTGACGTAGATGTGGATAAATTTGGTGTAAGGCTAACATCCTGAATTTTTCTTTGCGAATCCATTTGTTTGCTGTCCTCAGATCTAAGATGGGACGAAACTCTTGTTTGTCTTTTTTCGGTACAAGGAAATATCTCGAATAAATCCCCTTCCCTTGCTGGCTGATGGGAACGGGTTCTATGGCTCTTTTTTGCAATAGGATATTGACCTCTAACTGTAGAGCTTCGAGATGGCGGCTGGCTGTTTTGGGTGGAACAGATGGTGGAGGACTGGTGAATCTGAGAGCGTAACCATGTCTCACAATATTCAATACCCAGGCGTCTGTTGTGATGCGTAGCCACTCGTCCAGATGATTTGAGATACTTCCCCCTACCGGAGTGGATAACGGAGGAGGGGGAAGCAAAGATTCAGGGCTTAGACGTGGGAGCCTGTCGAGTTGCCTGAGTTTGAGGTGTTGAACGACCCCTTGTCGACCTTCGCTGAGTAGAGAAACCCCTTTGATACTGCTGTTGTTGCTGTTGCTGGGGGCGCGAAGACATCCAGTGTGGCGACTGATACCGGTGGGTGAAAAGTCGTCGTTGATATGGCCGGAAAACCTTTCTTTGTTCTTTCGGTCTTTCCATCCCTACCGCTTTCAAGGTATCTAGTTCAGCTTTCATTCTAGCCATCTCGTCATCGGCATGAGAACCGAACAAGGTGGAGCCCGAGAAAGGCAGGTTTTGTATTCTCTGCTGCGCTTCAGGTTTGAGTGATGTAAGTCTCAACCATGCATGCCTTCTGAGCGCTATCCCGTGTGCATAATTGTGTGCGGATAGCACCGAAGAGTCAGCTGCAGCACTTATAATTTGGTTAGACACCATGGATCCCTCACCCACGACCTCCAGGAAATCTTCCCTTTTATCCTTAGGAAGATGTTCCGCAAACTGTATTAAAGAGTCCCAGAGGGCACGATCGTACCGCCCTAATAACGCAGTAGCGCTGGCTGCCTTCATCGTGACGGCTGCAGTAGAGCATACTTTTCGTCCTGCAGCATCTATCTTTCTGCTCTCTTTATCTGGAGGTGAAGAAGAAGATGGTGAGGTTGAATGCAGTTTCTTTGCCGCTACTATGACCACCGAATCAGGAACTGGGTCCGACCTCAAGAATAGAGGATCTTGTTCTGGTGGACGATATTTTTTAATAAGTCTGGAAGGAGCAGACTTTGTTGCGGCCGGTGCAAGGAAAATATCCATTGCTGGTTCAAGGAGACCTGGAACCAGTGGAAGCAAAGGTCTGGAAGATGTCCTGTGATGCAAGGTCTCGAAGATCACTGACGTCGATGGGGCAGGTACCGCCAGCGGGATGTTCAGCTTGGTTGCCCCTCGTACTAAGACCTCCTGGAACGTATTCACATCATCTATGGGGGACACTCTCGGGGACGGTGAGTCCGATAGGGTTGGAGAGTAGTCCCGTGTAGACGAAGAAGAACGCCTGTGATGTGAATGCTGAGATCTCTGTGGGTCATGACGGTGTCGAGAGGAAGAAGAGCGTCTAGAGGAATGTCCCGAACGTCTTACAGACCGCGTTGGAGTCCTCAAAACAGACTCTACAGGCGGAGCCGGAAGAGGCGCCGTAGGTGTTACCGGCGTCTGTGGCAATGGTGATTGTCGAGGAGAGAGTTGTGGAGACGCTGGAAGGAGGATGATTGAAGCCGAGGATTCTGAGGTTGTATAAACCCTCCTAGGTCTTTTTGATTGTCTCGACGTCGACACACTCCTCGACGTCGAAGTACGGTGACGGCGAGTGTCCTTCGCCGTCGATTCTTCTCGCCGTTGAGAATCTCTCGACGACGACCCTCGACGTCGCCGTGATGACGGTGAACGTCTACGACGTCGAGCACCCCTCGACGTTGATCGATCTCGCCGTTTCGACGGCGAACCGGATTCAGATCTCCTCGACGTGGAACGTCCTCGCCGTGTCGACGGTGACCCAGATCTCGACGGCGAAAGTCCACGCCGTCTCGACGGCGAAATCGTCGTCGACGACGGCGAGCGATGTCTCTTTCTCGCCGGCGAACCACTCCTCGACGGCGAGCATGTTGGCGCCGTTCCTTGCCTCGACGTCGACGCCCTCGACGTCGTCGGAGACCTGTGCCGTTTTTGAGCCGGTCTGGTCGGAGTTATAGAGGAACCAGTGTGAGCCCTGGTAGAAGACTGACCTTCTCCTCGCTCTGTGGTAGAATGACCACTTTTCCTCCTGTCCTCTTTCGCCTGGAGTCGGATCTTCTCCCTGTCACGAAGGGTCCTTCTGGAGAAGGTTTTGCAGATGTCACACGACTCCGGTTTGTGGCTGGATGGAAGGCAAATTATGCAGACCCGATGTGGATCTGTTTTGGCCTTTTTTCTGCCACAAGAAGGACATTTGTCAAACAGTGAAGGCATTTCTGAAGTAGAAAAACCTCAAAATTCTGTCAGAATCTAACAGAAAAAAGCAGAAAATTATCACTCAATGTTAAAAACGTCGAGTGAAAATGAAATTCAAAAGATTTTAAATGAATTTCTGTCACAAAAGGATTTTGTGAGGTAGAGCTCAATGCTTCAGGGTCCTGTCAGAAAGGAGCCGGAAAAAAGAACTGAGGCAACTGCCTTTTGCTGTGCATGATGGGAAACAGGAAGACTTTACTTTCTTAAAGGCACAGCTCTATTTTCATTCTGTATAATGGCAGCCTATGGGCTACACTGCCCTACATTGTTTTATTCTCATGAGAGGTGTAAATAAAATATGAGAATGTATTTATTTATGTATTTATAGAATAAATAGAGGTTTAAACGTGAAATTTACACTACAACTGTTTTTTTCTTCTAACAATTTGGCCTGTGTAGCTGTTCACATAGGCTGCACATTGTTATTCTTAAGTGTTTTTCACAGACCTTTTTGTCAAGGAGCTGATGATTGCACTTAAGAATATACTACACAACAGTGCTCCGGGGTCCCCGCAGGCGCGCGGAACTATTCAGTGCTTATGACTATACATGGAAATCCCCTACGAGAGAATACCTATCCCCTGAGTGGACCGAAATCATTAACCTCTCCCTTTCTCAATGCACTCCACCACTGCTGGTGCTCTGATCCTCTTTCCTGTGGGATCCCCTAGGTCTAGAATATCTCAAGGGCATACCTGGATATCGGTAGCAACAGCACAAGCACACGTTCATGAAGCGATCAACATGCTGTATCAAGCCCTTGGTCAGTGTGTGTGATCTTGAGCTGAAAGAGTTCATGTTGGTAACACTGAGCTTCTTATGGCACGCTGGTCTTTACAGTTCAAGATACACTCTCAGTAGTTTTCTTTAAGCTGACTTGTACATAGCGGTCATCAGGCTTCCTTAAGTAGCAATCAGGGGAAGAAAAAGGGAAGTCCCTGCCTAGAAACGCCCCTATCTTCAGCAACAGAATCTGATGACCCGCCCCCTGTCCTCACCCATCCATCAGTTGGCAGTGCTCAGGACTTTCCAATCTGCAATCCCTTGCTAATAGGTCGTGATAGAATTTCTAAGTCCTGTCTCCATCCTCACTCACCCCAGTGCCTGGGCCTTCAGCTTCAGGAATGCAGTCAATACATGCCCCAGTCTGCTAAACCAGGGACCATTTGAAATGGATCCTACTGGTGCCTGTAAACATACTGACATGGCGCACAGTCTCACTGTCATATATGTGCTACACACTCGAAATGTATACACACACTTGACAGCCAGAATGTCAGAGCAGCGTCTCTGTGCTATATGAACACAGTACCTTTACATGTGTGCCACCAGTAGGTTGCACTCCATCCAAGAAAAGGTATATTCACGGCTGTTAAGCCTCAAAAAGCGGTACGCTTCCACCACTGTGTTCTGCCAAGAACCCAGGACATGGGCAGGAGTCTCATGTCACAAAAGAGGGCCCGTTGGATGTGCCCCTCCAGGTCACAGAACAGGTTCCGGATCTTGGCTTTACCATGGACAGGTCTTGGCTAGATTAACAAGCCGGGCCAGCAAAAGTCAAGTTACCAGTTTCACATGTAGTCTGTTCTCTGAGGGCAGGGGTACGCGTATGTACACTATGGAGGGGATAGCTCTGTCCCAACAACCGAGCAGACTCTAAAGCTCTCTTGCAGTGCTTGCTCATTTTAGATATGGAAGCTTCGCTGAGAAGGTCTGGAGAGGCGCGGTGTGCAGGGTTTCTAACAGTTCATATTGGAGAGCGCTCAGCATCTGCAGAAGATTCCTTTATGGCTAAGTGGCATTTTCTAAGAAGAGTTTTAAGTTTGATTCTATCCAGAACCTTGGAAATAATTGGGACTATTGAAGAGGCCAAAAGCCACAGCTGACATAATGAGATGATACAGTATAAAGATGACCAAGGATGGGTGGAATACCTTTGAATGGAACTCGAGCCCAGGACAAGCAGAGGGGCGGCTTATTCTCATGGTAGTACGTAAAGGAAGCTTTCCAATGTTATTGTAGATGTGAGATATAAGATACCAGATTGCACATGGCAGGCATGGGGATTGCTGCACAATATCAGCGGCTGCTCTAGAAAGGACAGATCGGGTTTAGGCAATGAAGATCTTGCTAAGAGCGAGAAGAGTGAATCGCTGGTCCCATGGCACCTTCTCGGCCAGGTTAGAATCACAACGATAACCAAAACGGGATCCTCCTGATTTTTTTAAATGGTTCACTGGGTGAGATGAAACTGGTGGAATGCATGAGGAAAACAGCTTGGCCGCTGCAAGGCACATTTTACGCATCAGTGTGGGAAATATGGCCAGAATTTAAGCAGGTAAAGATTTCTGTTGGCCTCAAAAAAGTATGTACGAACGAGCAGGAAGCCTTTCAGCACTGGGCGGGAGTGGCCACAGGAGGTGCTTTCACGTGGGTCTGAGGCTGCTTTTACCTCTACTGTGCCCCTAACTATAGGGCTGGGGCATCTGCAAGGCATACTCTGCACCCACCTAGAGCACCCCTAGCGGAGCCTTGGCAGACACTATCTACAAGCATGAAATGATGCCTCTATTGCCAGGCAGGAGGGTGGTAAAATATTACGTTCACTGGGTTATTAAAAATCTGTGCACCAGCAAAGCATGCCCATTGCCTCATATCACATACACACTGGCATACACGTTCATGGGCACCATCCGAGTCTCTCTCAGATGACCTTTCCTTGCAGCACACATTGTGACCAGACTGTAGCTTCCAATCAGTCTCTGCTGTTTCTCAGTGTTCCCAGGTTCTTCGTGATGCAGTTCGTACCCAGGTGGCGGCCAAGTTGTGGATTGCAGTGACTGTCCTACATCAGCCCTCGTGACCCTCCTTTCGCAGATGGCCTGTTGTGGCTCATCGGTGGCATACTATGCGTGTGCAGTCTCAGCCCTGGTCACCAGTCTCTTGATGACTTCTGGGGTGCCGTGGCTCCACCCCCGGCTCACGCTGAATGTTTTGTCAGCTTTTGTGACTCTGCTGTGGCCAGTAGTCTTGCAGTTGCCAAATAGTGGCATGAAAAGAATGTCCGGTGCCAACCCATGTCTGGTAACATATGGGTGGCAGTGTTGATTTGGCCTAGCAGTGGCTTAGGATGCATGTCTCTCGTCAGCCCAGGTGGCTGAGTGTTTACCATGTCCCCAGAGTGGCTACTCGTGGCATACTGGGACTGTCAGGTACTATCCCTGGTCCCCAGGTGTCCGGTAGCACATCGGTGGCCATGCTCCTGTTGTGCCCAAACTGTGGTTTGCGATTAATGTATGGTGTCATCCAGAGGCCTGGCGACTTGGCGCTGAATGTACCCTCACGCTGTGGAAGCAGTTTAGTGAAAACAAAAAGACCACACAAAATCACGCGTGCTGGAAATCTCATTAATGAAAGCTGGCAGCACCCTTGAGAAGGCAGCTCATAACTCTGGCGGGAGGGTTTTTTCAGCTCTTCGTTGAGGAAGTGCTTGTTGAGACTTGGTGTGAGTGATGGAAATCTGGGAGAGACTAACAAAGAACCTGTTCACTGCCCTGCAAGCTGAGACGGAAGACATTGCCTTAGTCCCATACCTGGATTAATTGAAAGGCTGGGGAAAACTGGCCTAGAGACAAAAGTTGACCTGCCACTGACCAAGGGGTGCCATCTAGCTTCATGCCGTCACAACAACTTAGATTACAGGTTTGGATTTTCATTTCCATCCTCATGAGTTCTGGGAGGTGTGGTCCTGGTCTGTTTCCATTGAACCAGTTGGCCTGACTCACCTGCTAGCAGTGATTTGTAACAGTTACACACGTGAGTTAGCTGCCCAAGATCAGCCATTCCTCAGCCCCGGTGGCTTCGAGGCACCCCTCTACCAGGACATTTCCTCATTTCATTCAAAGCGAGTGCACGCCAGTTCCAGGCTAACTGTTACAAACATTTCTATTTTTCATATTTCACTGAAAGCCATTTTATATTTGTGTAATGTGCTTTAGTGCCAGCCCAGGTTGGTGAATCCAGGAATGTTGTTGCCATATTGATACTCAATGTTTGTTGCTTTATTCATGGACCTTAAAACCACAGAGGCCACACATTCAGTTTATAAACATCCTGCCCTGGGGGTGGCAGAGGCTTTCACATTCATATCCTTAGGCTGGCTGGGCCCTGCGCCCGGTCATGAAAACCGAAGGTGCAGAGTTATTTACCTGGACTTCTGAAACTCTGACAACAGCTGCTGTTTCAGGCAGAGCCAGGCAGTGATGGGTGCTGTTTGTGTTCAGCAGCTGCAAACCAGGCACTTTGCCTCCTGCTGTTCTTGCCTCCCCTCCACTTCTGCCTCTCTCTTACCCTTCTGCCCCTGCCCCACCCCTGTGCCACCTTCTCACCCTTACCAACATTTCCTGCTCTCCTTCCATTTCACCTGTGCCTATTACCTTTTTCGAACGATCAACAATGTGACAGATCGAATGCTTGACTTATCGTCAATCTCTTGTGCAGCATTCCAGTCCATCATTTTTTACTACCTTCCAACTCTTGCCACCCTAGAGAGACACCTGCCTTAGAAAGTCAGTCTTACGCCTTCTCCAATGGAATGGTCCAGCCTGAGCTGCCAATCCAGGTCCCCTCCATACTGGAACATAAGCAACTCTAGACATGTTTTGGCCTACTTAACCCTAGTTAGTGAGGTATAGCTTGAGTCCTGTGGCACAGTGAGGATGGCATGCTCATCTGGGCCTACCCATTGCAATAACCTAGCAAAAAGGTGATGGAAAGAATGCTTGAGTTAATCTCAGCCCCTGGCACTGCTCTGTTCTGCATTGCGGTCCATGCTTTTTTTGCTGACAGTGCCACTCTGGGCAATGGCCAACCACTGCAATTTAGTCTTGGTCCTATTCCAGTAAGAACAGTTCAAGACAAATTCTCAGTCCGGTCACCTCCAGACAGAAGTACAAGGAACCTCAAACTGGTTTTGGGCCTTATCAAACTCTTGACAAGGACCTGTCATATACATCCACTCTTGGTCCTCTTCAAGTAGGAACAGACTGTCCGAAATGCCAGGCTAGGTACCCACCAGATTGGCACACAAGCAATCCCAGGCCATATTTGTCCTACTTAGGACTCGTCAGTGAGGTATAGCTTGAGGCCTGTGGCACAGTGGGCACGAGATTCATATTTGGGCATACTCGTTACACTTAGGATGTCTGAAACAAACAACAGGACAATGAAGGGCATGCTTGGAGTCTCAGCCACTGGCAATCACCCCTGCTGCTTTCACCCACTGTGCCCACCTAGGCAGAGGTCTGCCTTCTTGGCAGTTCACGTTCTCCTTCTCACACCTGCCTCTTTCTCATCTCTACTGTTACTGCTCTATCCCTTTACCATTATCGTCTTTCTCCTATCTGCAGCCCCCTTGCTCCCTTTTTAACACCCCTGTCTCTTCCCCTCCTCCTCTTTAAACTGTGGCTGCTCTCCCTTTCACATTTGCCTTCCAGTTCTGCTTCCTTTTCACATCCACCTTTTTCTCTTCCCAACAATTCCTGCCATCCCTCTTTTTATCGCCTTCTCTGTCTTACTGCTTCCAAAGTGGCTTCCTTCTTTTCCTTCTGTTGCTTCTTTCTTCACTCCTGCACTCTCTTATTCCTGTCCAGGCCCAGGATCTCACAAGCATCGCCCCAGCCTTGTTGAGTGCTGCTTTTCCTGCTGGGGGAAGGGGCGGTGTAGGCGGTGGCCCTATCAATAACTAATGTCCTTTCCATTAAAAAAAACATTTTCCTTTTCTTGGTAATTGTGTATTTGAGCTCCACTGTAGGAACCCAAAACCCTCTTGGAATTTGACTTGATTTGCTTCAAGATTGTGTTGAAGGACGTCTGGGGCAGGATGCTTATTGGAAAATCGTGCTGCATATTGGCTCTTCATCTGGAGTTTACAATCTGGCTTTCAAGGTGCCATGAATATATTTCTGATGTTGCCTCCTCCCCTTCCACCCTGCAGTGCTGCGCCAGCTGCACTTCACTCTCCGTACGTCATCTAAAGAATATGATTTCCAAAGCTCGCTGCTCGCCGAAGGGCGTCCTGGTGCGAAGATCATCTGAATCCACTATGGATTAACTAGTTTTGTAGAAAGAGCTATGTTTTGAGGGATTTCTTGAAATGAGACAAGAAAGGCAAAATCAAGGAAAACTGTTCCACCATTTGGCATCTAAGAAGCAAAAACGTGCGGCTTCCAGCCCAGCTGTGCTTATGACGTGGACTTTGAATAAGAAAATAGTTGGACGATTGAAGGGTGCACAAGGGAATGAAGTCCAGAATCTGTGCTTTAAGTAAGAGGAACCAGAATTCTCTGGGGCTCTATGTAAACTCTTACAGCTTGGCGAGGAGGAAGATTTAACATCCGGCGAGCTGCAACATTTTTCACCTTTTGAAGGTGATTAGTCAAATAATGTGGGGGGCTAGGAATAGGTAATTTCTGTAAACGAAGCGTGAACGTATGGGGGCTTCAGTAGCGATTTTGTGAGACATGGTGTGCAAATAAGGATTCATCTTTCTGAGTATGGTCCGTATTGTGAAGCAGGGGGCCTGACCCGGTTGACCTAAGATCAGAAAGAAAGACTGCAGTCGAAAAGAATGGCCGGATTTTTAGCAGAGGCCGGAGTCCCCAGGTCAGATGGCCGCCAGGAGGAAAACCAGGTGAATGACTGATTTCGGAACAGTAGTACTTCTGTTTATCACTGTTGATAAGTTTGAGACAGTTTGTGTTTATCAAGGTAGGAACAGCTGCCATACACTCGCCAAAGCTTTCTTGAGTAAATGTGACATTGTTAGAGATGGGCACCACAGTTTGAGTGCCTTCAGGATATTACGCAATTTCAAAACTGTGGGAATTGATTAAAACCGAGAGCAGAGCCATGAAGACACTAAATAGCGTAGGGCTAAGTGAAGAGCCTTTGGGTACACCACAATTTCACTGTGGCCAAAGTGGAATGGAAAGGAGAAAGGAAAACCGATTGTGGCCTGTTAGAAAGGATCTGATTCCTCAAAGGGCTTGTAGACAGATGACATTTTAGCAAGACTCTTGCTGAGAGCTGCATGAGAAATACTATCAAAGGCTGCCGTGGCGTCGAGAAAGACCAGGGCGGCAGAGCCACCTCAGTCTAACATGGTTCCGAGGTCCTCAAATATTGCCGTGAGGAGGCTGAAATCTTTATTACTTGACGTGAAGTAGGTTATGGGATTCAAGGTTTTGTTGACCTATTTTTTTAGAATCTTCAAAGGGAGCAGGAGAAGGGCGATGAGAAGGTCATTTCTAAGCAGATTAGCATTGACTGATTGAGGAATGACAGAACCAGCCTGAAGGTACCTGGGCAGCAGGTAGCAATTTATTACACAGCTCAGTGAAAACCGTGGCTAAGAGGCCATCTGCTAAAGGGTAGCTATAAGGAGGTCCAGAGAGTAGGATTTATCAAAGAAAGAACATTTAGTGGGAAAGCAGAGAGAATTCATGCAAAGAGGATCATGTATTGAAGACAGAAATAGATATCTAAAGATTCTAGGTCCGATCAATTAGCTAAACTGATGTGAATTTTCAACATGTTGTCCAAAAAGCTGCCACTTTATCTCGGGGTTCCTAGGATGCCATATTATTATTGCTTTAAACACTGGGGTTCAGAAACTTTGGTGTGAGAGGAACTTCGATCCTAGTCTTGAGCTCTGGACCGAGCTTCGTTTGCCTCTGTCCCTGTAATCTGGGCGAGCTGCATTTGGTGAAATTCTTGTGATCTGGAGTTAGATGCACTTGAGTCGTCTCTATCTTGTCATCTAGGAAGAGCTATACTTCTGGTCTTGTGGTTCTCTTGAGTAAATTAGACCTGGCACCACTCTAATATTCTAATGTGAACTGTAGTTGCCTCTATTCTTGTGATAGATGTACTAGCCTTTGCTATACTGTTGTGTTCACCGGCTCCAAATATGTTCGGTGAAACCTATAATTGCATATGAAAGGCTAAACATGCATATTTTCTATACTTTTGGGATAATACAATACATGAAAATGATATCCAGAAAATGGCTATATCCACTGATCTAATGAAACCAAAACATTCCAGTATTTTAATTTTAATTAAGTTACATCCTGAAGCCACAGAAGTTCTCAATTGGGTATAATTAATGTTACTATTTTAAAATAAGCATATGTGTGATGTCTGTCTACTCATGGTTTTGGGCCTGAGTGTGTCAATACAGAGCACTTGTGATTTTCAATGGATTTGTAAAGCTGTGTGCATGTTTGTCATTAGCATTTTAGAACTCAGATTTAATTTGTGTGAAGTAATTTAGAAAACTATGTGAACTCATTTATTAAGTTGGGTCTTCTGAGCGAAGGACGAAGGAACACCCAAACAGTAGCTCATTGGGTTGGAACAGGTATTAATAGATATTGGTTATGTGAATTCTTCATGTATGTGACTACTTTGGAAGTTCATGTTTGTATGTGCTCCTTACCTGAAATCCATGAATATATACATTGCATGATGAAACATCTGAATACTTCAATAAAGTATTGTTTTGTCCATCATGATAAATCACGAGGGGAGAGTTGGAGAGTTTTTAAACTGATTGACATAACTTAATTGATATGTACTGCGGAGGCACTCCCACAATTTCATTTTGACGTGTTGTTTAGATAGCAATATTACGACAAAGGTGGCACCAGGGATGTGAAATTCTTACATTTCAGAGCAACAATGAGGTAATGTCCAAATGCACGGTAGGGGCAGGGCCTCTCAATAATGGGATAGGCAGGTGTTAATTGAATGCTTGCAGGAAGAAGCTGTTTTTTCTGATTCCTTAAAGATAGGCGGTAGTCACTGATGTGCGGGTAAAAGGGTTTTCCTATGTTGGGGTGGGGAGCAGAGTTTGTCTAAATCATGTGTATTCTTTGACTTGCAGGTTTCTGTACAGTGGTTTGTCAGCTCCTTCCACCTCCAGGTTAGATGTGCCAAAACATGGGCTGTTAGATCTTTTGATGCAAGAGAAATTAAATCGGTACTCATTTTACATGTACACTGTTTCCTGGCATAGAACAGGGCTGGATACAGTTTCCAAAGTAGGACCTTACATACCCCTGTAGAAATCACTCTGTTTGGACAAGAGTTGTCATTTGAACCAGAGCTGCTTTGCAGACATACACTATTGCATGATTTTAAGGCACCTTGGAAATCATTGTTCTCCCGTATCACACTGGGATCTTCTGTGCAGCCACTGGACATCAAGCTACCTTCGGTGGCAGTCAGGACTAACCTCCTGATAGAGGTGCTCCAGCCTGAACCTCTTTTGCCCTTTAATGAAGCCCTTACAGATGTCCTGCTGGCTTCCTGGTCCACACCCAGCACAGGGGCTTCTGTGAACAGGACAATCGCCTGCCTCCATAGACCTGCTCCAAATGACCCAGCGTTCCTGACGCAGCATCCCACCACTGCCTCCTTGGTTATCCAAGCCTCTACATCCCATGGCACATTCCCTTCTGCACCCCCGGATAGGGAATCCAAGAGGCTGGACCAACCGGGAAGATTATGTTTTCTTCCTCCAGCCTTGCTTTGTGGTCTGTAAACACAGAATGTCTTCTGGTACCCAAAAAGGACAACAGCCTCCACCCTTTCCTAGGCCTTTGGTGCCTCAATCTCTTCCTCAAGAAGGAGAAGTTCAAAGTGCTCACTCTGGCTCAGGTTCTATCTGCCCTGGACCCAGGCTACTGGATGGTAGTGTTGGATTTGCAGGATGCTTACTTCCACATTCCCGTTACTTGCGGTTCACGGTAGGCCACAAGCACTTTCAGTCTTTCCCTACCTCGACAACTGGCTGTTGAAAACGTGCTCGCCCAAAGTTGTCATCTCCCACCTTCAGACTACGGCGAACCTCCTGCATTTACTGGGGTTCACTATAAATGTGCTGTAGTCACGCCTTACTCCTTCTCAGATGCTGCCTTTCATCAGAGCTGTTCTGGGCACAGTGCAGTTTCATGATTATCCTCCAAGGTTGTGAGTCCAAGATATTGAGGCTCTCTCCTAGATTTCATTGACACTGACTCTGAGGCTGCTGGGCCTCATGGCCTTCTGCATCCTGCTGGTAACACATGCCAGATGGCATATCAAGGCTCCACAGTGGGACCTGAAGTTCCAGTGGGCACTGCATCAGGGGAATCTTTCCGGCATGGTCCAGATCTCAGAGGAGGGAACTGTGTGAGATCTGCAGTGGTGGCTAACAAACCACGATTGAGTCAGAGGCAGGTCCCCCCTCCCTTCCCCAACCAGATCTGACAGTAGTGACAGATGTGTCACTCCTGGGATGGGACGGCCACCTGGGAGAGACAGAGATCAGAGGCGTCTGGTCACTGGCAGAGTCCAGACTCCACGTCAACATATTGGAGCTCTGTGCAATCAGACTGACATTGAAAACTTTTCTTCCCTCAAAGAGAAAGTGGTGCAGGTGTTCACGGACAACACTACCACCATGTGGTACCGCAGCAAGCAGGGCGGAGTGGGGACGTGGACCCTTTGTCAGGAGGCTTTGTGCCTCAGGACATATCTGGAACATCAGGGCATTTCCCTGGTGGTTCAAGACCTGGCGGTCTCTCTGAACACCAGAGCAGACAAACTCAGCTGACAATGCCTGGTCGATCACAAATGACGTCTCCATCCATAGGTGGTGCAAGGTCTCTTTCAGCAGTGTGGAGTGCCTTGGTTAGATCTGTTCACCTCCGCAGAGAACATGCTATGTCAGCAGTTTTGTTCGTTGGAGTTTCCAAGGCAGCACTCGCTTGCCAACGCTTTTCGTCTCAAGTGGAAGGTGGGCCTCCTGTATCCTTTACGGCCATATCACTTCTGCCCAGAAATCTTAAGAAGATTAAGAACATCCAGACCCAAATAATCCTTGTGACTCCAGAATGGGCACAAACAGTTTGGTATCCTGAGCTACTGAGCATGACCATCGATACTCCGATCAGACCGCCCCTCCAGGAGGATCTTCCGTTGCAGCAGCAGGGGAGGGTTCTCCACCTGAACCTGTCCAGTCTCCGCTGCCGTTGACAGCTTTTAACCTCCTGCCCAGAGTATGTGATTTTATCTTGGGAGCCAGGTGTCCCTCCACCAAAACAGTATACCCCTGTTGTTGGCGTAAATCTGTGGCATGGTGTTGACCCCCTCCTTCCAAGGTCCTCTTGTTCATACTTTCTTTGGCCCAGCAGGGCTCTGCTTAGGGCACCCTCAAAGGGTATTTGTCTGCTATCTCTGAGATTACCTGAACATCCCTCTTTGTTTAAGTCTCCTGTTGTTAGTAGGTTCCTTAAGGGTCTTAGCCACATGTTTCCTCCATCTCCATTAATCATGCCCCAATAGGATTTGAGTTTGGTTCTGACATTCCTCATGTGCGCTGTCTTTCAGCCTCTTCACAATTGTCCTCTCAGGCTTCTAACACTGAAAACAGCCTTCCTTGTGGCCATAACAACAGCATGCAGTGATGGTTACTTTTTATGGCAATGGTGCATGGTTTCTCTGGGTAGAAAGCACAATTCAAGCTCAAGTTCCAGGGAGGTATTGTTTTGGAACTTGTTCATAAGATGAGGAACTGTTGCATAGGTTCTCATTAGGGTAATTAGGCTACTGGATTTGGGCGGTAGGATTGCCACACCTAATGACACCTGTCTGCCTAATCCGGGGTTTCCAGCTAACTAGCAGCGCCCCATCTCTGTCCGAGATGAATGTGGCAACTGAGCTCATGGTAAGATAGACTCCCCACGGAATCGTGGTACATCAGCTCGCATCCCGTTGTTTCAGTCACCAAAATCTCACTCGGGCAAAGACAACAGAGGAAGAATATATTTCAATAAGCATTTATTAAAATATCTGCATCTTGGATAAATGCAGGTGCATAGCAATAACAAGGATAATGAAAGGCAATAGGAGCAGGCATGTGACTAAAGTGTAAAACACAAAAACAGTCCTACCATGCTGTCTAAACAGGGGAGTGGATCTATAGCCCCTCACCTATGCTAAGTATGAGCACAGCATTCTAAGGCTAATCTGCCCTTTGGGTTTCCTCCTGGGAGAAGATCATCCCTCATACAAGATGAAGAGGCCTGAGGTCTAAAAAGACACCGTCCCCATCCGGTTCAGGGCTCAGCCGTCTAAGCAAGTAGCTGAACTGAACCTTGCGGCAATTAGTATACAGTCGTGGTCATCTGGCTGGAATCTTCCTCTAACATGTCTGGTACTAAGGGGTGTTTTATAATAAAACAGCTGGCATTCATAGAAATGGTCCCCACGTACGTGTACATGTTTCTGTGAATGCAGGAGACACAGCGTACCACGTTTGTCGGCAACCCTATCTAACTGTAGCCTTGGAGAAGCACAAAGTGCCTGCTAAGAGCGGGACGCTTTCCTAGGCGAAAGAACAACAAGATAGAGAGAAATAAAACAGCACTGCAAATTAAGCTACTGCTAAAAAAACAAAGCAATGCCGTGTAAAATATAATAGGGTGAAAGTGCACAGTGGCAGGCCTTGTTCACTAACACAATGTGTCTAAAACCTAACTAAAAGAGGCACATAACAGAACCACCGGGAAGATGTATGCATTAGAAGCAAAATGTTAGTTTCTGTTGGTAACAATATTTTTGGCCAATATAAAATCTTGCTGCTGATTCCTCACTTTGCTCTCTCCTCCCTTATCAGGATGCAGTGACAGCCGTCCCCCATAGACTCAACAGTGCTGTCTGCAGTGTCATGGCCACACTTCAGGACCTGGTTTGATGCATCTAAATCAGACTGTGTCTTTGTATGAGATGGCAGGCTATCAGTCAAAGGCTTTGACAGGTCCCAAAAGGCAGTAATGTGACAGTGGGGAGTCCATGGATTCCAATAATGATTCAGTGGGAGTCCCTGGGTTCCAGGAATGATATAGTGGGGGTCCACAGAACGCAAAAGGTTGGAAACCACTGCTGTATGTGAATGGCAGGTACTACCTTGGGTAGGAAGCATGGGCATGTACGAAGGGCTAACTTGTCCAGGTAGGAAAGCATGAAAGGTGGACAAAGTGAGATGGCATAAAGTTGTCTGACCCTGTATCCTGATGGTATTTGCACCAATAGTACTATCTTCAAAGTGAGGAATTGACTTGGGCAACTGTGCACTTGATTCAAAGGGAAAACAATAAGGGAAATAAAAGATGTAGGGCCATATGTACGAACACATTTTCCCATAGACACAGAATGGGCAAAACTGCTTGCTACATCTGGCCCTTAAATCCCTCTGAGGAACAAAGAACAGAGTGGGAAGAAACCTTTTAGAAAACGCACCACTATTGGCAATCTGTACAAAATGTCTAGTCTGGAGACATATGAAGATGAATAGGACAGCTAAATGGGACTGAGCTGTAACTGTTGCCAGACCTTGCTGTCCAAGAGCCCCCGCAAATCAAAGGATATAAGAATAGTGTCATCTAAAAGGATCTAGATCATCTAGCTGATGCCAGCACGAATGGATTTTAAATTGGATTCTCCATGCCCTATCAGGGGTGATCAGGATCCACTGCTCTAAATCTTCCTGCACTTTTAACAGGCCATCCACCAGGACGTGTAAAGCACACAACTGGGAGTGCTTCATGTCCCAGACGTTGCTGAAGTAATGCACAAATGGAAACTCCAGTATGGAGAAGATTGCCTCTGTCCCTTCAGCCTGTTGCCGCCATTCGTGGTCCTTGAGGGAAAGACAACTGAGGACATTTGGTCTCACAATGAGGGAGCTTGCAAGATAGGCAGCCACTGGGAAGACTTCCTGTTGCTACACCCATGTCCTCAGAAAAACTCACGCCTAACACTGAGTCTGCGTCCCCGCATCACCCTGTTTATTGTTATGGATGGTGGTGACATTGTTCAACATAATTTGGACGTTGCCACAGAGATGGAACAGAGAAAAGCCTTCCGGACACGATGGATTGCCCACAGCTCAAGCACACTTATATGAAGGCCCTACTCTGACACAAGCCAAAGACCCTGAGCGGTCGCCCAGATGAGTACCCCACCCAGCAACGAGACTTCCATGACCAGATTAGTCTGAGGGTATAAGGCGCTCAATGAACGTCCCTTGAGAAGCTTGTCAGAATCTATCCCCCCAGTGCAGATCCTGATGCACTGAGTGGTATGAGGAACCGACCGGACATACAAGGCCATGAGGCATAACAAATGCAACACCTACAGCAACAGGATTCGAGCTTGAGTCAGCCACATTGAAACCATTGCCCAAGTACCTGTGATCCTCTGAGGGTTATGTGGAGCACCACCCCCAATAAAGGTCAGCCTCTCTGTGAAAATGAGGTGAGACTTCTGGACACTGATGGGAAAGTCCGGATAAAGGAGGAGAGTCATCTTCCCCTGTTCATGGACCAGCTTTGGGGATTGTGCTTTCACCTGCCAGTCATCCAAGTACAGAAAATACATGGACTCATAACCTCTGCAGCATAGTCTCCATAGCTGTCAGCTCCTTAGTGAAGATGCTTACGGGTTGTCATCAGTCCGAACGGGTGGACCACAAACTGGAAGTGTCCAGACCCCCACAGTGAGCCATAAGTTGCGCTTGTGGCCGAGGAGAATGAATTAGTTGTCCTGGATGTCCAGTGATGCACTGTTTGTGCCAGGAATAATAAGATCCAAGTGCATGAAAACATATACTTTTTTCTGTTGCTTTCTTGGTTCATCTCCACATGCCCTAGTGGCGAGTGGAAGAGTACCAGAAACTGATGTCGGCTCGACAGCTGGCGCGTAATACACTAAGATGTAGTCACATCTGTGTGGGGGGAATCATGGCACCAGCTGGCTTTGCAGAGCTTTGGCTGAGGAAAAGTTTTCCAGACTAGTCTGGTACCTGGAAGGGTATTCATGAGGTGAGGAATCTGCATGATCAATCAACGTCCACCAGCAAATATTGTTACCAGAGGTGAGTACGTTTTTTCTTGGTGTACTGTAGGTTCTGCCAAAGATGTTTTGAATGTAGCCTTATAACATCTTGTGTTCCCCTTCATTGTGTATGGAGAATGCTAGTGGCCGGTTGATGCCAAAGCCTGCCACCTGCTGCAGACTCCGACTTCACCCCAGGACCCCTGATGCCTGTCAGCACCCTCTCACGCACCCCAGGAAAGCCCAAGAGCTCCTCCAAGGACATCTATAGGGAAAATAGAGCATGTTAATATTTAATATTCGCTTTTAAAGAATGTGAGAAAAGGTTGCAACTGTGAAGAACCCTCCATGCGAAGGATGCTTTCTGAGCAGCCCAGAGAAATCAGTCAAATCCTGATAAGCCGGTGCCTCCAAGCCTGGGGGTGCTGGAGGTTGTAAACGTTGCATGTGTTTGCCTAGACCTACACTGAAGCTGGTACCAGGAGTAGAGTGTTTATTCCCACCATATCACTCGGTGCCCCATAATAGACATTCTGTGCACTCGGCTTCACGTGGTCAATCTTAAAGGCTAGGAGGCTCACAGAGCTGTAGAAACTCATCTCAACGATCAATCCTACTGGAAAATGGATGGCTAAAGGATGCAACGGATTCCTATAACATTGCCAGTCTACATTCAGTAGCAGTAGCAAGCTGCTGTCAGTGAATGCAGCCATTGGTGCATTTGTAAGCCAAACAAGGATTGAATACTTAAAGTGCCCCGGCATGGTGTGTGATGGTGCACAGCATGATATAGGTTACAAATAAGAGGAAGATGCCCAAGATGAAAACTGTTGTTCCAGGAAAGTAAGTTCATGTTTATTTCTGGAATGTCTTCAGTGTGTTCACTGTCATGCTACCTGATTTCTACTTGTTGGTTGTGGTATCTGTCATTCTGCCTTCCTCATACTCTGTGCTTCGCTTGTATTTTACAGACCAAGCAGGGGAAGCATGTCCTATATGGCTGCAGTGAACTGTTTAATGCCTCACAGTTTCTAAAACAGGTAACTGACTACACACTGTTCATGTTTCACTGTGTGATGTAGGATGTTAAATGTGGTGTGCTGGAATAGACCTAGAGATCAGAGTGTCTTGCTTCCACACTATGAACCACAAAGTGTACAATCCTTACATTCAGCACTTAATTGGGGTGTCTCTCCGATGAGGCTTACGTACAGAAAGAGTTTAGCCTGATGCGATGTGTGATTTGTCTATGCATGAGTCCTCAGAGCAAACATAATTAATACCGCAGCGTTATTAAGGTAAAAGTTTGAGACCACATCAGATATCCTTCCATGCCTCAAGGAGGTAGAGCCATTGCCACGTTAGTCTCTATCCCTGGTGTGTCAGAAACCAGGGTGAGATATGTACCCTATTGCACCTGTGTCCTGATACGAAACATGTTCCTTAATGTCCTGAATGTTCATTGGCTTAGATCGTCTGAGAAAGGCCGCACTGCTGTGTAATTTAGGGGCGTTTTCATCCATATTTCCAGTGTTGAACCAGGTTGAGACTTACAGTTGCAGAGACAGTTTTCTAGGTTGAAATTTATTGGTTTGTAAATTTTGGTTCTTTTCATGTTGGTTTTGCCAGTTTTTCACCCCTCACCCTCAAGAAATGGAGTAGATGCACAATTGGAGGAAGACCCAGAGTGGTCATAAGTTGTAGGCAGTGAAACTGTCCCGGGGTATTTGCAGACAAGTTTCTGTACAGCATTGGCCTGATTTGCAAAGACAAAGACACTACATCATGAGAGTGTCACTGCTGCTTCAAAATGACCCTGATTGAAAGTGAGTTTTTCCATCAAACTGAGGGTGACCCATTGGAAAGGATTTGCCATCCAGCTGTTTCTCGGCCCCTGCATTGAGGCTACAGACTGGACATTAATCAATTTGAGTGCTTTGGAACAGCCACAACACTGTTCAGTGCAACTACCTTCACAGGATCACAAAGGTCAGTCTCTTTGAGGTTTATGTCATCAAAGGCCAAAGCCTCAGAATGTTTCTAGAAGCAAACTGTTAGCGATTCCGAGGTAGACCATGATAGCTGAGGTTGGCGCCAGTATCTGAGATCTTATGTACCTGAGAACTACTTCCATATCTGAAGCCTACCTCCATATCTGACCACTACTTCTTGTCTGAGATCGACCCCTTTACTTGTGATCTAAGTCCATATCTGAGGTCATCCTCAGTCTCTGAAGTGTGTATCAGAGGTTTGTCACCTTACCGGAGGTATACTGCTATATGTGAGATCTACCCCCTTGCCAGAAACTGACCTCTGAATCCGAGATCGTCCTTCCATTTCTGAGGCCGTCCTCCTTACCTGAAGTTCATCTTCATGTCCAAGGTCGACCCCCATACCTGAGGTCCACCTCCATGTCTAAGGTATACCTCTATATCCAAGGACTGTGTCTGAAGTCTACCTCCATTTGTGAGATCTGCTTTAGTATCTCAAGTCTGATTTTCTTTCTGAGATCTTCCTCTGTACCTGAGATCGATCTCTGTATCCGAACTCTACTAGTGCCTCTACCTGGAGTCTGCCTCCATATAGCAGGTTACACGACTTCTAATGTTATTGGAACTCCTGCACGGTGTCCTCCCCTATTATTAGGTGCCCAGCCTTAACAGAGTTCTCCTGATGTTGGGTTTTTCCTGTTACATTTAGTAGAAGAACGCCCTAGAAGGAGAACGTGCTCGACTTGTTGACTCCCCTGTGGCATTCCATATTATACGACGCATGCCGTAGGAGACCTGGACAGGTTTGTTGGCTCCCATTACTGCACTCGATTTGATGGGTTTCGCCTGTTAAGGGACAAAGCTGACTCCACCATCAAACATTTTAAAGATAGTAGGGCCACTGCTTGTTCTCTGGGCCTTTCCTCCCCGCCTTGCCAACTACCCCATTTCTACCATTCCTTTCATGGTTTTGGCAGAGCCTGTCCAGCCCTCAGAGGGGACCCGCCAGTATCGCCCACCGCATCTTCGCCAAGGTCAGCATGCCAGCCAGTGTATCACCTCCCCCCAGCCCACCTCCTTGCAGCCACATCTGCCAAACCTATTTAGTGTATCCTTATATGGCCACAGCCACTCAGTAGGAGGCAGAATTCACCGGTTCTATCCAGGTTGGCTAGCAACATTGTCAGACAGGTGGGTCCTACAAATTGTTAGCAAAGGGTACGCTTTACCCTTCTTTTCGGCCCTGCTGCACCTTCCAAAGTCCACCCAAAGGCTGAAGGAGTACCATCTCCTCTCCATTTTAAAACAGGAAGTGCCAGCCCTTTTGGCAAATGGGGCTATTGAGAGGGTGCCTGCACCAGAAGTAGAATGTAGTTGCTATTCCCTCTATTTTCTGGCATCCAAAAAGACAGAGGCTTTTGCCCTATTCTAGACCTGCTTCTTCTTAATGCCTTCCTCCAGAACGAGAAATTCAAAATGCTCACACTGGCCCAGGTCTGGTCTGCTGGCAGACCTGCAGGACACCTATTTCCAAATTTCCACAATCTCGTCCTCCTGGTCCATTGGCACTACCTGCTGTTCATGGTGGGAGAGGAGCATTTTCATTTTGCTGTGCTCTCCTTTGATCTCACCAGCGTCTCTCAGGTGTTCACAAAAGTAATGGCGGTGGTGACAGCACACCTTTGGAGGTCAGAGGTGCCAGTCTTCCCCTGCCTCGATGACTGGCTGTTGAAGGCAGGTTCGCACCAGGCAGTCGTCAACCACCTCCAGACTACGGCGAACCTCCTGTCATCTTTGGGGTTCACCCTGAACATGCCAAAGTCACACTTGACTCCTCCTCAGAAGCTGCGCTTCATCAGAGCCATTTTGGGAGTGGGTTAGTTTTATGCATTTCCCCCAGGAAAAGAGAGCCCAGGACATTCAGGTTAAGGTCCTGAACTTTCAGCCTCAGTTCTGGATTTCATTGAGATCGACTCAGAGGCAGCTGGAACTGATGGCCGCTTGCATCCTGCTAGCCAAGCACGCCAGTTAGCATATGCGGGCTCTGCAGTGGGGTGTGAAGTCCCAGTGGGTCCAACGTCAAAGTAACTTCTCTGACCTAGTCCAGATTTCAGAGGATATATAACAAAGAAACCGCAGCACTCAAAGTAAGTCCACAATAGTATCAAAGTATTCTTGAGTGAGAGTTCTTGGAGAACTTGTTGAATTAAATTATTTTATTAGTATGTATGAGCATCCGTTCTTCGCATGATCAAATGTGAATACAAAGACAGCCAACAAGTGTTTCATCCTTTCGGGACTTTTTCAAGGCTAATGTAGTCACACTAATCTGATTTAGGAGACTAATGCCGTGGAGAGGTTATCCAGGACTAGGAATTGTCATAATTCAGTAGTCACCAGCATAATGCCCCAACGAGACCCAATAGGGTCAACCAAAATAGGAATGGGGCAGGTACTGAGTTGTCAGATAACACAGTTAGTGAACTACCAAGATACTATTGTGGGTTTACATTGAGTGCTGCAGTTCCTTATATATGTTACTACAATGTACCTCGTCAGTCACACTGCTATGCACTCCGGTAGTAGAGCATAATATTACGTTCAGCACCACCCACATATTTTACAGTGCATCTTGTGTACACTTACCTGCCCATGTATTACCAGATACTATGAGGAAGTGCGTTCAGTAGACCACTACTACTGCTCAGTTTTGAAGATTCAGATTTCCAAGGAGACTGAAAGATCTGCAGTGGTGGTTACTGGACTGCAGTTGGGTCAGCGGCACAACCCTCTTCCTTCCCCACCCAGAGCTGACAGGGGTGACTGATGCATTGCTTCTGGGGGGGGACCACTTGAGAGAGGTGGAGATCAGAGGCCACTGGTCCCTGGTTGTGTCCCAGCTCCATATCAACGATCTGTAGCTGAGGGTCATTGCTTGGCCCTGAAAGCCTTCTTACTGTCCACCAAGAAGAGGCTGGTACAGGTGCTCATGGACAATAACACCACCATGTGGTACTGTAACAATCAGGGTGGGGTCATGGGCCCCGTGCCAGGAGGCTTTGAGCCTCTGGAACAGGCTGGACCACCAAGGAATCTTCCTGATAGCAAACCACCTAGTAGGCTCCTTGGACGACAGGGCAGATCAGCTCAGCCATTGGTGCCTAGCAGATCATGATTGGCAGATACATCCATAGGTGGAGCAAGGTATCTTCTGTGAATGGTAAGCACTGTGGCTCAATTTGTTCGCCACTGGCGAGAACACGGAATGTCAGCACTTCTGTGCGTTGGGAGTTTCCAGCGCGTGTCTTGTTCAAAGATATGTTCTGTTTCAAGTGGAACTCGGGATTTCTGCATGCCTTTCCACTGATAGCACTCTGCCCAGAGTTCTCAAGAAGATCAGGACCAGGGGGCCCAAGCCGTTCTAGTGACTACGGATTGGACACAGAGAGTTTAGTTCTAGGACTCCTGGGCTTTTGCATATGTCCTCCGATCAGGCTGCACTTCTGGAAGACTCTGCTGTTGCAGCAGCGGGTTTGGGTTCTCCACCCGGGCCTTCGCACTTTCCACTTTCATGCATGGAGATTGAGTGGCGACAGATTAACACCGTCAGTCTGTCTCAATGCCTGTCATTGGAACAAGCTATGTGGTTTGGTGCAGCGCGCATCAGATGGATCCCTTCCATGCCAAATTCTCTGACATCTTGTTGATTTTAGTTTTATCTCTTGCCCGTCAAGGTCTTGATTTGGGCATGGTTAAAGCTCATCTTTTAACAACCTTATGGTTCCCTGATCAGCTCTCATTGTTTGTCACCCTTTGTAGTGCGGATTTTGAAAGGGCTACAGAATCTGTTTCACACTTTTCCTTCTGTGATAACCCACTGGGAACTCAAACTCGTCCTTATTTAATGTGCACTCCATTCAAGCCTCTCCACAGCGGTTCCTTGACGCTTCTTACCATCAAGATTGTATTCCTCATCGCCATCATCTTAGCACGGCATGTGAGTGAGCTTCAGGCTCTGTGTCTTAATCCACCATACATCCCCTTCTTCCCTGACAAGCTGGTTCAACAGACTAGGGTATCCTATGTCCCAAAGGTTTTGACGCTGTTCCATGATGGTCAAGCTATCACCCTGCTGGCATTCTATTCTCTGCCTCACCCCTCTAAGGAGGAGGAGAGACTCCACCACTTGGACCCCAAGAGAGCTCTGAGTTTCTATATATAGCGTACCAAAGAACACCAGGTGGACAATCAGCTCTTTATTCTCTGGTGCGACAAAATGCAAAGGCGTGCAGAAGCGTACCATCTCCTGCTGGATTGTGTTTGGCATTAAGATCTGCTACACAGTGATGAAGAAGCAGCCTCCAGAAGAACTGCGGTCTCATTCTACCAGGGCCAAAGCTGCTACCACTGTGTTAGCACATGGAGTCCCTGTCCTAGACATATGCCAGGCAGCTATGCCCCCCGCCACATGTTCAGGAACTATTACTGTCTGGGCAGCTAGGTTTGCTTGGGGGGATGGGGGAATTTGCCTGCTAGGTCCTTCAAGGCCTTTCTAGCTTGAGTCCATCCACAGACCCACATCCAATTAGGTACTGCTTTGGTAATTCTTCAACAGGTGAGGACTCTGCAGCTAGACATCTCTATCAGAAGAATAGATTATTTACCTTATGTAGCGCTCTTTCTGGTAGAGGCTATAGCCGCAAATCCCTCACTGATACGCCCTTCCTCCTTGTTCTGTGATTGGACTCTACTCATTACTAAGGCTCCAAGTTGTGGAATTTGCACACTAGTCTGGCAATTTGCTTTTGGGGCTGCACATCTGGGGGTACGGATAGCCTTGAAAGCAGGTGACATATACATGCAGAAGTAGCACATTTATGGGCTCTGCACATCATTTCCTGACCGGAACAGCATCAGTGTGGAGCAATATGGCACCTTCTTTCGGTGTGCAGAGATACTACAAAAAAGTTTCTCGATTCTGTCTAACGTATGACAAATATTCAAAAGGTGATGAATCTCTGGCTAGCTAAGTCTCTACCAGGAGGATTGTTACCAAAGGTAAGTAACTTGTTCTTCTGTGACATCCAGTGGTTAGAAGCGCTCACTAGGGGACCTGGAGAGGTTTTTCTGTCTCTGCAACATCTAGTTGTAAGAGCATGCCCTGGGACGCCAAACACGAGTTCATGATTCCCTAGGCTTTCCATTTATGGTGGTGGCTCTCCATGTGGCCTTCAAATTGTCACCGCTGCTCACTGGACTTAAGCGTTTTGTTGCCTGTCTGCCTCAGACTGGACGTTTCCTCTTGGGAACTAAGGCTCACTGGATCTTCTCCCACATATTGCTATACCTGCACTCCGCACTAGCCACATGAGCATTGGCTGCCACGGGGCATCCCCTTTGCCACAAAACCTCCGTCCTCCTGATGTGCAACCTCAGCATGTTTCCTTGGTCTTTGTACAGTGCTTCATCATGCGGTTCACTTGGCTACCTGTATACCAGTCTTTTTGTGACTTGAAATTGGCACCTTAATACTGTAATGACATTTTCCAGTTGCTACTCCTTCACACAGAATCTTTATGTGAACTCCTGCTAAGGTGTCAGCATGGTTATCAACAGTTTGAGAGGATCATTTCCATAAGGTTGGGTCCATAAGAAAGTGAAATCAGGATGTGTCATCCCTTTTTGCCCACCATTTCCTCAACAATCATCTTAATGGATGCCCTTCCTTCAGAAATGGCCAACAGAATGGATAATACTAGTGCTCTTATTTAAAATATTTCTTAATTCCTAGGAAGAGTTAAAGTTTAAGTGAGATTTTAGAACTCTGATTTTTTAACAAATTGATAAATAAAGTCTTAAAGCGGTAAATCTGCAGCATATTCATTCTGTAGTCCCTTCAAGATGAAGAGTGGCCAGTGTCTCTTGATATACACAGTACATATTTTTTCCCGTCTATCAAATGCTGCTGCGGGAAACAACTCAGAAGTGTTGTAAATGGAAAACATTTCCAAGTTGTGGTTCAACCATTAGACCTCTCTACTGCCTCCCAGATCTTCACAAACATAACGGTGGCCATGGTAAACCATATACACCCACAGATGTTTGTTTTCTCATACTTAGATCAAAGAAGTTGAACAGTTCATCGCACAATTGCTGTGTGTGCTCCAAGGTCTGAGTAGTGCATGATAGAGGCGATAGGGAACGAACCACTGAAAAAATCTCGCTGGTGGAGTTGAGTTCTGAAAATCTTATTTACAAACAAATTTGCCTTGGCAGATTGGATCAGCTTTTTATAAAATTATAAAGATATCTTGAGGTCTGATCCAGCTTTCAGGGCATAACTGGTTCGTCAAAACCTCTCTGGATTTTTACAGCCAATTTTGGCTTCTCTCAAGGAAACATTATACCAAGAGGCTGATGGAGAAGCCTGTTTGTGCTGAAGGTTCTGATGAGGGGGTGCAGTGCCTAGGTCGGATGTCACCCAGTCAAGATAGTTCTTATAGTCATTGCTCACTGGACCATCTCCCATTGAGGATTCCAATGATCTTACAGTGGCTATAAAATGATTTACTCATAATTTTGCCCATGGGCGTACCAGTGCGGGACGACTATTAACCACGTTCAAGACATGGTCCTCCCTCTGCCCTTTAATCCTAATATGAGTTAGAAAATGTTCGGACCAAACCTGGAAAACAACGTCCGCTCACATCACCAAGCCCTGCGAGGCATATATCAGATCCAGCATACGAACATCTTAACGTGTGCTGGCGGAGAAAGAGGTCTAATGCTGATACTGTACTGATATGATATGTATCCTGCGCACGGTTAGGAAAGAAGGGGTCAGTGTGTGACACAAAGGAGCTAAAGCATTAGCCAGTGTGTCTGCAAAACCGGATCAAGGCCGTGGGAGCCAGTAACATAATATGTCACCAGTGAGGCTCTGTCGGAGAGAGCAAAGGAGAACCCTAGCAGGTCTGCTGATGGAAATGGATTTGGTTTTATAGACTTAACGTTCATTATAGCTCACCCTCCTCCTCTCCTTATGTAGGGTGAGGTTGGTGAAACATCTTATGGCCATCGGGGCAAGCAGCACCCAGGTCAGGCGCAGAATCCTCCCAGGTCCAAGATAAAGAGCATATCTAATGCATATGTGATTCAGAGCGTATCTAATGCATATGTGATACAGAGCCTATCTAATGTATATGTGATACAGAGCCTATCTAATGTATATGTGATACAGAGCCTATCTAATGTATATGTGATACAGAGCCTATCTAATGTATATGTGATACAGAGCGTATCTAATGCATATGTGATACAGAGCCTATCTAATGCATATGTGATACAGAGCGTATCTAATGCATATGTGATACAGAGCCTATCTAATGGATATGTGATACAGAGCGTATCTAATGCATATGTGATACAGAGCCTATCTAATGCATATGTGATACAGAGCCTATCTAATGCATATGTGATACAGAGCATATCTAATGTATATGTGATGCAGAGCGTATCTAATGTATATGTGATACAGAGCCTATCTAATGTATATGTGATACAGAGCCTATCTAATGTATATGTGATACAGAGCCTATCTAATGTACATGTGATACAGAGCCTATCTAATGCATATGTGATACAGAGCGTATCTAATGCATATGTGATACAGAGCCTATCTAATGTATATGTGATACAGAGCCTATCTAATGTATATGTGATAAAGAGCGTATCTAATGTATCTGTAATGAGCACCTCATGAATTTCTGCAGCATGCTTGACCAACAAGCGTGTATTAATTAAAGCGCAAAACAATTCAGCTCCATGTTTCTTGGGTGAAAGAGCGACATGATTCGACAGAGGATTGGAAGTGACCACCTCAGCATTTGCCTCATAGTGTTTTACTGTCCCTGAAACCTGCTCAGCTGAAGTACTAAACTGACCAGCACCTAG
This sequence comes from Pleurodeles waltl, assembly GCF_031143425.1. Classification (NCBI taxonomy): domain Eukaryota; kingdom Metazoa; phylum Chordata; class Amphibia; order Caudata; family Salamandridae; genus Pleurodeles; species Pleurodeles waltl. The sequence continues at coordinate 1,172,664,553 of NC_090448.1, forward strand.
CCATGACCGACCTATGTTTAATAAAAGTTTGCAGGTGCACACAAGGGGCAGCAGACTGTGGTTTACAATCATTACCAGCTCTAGGAGCATGGTTGGTGCTTTGTGCTGTCAGAGTGCAGGTGTGCTTGCCTTTAGTGGAAGCCAAAACAAACGTCAGTGTGCCAGATACGAATGCAGCTGGGCACCTAGGAACACACCATGCAGGGGGACATTTCTGTCCCAACAGCCAGACTACAGTCCACTCCCAGGGACGACTTTTTCCTGCTCCCCAGTTCCATCAGCAGTACCAGAGATTCCAGGGGTACTGGAGGGTCCTCTCCTACCTACAAAGGCAGCCCTCTGCCTCTCCTGACTTTCACTGCTCTAAAGGGGAAGGTGGTGGCAGAGGCCGTGTCCACCAGCAGATGCAAGGTCCTCGTCCTGTTCTTTTACAAGCGGCAGCATCCACCGAGCCTTCAGGGGTGATATTCAGCAGCAAGAATCAAATGTTTACTGCCTGCGTGGGATATGGTTATTTTCTCCCAATGGGACCTTGAGATTATTCCTTGTGCTCCACCTCTTTGTCCTTAGCTCCCCATTTTACCACAGATAGTGGGTAGACATCGGTGGAAAAAGTCACATCTTAGCCGCAGAAGTCCAGGTGCTGCTTGCGACGGGGGTGTGGGGAGGGCATGCGATTGAGTTTCTGCCTGAGGCACATAAGGCATAGGATGTCACTCCAGGTACTTCTTGGGCCCCTACAAAGACAGGAATTTCACGCCATTACTGAAAGTGTACTTCCATGCACCAATCCTGCAGTCCCACAGGTATTTCCGCCGGTTTGTTGCAGAGTCAAAGTACTTCCAGTTCACTGCACAGCCTTTAAGCCTTAGCTGGCTGGGTGTTCACTAAAGTGCTGCCGGGGGGCATAGGTTATCTTTGCATGTCAGGAATGCACGTATTCCTGTACACCAACAGCTGGCTGATAAAGGTGGGCTTGCCTCACTTGGTGTCAGACCAATTTGAAACAAGAGTTTCATAGCTGTCTGCCCGGGATTTTCCATCAACAAGCCAAAACCCCATCTTCAGCCTGTGTGGAGGATTAACTCAAATGCCTGTAAGTGCATGATATTCAGGCTATAAAGCTGATGCTTCAGGCTTGTGCCTTGGTTCTGGCCCAGATGCTTTTGATACTGCTTGGTCTCCTGTCCTCGTGCATGCCGCTGGTGGCTTCTGTTGGCACGTGTGAGCTCTACTCTGAAACCTTCGCCTTCAATGGGTCTAACACAGTGTGTGCCTTTCTGGTAGGTTACAAGATTCCACGTTACAAATCACAAACAATCATCCTAATTTATCAGTCACTTCCCATCGTATGGTGCAGAATTTTCTGGCTAATAAATTGATGTCAGCTCAAAGGAGTGGCATCTATATGTGTGTGGCTCTGTGTGATTATTTCCAGAGGTGTGACCGACAACCGTGGGCTGAAACTCCTCCAGCCCTAGTGGCTGAACCGCAGCACTAGCGCGGAGGAACCTCCCACCACTGGGCCGCAGCAGGATGACCCACCCTCTGCACCCCAGGCTGGGCTGTGTGGCGCCTGCGTTCCCAGAACTCCTCCAGAGGTCCCACCACGGACTCTGAGGCCACAATCTGCCAATACACTGGATCTAATCCAGAATGTTACCTTGACCCAGTGTGTAGCTATAGGTTCTGTTCAAAAGAACATTCTTAAAGGTAAGTAACTTGTTCATCTGGTCGTACGTCCTAGTAAAATAACCAATCCACTGAGCCACTTAATGTGATTGCACACTTTCGCTTTAGCAAACATTCAGAAGGGGATTGAGTTACTTGTAGGTCCCAGTGTTGCAAGACCTGAGCTGTTTTTTGCGTGCAAATCTCACCAAGTGGTCTAAAATTACATCCATGCTCTCAGCCTCTGTGAATGAAGACAAAATAAGAAATGATTGTAGATATTTATAATAGAGTGACAGGCGTAAGAAGTGGTTGGGCATTATTGCTGTCTGATTGTGTGGTGCAACTGGGAACTTGCCGAGTGTTTTGTACACGGCCAGGTTGTAGAACGTAGATGTGGGTGAGTGTTTCGTGCCTCAGCGGTTTAACAGATTTTGGAAATAAATGAGCATTGTACCTTACTGTGTTGAAAATCTTGGAAGTGAGCATTGTTGGTCTCCACGTGAGTGGGTGGCATTAGGAGAGGCAGATTATTTTCTGCTTGACTAGGTATTACATTTTAGAAGTGGTGTTGTTTGGGTGTCAGGGGTATCTTAGAAAAAGCAGTTGATCCTAAAAGCATCTGCAAGTTGTTGGCTGCCAGCTGTGTGCTAAGTCTTAAAACCAGCTATGCTTCGATTGTGTCTGGCACTGTGGCATATCCAAGACACATCTGTGTGTTGTTTGTGTCTGGCTGTGCAATAGATCCTAGCAGCAACTGAGCATTGTTTGTGGTTGTATACAAGATCCTAGAAGCCACTGTTTGTTGTTTGTTTCTGACTGTGTCGGAGAGAAGGAACTGTGCATTGTTTGTTATGTTTTAGAAGATCCTAGGATAATCTGTTTATATTTTTCTGCTGGTGGTGGAAATCTTACAAGACACTGAGCATTGCTTGTGGTTGTGTAAAAGATCCTAGAAGCGACTGAGCTTTGTTTCTGCCTGGCTGCCTTGCAAATCCTGGAAGTGATGGAGTATTGTTTTCGCCTAGCTGTATAGTAGATCCTAGAATTAATTGAGTGCTTGTGATTTGTGGGAAAAAAAAATCTTGTAGTGACATTATTTGTCTGTTTTGCTGGCAGGTTATGCTTAGAAGCACTAGGTGTTTTGCGTTTGTCCCTATAATAGATCTTTGTTGTGATGTGTCTGTATGACAGCTCTTTGTAGACGTGACTACGTTGCATTTGAATGTGTAGAAGATGGGTGTGGATGGTTTTTCATTCGACTGAACATGCGCAGCATATCTTAGAAGGAAGTGTCTGAGGAACTGTAGTTGATTGAGCAGAGTGAGTTGTTACAGCACTGATGATCTAAACCTTAGGTATTCCGGGGTCGATAAATTGAGTATCATTAAATTGTTTAATAGTTATTTGCAGCACCTTAAAACTGCAGTAGGGAGTGCTACATGAGAACAGTTTATTTACCAATGAGCATAGATTTTAAGAAGTGTAGGAGAGCCCCCTTTCCTTGGCCCGAGAATTTGAATGACAAATTCTCTATAATCCCAGACATCTGGACTCGTTGTTATATGGGTGTCAAATGGGGTTCTCCTTTCTGGTTTATATTTTAGTATTTATAGGGCCCAACAAGCTCTTGTTTAAAATTCTTGAAAACTGACTGTTGAGGTCATATGGTCATACTTGAAAAAATAATTTTATTCTCAAGATTAAATAGTTCTGTACTTTATTCAAAAAGATAGCTGAAACGTAGTCAACAAATTATGTATTGCGATTATAAATTTTTCAAAATGTTTCTTCCTCAGTGTCTTTCAGTTAACCACAATATAGTTGCTATTATTTTGTAGTTACTTTGTAATGCACTGTGATAGATGTTTTTGTAGTCCTGGAAAAATCGCCTTATATCTCCTTTTTTCTAACCTTGTATAGCTCTCTCAACTTGGACAGAAATAGAACCACAGATGTCCACTGCCAGAATTTCGTGGGACATGGCAGTTTCTTCAGGAATGTGGAGAGACCAGACTGCGTTTGGGAACGTTGGGAAACCACACTCTTCCCTGACCATGTATTGAACAACATGGTGAGAACAGACTCTGCCCCATCTGCTCAGTAGCCCCTCAGAATGCTTGCAGCCGAAGCTCATCTCTTAAGCTGGACATTAAGGGAACTCCGTACGTGTAGAGCTGTGCATCGCAGATGGAATAACATTCATTTCTAAAATAAATATCCAAAACCCCTACTTCAGTATGAGAATACTTTCATTACTTTGAGCGCCAAAAACCACAGCATTGTCCTGTGGCACTATCACCAGCGGATGAAGATGTCTGGAAGGAAGGTGGTGACGCTGGAGCTCACGGAAAGAGCCTGGTTTCTCTTACATGCCTCACCCTCACCAAGCACTGTCTTTTTGTTTTCAAAACATTTGCTTTTATGATGATAAACTGCATTCACTTTACCTAATTTATCCATTACTCAGTTTATCCCCACCGCCCACCCCCACCCTTGTTCCAACAACGTCCACTAGGAGTTATGCATAGTTCTGAGTCCAGGCTCAGGCGTGACCCTGGTTCCAAACAGATTCTTCATACTACTCCCATTACCCAAGGTAGGGCATGTTCTTTACTTTGACCCTTCTCTAAGAGTCCAATAGTCTTGTCTCCTTCAAATGAGTGTAGTTGTACATGTGCCCCTTCTTGAGATGCAGTAAGGAAAAGGTTATTATGTCAAGAATAAATGCAGTTTTTAGTTGGCTAAAATGCAGGAGAGTGTTAGTGTATTGCACTTACACAGACAGATTGACCCTATAGTCTCTCCACTGGTGGACGATCCACTCAGCCTCCTATTAGGGGAGTCTTGTGAGACCGCTTGGCTCCAGATCTCCTTGATGATTACTGCCTCTTTGCATGATTGAAGAGTGCACTTGGGTCCTATATTGTCCAAAGTGGAGTGGCCGCAAAAATATTATATTACATATTAGTCTGTTAGAATTGAAGGCTAAAAGTCTGATGCTGAACGTATTCTTACATCACTTCTAGTGGAAGCAACTACAAGTCCTAATGAACAAGACTTGCACCGAGGCCTGTTTGAAAGAAAAAGGAGGGATAGCTCGCTTTTCCTTAGAAATCAGGAGTCTCTGAGTTTGGATTCCTCTTCATTCATCCGAGGGAGACTCTAGACAAGCCACTTTCTGAAATAAGCATTGGATGTTCAGGATACGCCATGATCACCAATACATTGCCTACTAGCAGAGATACTTGGTATTCCCTGGGATACATGTCAAATTTTCTTCTAATTGTTATGTTATGTAGTTTTGTAGAGCGCACTATCACCCAGGAGGGTATCCTGAGAAAGTGCGAGCTAGCCAAATCTAGAGCCTAGTGGGACCTCTCCAAAAGCCAGGTCATCAGCTTCTTGTGGGAATTCAAGAAGTGAGAAGGCTCTCAATGTAGCAGCTCCTGTGTGATGTGAGGTTGAGAGTGATTCTGACTGCTGAGTTTAGAATGGTTAGCAGCCTTTTGGTGAGTGCTTTGTTGATTCTGGCATACATGGGGTTCGCATAGTTCAACTTGGTTGTGATGAGGGTGTGAGTGATAATTTTCTGAGTGCTGACAGGGGGCCGTTTAAATATTTTCCCCAGCATCGTCAGGGAATAGAAGCAGGAGGAGGTGGCGGTGTTGATTTGGGCAGTCCTGCCAAGTATGCTGTTCATGCCAAGCTTTTTGGCATGAGTGGCGAGGGTGGGTGTCGGTCCTAGCTCTACTGGCCACCGGACTGATTCCCTCTGTGAAGTGCTCTTATCAAAGATCTCGATTTCTGCCTTGTCGGTGCTCAGCTTCAGACGGTTGGTCAACATCCAGTAGGTGATTTCAGTCATGCAGGCAGTGAACTTGATCCGAGTGCTGGGATCCCAGTAGTCAGTAGATCGGAGTGCAGCTTTAGGCGAAGTTGACTGTAACGTGGAGCTTGAACAACACTTGTTCCATGTTGGAGGATGACGTGTTTGTGGAGTTGGGTCAGTGGGTGGCACTCTTGTGGATGATGATTCTGCCTCCAGGGGTGTGAAGATTGTCTTGTAGCTGGAAGGAATAGCTGTGGCGGTCAGGTCCAGGGGTGGGGTTCAGGCAAGTGTCCATGAGGAAAAGGAGGGCTCGGGCGTTGTTGTGCAGTAGGCCACCTGATCTCTGCGGCGTGCTTGGTGAGTGAGTGGATATTGAAGAGCAAGCTTGTGTGAGTGAGTGTTGTGTGGGTGGGTGCACTACTGTGAGTGTGAGAAAGTGAGGTGTTGGGTGTGGCAGTGCGGGCGCAGTGAGTGTTGGGTGAAGATAAGTGCAATAAAACTTGTAGGAAGCGCAAGAGAACGCCCCCTCAGTGGTGTGGGGGGACGAGGCTGCAGTGTTGGAAGAAGCAGCCATGTTTGAGTGCTAAAGGGTTACAGTCTGGTAGTAGCGAGATGAGGGAGGACCAGGGTTCCTAGCACTTGGAGCAGTTTGAACACAGACAGGCTTGCACATCAACACTTCACCCCATTTAAGTGGGACCTGGGAGGTGGGGAGGAGCATTGACACTTCCTGTGCAGATGGATCATGGGAAATTCAATGATGGCATTTCCTGTGCAAATCGTCATATCACTTCCTGTGAAGATAGATGATGGAAACGAGTCCTCCTGCTTGGCTTCTTCTTTTGAAGACAGTTTAATTAGTATTAAATCTCTTGAAAAATATCAATTTAAATGTATTTTAATTTCTGGCTGGAAGTAATTGGCTAATGTAGTTTGAGTCATGCTAGGACCATTCCATGCATTTGAACGTCTTTTTATTAATGAGAGAGGTCAAGTCACCGTGTGTCCTTCTCCTGGCCATATCGAGTAGATTGGCTACCTTTCACATATTGCCTAATGCCTCTTTCATTTGTCCCGGTCATCCGATACATTGTCTAATGCTTCTTTAAGTTGTGTGAACCTAGTCATCCGAGTAGTTGAGAGACAGCAAATCCATCTCTAACCGACAGGCTAGTACCTTAGAACAAGGTTTGCATCTACATTCGTCAGTGGTTTTGACCTACAAGAGATGAATTATGAAGAGTTGTCTTGGAGTAAGCATAACTGTACAGTGGCCTATTTCATCAGCTTTCCGACACTTTGTGTGTCCCTAAATGAATTAAATAATCGGTCTGGTAGGATGTTCTGCAAGAGCTAGAATAAAGCGATGTCAACCCAGAGTCTGGTTTGTTTCTCTAACATTGATGGTTAACACCATCTCCTTTCTCAGACTGGACTTTCTAATGAGATTCTTTGCCATGTACCTGTCGATGGAAGCTCAAACCCTTGAGGTATGTATTCACTAGGTCTACATAGAAGGTTAATTGGTGGATAGCTCCTGAAAAGAGTAGTTCCTGCCTCACAAAAAAGATCAACACGGTTCTCCCTTTTAACTTTTTGGCCTTTCAAAAAAAGACAAACACAGTTTTCCACTTTAACCTTTTGTGGTTTTTCTGCTGATTTTTAGCCTTTTAGCAAACGTTTCTGGCTTACTTCCTTTCTCAGAATTGATTTGCTTATGTTTAAGAAGCCACATTATTGTTCAAGAGGTTGTGAATTCACCCCTAACAGTTGTTAGTCACCAGGTTTATTTTAGATTGTACTGCTGATTGTATATAGCATTAATGCCCCTCGTATGTCTCTGTAGCGGGGTGGCACCCTTGTCCAATGTTGTATTTTATTTTATTTGTACTTTGTTCCAATGGGTGGTCAAATCTGGCGGTCTGTTTCCTCAGCTAAACTACCTTTGCTCAGTGCATACCTCTTTGTTATTGTCCAGAAAGGGTAATACTCCATATTATTATTATTTTTTAAACTGTCTTCTTGGTCCTGAATGTTTTTTCACGAGTGTGCACCTTTCAGAAGGAAACCACATGGTCCCCACCACCATGGCCTTTGTTGTTTAGACACTAAAACAGCCTACGGCTGAACAGAAGCAAGATCTGAAGGTGATGCTGCCTCCATCAGTGTTCTGACCAGCTGGATACCTGGATATGACTTGGTTCAGTAAAGTGAGGTAAGTATTACTCCCTCCATACATCATGTAACACTAACTTTGCAAATGCAGTTCATCTTCTAGAGACCATGTTCAGTTAAAGACCGTCTGTGAGTCTGTTGTGTTCTGGATAAAACTCGAGAATTAGGAGTGTCTATTGAAGTGAAAGTAGCTGGACTTTGCCCCAATCAGATCTCACGTAAACATATCGCTGTCAGACATCTGCCCGAGAGTCTTTATTTACTGATCAGGATCTTTGCTCCATCACTTTCCATTCTCTGAGGTATATAGGGAACTATGTTTTTTTTTATGCATTATGAGATGTGCCTTTAGAGGGAGGGTCTCCTGACTGCTGTCTTTTATTTAAGAGCGTGATCTCATTCAGAGGGGGGTTCCCCGGACAACTGATAAAACCTTAACATAGGAACTTAATGTACAAACACAAATACTTTTTAACTGTTGATATACATTTGACCCTCACCTCGGCTGCGACCCTACTTCCGTTATCTAGCCTGTGCCAAGAGATTGTGTCTCCACAGGTCACGGTCAGGCCAAAATGACACTTTGCCCATGGGCACTTACAACCAACACTCACTCCCTGATACTGAAAGCGTCTATGACATGTGGCTGGGTCCACCTCACTCCACTTCACCCGCAAATTTCTTAAGAAGCTCCTTTCAAGAAACTAATAACAAATATACATTCACTTGTATACAACCAGGTGTAGGTATTTCAGCCTTTTTAAACACGTTTTGATTTTGGCATGAGCCCTACCTTGATGGGAGAACCTCTTCATGTGCAGCCCTGATTCAGAAGGATAGATCCATCAAGGGTGGCTTCAGATGCAGTACTGATTCAGATGGACGGATCAAGAGTGGCTTTGATTGCAGCTCTGATTCAGAGGGATGTGTCCAGGATGGCGTTGCGTGCAGTCCTGAGTCCGAAAGATGGATCCAGGGTGGCTTCACATGCAGTCCTCATTCAGAAGGACCGATCACGGTTGGCTTCACATGCAATCCTCGTTCAGAAGGATGGATCAAGGGTGCCTTCATGTGCAGTCCTGGTTCAGAAGGATGAATCAAGGGTGACTTTACATGCAGTCCTGATTCAGAAGTTTGGCTTCATGTGCAGTAGTGATTCAGAAGGATGGGTCAAGGGTGGCTTTACATGCAGTCCTGGCTCAGTAGGATGGATCAAGGGTAACTTCACGTGCAGTCCTGATTCAGAAGGGTAGATCAAGGGTAGTAGTTGACTCTCATTCTCTGTCGCCTGCTTCCCCCTGCTTTAGGATCCGATGCCAACAGTCCTCTTGCAGAACTAAACATGTTGCTCAGCATTTGGGCCAGATGAAGATGGGGAATCCTGAGCCTCTTTTAGGGCATTGTGGGAGGCTTCTTGTATCAGGTTAGTGCCTGGTCTGAATGGGAAGATCAGCCCATAGGAGTATTTTAATGTCACATTTTTTCCATTATCAGTTTGCATGTGTGTTTCCACTGCAAGGCGTGAGGGACTATTTTACATCTAAAATCAGTTGGAGAGGGCCTGGTAGCACTTAGGGGCAAATTCTGATGAAAGCTTCAGAATAATGCATGATACAGAAAACAAATCTGTTTTTCTTTTTTATATAGAGTTGTGTGGTTGTGGTTTTTATAAAGTTGTGTTACCTAGTGCAAACTCGACCCCAAGGTTTTGGAGTGCATTACATGAGCACCAGTTACATTACACAAGGTCACATTCATTTTTTAGGGACGAGGAGGGTAAGGGCCTGATTCAGATTTTGGTGGAGGGAATACTCCATTAGAAACGTGATGGATATACCATCCGCCATATTACGATCTCCATAGGTTATGATGACATCGTAATACGGCAAACGGATATCCGTCACATCTGTGACAGAGTATTCCCCTCTGCCAAGATCTAAATCAGGCCGTAAGTGATTTGCCCAGAATCACAGGATGTTGAATCAACCGCGAGGCTCGAAGTTCCAAATTCAGCTGCTCTGGCCGTAACTCCAGATCGTTGCTTCTTTTCTGTAGCATCCATTTTTCAGATGCTTTTTTCCGCACTAACTTCTCTGTGCTGTGAGTGAACAAACATTGGCAAGGCCAGAAGATTTGACATTTGCACAGTTTGTGCATGCCTGATCCGCACGTCATACTAACGTCAAACCTGTAGGCTTTTGAGGTGGTTGAAATCTATAAATTATACGGCTTTGTGCGTGTTAGGGTTTGGTCTGGTGTGTTTTGCTTGGAATGGAAAATTATAGCCATAAACGAAAACATTTGCAATGTGTGTTGTTGGTTGAAGGTGCTGGGTGTGTACCTTGGATGTCGTGGGCCCCCACTTCAGCAGGGGGTATCACTGGGCACTGTGTGCAACATAAAACTTGTAAAATTTTGTTTCTGGTTCGTTCGGCTTTGTTCAGAGACCCCAAGTCTCCAAACAGGAGCTCATGTACCTTACCACAAGAGAACAGCATGATAGGGCTGTGGGGTGTGAGAACAACTGAAAAAAGACAGTGCACAGAGATGGGGAAGATGCACGAAAAGAGGAAAACATGGATGCATGGGTGAATGGCTTGATGGAAGGATGGCTAGTTAAATAGATGGATGGATGGAGGTGTGGGACGATCAACTAAAGGAGGGAAGAATGGATAAAGAGGAAGAAGGATGAATGGAGAGAATTGACAATGGATAAAGAGAAGGTTCTCTGGGGAGAAGCATGGAAGGAGAGATGACTACATTTGTTGAGGATTAAACTGCACCATTTGACAACAATGTTTTCAGAATTTCCTCCGGGGTGCAACCAAACGAGTGCCGGGTTTGCTCATCTCCCTCACTCTGCCATTCAGGACATGGTTCACAGAGGGGAGGTTTTGAAATCTCTGGCTGCTCGTTTGGTGCACTGATCACTGGATGTGTTGTCTGTGCCTGGTGTAAGGTCTGCCTCCTGTGTACTGACTGGGTGATGTTGGTGTGTCCCGTATGTGGCAGACGTGCCTCGTTTGTGGATGTAGCAAAGACGTTTTAAGACATGGGCAAAGTGGGCTTTGGCCCACGGCCCCAGCTTTTCAGGGTCCTTCTGATGGAGCCAGCTCTGTTCTGCAGAGTGTCTTACCCTAGTGACCTTCATCACTTCTTAAACAAGTTGTTTTTTAAATACGGTTTTTAAGTTGAGCATAGCAGTGCGCAAGCGCTGCTTTTCTGACGTGTTGGTATGTATCTGGGCTTTAACCACTCCCAATGCACGCCCATCACCATCGCTCATTCACGGACATGCCCTTCAAAAATCCTTTATTTTAGTTGGTAAATGTTTTACCTTTGTCCCTCTTTGGCCGTTGAGATACCGCTTTGGACATCGCCAATATTAAATGGCTAATTGCACGTTTCCCAATACGTTTGACTGCCAGCGAACTTCTTTTTCCTTTTGTGTGTCTCCTTCACGCTCATGGCATGGCGCTTTGAATCGACTCACTTATGTGAAACTGTATTACTTTTCATTTTCAATTTATGTGGCAAGAAAAGTCCGGTTAGGAGTTTACAAAGCAAATAGGCTCTAACTCGAGCAAATCCGAGACCCATTGCATTGCAAATCCTTGTTCTTTAATTTTGTGTTAATGTGGCTGTGTGAGAGTCTACTTTCTATTGCAGACAATTTGCGGAGAAATGCTGTTTGTTTCGTGCAACACCCATAAAAAAGTTTCGTTTATATCAAAAGAGGACCTCGCTTTTGAGAAATGGGAGGGCGTCACAGAGATTATTTGCAGTAATATTAGTGAGCTGCTGCTGTGTTACAATATTGAAAACACTCATCACTGTCCCTGAATAATAGATATAAAATAATTCGGAGTATGAATGAGTGCGCCTGTGCGCTGTGGGCGACCTGGCCAAAGAGGGCATGAAAGAGATGAAACTGAATATTAAATTCTAAATTGTTCCGAACGAGGACCCCCAAAATCCCTAAAATGCCCCTGGCATGCAGAAGTGTTAAGCCAAGTAAGACCTTATGAAGTTTGAGTTGTGCTGTGGGAGAGAAAACAGCCATGGAAAATAGAAGAGCGCCCCTGTGGCCTCACCCATGCGTTAAAGCAAATAGCAAAACCGTGCGCGGCTACAGACAGCGGCGCTCACGGGGTCTAAACACCCCCGAGCTGCTAATCTGCCCCGAGGCATCGGTGTCGGGTTGTGCAGGCGCTGGGGCTTTCATTTGTCTGAAGCGAAACCTGTCTGTAATCCCTGCTAAGCCCCTGTCTGTCCCAACTGCTTGATTTCTCAATTGACTTCGAGGAGGCTTACAGCCTCGGTGGAGCCGCAGACGGGCCCTTTTCCAAGAAGCAGAAGGTTTAAGGGGGGCTGCTGCTCAGACGCGGAATCCGCTTAGTGCCCGCAGTGAGGTGTGAAATGGAGCTGGCACTCATGCCACCCTTGGTTTGTGAGGTGTACAATGGCGCTGGCACTCATGCCACCCTTGGTTTGTGAGGTGTACAATGGCATTGACACTCATGCCACCCTTGGTTTTCTGAGGTGAGAAATGGCGCTGGCACTCATGCCACCCTTGGTTTGTGAGGTGTACAATGGCGCTGGCACTCATGCCACCCTTGGTTTGTGAGGTGTACAATGGCATTGACACTCATGCCACCCTTGGTTTTCTGAGGTGAGAAATGGCGCTGGCACTCATGCCACCCTTGGCTTTGGGAGATGTGAAATGGCACTGGCATGCATGCCATCTTGGTTTTGGGAATTGTGAAATGGCGCTGGTACTCATGCCACCTTGGTTTTGTGAGGTGTAAAATGGCGCTGGTACTCATGCCACCCTTAGTTTTGTGAGGTGTGAAATGGCGCTGGCACTCATGCCACCCTTGGTTTTGTGAGGTCTGAAATGGCGCTGGTACTCATGCCACCTTGGCTTTGTAAGGTGTAAAATGGCGCTGCTACTCTTGCCACCCTTGGTATTCTGAGGTGTGAAATGGCACTGGCACTCATGCCACCCTTGGTTTTCTGAGGTGAGAAATGGTGCTGGCACTCATGCCACCCTTGGCTTTGGGAGATGTGAAATGGCACTGGCATGCATGCCATCTTGGTTTTGGGAAATGTGAAATGGCGCTGGTACTCATGCCACCTTGGTTTTGTGAGGTGTAAAATGGCGCTGGCACTCATGCCACCCTTGGTTTTCTGAGGTGTGAAATGGCGCTGGCACTCATGCCACCCTTGGTTTTCTGAGGTGTAATGGCGCTGGCACTCATGCCACCCTTGGTTTTGTGAGGTGTGAAATGGCACTGGTACTCATGCCACCCTTAGTTTTGTGAGGTGTAAAATGGCGCTGGCACCCATGTCACCCTTGGTTTGTGAGGTGTGAAATGGCGCTCGCACTCATGCCACCCTTGGTTTTGTGAAGTGTGAAATGGCGCTGGCATTCATGCCACCTTTGGCTTTCTGCGGTGTGAAATGGCCCTGGCACTCATGCCACCCTTGGTTTTGTGAGGTATAAAATGGTGCTGCCACTCATGCCACCTTTGGTTTTGTGAGGTGCAAAATGGCACTGGGACTCATGCCACCCTTGGTTATGTGAGGTTTGAAATGGCACTGGCACTCATGCCACCTTTGGTTTTGTGAGGTGTGAAATGGCGCTGGCACCCATGCCACCCTTGGTTTGTGAGGTGTGAAATGGCGCTCGCACTCATGCCACCCTTGGTTTTGTGAAGTGTGAAATGGCACTGGCATTCATGCCACCCTTGGTTTTCTCAGGTGTAAAATGGCGCTGGCACTCATGCCACCCTTGGTTTTGTGAGGTGTAAAATGGTGCTGCCACTCATGCCACCTTTGGTTTTGTGAGGTGCAAAATGGCACTGGGACTCATGCCACCCTTGGTTATGTGAGGTGTGAAATGGCGCTGGCACTCATGCCACCTTTGGTTTTGTGAGGTCTGAAATGGCGCTGGCACCCATGCCACCCTTGGTTTGTGAGGTGTGAAATGGCGCTCGCACTCATGCCACCCTTGGTTTTGTGAAGTGTGAAATGGCACTGGCATTCATGCCACCCTTGGTTTTCTGAGGTGTAAAATGGCGCTGGCACTCATGCCACCCTTGGTTTTGTGAGGTGTAAAATGGTTCTGCCACTCATGCCACCTTTGGTTTTGTGAGGTGCAAAATGGCACTGGGACTCATGCCACCCTTGGTTTGGGAGGAGTGAAATGGCGCTGGCCCTCATGCCACCCTTGGTTTTGTGAGGTGTAAAATGGCACTGGGAATCATGCTACCCTTGGTTTTGTGAGGTGTGAAATGGAGCTGCCACTCATGCCACCCTTGGTTATGTGAGGTGTGAAATGGCGCTGCTACTCTTGCCACCCTTGGTTTTCTGAGGTGTGAAATGGCCCTGGCACTCATTCCACCCTTGGTTTTCTGAGGTGTGAAATGGCGCTGGCACTCATGCCACCCTTGGTTTTGGGAGATGTGAAAAGGCACTGGCAGTCATGCCCCACTTAGTTTTGGAAGGTGTGACATGGTGCTGGCCACCCTTGGTTTGGGAGGTGTGAAATGGCGCTGGCCCTCATGCCACCCTTGGTTTTGTGAGGTGTGAAATGGCGTTGGCACTCATGCCACCCTTGGTTTTGGGAGGTGTGAAATGGTGCTGGCCCTCATGTAACCCTTGGTTTTGGGAGCTATGCATTGAATGGGCTGTGCATGGTTGGCAGAGGCCTCTGGTGAGTGTTCTTCAGCTGCCACGGTACATCAAGGACCCTTGTGGCTCCTTATCTTCTGGATGGGCATGTAACCAAGCTTGGCATGGGGTGAAAGGTTCCCTGGTGGTGCTTTCCAGCTGACACTACATGATGAGGGCTATGTTATGCTTTATATTTTCCCTTTGGGCATGTGAGCCAAGGGTGCAATGGCTGAGAGGGTTCCCAAGTGGTGGTTTTCATTTGACTCAAAGTAACGAGGACCGATGTGGAGGTCTTTAGTGTCTGCATGACCATATACCCAAACTTGGCATGGGATGATGGTGAAAATTCCCAGGTGGTGGTTTTCATCTGTCACTGTGTAACTAGGGCCCAAGTTGTACAATTCATTTTCTCCCTGGTCTTGCAATCCGAGGGTGGCATTGTGGTGGGTTTCAGCTGCCTCTGTGTGACATGGAAACAAGTGGTGCTCCATAGCTTCAGAATAGCCACGTGACCAAGCCTACGGAGGGTGGTGGTTTTCCAAAGGTAGTTAAGAGTGTTCAAATATTGTCAAAACTGGTAATAACCAAAGAAGTCAAACATGTACATAACTTACAGTAGGCTGTACTCCAAGAGAGGAGGCATGCAGAGGATGTAAGGTAAGGCCAATCATTCAAAGATAAAAGGGAAAGGTGCCAATCAGAAATTTTCAGTCACAGTCAACATTTTCATGCAGGGTTTTAGGAACATAGAGTGAATTTTGAGATAGCGTGGACTCTGAGAATGCAACATTGTAGAAAGAAGCATCATTTGAATATGAGATAGTGCTATACGAGGTACATTTGGTAGGCCTTAGAATAAGGCAAGCAGTCTGTCCACTGCTAGGCTACTGCTAGAGCATCACATCAGCAAGGACACCCGATCAGCTCGTGGTTGGTACCATAAAGTAATGTCTGGACACACACATAGGTACATTTCAAGAACTTTAGGCTACACCTGAATGAAGCAGTAACATCATGGCCAAAAGAAAGTGGGATCCATCAGGATACCGTGGTTTAAATGGCAAGGGGTGTTGGTGAGAGTAATTTCCTAGAGACACTGGATGTGTATTCCTGTAGCTGGATACAGGAGACACAGACACTGAAGTTGCAAGGGCTACCTTTGGAAATTCCATGAGGCCTTTTATTTACAAGAATACATAACACTGATGGATGGAATGCTTGATTTAATCTCAGCTGCTGGTAGTTACTCAGGCCACATCCCAGTCCATCACTATGTGCCGGCTGTGCCACCTCAGACCACCTAGACCCAACCACGTACCTATCAGCCTTGCTCCTGCTCCAGCAGGAGGAGTCCAGCCCGAACTGCCAGGCGAGGTCCAGTCTGAATCAGAACCTGAGCAATTGCCAGTGGCTGAGATTAATTCAAGGCTTTCTTCCATCACTGTGTTCTTCTTACAGTAGAAGCCTTAAGCGTGACGTTTATGCCCAGACTTGGGTCTCATGCTCACTGTGTCATCAGACTCCAGCTGTACCTCACTGACAAGTAGTTCACAGCTGGTCTGGAGTTGCTGGCCTTCCTGTCTGAGGGAACCAGGCCTAGCGGTTTGAGCCTGACTGATTTGCATAAGGTGAGTCTCTGTTTGGAATAGCACACTGGGTGAGAACTGATGGCCTGGAATCAGCCTGAGCAATTGCCAATGGCTGAGATTAATGCAAGCATTCCTTCCATCACCATGTTTGTGAGTTTTTTTTTAACTGTTGTTTAACAAGGAGATGCAGTTTAGTCCTCCTGAGCACTGCCATGAGGTGGATGGCCAGGACGAAGGGTGGGGCTGCAGTTTCTGTTTTTCAAAGGGCGAACGTTTCTCAGGCAGGCCTGTAATTTTGTTTGCCCATGATTGCTGCTTCAGAAAAGAAGACAACAGACATAGTGTTTCACTACATTGTGCCCATTTTGCAGGTGCTCAGCTGGGACGCAGCTACTATAAACGTCACTTTACATAAAGTCTGTGTACCATTGGTAACCCACTCCAATATGTGCTTTACAAAAATAATAAATTAATGTAATAGCACAGAAAAATGAAAAGAAGTTGTTTTATTTCAGTTTCACACTACGCGTTCCCCATGGGTATGCATTTATATAGTTTTTCTATAGCGCAAACATAGCCAAAAGTTAAGGAGAGTTTGCATGGTGAAAGAAAAACATAAAGTTAACAAGCGATAGCAGAGGAAGCTGTGTTGCAGATCGTTAATGCATCGTGATGTAGTATTCTTTTACGAGGTGTCTTCAACTCTTTCCTATGTTGGGAGAGCGTTGGGGCAGTCCTAATAAATGTCACTATTTAATATAGTGAAATAATATAAACAACAAAGCCATTCACGGCATGCCAGGACAGTAATTAAAAAAGAGTGCACCAAGATTCTTTTCTAATATTTGAGGTATTTTTTTTTTGCATGTAATGGTAGTGTGCTAACCTGGAGCCATTGATCAGGGAAACCTCAGACACGCCATTCATAGAATTACAAACAAAGAGAGTCAATGTCACCAGACTACGAGATGTTTTTAGATATCTGATAGAGGCTTCTAGTTGCAGGTTCCTTACCTTAGAATTTATCCAGGCATCAGTCTGAATCTGGAAATTTTTCCTTGAGCAGTACCCCTGCGTCCTGTTAAGTGGTGGCGGTCGACTCCACATCTGTTATTGGCATTGTGTTTGGCTGCTATGACATCGGTGGTACGTACATAGGCGCCAACCTGGTTCATTTCTTTCTGCTTTAGCCTACGCCCAGATCGGAAGAAGAGTTACCCCACAGTCACATTTTGACTGGCCTTTTCAACTTTTGAGGAAGATTTTTTGACATTATGCTGCGTCGAGATGTCACGCAGCAGAATTATGTCATCACGGAAGACCCTCTTCAAACCCTGTGACTCCTGTCATCGGATGATGTCTGTGACGGAACCGCACCTCTTATGTCTTTGGAGCGCGCCCACGACCCGAAGTCGTGCTCCAAGTGCCAGGCAATGAACCCGAAGGCTTTTAGTGAATGGTCGCTAAAGCTTATTGCAGCCTGGCGCTCAGCTCCCGGCCAGCCAGAGCCTGTCCAACTCTGAGAATTTTATGAGGCCATACGCCTCATTTTTGGGCAATCCGACCCTGCTGTAACCCCTTTTGGGCCCCACGGGGTTGGAAGGGCCCCCCCTCGGGTTCTGCGCGAGCGGCTTCAGCCTTGGTTCTTGGTGGGGGGAACCAGGGATCTGCTTCCGGATGTGCATTGGCGTCGGTCATGCCATTGTGACCTTTCTTGACAACGGTGCAGACGTTGACACTCCCGACGCCATCCAGGCCCACGCTTGGCGTCGATCCCATATTTATGGCCAACTCCAACATGGAGCCAGACCAGCTTTGCTCAATGCAGATTCCAACTTTGGCAGGGACCTTGTTCCCTAGGTTTGATCCTGACCCTTACTCTTATGGGTACAGTTATGGTGAAAGTATGGAGGGGACCCTTTAGAATACCAGCTTGATGACCCCATGGAATGGGCTCAGGACCTGGGTGAAGCCAGTGGTCTAGACACTTCCCCTGAAGCTGGCATGCTTTCTCCACCTACCATGGCTACGGAGGAGGGAGCGATGCATTCAGTGGTGGTGAGGAGAGCAGCTGAGGTCCTGGGTCTCGAGCTGCCTTCTGTGGCTGTCAGGACCAACCTCCTGACTGAGGTGTTTCAGCCTGGGGCTTCCCCTTCGGAACCCCTCTTCCCCTTCAATGAGGCCCTCACTGATGTCCTGCTGGGGACTTGGTCCAAGCCCAGCACAGGGGCTCCTTTTTAGAGGACAATCGCCCACCACCATAGGCCTGCTACTAAGGACCCAGTGATTATGACAGAACGCCGACACCTGAGAGCTTGGTTATCCAGGCCTCAACATCCCCAGGTGCATTCCCTTCCACACACCCGGATCGGGAATGCGAAAGACTGGATCAGCTTGGGAAGAAAATATTTTCTTCCTCCAGTCTGGCATTGCAGTCTGTGAATACCACATGCCTTTTGGGCCGTTACTCCCATACTTTATGCACAGGTGCTGCCACAGGTCCCGGAGGAGGCCCGGGCCATTCTCTCTCAAGCTGTTGCTAATGGGAGAGACACAGCTAAGTTCCCATCGGATGTGGACTGAATAGGACCGACTCACTAGGTAGATCGGTTGCATCAATGGCCACGCTTGGTTGAGGATATCTGGTTTTTCAAGGGATATTCAACCCGGGCAGATGGACATGCCCTTCGACGGCACCTGTCTCTTCAGAGAATACGGTACGTCATGAGGCATTGCAGTAACGTCAATGTGGCCTGTACTAATATTTTGCAGCGCCTCAACAATATGTTCCGAGACGTTATGGCACTTCAAAAGCGGCACATTTTTCTTTGGTGACAAAGAGTGAAGGCCCTGGGAGGATGAGTGGATGAGTGAAGGGGTTTCTATCTCAGCTCCTGCATTGGCGCTGGCATCACAAGGCTATCAAGTCTTCTCTTCACGCGTTCTCCGGACTGCATCTGAGGCATCCGTTCCCAGGTAGGGTGACCAGACGTCCCGGATTTCCCCGGACAGTCCCGGTTTTAAGATGACTGTCCCGGTGTCCCCACGCTTCTCCTAATTTTAAATAAATGTCCCGGTTTTTGGGACAAAGGTCATATTATTAAATAAATGTCCCGGTTTTTGGGACAAAGGTCAGATCATCTAAGGAAGCATAAGTTAGAGAGGCCTACAAAATATGAAATAATTAAAGTGTTTTATCTGTTACGGTCAGGCGACACAGTCTCCTGTCTGCTCCGAGCAGAGAGACGGAGTGGGGAGCAGAGGGAGGTGGGTGGGGGCTGGTTGGGGGTACAGGATGGGAGGCCAAGCCACAGCTAATTTTATAAATGTAGTCTTGTACGTGTGTGTGTATACACCCATACACGTATAGGCACACATTCACAAAGCTACGCAAAAAAACGGGACAGGCCAGATATAAACGTGAGTAATGTATTTAGTGCTTCTTTACGTCTGACCCGTCCCGGTTTTTGCTCCTCGGAATCCGGTCACCCTGTTCCCGGACCGGCGCTCGGGAGGTGTCTTGGAGCGGTAAGAGCCGCCCACAGGTGAATAAACAGAAAGAAAGTGAACAGTGAGCGTGTCTGCCCGAAAGTTCGCCTGTTTTGACGTCCGTTTGCAGGGTCCCTGGTGTGGGCACAATGGTCACTGCTAGAAGACGTCCATTTAACTGAGGTTTTGGCAGCGTGCCCTGAGCTGCCCGTGCCCCCGGGGATTACCCTCTTCTCTGAGGAGAGCTCTGTCCAGGGATCAGCTCAGCACAAGGGCCTGCAGGGATTACTGGTGGCAGGTGGACAGGCCGGATTGCGCTCGGATGTAAGTGACGTATAGCAGCTGACCCCTGGCTTCTGGGCGCTACACGCCGGCCTCGCCCAGCCTTCCCTTAAGAGGGGGAGAGCTGGTTTGGCAGCATGGAGGCAAGGGCTTGAGGTGGCGAATGGAGCCCTGAAGAAGCTGCAGGGTGGAAACGGCCAGTGTCGTGCACGGTGCGGACTCAACGCATGTCTTGCTCGACTCTCCGACATCACTCATCGTCACTCCTCCTCTTCCTCACCCTGGCGCACACCAGCACTGGGCTGTGAATTCAAGCAGACTGGCACCTACTCCAGGCCTGCCCCTCGTAGGCCGTCAGGATGGAGGGGTTCCCCAACACCAGCTCCAGTGCGCAGCCCGTCTACAGGACCCCTGCCCTGAGGGTCCCCGCGGAGTGGGAGAGCGTCATCGGCGTATACCTGCTGTCCCTGGGTGAGCATCCACAAGTGTGTGAAGTGTCAGTCTCATTCCCACATCACTTGCAGACTGAGTGCACACTTCATTGTCTCAAGGCTGTCGCTATGTGAGTGCACACTACATCATTGACCCTCCCTGGGTGAGTGCACACTTTATTGTCCCAAGTTTCAGTCTCATTCCCACCTCACTTGCTGACTGAGTGCACCCTTCATTGTCCCAAGTGCTCCCTGGGTGAGTGCACACTTCATTGTCCCAGGATGTTGCTAGGTAAGTGTACACTACATCACCGACCTTCCCTGGGGGAGTGACCCTCCCTGGGTGAGTGCACACTTTATTGTCCCAAGTTTCAGTCTCATTCCCACCTCACTTGCTGGCTGAGTGCACCCTTCATTGTCCCAAGTGCTCCCTGGGTGAGTGCACACTTCATTGTCCCAGGATGTTGCTAGGTAAGTGTACACTACATCACCGACCTTCCCTGGGGGAGTGACCCTCCCTGGGTGAGTGCATACTTTATTGTCCCAGGATGTCGCTAGGTGAGTGTACACTACATCACTGACACTCCCTGGGTGGGTGCACACTTTATTGTCCCATGATGTAGCTAGGTGAGTGTACACTACATCACTGACCCTCCCTGGGTGAGTGCACACTGTATTGCACCAGTCCTGTCGCTAGGTGAGTGCACACTGCATCACTGACCCTCCCTGGGTGAGTGCACACTTCATTGTCCCAGGATTTGGCTAGGTGAGTGTACACTACATCTCCGACCCTGCCTGGGTGAGTGCACACTTCATTGTCCCAGGATATAGCTAGGTGAGTGTACACTACATCTATGACCCTCCCTGGGTGAGTGCACGCTTCATTGTCCCAGGATATAGCTAGGAGAGTGCACACTACATCTCCGACCCTCCCTGGGTGAGTGTACGCTTCATTGTCCCATGATGTCGCTAGGTGAGTGTACACTGCATCACTGACACTGACTAAGTGTGTGCATGCTTCATTGTCCCATGATGTCGCTAGGTGAGTGTACACTGCATCACTGACCCTTTCTGGGTGAGTGCATGCTTCATTGTCCCATGATGTCGCTAGGTGCGTGTACACTGCATCACTGACCCTCCCTGGATGAGTGCACACTGTATTGTCCCAGGATGTAGCTAGGTGAGTGTACACCTCATCACTGACCCACCCTGGGTGAGTGCACACTTCATTGTCCCAGGATATAGCTAGGTGAGTGTACACTACATCTATGACCCTCCCTGGGTGAGTGCACGCTTCATTGTCCCAGGATATAGCTAGGAGAGTGCACACTACATCTCCGACCCTCCCTGGGTGAGTGTACGCTTCATTGACCCATGATGTCGCTAGGTGAGTGTACACTGCATCACTGACACTGCCTAAGTGTGTGCACGCTTCATTGTCCCATGATGTCGCTGGTGAGTGTACACTGCATCACTGACCCTTTCTGGGTGAGTGCATGCTTCATTGTCCCATGATGTCGCTAGGTGCGTGTACACTGCATCACTGACCCTCCCTAGATGAGTGCACACTGTATTGTCCCAGGGTGTATCTAGGTGAGTGTAGACTACATCACCGACCCTCCCTGGGTGAGTGCACACTTCATTGCACCAGTCCTGTCGCTAGGTGACTGTACACTGCATCACTGACCCTCCGTGGGTGAGTGACCCTCCCTGGGTGAGTGCACACTTCATTGCACCAGTCCTGTCACTAGGTGAGTGTACACTGCATCACTGACCCTCCCTGGGTGAGTGACACTTCATCGTCCCAGGAGGGAACTAGGTGAGTGTACACTACATCACTGACCCTCACTGAGTGACTGCACACTAAGTTGACTGCCAAGCGTCCCTGGATGAGGGGGGGGGGGGGGGCACACGCTGTCACACGTCAGTCAGGGCATGGTGAATTGTATGGAATTGAAAAAGGAAAAAACAATGGAAAATAGTCCAATTAAAAGCTGTAATCGTATAAAGGTGGTGACAGAAAAGTGTGGCTATATATTTCTTCTTGAATTAGAAACACGAAATGGTAATGCGTTTACTTTGACACCCCTCTCTCTTTACCTGAAGCTAGAGCTTAACCTACCCTATAACAGTTTCTTCTATCCTGAACCATCGCCTTAAATCTGTTGTTTTATCTCACCCCAGCCCGCACCCCAAGGGCACCATGTCTGGGTAGATAGTGTGTTCGCCGGTTTGCCACCCAGTGGTGTGTGTTGACTGTTCATGAGCAGTGGGCAGCTGTGGGCGCTGATGTGTCACAAGTGCTTTAACTCAACAGCCGGTTGGTAAGGCCCATTGCTAACAAACATCACAACTTAAGCTCAGTCCAGTTCGCCAGCATTGGTGCACCCAGTGTGTGCCACGGAGGCCCCTGTGCGCATTCAGTGTGGTGTTGAACAGCGACCCCCTGCCACGGGGAGAGCATCCACGGGTCCCCTCCTCTGGCCGCACCCCTGCAGGACAGTCATTCATTTTTCTCAGAGCTCGCCAAGGTCAGGCAGAAGAACAGCAAACCCTGTGTCCCGACCCTGCGGCCCATCGAGGGTCACAGCCGCGCTCCCTGGACGGCGCTCCATCAGTGGCCCAAGACATGAAGCTAGAAGTGAAAGTGTCCGGGCTCACGCGCTGTAAAAGATAAAGGATCTACACCTTTAGTAACATGTGTGATGATCAGCAGGGACCCGAGACCAGCTTCCTGGAATGCTGCGGCTTGCCTTCAGTGGGCAAGGACATGTCTATGCAACACAGCTTTTGTGCAGCGTGTCATGTATGCAGGGTTTTCTATGTAATTTGCGACCATTTACGTAGTACACAATGCAACTTGCTTTTGGCACATGGTCATCTGTGTTAATTTGCATCTACTTAATGTCACCCGCCCTCTGCGAGTAACATGTTAAACAGAAGCTTGCAAGGGCCCCGTCTCGCGCCTTGCAGGTTGTATGCAGATGCCTGCAGTGAACCCAAAACCCAATAAACTGATGTTTGTTCCTTGACAATTGTAGAGTGTGCTGCTGCCACTTGTGTGGTGGTGTTGCTCTTCATCTTGTTCATGTTGTGGTGGACAGATCGTGCATGCTTGGTCCCGAGAGGCACTTTGACTCCTGTATGTTAACACTGACTCTAGCCATGCAGATGTTAGTGTGAGGGTGGGTAGGCAGATGTGCACCTACCTTCTTCTGAAGCCCTGTGTACCACCTCCACATAGTCATAATGGATGAGTATTAGCACCAAATCTTAAAAAAACACACACACAAAAAAACGTGGTTTTCGCTCTTAGGCCATGAGCCCACTCAGGTTGTGGAGATCAAACTTGATTATTCTAGCAAGCTCTAGAGACTCTTGCTTAAAAGAATAATGGCTTAACCTGTGGCGGGTATTTGAGAGCATGCGGTTGATCCAGTCTACTGTGCTGTGGTGGTGTTTCCTATACTGTTTTAGTTGGTGGATTTCAGCTCCGGCTGGGAGAGCTGCTGATCTCAAGTCATGGTGGATGCTAGATCAGGGTTGACCTCAGATGTCATGCGTGGTTGTGTGTAGGTGAAAAACCAGTCCTTGGTTCAAGTGAGGTGTTTCCTGCAGGTGGAGGAAAGCATCGAGTCCCAGGGTTGATATGGGGGACTGTCAGATGGGGAACAGCGAGATTCCAGTCCCTGGATAGATCTGGGCTGAAGGGGTCCCGTTCAAGCTTCGTTGTGGTGATGGAAGGTAAAGCGAACAGGGATATATCAGTATGGTAAAGGCATAAGGCGGTCTATGTATATGTTTCTAGACACAAGGCCTCTAAAAGAGATTGCTTTGTGCAATATACTTCCCTAGAAGATGGTCAACGGGCAACAAGAAATATAGCATTTATATCTTCTGGAGGCACTTAGCACAATGGTTCACTCTCTCAAGAGGGCCGGCAGGCTGGCCTGGAGTGATGCTGATCTAAGCGCACCGTGAGGGCGGCGAGTGAAGGGGGGCCCTGGTGTGCAGAGAAGCATTTCAGTAGACGGGCAATTCAGATCAGGGTCACAAGAAGGATTTCGTCCAGCCGGGTCTCACCTGAAGAGCATGAACACCTTCCTCCGTGTCCAGGCATGTCCCTTATTCCTGCCGCAAATGAGCCACAGGGGCCCACGGCAAACCTGTTTGCTCTGTTCCAGGGACAGCTTCTCACAGTAGTGTGTGTACCACAATCCATGGGATCTTTGCCTTCTTCATCACCCCAGTAGCTTCAACAAGTTACTTGTGTCCTTGAGAGCCCTTGGGTCACAGCTCTTCTTTAAACCTCTTCTTCACCACGAGAAATTATGCTCCCAGCGCTACATTGATTTCCTAAGGTATTACTCTAAACAAAAAGCTTTCATTTTCACTTTTCTTCATTTTATTGTCTTCATAATGAGCTTCTTTGGGGTGTGTCAGCAGCCACAAGCACTGCTGAAATTGGGTGTGTTGTCATGTGAAGCCTAGGGGTTTGCACATGCCTATCTCCTCCCGCTCTCTCACAAGTACAACTGGGCATCATCCAAATATAGATGAAACATGACAAATAAAGTCCCCTGCATCACACAAAAAGCTGAGACTCTGACTGCTTGTGGATCCTAACCTGAATGCAGGCTATAGTGACTGGGGAAGAATCCCTTCTGCTATTGAGACGGAAGTGGGACTCCTGGACCTCCCTATTGGACACTAGACTACTGACCTCCAATGGCTTTGTGTATGCCGTATTTCACTTTGTGTGTATATATATGTGTGTGTGTGTGTATATATACCGCCAGCAGGTAGTTATAGTTAGGAACAGGTTTCCATAGAAAAAGCATTTTTTTACTTGCCTACATCTTTGGCAAAAAAGTGTCCCGTTAATTCTTGATGCACATGGAAAGTTTTGGGGTGATCCGTTAAGTGGGGGCTGAGAAAAAGGGGGCTCAAAAAACATTGCTTTTCCCATGTTAATTCCCATAATATCTTGTCAACAATTCTACATCCCGAACCACTGGACAGAATTACACCAAATTTGTCAGAAAGCTAGCTGTCGATACACAGAGATTATGCTTTTTATTAATTGGTGTAAATCTTTTTGGCAGTTTTTGAGACATTTCGAGAAATTAACATTTGTATATCTCTGGCCACAAAGTATTCGCGAACAAAGACTAACTTGTGCAGGAAGAAGCACAGCTCTGATTGGCTGCCAACACTTCAAACCAAAAAGTGTTGGCAGCCATCGTGGGACTTGGCTTGAGCCAAGTTTCAGAAAAAAAGTAAAAATAAATGAAAAGGGGCCAGGATATAGTCACCCAGACCCCTTAGCACTGGTGAGGGAGTACCAGAGGGATCCTCGCCGCGCAAAAAACATTTTTTTAATTGTTTTTTTTGCCGCTAGTGTGCGAGATTTGCAAATTGGCAGCAAAGTTTTTTTTTAAAACAAGCGCTGGGTCCAGCACTTGTTTTTTTTATATAGGCCCCTGGGTGGGCCAGATCTTTGGGGCATTAAACATTGCGTGGGGGGAGGGAATCTCCAGCCCCCTCCCCCAGCTCCAGGGGCCACCACTTCCCAAGAGCTTTAATTTTTTTTATATGCGGGAGGGCCCCAGACCCCCCTGCTGCCCCCGCATCCTCAGGGACCACAACCCCCTGTATATAATGCACACCTGTATGCCATCTTTCATATTCTCACTGCAACATCTGCAATAAAATTATTCATGCGACAACTGTGCATGGCGAAGGCACGAGTTATAGTTACCTTAGGGCACAAGTTTAAGGTACTTGAAAGAACTCTAACTATAAGTGCTGAATTTCTATGGTTTTGTATGAGTAAATTCAGAAACTAACTATAACGTCCCTGTAACCTTTGTTTTTTTCAGAGAATATATATATATATATATATATATATATATATATATATATATATATATATATATATATATATATATATATATGCAAGCATTTGACTGGACAATCATTTATTGCTGGTACTGAAATGTTTTGAGTCTGTGTTCACCTCATTGTTTCTACCTCCTGAAGGGGTACTTGGCCCAGTGGCTCGGGACCGACAGCAGGCCGGGCCCTGGAACATCGGGATTAAAGGGCCTCAACCCCCACAACAGAGCCTAGTGTTTTTCACTTGCCCCGTGGCCCTCTGAAAAGGGTCTTGACAGAAATACTGACACAAGTATGGACAAAGTCAATAGGTTTAGTTTTTCTAATGATGAAATCCTGTTCTATGTGATCATAGATGTTTTTGTATCTAGACCTGCCCGCATGTGTTGGGGGGAGGAATACCACTGCCATTGTTATAGGCTGCACTCTCATTACGGTTTTCAATTTGATAGTCATTTTTGCTAAAAAATCATTCTGAAATGTTAGCAAAATATAAATTAGAGTAGTCACAACATTCCAATTATAATCTGTTATCTTGTCATTTGAGTAGATGAATAGAGATGAAACAGGCTCCTGGAAGAACCAGATCTGAATAAAAGACAATTGTTTTCATTAGCTCGGAGAGGAAAATGTTTAGTTTTGGTAATAGAAACGCCTTGAATTTGCACTTGTAACACAACGAAAATTACAAGAGTTTCTATTACCAAACACTAATGTATTGCATTCATACTGTCAACCTGTGAAACCCGGAAGTATGAGTTGGCCCTGCTTTGATTTGGACACATGATCTACAAGTTATAATAAGATCTCATCAAAAAGTGCCTAACTCACTGAGATATCTATTCACTGTAGTACTACATACGGACTTTATAACCCATATACCTGCCCATTAGTTCCCATATCTACCAACACTGGGATTCTGGGTACGTGTTGTTGTCTGATAAATAATACATACATTACTAACAAAGCAAGAGCTGCCGTTGTGCCCGCTGAAGCGTATTTATGGTAAGGGGCTTTTTATGAGCGAGCGCAGAGCGCTCCATCCCATTCAGTAATCTCTCTTTGGGCTTCAAACCATGCCCATGTCACGTCAGTCACTTACAATGGTTCGTGGGCTTGCCTTTTAAAATCCACTTGCTTTTATTTGTGAAAGGCATGCATACGTCATGCTTTTTCCGGTGTTTAGGGCACCTACACAGCACAGGTAAACTACTGAAAACATACGAGGCTCCATGTTTTCAGCATAGTGTCCAGACTACTTTATCTGTTTATTTTCCACGCAGCGTAATCGCGCTGCATTTTACATAGTGCGACCGCACTGCGTTTTTTTTTCTTTACAACTCTAATAACTCTTACTCGAGCTAATGCGAGACCTGTTGCATTGAAAATGCTTGTTATTTTTTCTGCATGTGTATGCTGGCCCTATCGGAAGTCCTAAAAGCAGTGAAAGGACAGGTCCCCTGCTCAAGGGTACTTTCCCTGCACATCGTTTACTTGGGCAAGGGCTGGCTTCGGTAGTTAAAACTGTTGGCATCTCTTGAACCCATTCGATCAGACGTCAGGCAAGTATTTGACTCTGCCTCAGCATGAGCGTCAATTCACCGAAATGCCAGGGGTAGCGGAAGTAACATCATACGCCCTTTGACCTCCACTTTCACTCACATACACATAATTCACACTTGCTGTCACGCTCTCTCACACAAACACACTCTTATCGCAGGCATGTATGCAGCACGAACATAGCACACATTTAAAAGCATTTTTTGCTTACCTCAGCTGCACGGAAGGGCATATTCCAGATAACTGTACTCCATTGTTAATACACTAATGGTGAATAATATATTATTAATGACTATTAGAGATACAGAAAACTGACAGAAAACGAACAAAGTGGAGCTTTAACTGAGGTCCGAGCTGTCAGTGATCCTGGCACTGATTTGCACTGACTTTCAGAAAGCACCTCAAGACATGGCTTTTTGAGCAGTAAACGACATCCCCCCATTTTGCCCCCACCCCCCCAACAGCGCCTTGAGAAGCTATGGGTGAGTAGCACGCTTAATACATTTTTTGATTGATTGATTTGCCCCCTCTGAGGCCAGGGGTCGCAAAGGCAGTGCCAGGGGTCGCGACCCCTAAGTGACGTGCATGTCCCCAGCCCGCTCAGCCTTTCCAAGAGTTCAGCTTCTAGTGACCTCACAGAGCAGCAAGTCTCGGCCTATAAGGAGGTGAGGTCTGAGGACTGATCTGGAGGGCGTGGCCTCGGGTCTCATCATGATTCCCACATTAATCTCAGTGTGGGAGGCTGGCGATCACTGATGTAGCTCACTGATGCAGGGTGCCTCGCCTGTCACAGCTGGGAAGGTGTCTCTCATGAAGCGCCGCGTGAAACACAGCCGGATGTCTACATGTCTCTGGCTGAAAGAGGCCTCCGTGATGGGCAGGTATTAAAAGATAACGGCGAGAATTCAGCACAGAGCAGGCAGTGCTGACAGCAAAGGGAAGAGAAAAGCGGGAAAACAATAAGTATATTATAAAGTTTTCTATTAAAAGACAAAAATGCACCTGGTTTTCCAAACACACACAAGCACTGACCTGCGCTGTGAAGGGATCTGCCCCGGTCAAATAAGATACTGTATCACTCCTTTGTGTTTTTTGCATCTATGTGTATTGATGTATCCGGAAGTGGTAACATAGTACTGGCAAAAAGAGCACCAGATACAATGTATCTCTTCAGGACAGAATGACACTGCCAAGAATTAGACAAAGAGAGGGAAAGGGAAACAAAAAGAGCAGCTGAAGAGAAAAGGGAAAGCGGGAGGGAAACGAGAGCGCCAAGAAGAAGGCAGTTTTCTCGGTTGTCACGCAAGCTATAGCGCTTTTATGAACAGAGTACAACGAGCGGCCGGTGCGCAGCGTGACTCCCGCAGGATGGGATTACTGGTGGCGCGCAGGCGGGACACACCGCAGAAGTATCCGTTATCCCCGATCCCTGGAGACACTCACTGGTGTCCCCTCAGTGCAGCTCCGCCAATGGTGATGGATACTCTCGGGTCTGGGCTCCAGGAGGGGCGTCATCACCTCCTGCCCCCTCCGTCACACATGCACCCCGAGCATCTCCTGCTAGTAGGCCTCGCAGCCTCATTCTTCACAGTAGTCCCTTGGGCTGGAGTCCACGTCAAGAGTGATCTCAACCACTGATGTCTGAGCGGCTGCAGCTTTCCAATGCAGCGCCTTTTGGCACTGAGATATGGTAAACGCTAAGTCAACACATGTATCCGTGTCTTTGTCTTCAGGTGTCCGAGTCTGAACCCCAAAACGCAGGATTCTGGAGTAAAAGGCAGTGCAGGTTCTACTGTCTACCACTCACCTCACTGACCTTGTCCCATGTTTGATGGCGGCGAGCACTCCCATGTGATAGGACAGAAATCTGCGTCTGGGGTTTTACAGCGGGGGCACGCAGAGGTCACTCCCGGGTGCATATGTTGTATCCTACGTGGACAAATGTGTCTGATGTGTGTAAATGAAAGTGTGGGTTGCAAGACACTTCCTTGACCTCCTGCAACGCCTGTGTCTATTGTCTATCAGTCAGTGAGGAAGGCAACACCGTGTCCTATCTCGCCTGCGGTAGTCCATCAGGTGCCTTATTTGGCAATAGGTTTATGATAGCATGTTGTGTACCCCCGTGTGTAAGCAAAGTGTGTAGTATCCGAGAGCAAGCGGGCTCCCCTCCTCCCCGATCTAGCTAGTAATTTACGCTGGATCCAATGATATATCAAAAAGTGTCCTACCGGTATTCCACATCCGTCCCCGAGATCTTGGAAGGACATGCGGCCTCCCTCCCTATATAGGTCTCCCAAGGTCAAAACGCCTGCGGTTACCCATGTTTTTGCATTGAGTCGACTGATTATATCTGCTAAGCCTGGCATCTGCCAAACAGGGACGAGGGTTGAGTAAGGCACCTCCCCCTTGTACCCCATCACCTATCACAACCAACACTGTCGGGCCACATTCATTCAGCTGCTCCCCGCTCTGTCGGGATCGCTGTGATGATAGCCATGTATAAATCTGGGCACCATTGAGCAATCTCAGAACTGTTGTTTTTTGGGGGGCAGGCGCCCCTGCTTAGCCACCACACTGGCCACGGAAGCTGGGCTGCTGCATAGTACCATTCATAATTGGGTGTGCCGAGTCCCCCCTCCGTAGTACTGATAAAGACACCAGCCATCTACTTGTGCCCCATATAAGCTCAATCAGCGCACCATGTATTTCCTTAAAGAAGGCTTTGGGGAGGTACAGAAGGAGGGCAGCAAAATGAATATATAAGCCGAGGCAGTACCCGCATCTTTGCTATCCCCACCCTTCCCACTGGGGACCGAGGCAGGGAGGTCCAGAACGAAACAGACCTGTGGATTCCCCTCAACGCCCTGCCCAGATTGCCATCCCTCAGTTCTTCAGGAGTATGATAGATCTGCACTCCTGAGTATTTGAAGGTGTCATAACAGTCCATCAAGACTGGAGGCGTGGAGGGCGTATCTTGCAGGAACACCAATTAATCATCAGTGTACAATGGGATAACATGGTGTTCCCCCGGTCCGCTACACCCCAGAGCTGTGCCCAAAGATGCAGTTCGCATGCCAGGAGTTCCACGGCCAGGGCAAGCAGTAAAGGGGATAGAGGGCAGACCTGTCTAGTGCCCATTTGAATATCGTAGGCCTACGAAATAGTAATGCCCGTACGCACTCTTGCGGTGGGGTTACCATATAGTGTCCTGATCCAGCTTGCAAAAATGGGGCCAAAACCCATTTGGAGAAGTGTAGCTATGAGAAATTCCCATCCTCAAGTATCAAAGGCCTTCTCTATGTCTAATGATACTGCACAGAATCCTCTGCTGTGTTCAGGAGTGATCAATTAACCGAAGTAGCCGCAGAATACTAACAAAAGTATTGCGACCTGTGATGAAACCCAACTGATCTGTGTGCACTGAACTATCAATAACTGGGAGCATCCTATTAGCTAAGACCTTCCCTTGCAGTCTGAGTTCAAGAGGGACAGCGGATGATAGGGCCGAGGTCCAGAGGATCCTGGTCATGTCTGAGGAGCACTCCTAGGGGTGCTTCTCTGAAGGTTTGCAGCAATTGACCTAGTTGTGGAGCCTCATTACAGACCATTAATAATTTAGGTGCCAGTGTGTCTGCGTACCAAGCATAGTATTCAGTGGGGGGCCCATCAGTGCCTGATGTCTTATTCCTGGCAACCCGTCTTATGGCTAGTTTGACCCAGGCTAGCTGCAGAGATGCTTCTAGTTCTTCCCTGTGGGCCTTTGGCAAAGTAGGCAGTGCCAGGCCAAGAAGATACATCCGCACAAGGTCTATTGAGGGCATAGGGATTGCAGTGTACAGTGACCTGTAGTGTTCCTTAAATGAAGTATTGATGGCTGCCTGCTTGGTGACCACCTCACTGTTTGGTAATTATAGGACTCCTATTGGCTGCCTATGTCCATCTTCTTTAACTAGCAACGCTAGTAACCTACCAGATCGGTCTCCCTCAGCATGCACCATGGCCAGACGTTGTCTGTAATCACGGTGCCCTAGTAGTGTCTGTTTATCTCTATATTCTTCCTGCAGAAAACGCAGTTGGTCCACATAGGAGGGCTGGCGCACTGCCTCAATCTCCAGTTCTCTTATCTTCTTCTCCAGTCGGAGGAGCTCGACTGCCAGTACCTGCGGACCCCCATGATGCTTCCAGACAATGGCCCTGCACTACAACCTTATGAGCTTCCGACTCTACCACTCTGGATGTGGTTGTTTTGTTATTTTGCTCAAAATAGGCGAGGATCAGGTTGAAGAGGTCCTCCCTTCAGGGGAGATTATGGAGGGCTTCCACCTGGAACCTCCATGTGGGGATCGTTGATCGTTCCCTCTCCCATGCTATTATGAACCACAGTGGGGAGCGGTCCGAGAATGTGCGCACCAGGTATTTTTCCCCTCTGATCCGCCCACCCAAAGATTAGCTATAGAGAAAGAGATATAGTGTAGTATGATAATCATGTACTGGCGAGTAATGGGTATTCACATTGCGTGGGGTTATGTAAGCACCAAGCTCCACTCCTGGAGGTGGCGCATCGTCCGGATGCACCCCGCACCTTGCAACAGAGGGATCGATCTATCCCTAAGCACGTCAGGCACACAATTTTAGTTTCCTCCCCATACTCCTGGAGTTTGGGGATCTCACAACAGAGCTGGGGTGAGGGTGTCAAAAAACACTGGTTGACCAAAATTTGGGACGTATATATTCCCACTATCGCTAGCGGAAGGCCATCCAATTGTCCTTCTAGGATCACAAATCTGCCCTCTGTGTCAATCTTACGTGACTCCACCACATACGGAACACTAGGGGCCACCCATACCAGTACACCTCTTGCATAGGCAGACAAAGTAGTGCCGTACACCTGCCCTCTCCACTTCTCATCCCATCAAGTGCTGACTTCATAAGGTGTGTCTCCTGTAAAATCACCACATGTATATCACGACGTTTGAGATATGCATGTATCTTACAGCTCTTTGTGATTGTGGCCATGCTGCGTACGTTCCATGTCAGCAATTTGTAATGAGATACGGAGGTGGTCCATTTGTTATAGTGTGTGAGCATTATGGTCTCCCTTCCATCTACCCCAGGTGTTGAAAGCATGACAGCAAAATAACGCGCCCCAGGTCTGGAGGCCCTTGTACACTAGCCTGTACATCATCTACCCCAACACTACCACCACTATTGCTGCCAAGTGCACGTCAAAGTACATTGAGGAGTAGAAGAAGATGAAAATAGAAAACCAGAGATAATAGAAAAGACATATGAAAACAAGTCCCACTATTGCAAGGAAGATCTATAGTCTCCGGCCTAATTCTCCCATGCGAACAATAGTATAGTCAAACTGATATCTCCCTTACATGAACCTCTTCCAATTCGGACACCGTTCAGGGCATGGCACTCTTGCAGAAGCTCAGGTCCTACTTGTTCACCCATCATAATGAGCATGATGGGAAGGCTGGATCCAGGAGCCCAACTCCCAGGCCACTGTGTCTCCAGGAGAAGCATAGAAAATAGCCGATGACAAGCAGAAGGCAGCCGAGGCATCATATTAAGTCGTCCACCAACCTAGGCGTCAACTCCGGTCCCCAAGGCATGGCCTCTAACGATGCCTCGGACTTACTAGCCACTGAGCTGGTGTCTGAAGGATTCCGCTGACTCAGCACAGCAAACAAGTTTGTGCCGAGGAGCAAAGCCTCTTTGACTGCTTGCGCTCATTCCTTGGGGCGATGTGTCAGATTCTTACATCTCTTGCAACAAGGCTTAGGTATCATTCACTCCTCTGTGGGTTTGTTAGTGTCTGCTGTTCCCCCAGTCCCTTGGCGTGCAACAAGGTCCAGGTGTCTTAAGGAGTGGAAAAAAAATGAGCAACCTCTTCATGTACAACTTTCAATTTGGCTGCAATTTGGCTGGAAACAACAGAGCATATATCAGTCAGAGTTCACAAAGCTTCTTTTTCATGGCATTGTAGAATTATGGCATTGTCGTACTTTAGCAGTAAATTCTGGGTAAGCCATGATGGTGACATTTTCATAGGTCCATGAGCCTCTGGAGCGGAACATCTGCAGATCAAGTCACAATCTCTATAGTAGAGAAAGTGGGCAATCATTGGATGTGGGCAATCCCCAAAAGATGGTGCCCTGCCAGGCATGTGATGTGCCTGTTCCACCGAAAAGAACTTCAGCTCTTTACACTCCAGCACAGTGGACATCAGTCAATTCTCCAAAAACTGTTCAAGGTTGGGGCCTGCCGCACGCTGCAGAAATCCAAAGAACCGGACATTATTGAAGTGGGAATGACTGCCTGTTGATAGAGTGCCCCAACCTCTGTCTGCAGATCATATAACTGTGTTTGGAGAGTCTGAGGGGTTGATCTCATGTTGATGAGTGCTGACTCTGATTCACAACCATCTCTAACAATTTGCGATGATCTACTCTGAGCAAGTTGACCTCTAGGGAGACTGTGTCAATCTTAGCCTCTAGGGAGATCTTCGAGTCGGATATGAACTGCACAGAATGATTACGGAGGGTAGTATCCAGCCTGACCATAGGGTCCTTCGACATATCCGTGTGTGATGCCCGCTTCATAACATCTGAAGAGTCTAGTCCCAGAGATTTGGGGGCCTTGGGTTGCACCATCATATCAGTCCAGCAACTCACAGTTTGGGATGCAATAAACAGCGGGACTCCAAAAAGTGCAGCGTTCCAGCCACTAGTCCCCGATACTGCAAATTAGTAGTGTGCCACGATTCAATATCCACAGCCCCAGATCTCTGCTATTCAAACGCTCTCTGCTGGCCCGTGCCAGAAGCTGACATCATGTATTATTCCAACCGCTGCATGCATGGGGCGAGGGCGTAGAACAAATGTTGAGGTTCACACTGGAGGGTGGTCACAGACTAAGGGGGTCATTATGAACACGGCGGGAAAGCCTGCTGTGTTCATGCTGGAGGTCTTATCACAGACCGCCAGCCCCTTTGAGATCCTGCCGGCCGAATAATATACATTCTGCTGGGCCGGGACATTGCTGACGGCTCCACATGGAGCCGTCGTCAATGCCGCTGTGCGGCAGGTGCAGCAGCACCCGTTACGCAGATCACTGCCGGTAAATCGGGCAGTGACCTGCACGACGGGGCACTGCACGGGGGCCCCTGCACTGCCCATGCCAAGTGCAGGGGCCCCCAGAGCACCCCTTCCGCCAGCCTTATGCTGGCGGAGGAACCCGCCAGGGAAAGGCTGGAGGAACAAGGGTTGTTTATCCGGAGGCGCTGCCCTATCGGATAATGTAATCCGCCATCGTCAGGCTGCCTGTTGGCTTGTTCAAGATATGGCAGTTCAGACCACCATGCCGGTGGTGGTATTTTCCGCCACTGCCGGCATGGTGGTCTGAACCGCCATGTTCATAATGAGGGCCTAAGACTTGAGTTCCCGTTACTCAGCTTGGGATCCCTTGTCCTCTGCTATCCTCAGCACTCAATCCCACAAATGCCCACTGTAGTCCCAATCCACTAGGAGCGCCAGACCCAGTTCCAGGGAAAAACTCTTTCATTCTCCAGCGAGGCAGCAAGATATAGTCAGCCTTCTGGCAGTTCAAATGTGCAAGAATGTGTTGAATACTGTCTCTTTAAACAGAGTATGATGTCAATGTCCCTGAAGGCCACCTGACTTTCACAAAGTAATATTCCAATTTAAGCCCCAAGCAACTCAGTCTGCCCAATTAAGTGAAGGAAGGACAGCCTATAGTCAGATCTCATATCCCTCGCTGCATTGTCATTGCTAATCAATCAATCAATACATTTTTGTAAAGCGCGGCTACTCACCCATGAGGGTCTCAAGGCGCTGGGGGGAGGGGAGTGGCCTCACCCGAAAAGCCACGTCTTGAAGTTCTTCCTGAAGATGGTGAGCAACGGGCTTTGTCTGAGGTGCAGGGGGAGGTTATTTCAGCTCTTTGCTGCAATATAACTGAAGGATCATCCTATGGGGGTGGTTTTGCAGATGTGAGGGATGGTGGCCAGGGCCATCTGGGCAGAGCGGAGGGATCTGGCGGGGGGGGGGTGGAAGGAGACACAGTGGTTCAGGTAGGCTGGTCCTGCATTGTGTATGGCCTTGTACGTGTGGGTGAGTAGCTTGAAGGTGATTCGCTTCTCGACCGGTAGCCAGTGGAAGGTCCTTAGGTTTTGGGAGATGTGTTCTCCGCAAGGGAGGTCCAGAATGAGTCTGTCGGCAGCGTTCTGTATGAGTTGTAGTTCTTTGATGTTTCCAGTTGAGGTGCCGGTGTAGAGGGCGTTGCTGTAGTCGAGCTTGCTAGTGACTAAGGCGTGGGTGACTGTCCTGCCACAGTCTGCCGGGATCCATCTGAAGATCTTCTGAAGTTTGCAGAATGTGTGCCAGCTGGAGGAGGTGACTGAGTTCACCTGGCTGGTCATGGATAGGGAGGAGTTGAGGATGATTCCTAGGTTGCGGGCGTGCTCAGTCGGTGCACGGGGGTGCTCAGGGATGTGGGCCACCAGGAGTCGTCCCAAGCTGAGGTTGCGTTTCCGAAGATGATGAGCTCAATCTTGTCAGAGTTGAGCTTAAGGCAGCTTTCTCTCATCCAGGTGGCGACGGCTTCCAGTCCTGAGTGGAAGTTCCTTTTGGCCGTGTCCGGGTCTTCGGTGAGGGAAATGATGAGCTGTGTGTCATTAGGCATATGACACGATGTTCATACCGTGGCTTCTGACGATGCCAGGGAGAGGGCCATGTATACGTTGAACAGTGTGGGACTCAGTGAGATCCTTGGGGGACTCCGCAGTTGACTCCTGTGGGTATGGAAGTGTAGGGCAGGAGTCTGACCCTCTGCGTCGTCCTGGAGAGGAAGGATTGGATCCATCCCAGGGCTCTTCCGTGGATTCCTAAGTCGTGGAGTCTGGTGCGCAGAGTGCTGTGGGAGACCATATCGAATGCTGCTGAGAGGTCGAGGAGTATGAACGCTGCAGTGTGGCCGCGGTCTAGGAGTAATCGGATGTCGTCGGTGGCTGCCAGGAGGGCTGTCTCCGTGCTGTGGTTCCTGCGTAAGCTGGATTGGGAGCTGTCCAGGGAGTTGTTGGCCTTGATGAAATTCCATAGTTGTGCACTGATTGCTTTCTCCAGTACTTTGGCGGGGTAGGGTAGCAGCGAGATGGGCTGGAAATTCTTTAGTTCTGATGGGTTGGCCAAAGGTTTCTTCAGGAGAGGGTGTATTTCAGTATGTTTCCAGTCCTTGGGGAAGGTGCCAGTGTTGATAGTGTTCCGGAGCTCGGGCGATGGATCAGCTGGCTCTGATGTATATGTGGTGCGGGCAGGGTCCGTGGGGGCTCCGGAGTGGATGCTGTTCATGATGCTGACTGTTTCCTCTGTGGTGAGAATGGACCAGCTGTGGATGGTCTGGGTGGGTTCTGGGGAGGTGGGTCGGTTACAGGTCCCAGTGCCAGGATTGTCCAGGAGGAAGCTGTCGTAGATGTCCTGGATCTTGTGGTGGAAAAAGGTGGCGAGTTTGCCGCAGAGGTCCTGTGTCTGGGGGATGACTGAGAAGAGTTCCTTAGAGTTGTGTGTGGAGGAGTTGATGCGCTCCCACGGTGCGCCTTTCCTTACGTTCTTGATTTTTCGTCGGTGGGCGGCGGTTGCGGCTCTGAATGAGGCGAGGTCTTCGCTGGTTTGGCTGTTCCTCAATTTTTTCCTCTAAACTCTGTGGGTACGCTTTGATTCTTGGAGTTCGGTGGTGAACCAACTGGCTTTCTTAGGTACACATTTGGCCGATGTCAGCTGGAGGGGGGCTAGAATGTCAGCGCATTTGGTGATCCATGCATTGAGATTGTGCACTGCTGTATTGGTGTCATCGGAGGGAGGAATTTGGCGAGCGATGAGGTGAGTTGCTCGTTGGTGATTTC
Organism: Pleurodeles waltl; assembly: GCF_031143425.1. NCBI lineage: Eukaryota > Metazoa > Chordata > Amphibia > Caudata > Salamandridae > Pleurodeles > Pleurodeles waltl. Next base: position 1,172,702,086 of record NC_090448.1, read on the forward strand.
GTTCCATTTCCTTTGGGGGCCCTAGGGGTACGGGTGCGGCTGCTAGGTGCGGTGATTGTTAAGTGTATGCAGCAGTGGTCGGTCAAGTCTGGGGTGGAGATGGTCTCAATGGTGATCCGGTTGCTTGAGGTGAAGATGGGGTCCAGTGTGTGTCCTGCGATGTGTGTGGATGCGCAGACCAGGTGTCTGAGGCCGACAGTGGCAAGGTTGTCAAGTACAGCGGTGGTGTTTGGGTCAGAGCGGTCCTCGAGGTGGAAATTCAGGTTGCCAAGGAGGAGGTAGTCGACTGACGCCAGGGCCTGGGGGGTAGCGATGTCTATGACTTCATCTATGAAAGCTGGGCTGGGGCCAGGTGTCCTGTACACCAGGGTGCCGCGGATGGAGGAGTTGTGGTTGGACTGGACCAGGAAGTGAAGGTGTTCCATGGTTGTGCATTGTTCTTCTGGGACGGCCTTGACACGTAGTGAGGACTTGTGTACGATGGTGAGTCCTCCGCCTGGGCGGGAGGGCTGTTTCCTCCGTAGGATGTTGTATATGGCTGGAATGACAATGGCGATGTTTGTTCCAGAGGTGGGGTTGGTCCAGGTCTCGGTAGGAAGGCGATGTCCAGTCGGGCGGTGTCGATCAAATCCAAGTGTTCGGTGGCGTGTTTGTGGAGGGAACGGATGTTCAGGAGCAGGCAGTTGATGGGGTTGTGGAGGTTGTTGTTCTCTTTGTGTGCGTAGAGTACCTTCAGCATGTTGAGGCTGGCACTGAAGTTGCAGTTCCTGCAGGTGAAAGGTCCGTGGGTGTTTGTGAGGGAGATGATGCAGCAGTTGCTGAGACGTCCGCTGTTGAGGGAGAGGAGGGTCTCAGAGTCGTAACGGAGGCAGGCCGGGGGTGGTTTAATGGAGATCTAGGGTTCCTGGTGCTGGCCGCTGTCGAGGTGCAGATGGGCTTGCCTTTGGCACGGCGGCAGCGCACTCGCTGCGCGCAGCCGCCATTACCAAGGGTAAGGGGGCAGGAGATGCGGTCAGCTGGGAAGGCGGGAAAGGTTCTTCGCGGGGGAGAGAAGGGCAGAGGAAAAAAGGGGAGAAAGGAAACTAAAAGGAAAAACAAGAGAAAAAAGGCAGAAATACAAGAGTGAAAGAGCAACAGAGAGAAATACTTACTTGTGATGGCCACTAGACCACCAGGGATGAGCCGCAGGGACAAGCCTGCGGGTAGAGGAAGGCCTCAAACTGAGAGTCAGGAGACTCTCAGTTCGTCCCAGGCAAAAGACAGAGGCAGCAGCAGCCAGAGGAGCTGGGGAGGGCAGCAGACGCTGACCAGGAGGTCAGCTCTGCTCCAATTGCCTATCCCTATCGTGGCCCAGGGCTCTACCACACTTGCCAAGGACCGAACATAGCGCTTCAGCACTCTCTCTCACTGTATTACTGAGTCTTATTATTATATCTGCTGCGCTGTGATCTGGACACCCAGTGGAGAGGGTCAGGGGGGCACCACCAGTCCACTGATTACTTTTCAGGCCTCGTCGCTCAGCAGGCCCCCATCCATGATCCGTCAGTAAACATGTCTCGGGGATCGCACGTGGGACACGTATGGGCCGCATTAGTCAATTCACAGCCCCTATGGGGCTGCCGTGCGCTGCAGTTGGTGACCACTACAGCCACGGCCTCCGTAGCCTGAAGCTCCACAAAGCGCACCGGCGCCTCTCTGCACAGCTGTATGATGGTCCCCAGCTAGCTGCTGGCCCGCAGCCTCGGTGCGATCTTGGCTAAACCAGCACCCCTCACACTTCGACGCTCAGCAGGCCCTCAATAGTCACGTGCCAATAAAAGCACACTGGGGGGCGCTCGTAGGTCACATGTAGGCTGCATCTGGTAGTTCGTGGCCTCTCGGGGCTGTCAAGTGCTATGGGTAGTGGTCCCTGCGGCTCCCAGCTGGTTTAGTGCTCCAGGGAGTACAGCGGCATCCTCCCTTTTAGCTGTCCAGCGGTCCCCGCAAGGCCACCAACCACCGGCCCTAGCATGGCCACCAGGGCAGAGTTAGCTCCTCGTGCACTTCATCCAACCGATTGTTTCCAGGCATCCAGCACTCCTGGGGTCTCAGTGAAGCCTCCCCCTTCAGCAGGAGAGTTCCCTCGGTGCAGCTGAGGGCACGGACAGCACAGATCTGGCCAGTATTTGTAGGATATTAGGCGGGCCAATCTGGAGCTCAGCAAAGCGTGTCCTTCCCGGTCACCATCTTGGCCACACACCCCTGTATCACTCCTCTTCACCAGATAAACACCACCCTACAAAGCAGTCATTAATACATAATACGTTTAGTATTTAGCTGAACATTGTGTTATCTGTTAGGACAAAGCAGTAAAAGAAACATAACATTAAAAAAATCAGTGTGGAATTGACTGCAAGAAAGGCCAGCTTGTGGGGCTTTAGCAGTCGCAGAAAGCCCCGGACATTAAAGGCAGGGCTCTGAAGTCTGTTGTTTGTTCACACTTTTCATTATTGAGCTGGTCAATTGTACAACACTTGTTGTATGATTATAGTACAAACCTATGAACATCAAATGGAGTGGTAGTGGCAAGGATAGGAGAGTGGGAGACAATACAAGATCGTGTACACCAAGTGGGAGTTTATACGTTTGAATTAAACAACCACTGTTCACATTAAGGCTCTGAGGGATTCTTCACACTGTGTGTAGGGTTTAGATCAATGCTCGAGTTTATACACTCTTTGGAATGGGAATTTTAGATCCTTGCTCAGTTTCTGCAAAATGGTAGATCTCTCATCAGTTTTTATGTGATGCTAGATCCCTCTTCAGTTTCTCTGTGATGCTAGTTCCTTCTTCAGTTTCTCTGTGATGCTAGATCCCTCTTCAGTTTCTCTGTGATGCTAGTTCCTTCTTCAGTTTCTCTGTGATGCTAGTTCCTTCTTCAGTTGTTTCTCTGTGATGCTAGCCTCCCTTCTCAGTTTCTGTGTGATGCTGGATCCCTCTTCACTTTCTGTGTGATGCTGCACCTCTCTTTAGTTTCTGTGTTATGCTACTTCCCTTTTCAATTTCTATGTGGTACTAGATCCCTGTACACATTCTGTGTGATGCTTGATCCCTCTTCTGTTTATGTGTGATGATATATCCCTCTTTAAAGCCCATGTGATTCTAGATCCCTCTTCAGTTTGTGTGATGCTAGATCCTTCTTCGGTTTGTGTCATGCTAGAACCCTCTTCAGCTTCTGTGACACGCTAGATCCCTTTTCAGTTTGTGTGATGCTAGATCCTTCTTCAGTTTCTGTGTGATGCTAGATCCCTCTTCAGTTTCTCTGTGATGCTAGGCTCCCTTTTCAGTTTCTGTGTGGTGCTGGATCCCTGTACCGATTCTGTGTGATGCTATATCCCTCTTGACTTTCTGTGTGATGCTACACCCCTCTTTCGTTTCTGTGTTATGCTACTTCCCTTTTCAATTTCTATGTGATGCTAGATCCCTGTACACATTCTTTGTGATGCTTGATCCCTCTTCTGTTTATGTGTGATGATACATCCCTCTTTAATGCCCGTGTGATGCTAGATCCCTCTTCAGTTTGTGTGATGCTAGATTCCTCAACTATTTCTGTGTGATGCAAAATCCCTCTTTAATGTCTGTGGAATGCTATACCCCTTTTCAATTTCTGTGTGATGGTAGACTCCTCTTCAATTTCTGTGTGATGCTAGATTCCTCTTCTGTTTCTGTGTGATGCAAGACCATTCTTCAATGTCTGTGTGATGCTAGATCCCTCTTCAGTTTTTGTGTGATGCTAGATTCCTCTTCAGTTTCTATGTGATGCAAGATACCTCTTCACTTTTTGTGTGATGCTATATCCCTCTTTGGTTTCTGTGTGATGCTTGATCCCTCTTTAGTTTCTGTGTGATGTTAGATCCCTCTTTAGTTTCTGTGTGATGCTAGATGCCTCTTCAGTCTTTCTATGATGCTAGATTGCTCATCAGTTTCTTTGTGATGCTAGATCCTTCTTCAGTTTCTGTGTGATGATAGATCCCTCTTCAGTTTCTGAGTGATGCTAGATTCCGCTTGAGTTTCTGTGTGATACTAGATCCCTCTTCAGTTTCTGTGTGAAGGTAGATACCTCTTCAGTTTCTGAGTGATGCTAGATTCCGCTTGAGTTTCTGTGTGATACTAGATCCTTCTTCAGTTTCTGTGTGATGCTAGATCCTTCTTCAGTTTCTGTGGGATGCTAGATCCCTCTTCAGTTTCTGTGTGATGGTACATCCCTCTTCAGTTTCTGAGTGATGCTAGATTCCACTTGAGTTTCTCTGTGATACTAGATCCTTCTTCAGTTTCTGTGTGATGCTAGATCCTTCTTCAGTTTCTGTGTGATGCTAGGTCCCTCTTCAGTTTCTGTGTGATGGTAGATCCCTCTTCAGTTTCTGAGTGATGCTAGATTCCGCTTGAGTTTCTGTGTGATACTAGATCCCTCTTCAGTTTCTGTGTGATGCTAGATACCTCTTCAACTTATACATGCATGATAGGTTCTATTTCAGTTAGTATGTGGACACTAAGGGCCTGATTTATGATAAGTTAGCACCGCCTTTGCATCATTTATTGACGCAAAAGCAGCGCAAACTTACAAAATATTATATTTTGTAAGTTTGTGCTGCTTCTGCGTAAAAAAGTGACGCAAAGGTGGCGCTAACCTTTCATTAATCAGACCCTACGTAATTGTCACTTTGTATGTGACAATAGATTCCTCTGTAGTTTATATGTAGCATTAGATCCCTCTTCAGTGTCCATGTCATGCTAAATTCCTCTTCATTTTGCATGTGGGTGCTACGTCCATCTTAATTTTGCACATGGATCCTAGATCCCTCGATATGATTGTGGATGGTAAATACCTCTTGAGCTTGTACTTGAATTGTTGGTCTCACTTTAGGTAATACGTGGTTACTGGTTAGCATTTGAGGTTTTATGTAGGGCATAAACCCCTCTGCAGTTTTTAGGTGGGCGGCTCACCTATTTCAGTGCACACCTAGGGGCAAGGTGCTAATCCTTCTTCACTTTCTTCCTGATGCTCGCTCCCTGTTCCGTTTGTATGTATGTGGGTTAGAGACCTTTCTCCAGTTTGTACATTGATGCTTGACCTCTGAAAAGTTTGTACAAGGATCCAGAATCATTCCTCAATTTGTACATGAATGCTAGAACCCTCTTCAGGTTCTGTAAGTGGGTGCTCAGTCCATCGTGTTGTCGTCTGATTGTGTATGCATGCTAGATTACACCAAACTTTCTACTCTATTCAAGATCCATCTTCAATTTTACAGATGACCCTAGATTCCTTTTTAGCTTTTACATTGATGCTACCCCCATCAACAGTATGTGGGCGTTAGGTCTTGCTTAAGTTTTATGTAGGTAGTAGATCCCTCTTCTTTTTGCCTGTCGGTGCTAGACCCTTCTTTATTTTGTACAGGTTGCAAATTGTTCTTTAGTTTTATAGGTGAATGCTAGCTCTCTCTTGAGTTTGACTTGTACTAGATCACTCTTCGTTTCGTTCACGGATGGCAGATTCCTCTTCATATTGTATGTGGGTGCTACATGTTTTTTTAAATGTGGGTTTTACATCTCTCTTTAGGTTCTAGTTGATAGTAGCTTGAAACCCCTAGCCTCTTCTCTGCAGTTTCTATATGTATGTGCGTATTATATTCCTCTATTGTTTACACATCGATGCTACATCCCTCAAAACTATGTAGGTGGCCACTGGATCCTCTTACTTTTGTCTGTGGGTGCAGACCCATTTTCGGTTTGTACAGGGATGCAGGTCATTATTTAATTTTATAGGTGCTGGATCTCTCTTGAGTTTGCACACTGGTGCTGGATCACTGCTTTCATTTTGTCCACAGGTGGTCAGTTCTCTTCAGTCCATATGTGGGTGCGACATGCATCTTTTTAATATAGGTTTTATAACCCTCTTCAGTTTCTAGTTGATGCTAGTCTGCGTATGCCCTAGACCCATCTCCTCTTCAGTGTGCATGTGGGTATTAGATTTGTTTAGTTTGAACGCTAGATCCCTCAAAAATATGTAGGTGGGTACTAGAGCCCTCTTCTTTTTATAAGTGGGTGCTAGAGCCTTTTTTGGTTTGTACAGGGGTGCAGATCATCCTTCAGTTTAATAGGTAAGTGGTAGATCTCTCTTGAGTTTGTACACCAGTGCTAGATCACTGCCTTCAGTTCGTACTTGGACGCTCTTGGGGGCTCTTTATTAAGCCACTAGTGCTGGATGTATCTTGCTAGCATCTGTTTGCTACAACCCTCTCTAGTTTGCAAGTGGGTCCAAGACCCCCTTTCACTTTGTACATTGACACCGGATCCTTCTTCACTTTCTTCAATTTGGGGTGGATCTTTCTGAACATTGTAAGTGAATATATTTCTCAGAACAGACGTCTTTTTCTCTCTTCACTAGGCTGGCTCTCTTGGCTTGGTAACGGAGCAGTCATGTTCATCATGTACAGTCGCCGACGCTCTCTGGACCCCCAAGATTATCTCACCTTCAATCTTGCCATTGCTGATGCTGGTATCTCCATTTTTGGGTACTCCAGAGGAATTCTACAAATATTTAATGTAGTCAGGGACGATGGGTTTCTCATCAATTCATTGTGGACATGTACGGTGAGTGGACAATGCCACAGGCGCGAGACTGTGCATTCTGTATGGTGGTATGTCTACTTGTTACATGTCTGGAATGTTTAGCTCCACCTTTGTTTTTGATCACAAAGGAAGTGGGTGAGGTTTGGAATACCAACGCGTGGGTGAATGTGTAAAGTTTCATTTTTTAATTTAGCTGAGGTCTATAATAAACTGTGCATCCTCGTGAGGTTGCATACTTTTGTACTTTGACAATTCCACTTTCACAATTGCTGTGTTGGATCATTTAAGTCACGCAGATCCTTATTTAAAGCCAATAACATGATCCTGTGTTAAATGTCTTTCACAAAACAGTATGCTGGCTGTATTAGGTTAGAGTAAAAATTAACACGAAATTCTGAAAATGTGTCCAAAGGCAGACATAATTTGGGAAACTCATCAAAATTCATCATAGCAAAAATTGGGAAATTTGCTGAATTTTGTCACCGAAATAAACAACTTTGCATGGATTATGTGGAGTTAGTGTGTGACTGTTTTCCATGTAGTTTCCAAAATAGCACACCAATTATATTGCATTTTTGACTGTATGTAAATTATTACAGTTAGGGCCTGACTTAGAACTCGGCGAATGGGTTATTCTGTCACAACGGTGACAGATATCCCATCTGACGAAATGAAATCCCATAAAATATAATAGGATTCAGATTTTGTCCGCCAAGTTCTAAATCTGGCCTTAGTTCCTACTTATATGGCGAGGTTGTGAGCTATTGCTTTGTTAGCGCCCCCGTCCTGAACCCTGTCTCCTCCTCCCAACCCCACCTAAGGCTTTTTCTCTCTTTCTCATCAGGTTGATGGGTTTCTAATCCTCTTGTTTGGCCTGATTAGCATTAACACCCTGACGATCATCAGCGTGATCCGATACATCAAAGGATGCCAGCCTCACCAAGGTAACTACTGTTCGACAATACCTAGTTATACATAGTAATACTGGATTTAGAGAGGGTGAAGGGGGTCAGCTGCTGTTGCTTAAAATATGACTCTGGCGTAGGCTTACAAGGTTTGCCTTCCCACCCACAGGTGACACGGGAGAACTGAGTTCAATGCACCAGCACTGAATGTGAAAGACAGTTTATGGTAACCCCGCAGAACCCCACTCAATACCTTGTTGGAGTAGAGTTATTGCTTTTGGGTAGCTAATAATCGCTACAACGGGTGAAGAAGGCACATTGTGAGCAACAAAAATAAAATGAACATTTCTAACATGTTTAAAATATAATTGAAAACCTTACATCCTAAAACCTAGTTCTATGTGCTACACTAAGGAGCATGGAAAGTAGAGCAACTGCGTACCTTATTGACAGAAAGTGCTGTTGTTATTGGCAGAGGTGTGAAGACCGTGTTCTCTCCGATGGGCAAACACGTGCTGCAGTAGCAACCATCCTCCAGGACTCAGCTTTATCAGTAGCAGCCAAGGTGTAGCATCTTTGGAGTGTGCTGACAGTAGGTGAGACCATCCTTGGCAGAATCTGGTGCAATAATCTGGGGGACGGACGTCTGTGGACAAGTAATCAAGTAGTGCAGCTTATAGACTAAATCTTTTCAGAGACTGGTTTCTGACGTAGTTTTAGGAATGTATGACATATATTATGTGCATCAAAGTATGCATCCCAGACGTTTCCTTATGAACATATGAGGTGAAAGAATATCAATTGAGTCTACATTATTTTGGTTCTATGTCTGTTTTTCATTCTTATTTGAGCTTGACATGGTGGTGAGTAGACACAGACTGATGTCGCATCAGGTGTTATATCTATGTCATTAGCTGAATGATTTGACACTTTCAAGGTTTCCTAGAAAGATAGGGTCAGGCAACATCTGCGTCAATGGCAGACATGACAGTGATTCTGCATAAACTGAAGAAAATGATGATTCACGTTACCTAAGATTGAGAAGATGGCGGCTTCCATTACCTAAGATGGATTCAGGCCCTACTTAAAAATGTAGTCAGACTGTAGGACTTTAAGTCACTGGCACTAGCAATGTGCAGGAGCCCTGATAATCTTGCTTCCTGCCATAATGAAGTATCATGGAGTTCAGTGGTCTTCCGTAAAGAGTCACACCATTGTTTCCTACAGATTATTTTCCTCATGAGCGTCCCAGGCACAGAAACTCACCACCAGCCAGAGCCTGCTCTAAAGCCACACAAGTGTCACTGCCTAGGAGCATGCTTCAGTGCTGACAGGAGCAGACATTGACAGCCACTGGGATCTTTAGCAGGCGTTTTGGTGAAAACTAAAATGTGTCCTTGCTCTCTCAACTGGGACTGGACTGTTTGTGTGGCTCTTTCAAAGGTTTGAGTGCTCTGTAAGAGTTTGCAATGCCCACGGTGTATGCTCATCATAGATCCCAAAGCATTCTGGGAATGGAATGAGGGCCTAGATCAGGTGTGTCCAAGATACGTCCAGAATGAATGGACTCTTTCTATATTTTTGGGATAACTAGAGACTATGCAAATGAGTTTTACTTAGATTCCTTGTATGTGCTTTTATTTCACAAGATATCTTGAGTACCTGGCTTGATTTCTTGCACTACACTGGGCTCCGATGGCCCGATGTAAACAGATTTAGTTTTGTATGCCCTCTTGTCAGCAGGGATATATTCCCTATGGTAGGTGTGTAAAGATCCCCAAAGGCAGCACTGGATGTATTCCAAAGTGGCAATAGTCCGATATAGCACCAAATGGTGGCTTCCAAGCCAGGAAAGAGAAAGGTAGATCTGTGATGGATAATCAGTCTTCCCTGTTAAGTAATCTGCAAATACTGGGACACGTTAGGTCAGTATAAAGAAATGCTACCTCAGCGGCTAAGCTAAGTCCAATCAAGCAGGGAACATCAGGCAAGAGTGACTAGGAGGTGATGAAATACCCTACTTACTGAAGCTTTTGACACCTAATGTTGACGGCTGGACTCACTGAGGAGCCATCTTGTGGGATTTCTGCTATTAGATGAGTAGGCGGAGCAGTCCTACTGTCACACAAATTCTGCTAAATGCTTGTGTAAGTGATTTCATAGGAAGTATTCTTGCTGTTTGACGAGTAATAATTCTGCATACAGAAGGTTACCGGCTTTCAAAACTGATATCAGGGCCCACTAGGCCAGCATTAACACCGCCATAGCTGATGAAATGTTTGTCAGGGCAATAGGGCTCTAGTATTTTCAAGAGAAAAGAAAAGTATATGCTTAGGAGGTATAAGATAGATTTGTTTATTTATGATGTTTGCTAAGCAGGTGATTAGCAGAAGGTGGTTGAAACAACTTAGGCTTTCCTAGATTTCCAAAGGGTCTCTTGGAATCAGGGGAACTGATGTAAAGCATGGAGGAAATTCCCAGACCAGTTGATTGGGAAACATCTTCACAAGGGTTGACGTTCACACTTCTACCAGGAGGTAAATTCTTGCACTTTGTGTTCAGATGAGTGTTGGGACAGGAATGTCCCTGGCACAGTGTACGTGCCCCCTGGGTGCCAAACTGCAAGTATCCGGTAGCACTGCTTTTCATTTTGTCCACAGCCTCACACTAATCTAGATTGTCCACAAAGGCCTAGACCTGTCCTTTGACATGATTAAATCCCTTATTTGTTGGACAGTGGACTCCCGGCCCTGTCAAGAGTTTAGCATGTAGCTCAGTGGTGGCACTGTACCGTGTTTTGTAAATAAGAAGTTGTGAGCGGAACTTTTTTGTGTGTCAAAAGAGAGGAGCTCAACGGGTCACTTGTGTAAACTTCTGCTGCTACAAAGCTAACCTGGATCCTTGCACTAACATCCTGGTGTATGTTTGCATGAGTTTATATGTGTGGCCTGTGTGGTGGTTACATATTGTGTATAAGTGTAGGAGGCTGAACTGGCTTGTAGTGAGTACCAAGGGGTACTTACACCTTGCACCAGGCCCAGTTATCCCTTATTAGTGTATAGGGTGTCTAGCAGCTTAGGCTGATAGATAATGGTAGCTTAGCAGAGCAGCTTAGGCTGAACTAGGAGACGTGTGAAGCTACTACAGTACCACTTAGTGTCATATGCACAATATCATAAGAAAACACAATACACAGTTATACTAAAAATAAAGGTACTTTATTTTTATGACAATATGCCAAAGTATCTCAGAGTGTACCCTCAGTATGAGGATAGCAAATATACACAAGATATATGTACACAATACCAAAAATATGCAGTATAGTATTAGAAAACAGTGCAAACAATGTATAGTTACAATAGGATGCAATGGGGGCACATAGGGATAGGGGCAACACAAACCATATACTCCAAAATTGGAATGCGAACCACGAATGGACCCCAAACCTATGTGACCTTGTAGAGGGTCGCTGGGACTGTAAGAAAACAGTGAGGGTTAGAAAAATAGCCCACCCCAAGACCCTGAAAAGTGAGTGCAAAGTGCACTAAAGTTCCCCAAAGAGCACAGAAGTCGTGATAGGGGAATTCTGCAGGAAAGACCAAAACCAGCAATGCAACAATGATGGATTTCCAGACGAGGGTACCTGTGGAACAAGGGGACCAAGTCCAAAAGTCACGATCGAGTCGAGAGTGGGCAGATGCCCAGGAAATGCCAGCTGTGGGTGCAAAGAAGCTGCTACTGGACAGTAGAAGCTGAGGATTCTGCAAGAACGACAAGGGCTAGAAACTTCCCCTTTGGAGGATGGATGTCCCACGCCGTGGAGAGTCGTGCAGAAGTGTTTTCCTGCGGAAAGACCGTAAACAAGCCTTGCTAGCTGCAAAGTTCGCGATTGGGGTTTTTGGGTGCTGCTGTGGCCCAGGAGGGACCAGGATGTCACCAATTGAGTCAGGGGACAGAGGGGGCGCCCAGCAAGACAAGGAGCCCTCTCCGAAGCAGGCAGCACCCGCAGAAGTGCCGGAACAGGCACTACGAAGTGGAGTGAAACGGTGCTCACCCGAAGTTGCACAAAGGAGTCCCACGCCGCCGGAGGACAACTCAGGAGGTCGTGCAATGCAGGTTAGAGTGCTGTGGACCCAGGCTTGGCTGTGCACAAAGGATTCCCTCGGAAAGTGCACAGGAGCCGGAGTAGCTGCAAAACACGCGGTTCCCAGAAATGCAGTCTGGTGTGGGGAGGCAAGGACTTACCTCCACCAAACTTTGACTGAAGAGTCACTGGACTGTGGGAGTCACTTGGACAGAGTTGCTGGATTCAAGGGATCTCGCTCGTCGTGCTGAGAGGAGACCCAAGAGACCGTTGATGCAGTTCTTTGGTGCCTGCGGTTGCAGGGGGACGATTCCGTCGACCCACGGGAGATTTCTTCGGAGCTTCTAGTGCAGAGAGGAGGCAGACTACCCCCACAGCATGCACCACCAGGAAAACAGTCGAGAAGGCGGCAGTATCAGCGTTACAGAGTCGCAGTAGTCGTCTTCGCTACTTTGTTTCAGTTTTGCAGGCTTCCAGCGCGGTCAGCAGTCGATTCCTTGGCAGAAGGTGAAGAGAGAGATGCAGAGGAACTCGGATGAGCTCTTGCATTCGTTATCTAAGGAATTCCCCAAAGCAGAGACCCTAAATAGCCAGAAAAGAGGGTTTGGCTACTTAGGAGAGAGGATAGGCTAGCAACACCTGAAGGAGCCTATCAGAAGGAGTCTCTGACGTCACCTGCTGGCCCTGGCCACTCAGAGCAGTCCAGTGTGCCAGCAGCACCTCTGTTTCCAAGATGGCAGAGGTCCGGCGCACACTGGAGGAGCTCTGGGCACCTCCCAGGGGAGGTGCAGGTCAGGGGAGTGGTCACTCCCCTTTCCTTTGTCCAGTTTCGTGCCAGAGCAGGGCTGAGGGGTCCCTGAACCGGTGTAGACTGGCTTATGCTGAAATGGGCACCATCTGTGCCCATGAAAGCATTTCCAGAGGCTGGGGGAGGCTACTCCTCCCCTGCCTTAACACCTTTTTCCAAAGGGAGAGGGTGTAACACCCTCTCTCTGAGGAAGTCCTTTGTTCTGCCATCCTGGGCAAAGCCTGGCTGGACCCCAGGAGGGCAGAAACCTGTCTGAGGGGTTGGCAGCAGCAGCAGCTGCAGTGAAACCCCTGAAAAGGCAGTTTGGCAGTACCCGGGTCTGTGCTAGAGACCCGTGGGATCATGGGATTGTGCCAACCATGCCAGGATGGCATAGAGGGGGCAATTCCATGATCATAGACATGTTACATGGCCATATTCGGAGTTACCATTGTGAAGCTACACATAGGTAGTGACCTATGTGTAGTGCACGCGTGTAATGGTGTCCCCGCACTCACAAAGTCCGGGGAATTTGCCCTGAACTATGTGGGGGCACCTTGGCTAGTGCCAGGGTGCCCACACACTAAGTAACTTTGCACCTAACCTTTACCTGGTAAAGGTTAGACATATAGGTGACTTATAAGTTACTTAAGTGCAGTGGTAAATGGCTGGGAAATAACGTGGACGTTATTTCACTCAGGCTGCAGTGGCAGGCCTGTGTAAGAATTGTCAGAGCTCCCTATGGGTGGCAAAAGAAATGCTGCAGCCCATAGGGATCTCCTGGAACCCCAATACCCTGGGTACCTCAGTACCATATACTAGGGAATTATAAGGGTGTTCCAGTATGCCAATGTAAATTGGTGAAATTGGTCACTAGCCTGTTAGTGACAATTTGGAAAGAAATGAGAGAGCATAACCACTGAGGTTCTGGATAGCAGAGCCTCAGTTAGACAGTTAGTCATAACACAGGTAACACATTCAGGGCACACTTATGAGCACTGGGGCCCTGGCTGGCAGGGTCCCAGTGACACATACAACTAAAACAACATATATACAGTGAAAAATGGGGGTAACATGCCAGGCAAGATGGATGGTACTTTCCTACACAACCCCCCCCCCCCCCCCAAACGAAGGACAATAAGACTAGTCATTACCTGATGGGTCTTCATTGTCTAAGTGGAAATATCTGGAGAGTCCATCTGCATTGGAGTGGGTACTCCCAGGTCTATGTTCCACTGTATAGTCCATTCCCTGTAGGGATATGGACCACCTCAACAATTTAGGATTTTCACCTTTCATTTGTTTTAGCCAAAGTAGAGGTTTGTGGTCTGTCTGAACAATGAAGTGAGTGCCAAACAGGTATGGCCTCAACTTCTTCAGTGCCCAGACCACAGCAAAGGCCTCCCTCTCTATGGCAGACCAACGCTTTTCTCTAGGGGTCAACTTCCTGCTGATAAAAGCAACAGGTTGATCCTGGCCCTCAGAATTAAGTTGTGATAAGACTGCCCCTACCCCTACCCCTAATTCAGATGCATCAGTTTGGACAATTAATTTTTTGGAGTAACCGGGGCTTTTTAGGACAGGTGCAGAGCACATGGCCTGCTTCAGCTCCTCAAAAGCTTTCTGACAGCTAGCTGTCCACAATACCTTTTTAGGCATTTTCTTGGATGTGAGGTCATTAAGAGGGGCTGCAATGGAGCCATAGTTCTTTATGAACCTCCTGTAATACCCAGTGAGGCCTAAGAAGGCTCTCACCTGGGTCTGAGTTGTAGGGGGAATCCAATCTATAATAGTTTGGATTTTCCCCTGAAGTGGTGCAATCTGTTCTCCACCTACCAGGTGTCCCAGATAAACCACCTTACCCTGCCCTATCTGGCACTTTGAAGCCTTGATAGTGAGGCCTGCCTTTTTCAGGGCCTCTAAAACTTTCCATAGGTGGACCAGGTGATCATCCCAGCTGGAGCTAAAGACAGCTATATCATCTAGATATGCTGCACTAAAAGCTTCCAGCCTTTGCAGGACTGTATTCACTAACCTCTGAAAAGTGGCAGGTGCATTTTTCAATCCAAAAGGCATTACTGTGAATTGGTAATGGCCTCCAATGGTTGAAAATGCAGTTTTTGCTTTTGCTTCTTCTGATAATTTGATCTGCCAATACCCTGCAGTCAAATCAAAAGTGCTTAGATACTTGGCAGATGCCAGTGTATCTATTAGCTCATCTGCCCTGGGTATAGGGTGAGCATCAGTTTTGGTTACCTGGTTGAGACGGATAAGTTACTTACCTGTAAATCCTAGTTCTCTTCCAGGGGTATCCTCATCAAAGTCATAAACATTGAATATTCCCGCCCTTGTGCGGGGACCCCGGAGCATATATATATAAAATACATACATATTATCATGTGTAAAACAGCAATGCAGGCTATAATCATAAATAGGCTAAAATGCTTTATTTCTATGCAAGTTTTTTTTTTTTTTTTTTTTATATTATAAAATCACAATAGAGCATAAATATCTACCTAAGCCCCAAAAACTGGACTTAGGGAAGTAAACAGCAGTAAATAGCAGAGAAAAATAGAAAAAAAACACATTGAAAAACAATGAAGCATTCTTAGCCAATAGGCTGCATGCAGGTTAACACAGGAGAACCATAAAAACTTTGGCACCGTGCCTTTAAGACCCTGAGCACCTCCAGTATCCCACCATGCCTCAGGGGTGAAGGGAAGGTGACAGTTGGTTCACAGTTAGGTCAGTACTTTTTTACGGTGACAATCTGTGTAACTGATCAGAAAGATAATCTGTCCTGCACTTCTAGGAGACTTGAGTCCAGGGAGGAGGGTGGGTTGTTTATGACTTTGATGAGGATACCCCTGGAAGAGAACTAGGATTTACAAGTAAGTAACTTATCCTTCTCTTCCAGGGGATCCTCATCAATAGTCATAAACATTGAATAGATTAGCAAGCCCATCCCTAGACTCTGCGGACTGTCTGAAAGAAGTGCAGGAAAGAATACATATTCATGCAAATAGATTTCTAAGAGAGGCCTGCCCCACCTGGGCATCCGCTCTTGCATCCGAGTCTAAACAGTAATGCTTAGTAAAGGTATGCACAGACTTCCATGTAGCAGCCTTACAAATCTCGGAAATTGGTACATTGTTAAGGAGGGCAGCAGTAGCCGCTTTTCCCCTTGTGGAATGCGCTTTTGGCCTAGCCAGTAATTGCTTATTAGCCAGCTGGTAAGTGTTAACAATACAAGACACAATCCATCTTGATATCGTTCGTTTAGACGCTGCCTCTCCTGTTCTTAAATGACCATAATTCAGAAACAAATGGTTAGAATGTCTAATCGGTTTTGTTTTGTCCAAATAGAATTTCAGCACTCTTTTCAAGTCTAAAGAATGCAATGCTTTCTCAGCCGGAGTCTCCGGATTGGGAAAGAAAGTCGGTAAAGATATAGGGGGTGATTCTGACCTTGGCGGTCTTTTCGCAAGACCGCCGAGTTACCGCCGCGGTAAAGACCGCCGCGTATTCCGACCGCTGGGAGCGTTCCGCCGGAAAACCGCCAGCAGCCACACTGGCGGTCGGCGGGAAAGTGGAGACTGGTCAACCTCCACCGCCACGCCAGCAGAACACCGCCCACAGAATTACGACCCACATTTCTGTGTGGCGGTCTTCTGTTGGCGGTCTTCTGTTGGCGGTCACGTCCCTATGGCTCCCGTCGCCTCCCGGAGGACCAACGCAAGGTAAGTTGATCGTCCGTGAGGGGAGGGGGGGGGGGGTGTTGTGTGATGTGTGCGTGCATGGGGGTGTGTAGAGGGGGTGTGTGTGTGCGTGCATGGGGGTGTGTAGAGGGGGTGTGTGAGTGCGTGCATGCGGGCGGGGGGTGCTGCTGTGCCTATGGGCAATGTGTGTAGTTCGCCGGGTGCGCATGTTGGCATGTATGTGTGCGGGTATGTGCCCCCGTTGTGTATGTGTGTGTGTGTAGGGGGTGTGCATATGTGCATGTTGGGGGTGCGTGCATGTCGGGGTGCGTGTATGTGCATGTCGGGGTGGGGGGGCAGGGGGTTTGTAACATCTCTGGGGGGTGGCAGGGGGTGGAGGGTGTGGGGGGGGGACTCGTGGGGGGTAGTGGGGGGTGGGGGAGACCCCTATCAGTGCCAGGGATGGAATTCCCTGGCCCCGATAGTGCCTACCGCCATGGTTCGCATGGCGGTTCCCGACCGCCAAAAACCGCGGCGGTAAGCAGGGTCATGATGCGGTTGGCGGTCTTGGGTCGACCGCCGGGCCGGAGTGCGCAAACTCCAGCCCGTCGGTCATGACCGCCGTGGCGGTCGGAGTGGGAAAGTGGCGGTCGATCGCGGCGGTGACCGCCGCGGTCAGAATGCCATTTTTTGGACCGCCGGTCTGTTCGCGGTCCGACCGCCGCCTCTCCGCCGACCGCCGGGGTTAGAATCACCCCCATAGTCTGATTGATATGGAATGCGCAGCCAAATCCGCCCCGTCCGCCGCCGCGCTGATGACCTGGTTAGATACTAGGCCCCCTTCCTGCAAGATTTCCTGGAAGTCCTGTCTATCTTCCCTGGGCAACTTCTCTGTAAATCTGTGGAGTGAGTCCCACAGAGAGCGGTCATATCTGCCCAGAAGTGCTGAGGCGCTGGAGACCTTCATAGCAGATGCCGCCGTACCGCACATCTTTCTCCCCAGGGAGTCTAGGTGTCTGCTCTCCTTATCCGGGGGGACTGTGGAAGATGATGCCACAGAGTGTGTTTTTCTGGCTGCGGCTAAGATAACAGAGTCCGGTGGCGGATCCTTCCGCAGGAATAAAGGATCTTGCTCCGGAGCTTTGTACTTCTTTTGAATCCTAGCCGGGGCAGACTTGAGAGTGGCTGGAGTCAGAAAGGTGTCCATAGTAGGTTGCAGCAAACCCGGTACTAGTGGCAGCAGTTTTCTCGAGACCGATCTGTGTTGTAGAGTCTCAAAGATAACTGAGGATGAGGTGGCCGGCTCCGGTACCTCAATATTTAGTTTCTGCGCTCCCCTTAAAAGAACCTCATTAAAAGTGGTGATATCATCCACCGGTGAGATCCTAGCAGGTGGAGAATCTGTCAGTGTGGGGGAGTAGCGCCCAACAGACGATCCTGAAGAAGACCAAGAGGGTGATCTTCTGTGTGGTGTTCGCGACCTGGTTCTCCTTCGGGAACGAGACCTGCTACGAGAAGCTGTAGCAGAGTGTGCAGGTCTTGTGGTCGGCTGACGAGGAGCAGAACGAGCCCGTCCTGCTCTAGCTGTAGGCGATGGCGTTCTAGGTAATGAGGCAGTAGGAGAATACATCCTAGAGTATTGGGAATCCGGGGATGCTGCCGGTCTATTCAGGCTCTCTAACCATCTAGGTGATAGAGTGATGGGAGAAACATGCCCCGATGAGCCTGCTCTGGAATGGGATGATGCACTCCGTATAGAGACCACCGGTGAGGGAGCTTTATCCGCTGGCTCTTCTGCCTGTGACACAGCTGAAGGTTGTGTCGACGTCGATTGTATCCTCGACGTCGAAAGTTGCGATGGCTGGTCTGTTCTCGACGTCGAAGGTCTTGATGTCGAAGGCCTTGACGTTGAATGTCTCGACGCCGAGCGTCGATCGCGGGATCTGGACCTACTCGCCGTCGTGTGCCTCCACGTCGAGTGGCCGACGGCGGATGTTCATGCCGTCGTGGCGATTTTGACGTCTTATCCTTCGACGCCAAGGGACGAGACGTTCTCGACGGCGAACGGGAGCGCCGGAGATGGCTCGACGCCGAACGGCGGCCTGCCGTCGACAGAGATGTACCCCTGTGCTGTCCATGCTTCGACGCTTTGTCCCTCGACGTCGGTCTGGACACCGTCGACGGCGATCTATGCCGGTGAGACGGTGGCAACGATGACGTCGATGGAGAACAAACAGGTACAATCCTACCTGTCGACGTCGATCTGGCCATTCCTTCTGTTGGAGGCCTGGGAAGTGAAGAGGCTGTTGACTTTTTCCTCTCCTGAAGCCCATGCAGCCTGATTTTCTCTCTGTCTTTGAGAGTCCTCCTTGACATCTTCTTACAATACTTGCAGGTGTCAGGACAGTGACTCTGTGGCAGGCAGACAATACACAGAGAGTGTGGGTCTGACTGGGCTTTCTTCTTCCCACAAGAAGGACATTTTACAAAAAGAGATGGCATTTTCTGTCAGAAAAGACTGCCAAACTCAGACAAAAGATGTTATCTGTCGAGTAAACAGGAAAAACACTATTTTTAGGGATTTTTCTGAAGAAAAACTCAGAAAAACTGAGAGCTCAATGCTCCAGGATCCTCTCAGAAGAAGCCGGAAAAAAGAACTGACCTAACTGTGAACCAACTGTCACCTTCCCTTCACCCCTGAGGCATGGTGGGATACTGGAGGTGCTCAGGGTCTTAAAGGCACGGTGCCAAAGTTTTTATGGTTCTCCTGTGTTAACCTGCATGCAGCCTATTGGCTAAGAATGCTTCATTGTTTTTCAATGTGGTTTTTTTCTATTTTTCTCTGCTATTTACTGCTGTTTACTTCCCTAAGTCCAGTTTTTGGGGCTTAGGTAGATATTTATGATCTATTGTGATTTTATAATATAAAAAAAAAAAAAAAAAAAAAACTTGCATAGAAATAAAGCATTTTAGCCTATTTATGATTATAGCCTGCATTGCTGTTTTACACATGATAATATGTATGTATTTTATATATATATGCTCCGGGGTCCCCACACAAGGGCGGGAATATTCAATGTTTATGACTTTGATGAGGATCCCCTGGAAGAGAACTCTATAGTCTACACAAAACCGCATTTCCTTCTTTCCATCCTTGGAAGGAGGTTTTGGTACAACTACCACAGGAGAGGCCCATGGACTTTCAGAGTGCTCAACCACTCCTAGTTCAAGCATTTTCTGCACCTCTTGCTTTATGCAGTCTCTGACATGGTCAGGCTGCCTATAGATCTTACTTTTGACAGGCAAGCTGTCTCCAGTATCTATAGTGTGCTCACACCAAGAAGTGGTACCTGGCACAGTAGAGAAGAGTTCAGAAAACTGACCTAGGAGATTTATGCAGTGGTCTTTCTGCTCAGCAGTAAGACAATCTGCCAAAACTACACCTTCCACTAGAGCATCTTATTCTGTGGAAGAGAAGAGATCAGGGAGAGGATCACTCTCTTCTTCCTGTCCCTCATCTGTTGCCATGAGCATGGTGAGATCAGCCCTGTCATAGTAGGGTTTCAGGCGATTGACATGGAGCACCCTAAGGGGACTCCTGGCAGTGCCTAAGTCAACTAAGTAGGTGACTTTACCCTTCTTTTCAACAATTATGTGGGGTCCACTCCATTTATCTTGGAGTGCTCTTGGGGCCACAGGCTCCAAGACCCACACTTTCTGCCCTGGTTGGTACTGAACCAAAACAGCCTTCTGGTCATGCCATTGCTTTTGGAGCTCTTGGCTGGCCTGAAGGTTTTTACTGGCCTTTTTCATGTACTCAGCCATCCTTGATCTGAGGCCAAGTACATAGTCCACTATGTCTTGCTTTGGAGCTTTTAAAGGTTGTTCCCAACCCTCCTTAACAAGTGTTAGAGGACCTCTCACAGGGTGTCCAAATAGGAGTTCAAAGGGGCTGAAGCCCAGTCCTTTTTGGGGTACCTCGCTGTAAGCAAAAAGGAGGCAAGGTAACAGGATATCCCATCTCCTGCGGAGTTTTTCAGGGAGTCCCATAATCATGCCTTTGAGAGTTTTGTTAAATCTCTCCACCAGTCCATTTGTTTGTGGATGATAGGGTGTAGTGAACTTGTATGTAACACCACACTCCTTCCACATGGCCTTTAAGTAAGCAGACATGAAATTGCTTCCCCTGTCTGATACCACCTCTTTTGGGAAGCCCACCCTGGAAAAGATTCCCAGGAGGGCCTTTGCCACTGCAGGAGCTGTAGTGGTCCTTAGAGGAATTGCTTCAGGATATCTGGTGGCATGGTCCACTACCACCAAGATAAACCTATTGCCTGAAGCAGTAGGAGGGTCAAGGGGGCCAACTATGTCAACCCCTACCCTTTCAAAGGGAACCCCAACCACAGGCAGTGGGATAAGGGGTGCCTTTGGAGTACCACCTGTCTTGCCACTGGCTTGACAGGTTTCACAGGACTTACAAAATTCCTTTGTGTCCTCTGACATTCTAGGCCAATGAAACAAGGGAACAAGCCTGTCCCAAGTTTTCATTTGCCCCAAATGTCCAGCTAAGGGAATGTCGTGGGCTAGAGTTGGGAGGAACTTTCTGTACTCCTGAGGAATCACCAATCTCCTGGCACTTCCAGGTTTTGGATCTCTTGCTTCAGTGTACAAGAGGTTGTCCTCCCAGTAAACTCTGTGAGAGTCACTGACATCCCCATTTGCTTGTTTGACAGCTTGCTGTCTTAGACCCTCTAGTGTGGGGCAGGTATGCTGTGCCACACTCAGCTCCTCCCTGGCAGGCCCCCCTTCACCCAAAAGCTCAGCAGTGTCTGCTTCCGGCTCCTCTGGTGTAGGTTCTGCACAGGGTGGAAATTCTTCTTCCTCAGAAGTAGAATCCACTGTAGAGGGGGGGGTAGTAGGTAGTGCTTTACTTCTACTAGCCCTAGCTTTAGGGAGCACTTGGTCCATTCTTCCAGGATCCAAGTCACCCTGTCCTTTTTGCTTTTTGCCCTGAGCCCTGGTTAAAGCAAAAATATGCCCTGGAATGCCCAGCATTGCTACATGGGCCTCCAACTCCACATCTGACCAAGCTGATGTCTCTAAATCATTCCCTAGTAGACAGTCTACAGGTAAATCTGAGGCTACCACAACTTTCTTTGGACCAGTAACCCCCCCCCCCAGTTGAGATTTACAACAGCCATGGGGTGGCTAAGTGTGTTGTTGTGAGCATCGGTTACTTGGTACTGGTGACCAAGTAGGTGTTGTTCAGGGTGGACCAGTTTCTCTATTACCATTGTAACACTGGCACCTGTGTCCCTGTAGGCCTGAACCTCAACACCATTTATTAGGGGTAGTTGCTTGTACTTATCCATGTTAAGGGGACAAGCAACCAAGGTGGCTAAATCAATAGCCCCCTCAGAGACTAACACAGCCTCTGTGGTCTCCCTAACAAGACCAACCCCAACTAAATTACCAAAAGTGAGCCCAGCTACTCCCTTGGATTGGCTATTAGTAGGTTTGCTCCCACCACCACTGCTATTACTAGGGGCACTAGGTGTAGCAGCAGGGGTTGTAGTGGTAGGAGGCTTGGTGCTTTTCTTTGGACAACTGGGATCTGTTGTCCAATGGCCTTTTATTTTACATAAATAGCACCATGGTTTCTTTTCTTTGTTTTGATTTGAAGAGGATTTGGGCCCACCACCCCCACCAGAGTGTTTTTGTGGGCCTGATGAAGACTCATTTTTAGATTTGTCCCCACCCTTGTCAGAAGACTTACCATCCTTCTTCTTGCCATCTTTGTCACCCCCTGTATGAACATTTCTATTCACCCTTGTTCTGACCCATTTGTCTGCCTTCTTTCCCAATTCTTGGGGAGAGGTCAGATCATAGTCCACCAGGTACTGGTGCAACAAATCAGACACACAATTATTAAGAATATGCTCTCTCAGGATTAAGTTATACAGGCTTTCATAATCAGTAACTTTACTGCCATGTAACCACCCCTCCAAGGCCTTCACTGAATGGTCAACAAAGTCTACCCAGTCTTGTGAAGACTCCTTTTTGGTTTCTCTGAACTTCATCCTGTACTGTTCAGTGGTTAAGCCATAACCATCTAGGAGTGCATTCTTAAGAACTTTGAAATCATTGGCTTCACTTTCTTTCACGGTAAGGAGCCTATCCCTACCCTTTCCACTGAATGATAGCCATAGGATAGCAGCCCACTGCCTTTGAGGGACATCCTGTACAACACAGGCCCTCTCAAGTGCAGCAAACCACTTGTTAATGTCATCCCCCTCCTTATAAGGGGGAACTATCTTGTGCAGATTCTTAGGATCATGCTCTTTTGCAGGATGACTATTGGGAATACTGCTGCTGCCACCATGGGTTTCTAAAACCAATTTCTGTCTTTCTCTTTCTATCTCTAAGGACTGCCTATCAAAATCCAGCTGTTGCTTCTTGAGCTTCAGCCTGGATTGTTCCACTCTCAATCTATTGAGCTCCCTTTCTAACACTCTGTCATCAGGGTGGGTGGGTAGGGCATGTCTTGAAACAGAGGAATGGTGAGAATGAACAGAAGGAGACCTGGCCCTAACAGATGTCACACTAACATTCTGGCCTACAGAGGTGATACTTCTACTGTGATGAGAAACAACACTATTACTGTGATGTGAATTCACATCAGAACCAGCTATGCTAGGTGGCTTGCTAGGGGGCAGGCTGGAAAGCTTCCCTCCCACCTCTTTTGCTAGGGGTGCCCCAGAATCAGAGTGGGAACCATCAGCTAATTTCTCACCAGAAGTGCCACCTAAGGTCTTATCTTGTTCAATGAGCATATTAACCAACAGTTGTCTTGAGGGATTCTTCCCTACCCCTAAACCTCTATCTATACAGAGACTCCTTGCTTCCTTCCAGCTAAGGTTGTCATAAGTTATGTTGGACAGATCAAGAGTTTGGCCTGTACCAGACTTTTTAGACAGTGTTTAAGGGATAGAAAAAGTGAGCAAAAATTTTTCAGAACTTTTTGAAAGACAGAAAAAAACTTTTACAACTTTTTAAGAACTTTTTTGAAAGTTTAGAGGTACTTTTCAGCCCTTAGCAAAGAAGTGAGAGAAGAAAAGCAAAACTTTTTGGTTAGGTGTACATACACTGAACTTGTTTTGTATATTTTTCTCTTATGAAAAGTACAATATGACAAAGTGGTAAGTAGTTGCAAGTACTTATCCCACCGCTGCACAACCAATGTAGGAGGCTGGACTGGCTTGTAGTGAGTACCAAGGGGTACTTACACCTTGCACCTTGCACCAGGCCCAGGTATCCCTTATTAGTGTATAGGGTGTCTAGCAGCTTAGGCTGATAGATAATGGTAACTTAGCAGAGCAGCTTAGGCTGAACTAGGAGACGAGTGAAGCTCCTACAGTACCACTAGTGTCATATGCACAATATCATAAGAAAACACAATACACAGATATACTAAAAATAAAGGTACTTTATTTTTATGACAATATGCCAAAAGTATCTCAGTGAGTACCCTCAGTATGAGGATAGCAAATATACACAAGATATATGTACACAATACCACAAATATGCAGTATAGTATTAGAAAACAGTACAAACAATGTATAGTTACAATAGGATGCAATGGGGGCACATAGGGATAGGGAAAACACAAACCATATACTCCAAAAGTGGAATGCGAACCACGAATGGACCCCAAACCTATGTGACCTTGTAGAAGGTCGTTGGGACTGTAAGAAAACAGTGAGGGTTAGAAAAATAGCCCACCCCAAGACCCTGAAAAGTGAGTGCAAAGTGCACTAAAGTTCCCCAAAGAGCACAGAAGCCGTGATAGGGGAATTCTGCAGGAAAGACCAAAACCAGCAATGCAACAACGATGGATTTCCAGATGAGGGTACCTGTGGAACAAGGGGACCAAGTCCAAAAGTCACGATCAAGTCGAGAGTGGGCAGATGCCTAGGAAATGCCAGCTGTGGGTGCAAAGAAGCTGCTACTGGACCATAGAATCTGAGGATTCTGCAAGAACGACAAGGGCTAGAAACTTCCCCTTTGGAGGATGGATGTCCCATGCCATGGAGAGTCGTGCAGAGGTGTTTTCCTGCGGAAAGACCGTAAACAAGCCTTGCTAGCTGCAAAGCTCGCGGTTGGGGGTTTTTGGGTGCTGCTGTGGCCCAGGAGGGACCAGGATGTCGCCAATTGCGTCAGGGGACAGAGGGGGCGCCCAGCAAGACAAGGAGCCCTCTCAGAAGCAGGCAGCACCCGCAGAAGGGCCGGAACAGGCACTACAAAGTGGAGTGAAACAGTGCTCACCCGAAGTTGCACAAAGGAGTCCCACGCCGCCGGAGGACAACTCAGGAGATCGTGCAATGCAGGTTAGAGTGCCGTGGACCCAGGCTTGGCTGTGCACAAAGGATTCCCTCGGAAAGTGCACAGGAGCCGGAGTAGCTGCAAAACACGCGGTTCCCAGCAATGCAGTCTGGTGTGGGAAGGCAAGGACTTACCTCCACCAAACTTGGACTGAAGAGTCACTGGACTGTGGGAGTCACTTGGACAGAGTTGCTGGATTCAAGGGATCTCGCTCGTCGTGCTGAGAGGAGACCCAGAGGACCGATGATTCAGTTCTTTGGTGCCTGCGGTTGCAGGGGGACGATTCCGACGACCCACGGGAGATTTCTTCGGAGCTTTTAGTGCAGAGAGGAGGCAGACTACCCCCACAGCATGCACCACCAGGAAAACAGTTGAGAAGGCGGCAGGATCAGCGTTACAGAGTCGCAGTAGTCGTCTTCGCTACTTTGCTGCAGTTTTGCAGGCTTCCAGCGCGGTCAGCAGTCAATTCCTTGGCAGAAGGTGAAGAGAGAGATGCAGAGGAACTCGGATGAGCTCTTGCATTCGTTATCTAAGGAATTCCCCAAAGCAGAGACCCTAAATAGCCAGAAAAGAGGGTTTGGCTACTTAGGAGAGAGGATAGGCTAGCAACACCTGAAGGAGCCTATCAGAAGGAGTCTCTGACGTCACCTGCTGGCCCTGGCCACTCAGAGAAGTCCAGTGTGCCAGCAGCACCTCTGTTTCCAAGATGGCAGAGGTCTGGAGCACACTGGAGTAGCCCTGGGCACCTCCCAGGGGAGGTGCAGGTCAGGGGAGTGGTCACTCCCCTTTCCTTTGTCCAGTTTCGAGGCAGAACAGGGCTGAGGGGGCCCTGAACCGGTGTAGACTGGCTTATGCAGAAATGGGCACCATCTGTGCCCATGAAAGCATTTCCAGAGGCTGGGGGAGGCTACTCCTCCCCTGCCTTAACACCTTTTTCCAAAGGGAGAGGGTGTAACACCCTCTCTCTGAGGAAGTCCTTTGTTCTGCCATCCTGGGCCAAG
Organism: Pleurodeles waltl; assembly: GCF_031143425.1. Lineage (NCBI taxonomy): Eukaryota > Metazoa > Chordata > Amphibia > Caudata > Salamandridae > Pleurodeles > Pleurodeles waltl. The sequence goes on from NC_090448.1 coordinate 1,172,727,552, forward strand.
CCTGGCTGGACCCCAGGAGGGCAGAAACCTGTCTGAGGGGTTGGCAGCAGCAGCAGCTGCAGTGAAACCCGTGAAAAGGCAGTTTGGCAGTACTCGGGTCTGTGCTAGAGACCCGAGGGATCATGGGATTGTGCCAACAATGCCAGGATGGCATAGAGGGGGCAATTCCATGATCATAGACATGTTACGTGGCCATATTCGGAGTTACCATTGTGAAGCTACACATAGGTAGTGACCTATGTGTAGTGCACGCGTGTAATGGTGTCCCCGCACTCACAAAGTCCGGGGAATTTGCCCTGAACGATGTGGGGGCACCTTGGCTAGTGCCAGGGTACCCACACACTAAGTAACTTTGCACCTAACCTTTACCAGGTAAAGGTTAGACATATAGGTGACTGATAAGTTACTTAAGTGCAGTGGTAAATGGCTGTGAAATAACGTGGACGTTATTTCACTCAGGCTGCAGTGGCAGGCCTGTGTAAGAATTGTCAGAGCTCCCTATGGGTGGCAAAAGAAATGTTGCAGCCCATAGGGATCTCCTGGAACCCCAATACCCTGGGTACCTCAGTACCATGTACTAGGGAATTATAAGGGTGTTCCAGTATGCCAATGTAAATTGGTGAAATTGGTCACTAGCCTGTTAGTGACAATTTGGAAAGAAATGAGAGAGCAATAACCACTGAGGTTCTGGATAGCAGAGCCTCAGTGAGACAGTTAGTCATAACACAGGTAACACATTCAGGGCACACTTATGAGCACTGGGGCCCTGGCTGGCAGGGTTCCAGGGACACATACAACTAAAACAACATATATACAGTGAAAAATTTGGGTAACATGCCAGGCAAGATGGTACTTTCCTACAATAAGTGAACCAGAGTAATCTGTGGGTTGTAATTTAGAAGCCCCAGGTCTGTTGTGTGCAGAAGATGGTGGTGAAGTTGTTTTCACAACCAGTAGAATCGTACTGCTGACATTCCTGATGCTGGAAAAGAGAGACCTGGGTATCAGAGTGGGAAAAGAGGAGACAGGGCTCCCTATAACATGTCATTTAGTTCTTGCTGCAAGGAGCTGCTGATCAGTCTTCCTGCGCACACCCATTTGGTAATTGGTGGCAGTGAGGGTGGGACTGCAGTCTCTTTTGTTCACAGTGCCCTTTGTTTCTCTTCCTGCTCACTGTTAGGCGTGACTACTGATACCCAGCTGTGGAGGACATCACTCTACACAAAGGCTGAGTCTGGAAGACAGTTTGGAAAGGACACTTCAAAAGAGACCTCACCTAATTTGGTTCAGACAGAGAACACACATCCCCTGTCTACTGTATTTGTTTAAAAGTAGGAGCTGTTGACCCACTTATTGCTACTGTTCCAATTTCTCCTAGACCACAGAAGGGGATGCTCCATAGAGAGTTCAGAGGACTGAAGTGCAACCAGAGCTCACAGCCAGCTTCCCAGAGGACATTGCCTAGAGTCTGGCCTGGAGTGAAGAACTTTGTTCCTGCCCTGAAACTCCTGGAGCTTACTTGCCTGAAGAGAAGGGGGAGGAGTGTGCCCGCCCTGCAGGAGGTGCTGGCTACCAGTACAGGCAGAGCAGGCGATCACTCAGCATGGGTCTTTCTGCCCAGAGAGACTCCGGGAAGAGTGATCGATGTGTTCCCTGATCAGACAATTGCCTCTTCTGTCCTGTAGCTGCTGAGGATTTGGCACTGTGTCAAAATGTGTGCCTGAGTGCATGATGGTGTTGTGACCCCAAGGTGTGGTCAAAGCCGTGGCACTGTTCTGTGGTGTACCTAAAGTGGACACCACCACTGTGACCCTTAGAGGTGTCTGAAACTTGTGGCAGTGTCGTGAAGTGTGCCTGAAGTGGACCATGCCACAGGTGAACTAACACTGTACCTCAGGCTGACCAAGACAAAGTGTATTGTAGAGCGTGTTGTTGGAGTGGGGAGCAGCCCAGAAGAGATCCAACAATGGCACTCTTAACTTCTGACCCGTCCAACTCACCGTAGGAAGAGGGCTGCAAGCCCAGCAGGGGGTCCGTGAGCATCAGAGCTGTCCGCTGAAACCCGTCTCTCCCAACAGTCAAACTTGTGTGGCAGCCCCCGCAGCTGCAACACTCTGGACCAGAGCCAGAAAGCCACCGCACTCGCAGCCAGTGCATGTCCTTTTACAGAGGGGGAGTACCTGACACTTCAGGCATCAGGCTGCATCCCTTGAACTTAAGAAGACTCTCCTGTGGTGCAACAACTCCTGGGATGCCTTCTGTGAGACTGAGTGCACGACTCTGAAAGTTGGAGAGGTGTGGTAGCACTGCACCTCTGCCTGAGACCTGCTACATTAGGCCGTACCTTCTGCTATGGGGAAGTGGAGGGTAGGCGGGACAATTAAAGATAGAATACAGTAACCCTGCATCAGTAATACAGTGCTTGATTTTGCAGAGTAGTATTTAGTTTTTAATTGCACTAGAGTACTTTATTTTTACAAAGGACAGGCACTAGGTTTGACAATCAACTATTGTGCTTCTGGTTGATTCTTGAGTTTTGAGTTTGTGCACCCGTACACTACCTACCTGTGGAACCTGTGACTGCTCTCTATAGCTAACACTGAGAGGCAAGTGCTGAAGGGGCTGTGCTTGTCCCAATTTGCAGAGCCACAGCACGACAGGCCCCACTGCCTGTTATATGATGTAGCCTAGAAGTTGTAGTGCCCACGGCCCCTGCTAACCAGGTTCCCTGGGGCAGAGCTCTTTTTCCAAACTGTTGTGATGCATTGGCACAATTGGCAATACCTTTAGCTCCCACTATTAAAGGGTACCTAGGTACCAAGGGCATGAGGTACTAAGGGTAGGCCCCTGAAGCCAGCAGCACTGACTGTGCCACGCTCCAGGGCCATGCACCAAGATGCACCCGGTCATACCATTGTAGGCTGAGTGCTCTGGTGCTAACCAAAAACACAAACTTCGACATGGCCCACTTCCTGTGTGCCCTGTTCACTATGCACTGAATGCACTATGGGTAAGACACGCCTCAGGCATGCCTTCCAGCCGTAAGGCAGCGTGCACCATACTGTATGTGAGGGCATAGCTGCATGAGCAATATGCCCCCACTATGTCCCTGCCAATCTTGGGACATTGTGAGTGAATAGAGCAGCCATTTTGTATTGGACACTGGTCAATACGTGTTTCACAGCTACATGATGGCCACTCTGAACCCTGGGTTGTTTGGCATCAAACACCTCAGAATGATAAATCCAAACTGGTACCAGTGTTGGATTTATTATAAAATGTTCCCATTAGAGGTGCCCCCTGCAAAAACAAAGTACCATGGCATAGTTGCTGACTGGTCCTAACCAGCCTGTCACTTCCAGACATAAGTCTGTACCACTGGGGTGAGGGCTTCAGCCCTCTGGGATACAGAACAAAGTCCTTCTTGGGTGGCTGATACTAACACCCACCCCCCGCGGCCTTTGAAACTCGACTGTCAGGCCTGCTGCTAGCAGCAGATAGCTGTCCTGTTGCAAACCCCACCTTTGGCGTGAATAAAGGCCCCGGCAATTGCCTCTGAGGAACTGCTGGACAACTTGACAGCTCTACAAAAACCCCAAAGGACCTTCAGGCATCGCAAATCACCACAGAACTCCCTCTAGAGTGGAGGTACCACTCTAAAACCACAAGAAACCATCAAGCCAGTGAGGGACACTTCACTGACCAGCTGCTAACTCCCGAACTGGACATCGCAGTTGGACCAAACTGCATCTTGATGCCTGCGAGGACAAACCTTGCCAGTGTGCCAAATTAGGTAGGACTGCGACCTCCAGAGGCTAAACCGTGCCAATACACGGGGTATTAGTCCGTCCACATTGGACATCAGGAATGACAGCCCCCCCCCCCGGGCTGACAAGGGACCAGGAGGAAGCCCCAGTCAAATGACTTCAGAAACAACATGGACCTCCTACTAGATTCCCAGTTGTTCTGCAAATGGACCTTGACCCAGCCGACCTCTTGCTTCTGAGGGCATCTTTCCACGCAGCTCTTGGCTCACCGATTCGCTCTGCACCCCTGCTGCCCTGTGCCCTGCACCAAAGAGCCTGCTGTGCCCTAAGTGTCCCCCACCCCTTGAGACCTCAACACTCCAAGGGGATCTCCAGGATTCACCTTTAAACTTACCTGTGAAGTGCTTTTCCAAGTGGTCCCTCGCAGTGGCCCTGCACCAGCTCAAGAGACCTTTTCCCATTGCTCCTGCCTGAACCAGGAGCTGCCTGAACTTCTCCAGCTGGCACAGTGTGCCCACCAACGATCTCGACTAACATTCAAAAGAAGACTTTGGTACATTTTAAATGTTATCCTAAATTGATTCCTATAGTGTGTAATTACACACAGAAAGACAATTTTTTATTAAACTTCAAAAATGTATATCTCGAAAAGTACTTAAGCAATTCTGATGATCTTGGTTTTAAAATGAATAAAAAAATCTGAAGTATTTTTTATAAATTGGTCTCGAGTTATTTCTTTGAGCATGTGAGTTGCAAGACCGATGCTGTGAGTATTGCAAATGCTTTGCACTTCCCCAAGATTGACCTAACTGCTCGAACAAGCTACCATAAAAATTAGAGCATTAGGTGGTCTAGTTTTTACCACTGTGAACCAATGAGTGGTTGTCTTGACTCCCTGCTCAGTGTGCCTGGCTTTGTACACTACACAGAGAGCCAGCCTCTTACACCCGGGACATCTGAGGCAAGCAACCTCTGCCCGCGCTGCTGAGGTCCAGTAGCCTCTGCTTCTGTCGCTACCACCCTGCCCTGAATGGGGTGTGGCACTGATGTTAAAGGGTGTTAGTCCTGTTTTAATTGTCATAGGGCCTGATTTAGAGTTTGGCGGATGAGTTACTCTGTCACAAATATGACGTCCACAGTATTACAATTTCCATAAGATATAATGGAATCGTAATATGGCAGATGCAATATCCGTCACGTTTGTGCCAGAGTAACCCCATCCGCCAAACTCTAAATCAGGCCCATCGTCTTTCTGTTTCACTCATTTTAGAATGATCAAGGTTCAATGTGAGTACCGGAACGTGTATAATAGGGAAACAGCATTTATACGTTTATTAGGAGATACATTGTTAAGTCGCTTTGTAGAAGCTGCTCCTTCGGATTAAATTTCTTTGCACTTGCTTGTGGACCTTGTGTTTATTTTCCACACGTTGGCAACAAGCAGGAAAGAAGGAGAAGCTTTAACTGTGGATCTTGGACTAACCAGTACAGTTACACGTGATTCTGGGATACTGCGACAGCTGAACTGAAGGGCTGATGGTATTTGACCCTGGTCAGTGTCAGGGTATTTACTTTTATTAATGGAGGTGGTGAATTTCTGTTACTTATGCACTTGTCATGAGCAGTGCGCCACCATTCTGTGCTGACTGAGACTTGTGTTGAGTTTTTCTGTGGCCCTCTATTTGATTTCTAGAGAGCGCCACTGTCTTGTGCAGATTGACTTGTGCTTCTTCTTGGATATTAACGATCCACAGTGCAAAAGGAAAGTGTATGATGTTATTGGCCATTTTGCTTTGGGCAGAATCTAATGGAAATATGGCATACACCAAATTAGTGTGTTCTTAGGATAGTTGGAAAGCCTATAAAAGTAATGGTAGACTTATGTGCATGGCTGTAGGAAAGTACCATCTTGCCTGGCATGTTACCCCCATATTTCACTGTATATATGTTGTTTTAGTGTATGTGTCACTGGGACCATGTCAGCCAGGGCCCCAGTGCTCATAAGTGTGCCCTGTATGTGTTCCCTGTGTGATGACTAACTGTCTCACTGAGGCTCTGCTAACCAGAACCTCAGTGTTTATGCTCTCTCTGCTTTCTAAATTGTCACTAACAGGCTAGTGACCAATTTCACCAATTCACATTGGCATACTGGAACACCCTTATAATTCCCTAGTATATGGTACTGAGGTACCCAGGGTATTGGGGTTCCAGGAGATCCCTATGGGCTGCAGCATTTCTTTTGCCACCCATAGGGAGCTCTGACAATTCTTACACAGGCCTGCCACTGCAGCCTGAGTGAAATAACGTCCACGTTATTTCACAGCCATTTACCACTGCACTTAAGTAACTTATAAGTCACCTATATGTCTGACCTTTACCTGGTAAAGGTTGGGTGCTAAGTTACTTAGGGTGTGGGCACCCTGGCACTAGCCAAGGTGCCCCCACATCGTTCAGGGCAAATTCCCCGGACTTTGTGAGTGCGGGGACACCATTACACGCGTGCACTGAACATAGGTCACTACCTATGTACAGCGTCACAATGGTAACTCTAAACATGGCCATGTAACATGTCTAAGATCATGGAATTGTCACCCCAATGCCATTCTGGCATTGGGGAGACAATTCCATGATCCCCCGAGTCTCTAGCACAGACCTGGGTACTGCCAAACTACCTTTCCCGGGGATTCCCTGCAGCTGCTGCTGCTGCCAACCCCTCAGACAGGTTTCTGCCCTCCTGGGGTCCAGCCAGGCCTGGCCCAGGAAGGCAGAACAAAGGACTTCCTCAGAGAGAGGGTGTTACACCCTCTCCCTTTGGAAAAAGGTGTCAGGGCTGGGGAGGAGTAGCCTCCCCCAGACTCTGGAAATGCTTTGATGGGCACAGATGGTGCCCATCTCTGCATAAGCCAGTCTACACCGGTTCGTGAAAATGGGCAAAGGAAAGGGGAGTGACCACTCCCCTGACCTGCACCTCCCAGGGGAGGTGCCCAGAGCTCCTCCAGTGTGCTCCAGACCTCTGCCATCTTGGAAACAGAGGTGCTGCTGGCACACTGGACTGCTCTGAGTGGCCAGTGCTAGCAGGTGACGTCAGAGACTCCTCCTGATAGGCTCTTACCTGTGTTGCTAGCCTATCCCCCTTCCTAGGTAGCCAAACCTCCTTTTCTGGCTATTTAGGGTCTCTGCTTTGGGGAATTCTTTATATAACGAATGTAAGAGCTCATCAGAGTTCCTCTGCATCTCTCTCTTCACCTTCTGCCAAGGAATCGACCGCTGACTGCTCAGGACGCCTGCAAAACCGCAACAAAGTAGCAAAGACGACTACTGCAACCTTGTATCGCTGATCCTGCCGCCTTCTCGACTGTTTTCCTGGTGGTGCATGCTGTGGGGGTAGTCTGCCTCCTCTCTGCACTAGAAGCTCCGAAGAAATCTCCCATGGGACGACAGAATCCTCCCCCTGCAACCGCAGGCACCAAAAGAACTGCATCATCGGTCCTCTAGGTCCCCTCTCAGCACGACGAGCGTGGTCCCTGGAACTCAGCAACTCTGTCCAAGTGACTCCCACAGTCCAGTGACTCTTCAGTCCAAGTTTGGTGGAGGTAAGTCCTTGCCTCCCCACGCTAGACTGCATTGCTGGGTATCGTGTGATTTGCAGCTGCTCCAGCTCCTGTGCACTCTTCCAGGATTTCCTTTGTGCACAGCCAAGCCTGGGTCCCCGACACTCTAACCTGCAGTGCACAACCCCCTGAGTTGTCCTCCGGCGTCGTGGGATCTCCTTTTGTGACTTTGGGTGAGCTCCGGTTCACTCTTCTTCGTAGTGCCTGTTCCGGCACTTCTGCGGGTGCTGCCTGCTTCTGTGAGGGCTCCCTATCTTGCTGGGCGCCCCCTCTGTCTCCTCACGCAATTGGCGACATTCTGGTCCCTCCTGGGCCACAGCAGCATCCAAAAACCCTAACCGCGACCCTTGCAGCTAGCAAGGCTTGTTTGCGGTCTTTCTGCGTGGGAATACCTCTGCAAGCTTCTTCACGACGTGGGACATACATCCTCCAAAGGGGAAGTTCCTAGTCCTCTTCGTTCTTGTAGAATTCACAGCTTCTACCATCCGGTGGCAGCTTCTTTGCATCCTCAGCTGGCATTTCCTGGGCATCTGCCCAATCTCGACTTTGTCGCGACTCTTGGACTTGGTCCCCTTGTTCCACAGGTATTCTCGTCCGGAAATCCACCTTTGTTGCATTGTTGGTGTTGGTCTTCCTTGCAGAATTCCCCTATCACGACTTCTGTGCTCTCTGAGGAATATAGGTGCACTTTACACCTACTTTTCAGGGTCTTGGGGTGGGCTATTTTTCTAACCATCACTGTTTTCTTACAGTCCCAGCGACCCTCTACAAGCTCACATAGGTTTGGGGTCCATTCGTGGTTCGCATTCCACTTTTGGAGTATACGGTTTGTGTTGCCCCTATACCTATGTGCTCTCATTGAAATCTATTGTGACTGTACATTGCTTGCATTACTTCCTTTGGCTATTACTGCATATTTTTGGTATTGTGTACATATATCTTGTGTATATTTGCTATCCTCATACTGAGGGTACTCACTGAGATACTTTTGGCATATTGTCATAACAATAAAGTACCTTTATTTTTAGTATATCTGCGTATTGTGTTTTCTTATGATATTGTGCATGTGACATCAGTGGTATAGTAGGAGCTTTACATGTCTCCTAGTTCAGCCTTAGCTGCTCTTCCATAGCTACCTTCTATCAGCCTAAGCTGCTAGAAACACCTCTTCTACACTAATAAGGGATACCTGGACCTGGTGCAAGGTGTAAGTACTCCTTGGTACCCACTACAAGCCAGGCCAGCCTCCTAAACTAAGGGACGCAGGGAAAGTGGCGCAGCACTCAGTGCAGCGCTACTTTGCATAAATCTGCCCCCATGTCTTACTCAACCCTAACTACAGAGCGTTTCCTTACACCATCCTTCACTCTAACCAACCCCCTAAATGTAGCCTAAACATACCCCTTGCCCATCTGCAAGTCTTAGCCCAGTTCGAACCCTGAGAGTCCTTCGTGCCGGACACCATGTCTGGCTCATTCCCTCCCCCTAAGGAGTTTATTATACCATATTTACTTTACCCAACCTCTAACGCGTATCCCAATCTCTTACTCATCTGTAACTATTATGTCACTGCCAACCCTGAAAATTAGTTGTCCGCCTTACTTTATATCAAGCCTCAACCCTAAACTTTTCTCTAGCTCCATTCCTCACCCCAACCCATACATTTATTCACTGTTTGTTTTCACTTTTTAAATATTCTCTTTTCTTGTAGTCTACTCTTCTGTTTTAATACTTTTTTTGTCAGTGAACCTTTATAAACTCTGTTTCTTTACTGCGAGCTGCAGTCCCTCTGTCGCCTGTGACCCCCACCCTCCATTAAAGCCCTGCTTTTCCTACCCCCCTCCCCTTACTCCGCTGCCCCTGGAGCCCCTGGTGTTGCTTTGTACCAGGGCTGGTGCTGCGCCAGTCCCGTACCTAGGCAGAGCTAGTGCGCGAGACTCATTCGCATCACATGGCAGCAATTGGGAGAAACGTGTAGCAAAAGCATTTCTACATTTCACACAGTGCGCCTGGGAGAGGAGGGCCCGCTTCACAGCGCTCTGAAGCGCCTCCAGAGACCGTGACAACTGAGCACTCGCTGCCAGCAGCACTGTACTGGATGACATCATTCGAAAAACATTACCCAGGAATGCCACCTTGAAAGACATTTTTGAACTTTAATCAGCAAGGGGCTGATAGGTTTATAATGAGCAGCGAATGCACGCACTTTATTGTCGATATGTGATGATTTTCGAAAGGAAACACAAAGGCCTCTATGGGTTTTGAAGGTTCTGCCTGCGGAACATCTGTCAGCGTTACCACAAAGGAGGAAAGGCTGTGGGGCCGCCCTAAGGCTCACGGGAACGTCATCCTCCATCCCCGTGGCCCCTCCATAATAGACATGCGAGTAATAACCGGAAGTGCGTGTATGCGACCTCGGATGATTAGATGCAAGGCTGGGTTCAAAGGCACAGGGGTTCAGCGTACAGGCTAAGGCTCTCCTGCAGGTTAGGACTGAAAAACGGGTTTACAAAAAAAGAAAAGGACACGTGTGAGCCAAATGAAAGATTCGGAAAACAAGCATTCACAAAGTCAATAGGTCTGGTTTTAATGTGCTAAGATCTAATAATCAATCATTTGCAAAGCAATGGGTCTCACATGTGCTTGAATTAGAGCTATTGCCATTGTAAATGCACAGGACTTTTCTTGCCACATTAATTGGTCAACCGTGCCTCATAATTTTGTCTTTTCCTGCCACAGAATTCCAGTGGCCTTGCGTATAACTAAAGCACTTCCATTTACCTTCTTCCTCTATCTGCAGCCAAAAATGGAAATGTTGCCATGTAGCATCCTAATTTAAATCTGCCATACTAATCCCAATAGAATACCACTTTCAGCACCCCACCATCAGAGTTGCTGGCTGGCTAACACAATTTCTGGAAAAAGACACAAGACACGGAGGAGTAATGGGAGAAATAAACTAGCAGGGTCACCCAAACATATCAAGAGTGTTCAACCAGTCATAGTGTAATAAGGATGTTAAATTGGCCTGAATCATGCTCATAATTGCAATAGGGAGAGATTAATATAACAAATACAATTATCAAATACAACCAATAAAAACCTTTATCTGAAATAAACGTTTGGAATTAGACTGTAATGCTCTGAACAGCCCCTTGAGAACACCACAATGAAAATAGCATTTGTAAGAAACATGGTCATGTTACCATATAGTTAGCCCCTAAACGGTATAATCACAAGAAAAGAAATTGACTGAAAGTATTGCAGTGTAACCATATATTTGTCCCCTAAAAGGTATAGGTGGTCATTCCGACTCTGGCGGGCGGCGGTTGCCGCCCGCCAGGCGGGAACCGCCATTTGGCCGCTCCGCGGTCAGAAGACCGCTGCCGGTATTCTGACCTTCCCGCTGGGCCTGTGGGCGCTAACTATGTTAGCGCCCGCCGGCCCAGCGGGAAGGAGGGCTGCAACACAGAAGCCGGCTCCGAATGGAGCCGGCGGTGTTGCGGCCGTGCGACGGGTGCAGTTGCACCCCTCGCGCTTTTCACTGTCTGCTATGCAGACAGTGAAAAGCTGTCCGGGGCCCTGTTAGGGGGCCTCTGCACTGCCCATGCCAGTGACATGGGCAGTGCAGGGGCCCCCAGGGGCCCCAAGACACCCGTTCCTGCCAGCCTCTTCCTGGCGGTGACAACCGCCAGAAACAGGCTGGCGGGAAGGGGGTCAGAATCCCCATGGCAGCGCTGCTTGCAGCACTGCCATGGCGGATTAGCCCAGACGGGGCAAAATCGGCGGGAAACCGCCGGCCCCGGTTTTCTGACCGCGGCTTTACCGCCGCGGTCAGAATGGGCTAGGAAGCACCGCCAGCCTGTTGGCGGTGCTTCCGTCATTCGTGGCCCTGGCGGTCTTAGACCGCCAGGGTCAGAATGACCCCCATAGTGCATTACACATTTTCAGGGCTAGCACACCTACTGAAATTATATTACAAACAAGACTCTTAAACCACAAACTACTCTCAGCTGTAAAACAAATGATCCAGCCATGAGAGAGATTAAAAAGCGCTCAGAGGTAGATGGCATCAGAGTAGGCGCATCAGCACTACGCCACACCCACCTCCGGTCCCGGCTCAGGTGAAGGCTGAGAGCGGGCTGTGGACGTCCACAGCCCGGGGAACCGTTTCTCTCTTTTTTCCCGCCCGGCTCCGAGGGCGTGTTGGAGCCTGCAGGCAGCCGGGGGGCTCCGCGCGTGTTTTACACGGAGCAAGTGAGGCAGCTGAGGTGCTGCCGTCTCACCGCTCTGGGCGGATTCTGGAGCTCCCTGGTATGCGCGGTGCATGCCGGCCAGTCAGCGTCCTTCTCTGACGAAGACTCTTGGGGGCTCCTTTACAAACTGAGACCGGCTTGCACTTAGGAGTGCAGCGCACGCCGGCTTCTTAGGGGGTTTTGTTTTCCCCTCGACTGTTCTTTTTTTTTTGGAACTGCCTGCCATAGGAATATTGGCACAGATGTGGGGGTCTTGTGCCCCCCCCCCCCTTTTTCTCCCTTCTGGGATGGAAAGCAGCAGGAAGGGAAGAGAAAACAAGATTGAAGACTTTCAGGAGGAGAATCAGGAGCAGCTGGACAACAAAGGAGAGCAGGTACCGGGTCTGAGGCGAAGACTACATTGGGCCCATACTATTTTTTTTTCTATAAGTTCCCCTTCCTTTTTTCTGCTGGATTACTCAATATTAGTCTGTAAATTTGATGTGCTCTTTGCTTTCTTGCCTCCCCCATGAGTTGGTGTAGGAGGCTGGACTGGCTTGTAGTGAGTACCTAGGGGTACTTGCACCTTGCACCAGGCCCAGTTATCCCTTATTAGTGTATAGGGTGTCTAGCAGCATAGGGTGATAGATAATGGTAGCTTAGCAGAGCAGCTTAGGCTGAACTAGGAGACGAGTGAAGCTCCTACAGTACCACTAGTGTCATATGCACAATATCATAAGAAAACACAATACACAGATATACTAAAAATAAAGGTACTTTATTTTTATGACAATATGCCAAAAGTATCTCAGTGAGTACCCTCAGTATGAGGATAGCAAATATACACAAGATATATGTACACAATACCAAAATATGCAGTAATAGTATTAGAAAACAGTGCAAACAATGTATAGTTTACAATAGGATGCAATGGGGACACATAGGGATAGGGGCAACACAAACCATATACTCCAAAAGTGGAATGCGAACCACGAATGGACCGTAAACCTATGTGACCATGTAGAGGGTCGCTGGGACTATTAGAAAATAGTAAGGGTTAGAAAAATCGCCCACCCCAAGACCCGGAAAAGTGAGTGCAAAGTGCACTAAAGTTCCCAAAGGACATAGAAGTCGTGATAGGGAAATTCTGCAGGAAAGACACAAACCAGCAATGCAACAACCATGGATTTCCAGTCGAGGGTACCTGTGGAACCATGGGACCAAGTCCAAAAGTCACAAGCAAGTCGGAGATGGGCAGATGCCCAGGAAATGCCAGCTGTGGGTGCAAAGAAGCTGCTTCTGGACAGTAGAAGCTGAGGTTTCTGCAGGAACGACAAGGGCTAGAGACTTCCCCTTTGGAGGACGGATCCCTCACGCCGTGGAGAGTCGTGCAGAAGTATTTTCCCGCCGAAAGACCGCCAACAAGCCTTGCTAGCTGCAAATCGTGCGGTTAGTGTTTTTGGATGCTGCTGTGGCCCAGGAGGGACCAGGATGTCGCCAATTGCGTCTGGGGACAGAGGGGGCGTCGAGCAAGACAAGGAGCCCTCTCAGCAGCAGGCAGCACCCACAGAAGTGCCAGAAACAGGCACTACGAGGATGCGTGAAACAGTGCTCACCTGAAGTCGCACAAAGGAGTCCCACGTCGCCGGAGAACAACTTAGGAGGTCGTGCAATGCAGGTTAGAGTGCCGTGGACCCAGGCTGGACTGTGCACAAAGGATTTCCACCGGAAGTGCACGGAGGCCGGAGTAGCTGCAAAAGTCGCGGTTCCCAGCAATGCAGTCTGGCGTGGGGAGGCAAGGACTTACCTCCACCAAACTTGGACTGAAGAGTCACTGGACTGTGGGAGTCACTTGGACAGAGTTGCTGGATTCAAGGGACCTCGCTCGTCGTGCTGAGAGGAGACCCAGTATACCGGTGATGCAGTTCTTTGGTGCCTGCGGTTGCAGGGGGACGATTCCGTCGACCCACGGGAGATTTCTTCGGAGCTTCTAGTGCAGAGAGGAGGCAGACTACCCCCACAGCATGCACCACCAGGAAAACAGTCGAGAAGGCGGCAGGATCAGCGTTACAGAGTTGCAGTAGTCGTCTTCGCTACTTTGTTGCAGTTTTGCAGGCTTCCAGCGCGGTCAGCAGTCGATTCCTTGGCAGAAGGTGAAGAGAGAGATGCAGAGGAACTCGGATGAGCTCTTGCATTCGTTATCAAGGAATCCCAAGTGACAGAGACCCTAAATAGCCAGAAAAGAGGGTTTGGCTACCTAGCAGAGAGGATAGGCTAGCAACACCTGAAGGAGCCTATCAGAAGGAGTCTCTGACGTCACCTGATGGCACTGGCCACTCAGAGGAGTCCAGTGTGCCAGCAGCACCTCTGTTTCCAAGATGGCAGAGGTCTGGAGCACACTGGAGGAGCTCTGGGCACCTCCCAGGGGAGGTACAGGTCAGGGGAGTGGTCACTCCCCTTCCCTTTGTCCAGTTTCGTGCCAGAGCAGGGCTAAGGGGTCCCTGAACCGGTGTAGACTGGCTTATGCAGAAATGGGCACCATGTGTGCCCATGAAAGCATTTCCAGAGGCTGGGGGAGGCTACTCCTCCCCTGCCTTCACACCATTTTCCAAAGGGAGAGGGTGTAACACCCTCTCTCAGAGGAAGTCCTTTGTTCTGCCATCCTGGGCCAGGCCTGGCTGGACCCCAGGAGGGCAGAAGCCTGTCTGAGGGGTTGGCAGCAGCAGCAGCTGCAGTGAAACCCCGGGAAAGGCAGTTTGGCAGTACCAGGGTCTGTGCTACAGACCACTGGGATCATGGGATTGTGCCAACTATGCCAGGATTGCATAGAGGGGGCAATTCCATGATCATAGACATGTTACATGGCCATATTCGGAGTTACCATTGTGAAGCTATATATAAATAGTGACCTATATGTAGTGTACGCGTGTAATGGTGTCCCCGCACTCACAAAGTCCGGGGAATTGGCCCTGAACAATGTGGGGGCACCTTGGCTAGTGCCAGGGTGCCCTCACACTAAGTAACTTAGCACCCAACCTTTACCAGGTAAAGGTTAGACATATAGGTGACTTATAAGTTACTTAAGTGCAGTGTAAAATGGCTGTGAAATAACGTGGACGTTATTTCACTCAGGCTGCAGTGGCAGGCCTGTGTAAGAATTGTCAGAGCTCCCTATGGGTGGCAAAAGAAATGCTGCAGCCCATAGGGATCTCCTGGAACCCCAATACCCTGGGTACCTCAGTACCATATACTAGGGAATTATAAGGGTGTTCCTGTAAGCCAATGTAAATTGGTAAAATTGGTCACTAGCCTGTTAGTGACAATTTGAAAGAAATGAGAGAGCATAATCACTGAGGTTCTGATTAGCAGAGCCTTAGTGAGACAGTTAGTCACTACACAGGTAACACATTCAGGCACACTTATGAGCACTGGGGCCCTGGCTGGCAGGGTCCCAGTGACACATACAACTAAAACAACATACATACAGTGAAAAATGGGGGTAACATGCCAGGCAAGATGGTACTTTCCTACAGTTGGTCTTTATATTGCGCACAATGTTCGGTTAAAATAGGGCCATATGACAGTATGCTTAAAATTAATAGACTGTTTGCTCAAGAGATAACTGTGAGTGGAAACCGAACTGGTGCAGACATCAGGATATGCACAGTCAAGTCTATTTGAAGCTTGTGAATCTATGGTCCCTGAAAACTTTTGGTGCATTGCTGCTGAGTGCGCAAACGGGGCTAGTACGCTTGGAAAAAACTTGTGATTTAATTATCAACAGTTTCATGGTTATCATGGCGCCCAAACCCAATCACAATTTAGGGGAAAAAGGAGAAAGGGGCAAGTGCTGCCAGGGCTAAAAAGTCTAGCAGCGAGATGGCTACCAGTAAGAAAAGACCAACTCTAGCGCCTGGGAAAATAAGTGGAAAACAGGCTACGGGAGTAAGCAAAGAAGCGAAAAATAATTGCCTTTCAATGTCTCCCTCCCAGGGAAAGAAAACACAGTCCATAATTACAGGCCTTTGGAAAGGAGGCTCACAAGAGGACAATCTTGCATATTTCTCTCCCCCCAACAAGAAGGAATGCAAGCTACAGGAGGTATGGGACAGGTGGATGAAAGAGTAGAGAAAGAGTTTTCTGAGGACGGAAGACAAGAGAAGGGTTTCCCTTCGGACTGGCAGCAAGCTTCTATATCCTTGAAAGTCGCTGAGAGTATGGAGCTCAAGAGGGGAAAGGAGCCAGAAAGGCCAAAGGATGTAGAGACATGCAAAGCTCTCCAAGGCAATTTTCAATTTGGACTTAAAGATCAGGGAGATCGTGCCCTACCCCAAGCCCCTCAAGAAGCTATTTCGATATCGAAGGATGCTGCAAGGGGGCCAGAATTATCTAAAGATGGAGGGGACACATTTTATTCCTTAACAGAGGACTCAGATTCTACTAACAGTGACCTAGGGTCAAGTGACAATATCTCCTCTGAATCTGCTAGCTTTTTGTCCTTCGCAGAATCTACAGTCCAACAACGGCGGCAGAAAAGCAAGGGGTTGGACCCCTGTAGAGATAATGTAGAGTCTTCAGCCCAGACCCGGAAAGCCCTCAAATGGGATTATTCTGGCACAAATCTTGTGAGCATAGCAGAGGCCCATTCTTCTCAGAATGTAACTAAGGGGGCTGAAGAGGTGATAAGCGGCCCAGCCCATACAATTTCTAATCCACATACAGATTCTGAAATGCTACAGTCTATATACAATTCAATAAAGGAGCTACAAATCGAGGCAAGAGCAGAAAGCCGTAGGTCAAGGTTGGCTACAAAACAGCTACAAGGAACAGTGCATAAGGTGGTCAAATCTTGTATAGAAATTGAGGGGAAACTAAGCACAATAGAAGAGAGGACATCGGCGGTTGAAGGAGAGATCGAGGCTCTGAGAGCACAAACTACAACGCATGAAGGGCAATTAACTGACATTATGTGGAAGTTAGAGGATCAGGAAAATAGGCAAAGGCGGAACAATTTGTGTTTTCTAGGGATTAAAGAAGAAGCAGAGGGCGGCAATATCAGGGCCTATATGATCAGAGTATTGCAGGAAGCATTTCCAGAACTTTCCAACTGGGACTGGGAAGCAGAAGTTCAGAGAGTACATAGGTATCCATTAGTACGCCGGGAAGGTCGTAGAGAGGAGCCTAAACATCCTGGAGCTATCCTGGTCTATTTTGGGATTTTTTTGCTGAGACAATCTATATATGAAAAAGCCCGTCCCGACGCTATGCACAGTGGCGGCGGAGCAACTTTTTTTTACTCGACCCGATTACTGTCATGTCACAGTGGAGCGAAGTTGGAGATTGCGGCAGCTGATTAAGCCCTTTCAAGAAAAGGGGGGAGAGGCGTATCTACTTGCTCCTGCTCGCCTTAAAACTATGTTTAATGGAAAAACTTGAGTATTTAATTCAGAAATTCAGGCTAAAGAGTATTTGCTCGAACTGTAATTTAATCTGATGTGAAGGAAAATATGTAGTTTTGCTGCCTTCTAAAGGAGTAAAAGGAGTATAAGAGGCCGGGCACTAGGGGGTGGGGCTGGTGGGTGATAGGCGGTATGTAGGCGACACCAACATTCAGGCCAACGAGGGTCTGACTGTCTCAATGGGGGGGTGGGAGAGGGAGCGGGGGTTCCTGTGGGGGAAGGAGAAGGAAGGTGTTAGGGGGATGCTAGGGGGGGTTTGGGAGAGTTGGGGGGGTGGGGGTGGGGACCAGCTTTGGCAGGGGTGGGGGATGGGTGGGGTAAAAAAAAATGTGTACCCAAAAAGGTATGTAGCATAATTTATGATGTCACGTATGTAAAAACGTCACGAACTAGGTTTAAAGCTAAGCCACCCAAGATAATCAAATGTTGTAAATCAAGATTGTACATATGTCAAGCATTAGGATAGCAACCATTAATATATGTGGTTTAAATACCCCCCGGAAGAGGAGAAAGGGGATTTAAGAACATTAAAAGCAGATATTTATTGCCTACAAGAGACACATGTAGTAAAGGCAGATAGGAAATTGTTAGAAAGCCTGGGTTTGCGACTATTAGGGTGCACCGAACAGATGACTAAAACAAAGGGGGTGGCAATTATGGCAGCTAGAGCTAACTGCATTGTTAAGCAGCAGTAGGCGGATACAATTGGTAGGTGGATAATAATGGAATGTATAGTAAGGACTGTTAGTTTTACGCTATGCTCATTATATGGTTCAGTGGAGGATGACCCCTCATTATTTGAATTTATATCTGTAGAATTGACATCATGGCCCGCACCCTGTATTATTTGTGGTGATTTTAATTTCAATGGGTCCTGGGATGGGGCAAAGAGCCTAAGAGATATTGGAAGGAGTAAATATCCAGGCGGAAGCCTAGAGTTTTTCAGGCTCTTAAGGACATGCAAAAGGAGGTTGGGTTAATAGATGTATGGTTAGCTTTGGAAGGCCCTAAACCAGGGTATACTTATTTTTCTGCTCTCCATAGGAAATTTGCTAGACTGGATTTTCTTTTTTTTGTCTCCAATTTTTATAGACGAATTACAGATTAAGCTACACCCTCGCTTTATGGCGGACCATAACCCATTGGTACTAGTAATTAAGGATAGAGATCACCAGAAAGCTCAGAAGAGTTGGACATTTGAGCGTGGTTTGTTGAATGATCCTTTGTATATTCTTCAAAAACCAACTAAAAGAGGGGTTTGGAAAAAGGGAGATTTGGATAGAAAAATCCTGGTCCTGTGTAAAGAGCTCCCAATACATGTACAAAAAAAAGGTATACACAGTTCCACAACGTAAGTATAATCAGGAAAACCACATTGGGTCCTGATCTAAGGAAAAGATCGTAAAAAAGAGAGAAGAAAGAAGAAAGAAAGCCAGGTCCCTGGAAAATTAATTATTTTGGAACAAGAGCCCTCACTCACCAAAGGTGACATGCTTCATCCTCGGGCTTTGCTCCACGTCAGGCCGGCGCTGCAATGCCTGGCGGGCCCCTCAAGGGGGGCTCTTTGCCGGAGATCTTTTGAGATATATGCCTGGTTTAGAAAGAATAGGGTATTAGGATTGGAAAAATTCTATTTAAAAATAACTAGAGGTTAGGCAAATTTTATTAAATAATCCAACCACTGTCATGATTAAAACCAAAGAGCGGGGAGAGAAAAGAGCAAGGTCTACGCTCCCCAAAAAATTATTCACTTCCTCACTCAATTTGAGGTTAGGAATTGTACGCACAGGATCCCCTGTATGATTCACCAGAAGGTCAACATGTTTATCGCTATTGATGTCCTATGGATCTAACGCGATTCTCCAGGACCTAAACTACCTAATTGGGTATTGGGGTTCCAGGAGATCCCTATGGGCTGCAGCATTTATTTTGCCACCCATAGGGAGCTCTGACAATTCTTACACAGGCCTGCCACTGCAGCCTGAGTGAAATAACGTCCACGTTATTTCACAGCCATTTTACACTGCACTTAAGTAACTTATAAGTCACCTATATGTCTAACCTTTACCTGGTAAAGGTTAGGTGCAGAGTTACTTAGTGTGAGGGCACCCTGGCACTAGCCAAGGTGCCCCCACATTGTTCAGGGCCAATTCCCTGGACTTTGTGAGTGCGGGGACACCATTACACGCGTGCACTACATATAGGTCACTACCTATATGTAGCTTCACAATGGTAACTCCGAATATGGCCATGTAACATGTCTATGATCATGGAATTGCCCCCTCTATGCCATCCTGGGACAATCCCATGATCCCAGTGGTCTGTAGCACAGACCCTGGTACTGCCAAACTACCTTTCCTGGGGTTTCACTGCAGCTGCTGCTGCTGCCAACCCCTCAGACAGGCTTCTGCCCTCCTGGGGTCCAGCCAGGCCTGGCCCAGGATGGCAGAACAAAGGACTTCCTCTGAGAGAGGGTGTTACACCCTCTCCCTTTGGAAAATGGTGTGAAGGCAGGGGAGGAGTAGCCTCCCCCAGCCTCTGGAAATGCTTTCATGGGCACATTTGGTGCCCATTTCTGCATAAGCCAGTCTACACCGGTTCAGGGACCCCTTAGCCCTGCTCTGGCGTGAAACTGGACAAAGGAAAGGGGAGTGACCACTCCCCTGACCTGCATCTCCCCTGGGAGGTGTCCAGAGCTCCTCCAGTGTGCTCCAGACCTCTGCCATCTTGGAAACAGAGGTGCTGCTGGCACACTGGACTGCTCTGAGTGGCCAGTGCCACCAGGTGACGTCAGAGACTCCTTCTGATAGGCTCCTTCAGGTGTTGCTAGCCTATCCTCTCTCCTAGGTAGCCAAACCCTCTTTTCTGGCTATTTAGGGTCTCTGTCTCTGGGGAAACTTTAGATAACGAATGCAAGAGCTCATCCAAGTTCCTCTGCATCTCTCTCTTCACCTTCTGCCAAGGAATCGACTGCTGACCGCGCTGGAAGACTGCAAAACTGCAACAACGTAGCAAAGACGACTACTGCAACTCTGTAACGCCGATCCTGCCGCCTTCTCGACTGTTTTCCTGGTGGTGCATGCTGTGGGGGTAGTCTGCCTCCTCTCTGCATTAGAAGCTCCGAAGAAATCTCCAGTGGGTCGACGGAATCGTCCCCCTGCAACCGCAGGCACCAAAGAACTGCATCACCAGTACCCTGGGTCTTCTCTCAGCACAACGAGCGAGGTCCCGTGAATCCAGCAACTCTGTCCAAGTGACTCCCACAGTCCAGTGACTCTTCAGCCCAAGTTTGGTGGAGGTAAGTCCTTGCCTCCCCACGCCAGACTGCATTGCTGGGAACCGCGACTTTTGCAGCTACTCCGGCCTCCGTGCACTTCCGGCGGAAATCCTTTGTGCACAGTCCAGCCTGGGTCCACGGCACTCTAACCTGCATTGCACGACCTCCTAAGTTGTTCTCCGGCGACGTGGGAGTCCTTTGTGCGACTTTGGGTGAGCACCGTTTCACGCATCCTCGTAGTGCCTGTTTTTGGCACTTCTCCGGGTGCTACCTGCTGCTGAGAGGGCTCCTTGTCTTGCTCGGCGTCCCCTCTGTCTCCTGACGCAATTTGCGACATCCTGGTCCCTCCTGGGCCACAGCAGCGTCCAAAAACCCTTACTGCACGATTTGCAGCTAGCAAGGCTTGTTGGCGGTTTTTCGGCGGGAAAACACTTCTGCACGACTCTCCATGGCGTGAGGGATCCGTCCTCTAAAGGGGAAGTCTCTAGCCCTTGTCGTTCCTGCAGAAACCTAAGCTTCTACTGTCCAGTAGAAGCTTCTTTGCACCCACAGCTGGCATTTCCTGGGCATCTGCCCATCTCCGACTTGCTTGTGACTTTTGGACTTGGTCCCCTTGTTCCACAGGTACCCTCGACTGGAAATCCATTGTTGTTGCATTGCTGGTTTGTGTCTTTCCTGCAGAATTCCCCTATCATGACTTCTATGTCCTTTGGGGAACTTTAGTGCACTTTGCACTCACTTTTCAGGGTCTTGGGGTGGGCTATTTTTCTAACCCTTACTATTTTCTAATAGTCCCAGCGACCCTCTACAAGGTCACATAGGTTTGGGGTCCATTCGTGGTTCGCATTCCACTTTTGGAGTATATGGTTTGTGTTGCCCCTATCCCTATGTGTCCACATTGCATCCTATTGTAACTATACATTGTTTGCACTGTTTTCTAATACTATTACTGCATATTTTGGTATTGTGTACATATATCTTGTGTATATTTGCTATCCTCATACTGAGGGTACTCACTGAGATACTTTTGGCATATTGTCATAAAAATAAAGTACCTTTATTTTTAGTATATCTGTGTATTGTGTTTTCTTATGATATTGTGCAAGTGACACTAGTGGTACTGTAGGAGCTTCTCTCGTCTCCTAGTTCAGCCTAAGCTGCTCTGCTAAGCTACCATTATCTATCAGCCTATGCTGCTAGACACCCTATACACTAATAAGGGATAACTGGGCCTGGTGCAAGGTGCAAGTACCCCTTGGTACTCACTACAAGCCAGTCCAGCCGCCTACAACATCTGTGACAGAAAAGATTTAGGCCCTAAGTCCCGCCGTCAGATTACCGTTCCGCGGTCGAAAGACCGCGGCGGTAATTCTGACTTTCCCGCTGGGCTGGCGGGCGGTCGCCTTCAGACCGCCCGCCAGCCCAGCGGGAAAGAGGCTTCCACGATGAAGCCGGCTCGGAATCGAGCCGGCGGAGTGGAAGCTGTGCGACGGGTGCAGTTGCACCCGTCGCGTATTTCACTGTCTGCGCAGCAGACAGTGAAATACATGTAGGGGCCCTCTTACGGGGGCCCCTGCAATGCCCATGCCAGTGGCATGGGCACTGCAGGGGCCCCCAGGGGCCCCGCGACCCCCCCTACCGCCATCCGGATCCCGGCGGTCGGACCGCCGGGATCTG
Organism: Pleurodeles waltl; assembly: GCF_031143425.1. Lineage (NCBI taxonomy): Eukaryota > Metazoa > Chordata > Amphibia > Caudata > Salamandridae > Pleurodeles > Pleurodeles waltl. The sequence continues at coordinate 1,172,749,578 of NC_090448.1, forward strand.
GATGGCGGTAGGGGGGGTCGGAATCCCCGCGGCGGTGCAGCAAGCTGCGCCGCCGTGGAGGATTCAATGGGGCGGCGGTACACTGGCGGGAGCCCGCCAGTGGTGCCGGTCCGACCGCGGCTTTACCGCCGCGGTCGGAATCCCCATTGGAGCACCGCCGGCCTGTCGGCGGTGCTCCCGCGGTCCTCCGCCCTGGCGGTCAAAGACCGCCAGGGTCAGAATGACCACCTTAGTGTGACAAAAAGTGTTATGGTTGATAGTGGTTTTCACATGCGAAGTATTCTCTCTCACACTGCCATGGAAACACTCCATACCGGGAGGAGTGATACACTACACAGCCAATAGCATGTGGCGACAGGACAGTCCTCCTGTGAAACCCAATGGATGTATGCACATTTTTTGGAAGAGTAGTGACGAAAGATGTGGCAGACAGGTGTGCTGTCATTCCAGACATAAACAGGGACTTGCACTTCAGAAGCTGACAAGTGCTTCTGTATTTATCATCTGCCCCCTTGGGAAGTCGAGGCAGGAACTCTGTAGCGAAACCATGGATGTCATTTCACCAAAATGCCAGGGGTAGCGGAAGTGACATCACATGCCCTTTGACCTCCACTTTCACTCACACACATACACATGCACACAAATTCACACTTACATACACTCTCTTGCATAACCCCTCTCACCCGCAAGCATGCACACAACATACATTTAAAAGCATTTTTACCTACCTCAGGTGCCATGGAAACAAAAAATTGACAGAAAGCAAAGAGAGTGGGGTCCCAACTGAGGTCCATGTGGAAGATCTGCCACTGTGTTCCTGGCACTGAAGTTGCCACCTCTGAGGCCAGGAGTCGTAAAGGCAGTGCCAGGGGTAGCAAAGGGCAAGCCATGGGTCGCAGCCGCGACCCCTGGCGACCATTAAATGACGCCGATGAGTGTAACGTCTTTAGAACAGTGGAATTTTCCTCATTTCTGCAGGGATAAAGAGCTGGCTGCTGCCTCCTGCTGGAGAAAGCCCATAGTCCAAAGGGGGGGGGGCGGGGGGGAGAGAGTCATCCAGTCTGGTGATAGGACACCTGAGCTGAGACACCAGGCCCTCGCCAGGGTGACAGGACACCTGAGCTGAGACACCAGGCCCTCGCCACGAAGTGATTAACCAGTCTGGTGACAGGACACCCTAGCTGAGCACCAGGCCCTCGCCACGAAGTGATTAACCAGTCTGGTGACAGGACACCCTAGCTGAGCACCAGGCCTTCGCCAGGGTGACAGGACACCTGAGCTGAGACACCGGGCCCTCGCCACGAAGTGATCATCCAGTCTGATGACAGAACACCTGAGCTGAGACACCAGGCCCTCGCCACGAAGTGATTAACCTGTCTGATGACAGGACACCTGAGCTGAGACTCCAGGCCCTCGCCACGAAGTGATTAACCAGTCCGGTGACAGGACACCTGAGCTGAGACACCAGGCCTTCGCCACGAAGTGATTAACCAGTCTGGGTGCGCCCTCGCTTTCATCCAGGGCTATTGACCATGAACTATGCAGACGCATGAGGCGCACCTGCACGCACAAATGCACCACCAACAGACCCTATAGTTATTTATTTCAAGGATATAACAAGTTTTAAATAGATGAATGACAGACATCATAAACGGTAGCATCATTAAAAAGATGCAAGCAAGAGGAGGACAAGAAAAATACTACACAACAGGGGTATCCTTGTGGAGGACGTTCACCCACTGTGGAACCAGGAAATGCTTTTCCCGCTGTCATATTTCAGACAATGTCCATAGGTCGTACACAGCGCTCAAAAAACACTCATGTGGGATTGAAGCTGGTACTTCCAGAAGAAATAAAAAGAAGCTTAAACAAAAATAGATGGAATCCTGTGGGCAGAAGACTGCAGTGGGAAGAAGTGGCCAAGACCCAGTACTTGCCAGAACACAGGCAAATGCCACCTGCACCCCGAGCAAGTGAGGTGCCAGTCCTGCCTTCAGCATCACTTGAAGTGCGTTTCCTAAAGTCCAGTGCAGTGAATGAAAAAACACTTACTAGTGTGGGACTAGGAACTGAGCATCACCTGATTGGAGCGAGGACCGGACACGGTACCGTGCTAAGAAGTCCTGGTGCCAAGCAGCTTAGAGGCAGCTGCCCAGAAATGTACCCGGGGACACTTCAGTCACCGCTGCACGTCTACTGGCAGGTGTCAGCAGAGCTGCCGCACTTTTAATCAGGGTTCATGAGGGCCGGGTCCTTCCAGAACCGGTACCGATACCCGAGCCCGATATTTATGTCCTTAACTTTACAGGCAAAATCACTGAACGATATCTGAACAATGAATGTAAAAAAGTTAAGGTCACCCATGCCGTTCCTGTTTGTAATACAAGTGTTTTCCCTAATCTTGCATTCTCTAAGGGTGTTTGGTTTTTCCAGGATGTTGCGCTAGGGTATTTTTGAGGCATCATATTATTGTTACTTAGTGCACACTTTGAACTAAGTCGCCCCCGGGTGTCTATCACAGGCACGTTTGAGAGCTCTGGAGTGAGGCTGAAGACAGTGCCAGTTTCTCTCACCGCCTGGCAGTGGGTCAAAAAGATGTTCAGAATACATGGCCATCCAATCCTTGGCGCCTCTGCAGAGCGCACAGAGGCAGTGGCCAAGTATACCAGTTGCAGTTGTGTCAAATGTGCACGAAGGAGGTGCACAGATGTCCAACTATTGACAAGGCAAATTAAAAGAAAATACAGTGCTTAGAAGTGAGTGGGAGTGCTGTGTGCTTAGGGGTGGCGCTGGAGTAAAAGAGATGCGAGGAAGTTCATAAAAGAGAGAATTAGAAAGAGGTGAGGTGTGTGATATAGAGATGGAGTATTTCAGAAAGATGTGGAGAGAAATAAGGCAAGAGTATCCAATAGACTTTAAGAGAAAGTTGTATGAGGGGAAGAAAGGAGTGATTATGGCACTTTGAAGATGCTACCCCTTTTACAGACCTCGATAATATTTAATTCAGTCTCATGAGTTCAGAATTTAACCCTTTTCAATGTTCATTATTTACAACAAAATCATTGTTGTTACTCATTTATTTTGCCAACATCCAGTGGCAAAGGTTAGGTGTACGTTTAGGTGCCTGGGAGTAGTGTTATATATCTGGATGCAATAACATAAAGCTCAGAGAGGCACCAAAATAACAGTTTAGTGGTACACCATTAGAAACTCAGAATTTTAGTTTACATGTTTAAGTCATGGGCTTAATTTCTTAGCCCACAGCCATTTTAGGGAAAACCCCTTCCAACTTAATGTCACAGCGCCGGCACATCTTAGTACAGCTGCTATACCACTAATGTCACAGCGCCGGTACATCTCAGTACAGCTGCTATACCATTAATGTCACAGCGTCAGCACGTCTCATCACAGCTGCTATACCATTAATGTCACAGCACCGACACGTCTCATCACAGCTGCTATACCACTAATGTCACAGCGCCAGCACGTCTCAGTACAGCTGCTATACCACTAATGTCACAGCGCCGGCACATCTCAGCATAGGTGCTATACTATTAATGCCACAGCACTGACACGTCTCAGTACAGCTGCTATTACCATTAATGCCACAGCGCCAGCATGTCTCAGCACAGCTGCTATACCATAATTCCACAGCGTCAGCATGTCTCAGTACAGCTGCTATACCATCAATGTCACAGTGCCGGCACGCCTTAGCACCGCTGCTATACCATTAATGCCACAACGCCGACACGTCTCAGCACAGCTGCTATACCATTAATGTCACAGCGCCGGCACATCTCAATATGGCTGCTATACCATTAATGTCACAGCGCCCACACGTCTCAGTACAGCTGCTATACCATTAATGACACAGCGCCGGCACATCTTAGTATAGCTGCTATACCATTAATGTCACAGCGCCGGCACGTCTCAGCACATCTGCTATGTCATTAATGTCACAACGCCGGCACGTCTCAATATGGCTGCTATACCATTAATGTCACAGCGCTGGCACATCTCAGCACTACTGCTATACCATTAATGTCACAGCACAGGCACGTCTCAGCACAGCTGTTGTACCGTTAATGTCACAGCACCAGCACGTCTCAATATGGCTGCTATGCCATTAATGTCACATCATCAACACGTCTCAGCACAGCTGTTAAAACGCTAATGTCCCAGCGCCGGCACGTCTCATCACAGCTGCTATACCACTAATGTCACAGCGCCAGCACGTCTCAGTACAGCTGCTATATGTAGGAGGCTGGACTGGCTTGTAGTGAGTACCAAGGGGTACTTACACCTTGCACCAGGCCCAGTTATCCCTTATTAGTGTCTAGGGTGTCTAGCAGCTTAGGCTGATAGATAATGGTAGCTTAGTGTAGGAAAGTACCATCTTGCCTGGCATGTTACCCCCATTTTTCACTGTATATATGTTGTTTTAGTTGTATGTGTCACTGGGACCCTGCCAGCCAGGGCCCCAGTGCTCATAAGTGTGCCTGAATGTGTTACCTGTGTAGTGACTAACTGTCTCACTAAGGCTCTGCTAATCAGAACCTCAGTGGTTATGCTCTCTCATTTCTTTCAAATTGTCACTAACAGGCTAGTGACCAATTTTACCAATTTACATTGGCTTACTGGAACACCCTTATAATTCCCTAGTATATGGTACTGAGGTACCCAGGGTATTGGGGTTCCAGGAGATCCCTATGGCCTGCAGCATTTCTTTTGCCACCCATAGGGAGCTCTGACAATTCTTACACAGGCCTGCCACTGCAGCCTGAGTGAAATAATGTCCACGTTATTTCACAGCCATTTTACACTGCACTTAAGTAACTCATAAGTCACCTATATGTCTAACCTTTACCTGGTAAAGGTTAGGTGCAAAGTTACTTAGTGTGAGGGCACCCTGGCACTAGCCAAGGTGCCCCCACATTGTTCAGGGCCAATTCCCCGGACTTTGTGAGTGCGGGGACACCATTACACGCGTGCACTACATATAGGTCACTACCTATATGTAGCTTCACAATGGTAACTCCGAATATGGCCATGTAACATGTCTATGATCATGGAATTGCCACCTCTATGCCATCCTGGCATAGTTGGCACAATCCCATGATCCCAGTGGTCTGTAGCACAGACCCTGGTACTGCCAAACTGCCTTTCCCGGGGTTTCACTGCAGCTGCTGCTGCTGCCAACCCCTCAGACAGGCTTCTGCCCTCCTGGGGTCCAGCCAGGCCTGGCCCAGGATGGCAGAACAAAGGACTTCCTCTGAGAGAGGGTGTTACACCCTCTCCCTTTGGAAAATGGTGTGAAGGCAGGGGAGGAGTAGCCTCCCCCAGCCTCAGGAAATGCTTTCATGGGCACATTTGGTGCCCATTTCTGCATAAGCCAGTCTACACCGGTTCAGGGACCCCTTAGCCCTGCTCTGGCGCGAAACTGGACAAAGGAAAGGGGAGTGACCTGGTGTTAGGGATGTTGCTAGCCTATCCTCTCTCCTAGGTAGCCAAACCCTCTTTTCTGTCTATTTAGGGTCTCTGTCTCTTGGGATTCCTTAGATAACCAATGCAAGAGCTCATCCGAGTTCCTCTGCATCTCTCTCTTCACCTTCTGCCAAGGAATCGACTGCTGACCGCGCTGGAAGCCTGCAAAACTGCAACATAGTAGCAAAGACGACTACTGCAACTCTGTAACGCTGATCCTGCCGCCTTCTCGACTGTTTTCCTGGTGGTGCATGGTGTGAGGGTAGGCTGCCTCCTCTCTGCACTAGAAGCTCCGAAGAAATCTCCCGTGGGTCGACGGAATCGTCCCCCTGCAACCGCAGGCACCAAAGAACTGCATCACCGGTCCCCTGGGTCTCCTCTCAGCACGACGAGCGAGGTCCCTTGAATCCAGCAACTCTGTCCAAGTGACTCCCACAGTCCAGTGACTCTTCAGTCCAAGTTTGGTGGAGGTAAGTCCTTGCCTCCCCACGCCAGACTGCATTGCTGGGAACCGCGACTTTTGCAGCTGCTCCGGCCTCCGTGCACTTCCAGCGGAAATCCTTTGTGCACAGTCCAGCCTGGGTCCACGGCACTCTAACCTGCATTGCACGACCTCCTAAGTTGTTCTCCGGCGACGTGGGACTCCTTTGTGCGACTTCGGGTGAGCACCGTTTCACGCATCCTCGTAGTGCCTGTTTCTGGCACTTCTGCGGGAGCTGCCTGCTGCTGAGAGGGCTCCTTCTCTTGCTCGACGCCCCCTCTGTCCCCAGACGCAACTGGCGACATCCTGGTCCCTCCTGGGCCACAGCAGCACCCAAAAACCCTTACCGCATGATTTGCAGCTAGCAAGGCTTGTTGGCGGTCTTTCGGCGGGACTCTCCACGGCGTAGGGGATCCGTCCACCAAAGGGGAAGTCTCTAGCCCTTGTTGTTCTTGCAGAAACCTACGCTTCTACTGTCCAGTAGCAGCATATTTGCACCCACAGCTGGCATTTCCTGGGCATTTGCCCATCTTCGACTTGCTTGTGACTTTTGGACTTGGTCCCCTTGTTCCACAGGTACCCTCGACTGGAAATCCATCGTTGTTGCATTGCTGGTTTGTGTCTTTCCTGCAGAATTCCCCTATCACGACTTCTATGTCCTTTGGGGAACTTTAGTGCTCTTTGCACTCACTTTTCAGGGTCTTGGGGTGGTCTATTTTTCTAACCCTTACTATTTTCTAATAGTCCCAGCGACCCTCTACAAGGTCACATAGGTTTGGGGTCCATTCGTGGTTCGCATTCCACTTTTGGAGTATATGGTTTGTGTTGCCCCTATCCCTATGTGTCCCCATTGCATCCTATTGTAACTATACATTGTTTGCACTGTTTTCTAATACTATTACTGCATATTTTGGTATTGTGTACATATATCTTGTGTATATTTGCTATCCTCATACTGAGGGTACACTCTGAGATACTTTGGCATATTGTCATAAAAAATAAAGTACCTTTATTTTTAGTATAACTGTGTATTGTGTTTTCTTATGATATTGTGCATATGACACTTGTGGTACTGTAGGAGCTTCACTCGTCTCCTAGTTCAGCCTAAGATGCTCTGCTAAGCTACCATTATCTATCAGCCTATGCTGCTAGACACCCTATACACTAATAAGGGATAACTGGGCCTGGTGCAAGGTGCAAGTACCCCTTGGTACTCACTACAAGCCAGTCCAGCCTCCTACAAGCATCATAACTCAATTTGTTACTTTCCTTCTGGTTTTAATCTTGGTCTTCATCCTTGTGTACTGATTAAAATTATGATGTGTATTGTGAGATGAATAACCAATTTTAAGTATTTTTTTCCTGTTCTCTCCTACGTGCGCTGGTGCCTGAATGCAGGTATCTCTGTCTGTATAGTTTGAACCCACCAGTCACTATGAGAGCAGTACAGCTTGGAGCCCCCCTTTGGGGAGCCTGTCAGGCGTTGCAGTGCCGGCCTGGCGAGGAGCATTTCCCGATGATGATGCCAGTCATCCATTGTGATGCTTGAGGGCTCTTGCTCCTGAGATTTTAGGTCTCCTAGGTCATTAGAGAACTCTTGGAACGGTGTACCTTTGTTTACATTACTATAGCTGGGAGATTGTACACTGGACCACATAACCTCCCGGTCCCTCCCCCCTCTTGTAATTAGCTATACTATTAATGTCACAGCGCCAACACATCTCAGTACAGCTCCTACATCTCCAAAGCTCTGCTCAGGAGCCCGCAACTAGTGCAATTATATATTGTGCGCTGAATATTAATGCTGCAAAATCCTGAATCCACTTCATGTTTCTTCAATCCACTACCAGACACTCCCTGTCCCTTTACCCCACTCCTGCAGATACCTGCTTCCTCCCTTTGTGACAAGTTTTCCATCTTTCTTGTCCTCCTTTCCCTTTTGTGTTGTTCCCTTTGTCGCTCTCAGTAATTGTCTAATGCAGAAAAGTAAGTGCTGGACCCCAAAACCGAGTGTCTGTGGGCCCCACCAACAACCACCGGCTCATATTGAGCCCTGGCTGTACCCATACTTCTCAGGGGGTGTTTGTATGAGTAATGGACAGTACCGATCTCTCAGCAGAGCGTTGTTTGAAAAATAATTCTCAGATGTGTGAGTAAGAGACTGTACCCCCAATTCTCAGCGTTGCGTTATATAAGTAACTGACTGTACCCATACTTCTCAGGAGGGTGTTGTATGAGTAAATGACTGCACCCGTATCTCTCAGCAGTGCTGTATCAATGTCATCATAGGGACTTTGGGGCCTCTGGCAAGTCATATTTTGGGAGCCCCTGTTCGGAACAAATTTGAGTTTTATTATTCATTTTTTGCTATTTCAAGTCAGAAAGGTGCTAAACAATATTGAATTAAGTTTCAGAAATAGGGTCACCCAAAAGCAGTTGAAGTATGTCATGCCCAGAAATCAGACATCCTTTAGATGACACCGGGTAGAGAGAGACTGGTGAGGAGGTGGGCAGAAAAGAGGAAGAGAGGTTGAGATTCGGCATGGGTGAATTTTAAATTTCACTGGTGTAATCCATGTAATTTTCAAGATTACCATGTTATGCTTGGTATGGGAAATTAAAAAAATTACACTATTACGCCACTTTTCATAATTACGTGCCATTCGTGGTAAAAAATTACTGCAAGTGGTGCCATACGTGGTAAAACTTTACAGCGAAAGCACGGGAACCAAAGAATGAGAGTATCTGTTGTTCGCGGTGTTTTGTTTAAGGGCGTCCTTGTGCCAAAAGTTCACACTAAAATATAGCACGTAATGACAGATATGCATTTCACATAAGTGTGATTTTCCATAATTTTGACAAAATTTTGTGTAATTATGGACATTTTGCACACTCCTAGTTGAGATCCAGAAATAGACGTAGGCGCGGACATTTATGTTTCTCTCGAAGGTTGAGGAGACGGTTTGGGGGCTGAATGCCGTCACACGAGTATAGCTCATTACATCCAAGGCCCGTCCACCATCACCACAGCGGTTCAGAGAATCAGTGGTGCCCTCGGTGTCCCTCCCATGAAGCGTCAGGCAGCAGAATCCAAGCGCCCCCGGTCCACCCCTGATGCTATACGGAACCAGCCTAAAAACAAGCCCCTCACTGTCGCCCACCGCCCCAGCCCCACTGGCGCCCCAGAGGAAATCACATACAGGGGAAGTGGAGCGTAACACCTCTCAGAGAAACCGGCATCCTGGGCCAGTACCTAGATAAAGAGGTGGGGTGGCATTTAAATTGTTGGTAGCAGCACTGAACCTCTGCCTCTTACGGTGAAACTGCTATGGTCTCACTTTCCTTTGCTGCTGACTGTCTCCTGTGTTAGCACACAAGTCCCTGTCTTGTATGGGTTATTAAAGCAGTGCCATCCCACCTCACAAGGACTTCCTTATTACCTTCTGCTTTTATTTATTTATTTTTACCTCCAGTCAGCTCAACAGTCCTCTGAGACCACAGTAGATGCTACTTGTTGCCTGGTTATGTTTGTCATGAGACCGCTTTGACGACTCTATGAGTGGTTGCTGGTGCTGCCTGGTTACTGGGGAGTATACTGTGTGCGTGCCATTTAGTGTCCAAGGGCCACAATCTTGCAACACTTTAATGAGGGACCACGTTACTCAATCTGAGAAACTATCCAGGCTCGCTGTAGTTGGTGAAACCTTTGATTAAGTGTGACCTACAATATAATACTTGTCCAGTCAAAACCATTGCAATACAATATATCAGTCTCTCCGCTATCCCACTCTCTGGCTCATCCCAAACCTCGTTGTACTACTGTGAACTCCAAAGTGACCCTTCCTAGACTCTTCCTCCCTCTACCCTCCTCGCTCACCCCAAACCTCAGTTTACTACTATGAGCCCCCAAACAACCCTACTAAATCCCCCCTCATGTATCTCCCCTTTGCCTCATCCCAAACATCATCTTACTACTATGATCTCCCTAATCCTTTTCTACAGACTCTTCTCTCCCCCATCTCTCCTTTACTCATCCCAAACATCATCTTACTACTATGATCTCCCTAATCCTTTTCTACAGACTCTTCTCTCCTCCATCTCCCCTTTGCCTCATCCCAAACATCATCTTACTACTATGATCTCCCTAATCCTTTTCTACAGACTCTTCTCTCCTCCATCTCTCCTTTACTCATCCCAAACATCATTTTACTACTATGATCTCCCTAATCCTTTTCTACAGACTCTTCTCTCCTCCATCTCTCCTTTACTCATCCCAAACATCATCTTACTACTATGATCTCCCTAATCCTTTTCTACAGACTCTTCTCTCCTCCATCTCTCCTTTACTCATCCCAAACATCATCTTACTACTATGATTTCCCTAATCCTTTTCTACAGACTCTTCTCTCCCCCATCTCTCCTTTACTCATCCCAAACATCATCTTACTACTATGATTTCCCTAATCCTTTTCTACAGACTCTTCTCTCCTCCATCTCCCCTTTGCCTCATCCCAAACATCATCTTACTACTATGATTTCCCTAATCCTTTTCTACAGACTCTTCTCTCCCCCATCTCTCCTTTACTCATCCCAAACATCATCTTACTACTATGATCTCCCTAATCCTTTTCTACAGACTCTTCTCTCCCCCATCTCTCCTTTACTCATCCCAAACATCATCTTACTACTATGATCTCCCTAATCCTTTTCTACAGACTCTTCTCTCCTCCATCTCCCCTTTGCCTCATCCCAAACATCATTTTACTACTATGATCTCCCTAATCCTTTTCTACAGACTCTTCTCTCCTCCATCTCTCCTTTACTCATCCCAAACATCATCTTACTACTATGATCTCCCTAATCCTTTTCTACAGACTCTTCTCTCCCCCATCTCTCCTTTACTCATCCCAAACATCATCTTACTACTATGATCTCCCTAATCCTTTTCTACAGACTCTTCTCTCCCCCATCTCTCCTTTACTCATCCCAAACATCATCTTACTACTATGATCTCCCTAATCCTTTTCTACAGACTCTTCTCTCCCCCATCTCTCCTTTACTCATCCCAAACATCATCTTACTACTATGATCTCCCTAATCCTTTTCTACAGACTCTTCTCTCCCCATCTCTCCTTTACTCATCCCAAACATCATCTTACTACTATGATTTCCCTAATCCTTTTCTACAGACTCTTCTCTCCCCCATCTCTCCTTTACTCATCCCAAACATCATCTTACTACTATGATCTCCCTAATCCTTTTCTACAGACTCTTCTCTCCTCCATCTCCCCTTTGCCTCATCCCAAACATCATTTTACTACTATGATCTCCCTAATCCTTTTCTACAGACTCTTCTCTCCCCCATCTCTCCTTTACTCATCCCAAACATCATCTTACTACTATGATCTCCCTAATCCTTTTCTACAGACTCTTCTCTCCTCCATCTCCCCTTTGCCTCATCCCAAACATCATTTTACTACTATGATCTCCCTAATCCTTTTCTACAGACTCTTCTCTCCTCCATCTCTCCTTTACTCATCCCAAACATCATCTTACTACTATGATCTCCCTAATCCTTTTCTGCAGACTCTTCTCTCCTCCATCTCTCCTTTACTCATCCCAAACATCATCTTACTACTATGATCTCCCAATTAACACTTCTGGATTCTTCCATCTTCTATCCCTCTGTTAGTCTATTCAGTCCAACTAATAGTACACTCTTATTTTCCTTTACTAATCCACCACTAATCCTTTTGGGTTCCGGAGTAGCGTGCTATTCGCCAGAAAGCAGTTCAACGCCTCGTCAGGGGTAGTAAGCCCTATATAAATACAATTACAGTGTTATGGCAACTGTCATAACTCGCTTTCTTGCTACTTCCATTCAGGGGAGCGCCTTGAAATCCTAGCCTGTTGGCACCTTCTGATGGTCCTTAAGGCTGCACAAAGCCAGATTTTGCTAATAACAAATGCTACACTACGTTATGCTGTTTTTAGGTCTCGCCTACAGAGAGCAGGTGCTGTGCTGCAAGTTGTATTGTTTTCAATTCAGTGATCTAACAACCTCCCACAGCTTATCATTGATTTTTTTCGTTGTCACTCTCATTTACAATCTTTTGATTGCCTAGCTCCCATAGGCTTCCCTTCCTTTCTTGCTTTAGCTCCTCCCTCAAGGATTCACCAAGTGCACGTGTTCTTCCACGTCTTTGTTCTTCTTCCTCTTTGTGCAACACGCTATTTTAAAAAAAATGTAAGTGTTATTTCCGGACGTGCTTTGTGCTTTCCTACTTTTAACACATACATACAGCTTCTTACTTATGTTGCTTTCACCCTAGCTGCTGTCTCTATTGACGCTTTAGTTACTTTAACCCACAGTTGTTCTACTCTACTGTATGCGACTCTGCGGTATCCACGTTATGCCACTCCACTCTCCTTCACTTTACGCCTCCCTGCTCAACACCACTACACTCTACTCTATGCCACTCCAGTTCACTCTACGCCACTCCACACCCCACTCTACTGTGTGTCACGCAACACAATACCACTCTACGGCACTCTATGACACTCAACTCTAAGTCACTTTATGCCACTCTACCCTACACCACTCCATGCCACTCCAATCTACTCTACGGCACTCTACTCTACGCCACTCTACTCTGTGCCACTCTACTCCACCCCACTCAATGCCACTCTACTCTATGCCACCCACTTTAATCTGCCATTTTCCACTCTACTCCACTCTACCCTACTCCATTTCACTCTACGCCACTCTACTCCAAACTATACCACTCTAGCCCACTCTATTCAACACCACTCCACTCTACACCACTCCTTTCCACACAATACTACTGTACACCACCCCATGCTACACCTCTCTACTCGTTGCCACTTCTCTCTAATCTACGCCACTCTAGTATACACCACTCAACTCTATGCCACACTACTCCATGTCACTCCATCCCATTCAATGCTGCTCTACTCTACGCTACTCCACACAATCCCACTCTAGGCACTCCACTCCATGTGACGCTACTCTTAACCACTCTTCCATTCTACAACACTCCACTCTGCACCACACCACTCTACGCCATGCCATTCTACACCCCCCACCCCACTCTATGCCACTCCACTCTACTCTAAACCGTTACACACCACTCTATGCTATTCTACTCCACCCCACACTATGCCAATTTACTCTATGCAACTCCACTCCACTCTATTTCACTCCACGCAATTCTACTCTTTGCCACTCCATTTCACTCTATGCCACTCCATGCTACTGTAGTCTATGCCGCTCTATGCCATGCCACTCCACTCTACGCCACTCTACTTTATGCTACTCTACTCTATGTCACTTCATTCACCACAATGCCACTCTACAACACTCCATGACACTCCACTCTGTCACTCTACAGTACTCCACTCTACACCACCCCACTCTGTGCCACTCTACTCTACGCCACTCTACTCCATTCTACTCTACTCCAGGCCACTCTATGCCATTCTCCTCTATGCCATGCTACTCAACTCTACGCCACTCCCTCTACACCAGTCCACACCGTATCACTGTACGGCACTCAACACCACTCCACTCTACACCACTCCACTCTACACCACTTACTCTTCGCCACTCTATGCCACTCCACTCTACTCTACACCACTCTACTTCACTACACACAATGCCAATCTATGGGACTTTACACCACTCCTCTTTGCGCCACTCCTCTCTACGCCACTCCACTTCTCTTTACACCACTCTATGTAACTCCATTCTATTCTATGCCACTCTAATTTACACCACTCTACACCTCTCTCCTCCACTCTATACCACTTGACTCCATTCTACACTCCTCCACAGCACTCCACTGTACTCTACGCCACTCTAAGGTGCACTTCGTTCTGCTATTCCATTCCACACAATGTCACTCTACACCACTCCATTCTACTAAACGCCAATCTACTCTACCCCACTGTACTCTACATCACTCCACTCTATGCCAGTCCACTCTATACCAATTTACTCCACACTTCTCTACTGCACTGCTCTCTACTCATCTCCATTCAATGCCACTCTAATCTATGCAAGTCCACTCTATGCCATTTTACTCTACGTCACTCCTCTCTACAACAATCTACTCTGTGCCACCCAATGCTACTCCACTCCACACAATACGGTACTCTGTGCTACTCCACATTACACCACTCTTCATCAGTGTCACTCTACTATACTCCACACCACACTGGGGCACTCTACCCTACACCACTCCACTATACGGCACTGCATTCCACTCAGTGTCACGCTATAACACTGCTGTACACCACTCTACTCTATGCTACTCGACTCTATTCCACTGTTCTCTACTCCCCTCTGCTCTATGTCAATAACTTCTAGCCATGCTGAACATCAACCACACTGCTGTACAACATGACTAAAAGACATTGGCAAAGCCAATAGCTCTCACATAGGCGAGACCTATTGGCTTTGCGCATGCTTGTTATATAGCGCAGCGTTTCCTGAATATGTCACCTTTTGGCACCTCATTCAGTAGGCTATGGCTTTTCCCAGTGGAAGGTGTCAGTGAGGGAGGGCCGGAAGCCGTATCAGAACCACTGTATGTAAATCTTTCTCATGATTATTCATTGTGCTACTTCTGAGTGACGGGCGAGAGTGAACATTATCCCTCCTGCCCGGCTGTAAGTGTGTAAGGAAATGCCATGAAGTCTCGCGGGTCTCAAGTCCACAGCATAACCCTCCTGACCAGCCTATCAGTTGTTTCCAGTTAGTGAGCTGTAGACAAGACACTCGCTTCACCCAAGGCCTCAAGTTAGGCAGATTTGTGTGTAAATCTATTCCACCCAATTGATTTCACTGGGGATCTATTGTCTGCACCCTCTTACTAACGCAACATGTGCTTGTGGACTTTATATTGGTGAGAGGTGGAGCGAGGCCCCACCGGAGGTGCAGAGAAGGCCGAGATATACATATATATATATATATAGATGGAGCCAGGCCCCACCCGAGGTGCAGAGAAGGCCTGTAGAGAGAGAGAGAGGTGAGAGGTGGAGCGTGGCCCCACCCGGGGAGCAGAGAAGGCCTGGAGAGAGCGCGAGAGTTGAGAGGTGGAGCGAGGCCCCACCCGAGGTGCAGAGAAGGCCTGGAGAGAGAGAGGTGAGAGGTGGAGCGAGGCCTCACCCGAGGTGCAGAGAGAGAGAGAGAGAGAGAGAGAGAGAGAGAGAGAGAGAGAGAGAGAGAGAGAGAGAGAGAGAGAGAGAGAGAGGTGGAGCGAGGCCCCACCCGAGGTGCAGAGAAGGCCTGTAGAGAGAGAGAGAGAGAGAGAGAGAGAGAGAGAGAGAGAGAGAGAGAGAGAGAGAGGTGGAGTGAGGCCCCACCCGAGGTGCAGAGTGTAGGAAAGTACCATCTTGCCTGGCATGTTAACCCCATTCTTCACTGTATATATGTTGTTTTAGTTGTATGTGTCACTGGGACCCTGTCTCACTGAAGCTCTGCTAATCAGAACCTCAGTGGTTATGCTCTCTCATTTCTTTCAAATTGTCACTAACAGGCTAGTGACCAATTTTACCAATTTACATTGGCTTACTGGAACACCCTTATAATTCCCTAGTATATGGTACTGAGGTACCCAGGGTATTGGGGTTCCAGGAGACCCCTATGGGCTGCAGCATTTCTTTTGCCACCCATAGGGAGCTCTGACAATTCTTACACAGGCCTGCCACTGCAGCCTGAGTGAAATAACGTCCACGTTATTTCACAGCCATTTTACACTACACTTAAGTAACTTATAAGTCACCTATATGTCTAACCTTTACCTGGTAAAGGTTAGGTGCAAAGTTACTTAGTGTGAGGGCACCCTGGCACTAGCCAAGGTGCCCCCACATTGTTCAGGGCCAATTCCCCGGACTTTGTGAGTGCGGGGACACCATTACACGCGTGCACTACATATAGGTCACTACCTATATGTAGCTTCACAATGGTAACTCCGAATATGGCCATGTAACATGTCTATGATCATGGAATTGCCCCCTCTATGCCATCCTGGCATAGTTGGCACAATCCCATGATCCCAGTGGTCTGTAGCACAGACCCTGGTACTGCCAAACTGCCTTTCCCGGGGTTTCACTGCAGCTGCTGCCAACCCCTCAGACAGGCTTCTGCCCTCCTGGGGTCCAGCCAGGCCTGGCCCAGGTTGGCAGAACAAAGGACTTCCTCTGAGAGAGGGTGTTACACCCTCTCCCTTTGGAAAATGGTGTGAAGGCAGGGGAGGAGTAGCCTCCCCCAGCCTCTGGAAATGCTTTCATTGGCACACATGGTGCCCATTTCTGCATAAGCCAGTCTACACCGGTTCAGGGACCCCTTAGCCCTGCTCTGGCGCGAAACTGGACAAAGGAAAGGGGAGTGACCACTCCCCTGACCTGTACCTCCCCTGGGAGGTGCCCAGAGCTCCTCCAGTGTGCTCCAGACCTCTGCCATCTTGGAAACAGAGGTGCTGCTGGCACACTGGACTGCTCTGAGTGGCCAGTGCCATCAGGTGACGTCAGAGACTCCTTCTGATAGGCTCCTTCAGGTGTTGCTAGCCTATCCTCTCTCCTAGGTAGCCAAACCCTCTTTTCTGGCTATTTAGGGTCTCTGTCTCTTGGGATTCCTTAGATAACGAATGCAAGAGCTCATCCAAGTTCCTCTGCATCTCTCTCTTCACCTTCTGCCAA
This sequence comes from Pleurodeles waltl, assembly GCF_031143425.1. Classification (NCBI taxonomy): domain Eukaryota; kingdom Metazoa; phylum Chordata; class Amphibia; order Caudata; family Salamandridae; genus Pleurodeles; species Pleurodeles waltl. The sequence goes on from NC_090448.1 coordinate 1,172,766,265, forward strand.
GGAATCGACTGCTGACCGCGCTGGAAGCCTGCAAAACTGCAAAAAAGTAGCAAAGACGACTACTGCAACTCTGTAACGCTGATCCTGCCGCCTTCTCGACTGTTTTCCTGGTGGTGCATGCTGTGGGGGTAGTCTGCCTCCTCTCTGCACTAGAAGCTCCGAAGAAATATCCCGTGGGTCGACGGAATCGTCCCCCTGCAACCGCAGGCACCAAAGAACTGCATCACCGGTACCCTGGGTCTCCTCTCAGCACGACAAGCGAGGTCTCTTGAATCCAGCAACTCTGTCCAAGTGACTCCCACAGTCCAGTGACTCTTCAGTCCAAGTTTGGTGGAGGTAAGTCCTTGCCTCCCCACGGAAGACTGCATTGCTGGGAACCGCGACTTTTGCAGCTACTCCGGCCTCCGTGCACTTCCGGCGGAAATCCTTTGTGCACAGTCCAGCCTGGGTCCAAGGCACTCTAACCTGCATTGCACGACCTCCTAAGTTGTCCTCCGGCGATGTGGGACTCCTTTGTGCGACTTCGGGTGAGCACCGTTTCACGCATCCTCGTAGTGCCTGTTTCTGGCACTTCTGCGGGTGCTACCTGCTGCTAAGAGGGCTCCTTGTCTTGCTCGACGCCCCCTCTGTCCCCAGACGCAATTGGCGACATCCTGGTCCCTCCTGGGCCACAGCAGCATCCAAAAACACTAACCGCACGATTTGCAGCTAGCAAGGCTTGTTGGCGGTCTTTCGGCGGGAAAACACTTCTGCACGACTCTCCACGGCGTGGGGGATCCATCCTCCAAAGGGGAAGTCTCTAGCCCTTGTCGCTCCTGCAGAAACCTCAGCTTCTACTGTCCAGTAGCAGCTTCTTTGCACCCACAGCTGGCATTTCGTGGGCATCTGCCCATCTCCGACTTGCTTGTGACTTTTGGACTTGGTCCCCTTGTTCCACAGGTACCCTCGACTGGAAATCCATCGTTGTTGCATTGTTGGTTTGTGTCTTTCCTGCAGAATTCCCCTATCACGACTTCTATGTCCTTTGGGGAACTTTAGTGCTCTTTGCACTCACTTTTCAGGGTCTTGGGGTGGGCTATTTTTCTAACCCTTACTATTTTCTAATAGTCCCAGCGACCCTCTACAAGGTCACATAGGTTTGGGGTCCATTCGTGGTTCGCATTCCACTTTTGGAGTATATGGTTTGTGTTGCCCCTATCCCTATGTGTTCCCATTGCATCCTATTGTAACTATACATTGTTTGCACTGTTTTCTAATACTATTACTGCATATTTTGGTATTGTGTACATATATCTTGTGTATATTTGTTATCCTCATACTGAGGGTACTCACTGAGATACTTTTGGCATATTGTCATAAAAATAAAGTACCTTTATTTTTAGTATATCTGTGTATTGTGTTTTCTTATCATATTGTGCATATGACACTAGTGGTACTGTAGGAGCTTCACTCGTCTCCTAGTTCAGCCTAAGCTGCTCTGCTAAGCTACCATTATCTATCAGCCTATGCTGCTAGACACCCTATACACTAATAAGGGATAACTGGGCCTGGTGCAAGGTGTAAGTACCCCTTGGTACTCACTACAAGCCAGTCCAGCCTCCTACATTGGTTGTGCAGCGGTGGGATAAGTTCTTTGAGACTACTTACCACTCTTGTCATTGTACTTTTCATAAGAGAAAAATATACAAAACAAGTTCAGTGTATGTAAACCTACCCAAAAAGTTTTGCATTTCTTTTCTCACCTCTTTTCTAAAGTGCTGAAAAGTACCTCTAAACTTTCTAAAAAGTTCTTAAAAGTTAAAAAAAAAAAAAAAATCTGTCCTTCTAAAAGTTCTGAAAACTTTTTTCTCTTTTTCTATCACTTAAACTCTCTCTAAAAATGTCTGGCACAGGCCAAAATGTTGATCTGTCCAAACTTGCATAGGATCACCTTAGCTGGAAAGGAGCAAGGAGTCTCTGCATAGAGAGAGGTTTGAGTGTAGGGAAGAATCCTTCTTTGGAATTATTGCTTAACATGCTTAGAGAACAGGATAAGGCCAAAAGGGCCCCATCTGTTGAAAAAGTAGCTAATGGTTCCCAATCTGATCCAGGGACTCCCCTAGGAAAAGATTCAGGAAAGAAACTTCCTAGCCTGCCCAAGACTAGACAGCCTAGCATAGTTGGTACTGAGGTTGAGTCACACCATACAGATAGTGTTGTCTCACATCATAGCAAGAGCATTCATTCTCACCACAGTAGAAGTGATGTTTCTGTTAACCAAGCTGTTAAGGTGCCTTCTGTAAGGGACAGGTATCCTTCTGTCCATTCTCATCATACTTCTGTTTCTAGACGTGTCCCTCCCACCCACCCTGATGACAGATTGTTAGAAAGGGAGCTCAATAGATTGAGAGTGGAACAAACCAGACTGAAGCTCAAGAAGCAACAGCTGGATTTGGATAGACAGTCTTTAGAAGTAGAGAAGGAAAGACAGAAACTGGGTTTAGAAACCCATGGTGGCAGCAGCAGTATTCCCAATAGTCATCCTGCAAAAGAGCATGATTCTAGGAATCTGCACAAGATAGTTCCCCCTTATAAGGAGGGGGATGACATTAACAAGTGGTTTGCTGCACTTGAGAGGGCCTGTGTTGTACAGGATGTCCCTCAAAGGCAGTGGGCTGCTATCCTATGGCTATCATTTAGTGGAAAAGGTAGGGATAGGCTCCTTACTGTGAAAGAAAGTGAAGCCAATGATTTCAAAATTCTTAAGAATGCACTCCTGGATGGTTATGGCTTAACCACTGAACAATACAGGATAAAGTTCAGAGAGACCAAAAAGGAGTCTTCACAAGACTGGGTTGATTTCATTGACCATTCAGTGAAGGCCTTGGAGGGGTGGTTACATGGCAGTAAAGTTACTGATTATGACAGCCTGTATAACTTGATCCTGAGAGAGCATATTCTTAATAATTATGTGTCTGATTTGTTGCACCAGTCCTTGGTGGACTCTGATCTGACCTCTCCCCAAGAATTGGGAAAGAAGGCAGACAAATGGGTCAGAACAAGGGTGAACAGAAAAGTTCATACAGGGGGTGACAAAGATGGCAACAAGAAGAAGGATGGTAAGTCTTCTGACAAGGGTGGGGACAAATCTAAAAATGAGTCTTCATCAGGCCCACAAAAACACTCTGGTGGGGGTGGTGGGCCCAAATCCTCTTCTAATCAAAACAAAGAAAAGAAACCATGGTGCTATTTATGTAAAATAAAAGGCCATTGGACAACAGCTCCCAATTGTCCAAAGAAAAGCACCAAGCCTCCTACCACCACAACCCCTACTGCTACACCTAGTGTCCCTACTAATAGCAGTGGTGGTGGGAGCAAACCTACTAATAGCCAATCCAAGGGAGTAGCTGGGCTCACTTTTGGTAACTTAGTTGGGGTTGGTCTTGTTAGGGAGACCACAGAGGCTGTGTTAGTCTCTGAGGGGGCTATTGATTTAGCCACCTTAGTTGCTTGTCCCCTTAATATGGATAAGTACAAGCAGCTACCCCTAATAAATGGTGTTGAGGTTCAGGCCTACAGGGACACAGGTGCCAGTGTCACAATGGTGATAGAGAAACTGGTCCACCCTGAACAACACCTACTTGGTCACCAGTACCAAGTAACCGATGCTCACAACAACACACTTAGCCACCCCATGGCTGTTATAAATCTCAACTGGGGGGGGGTTACTGGTCCAAAGAAAGTTGTGGTAGCCACAGATTTACCTGTAGACTGTCTACTAGGGAATGATTTAGAGACATCAGCTTGGTCAGATGTGGAGTTGGAGGCCCATGTAGCAATGCTGGGCATTCCAGGGCATATTTTTGCTTTAACCAGGGCTCAGGGCAAAAAGCAAAAAGGACAGGGTGACTTGGATCCTGGAACAATGGACCAAGTGCTCCCTAAAGCTAGGGCTAGTAGAAGTAAAGCACTACCTACTATCCCTCCCTCTACAGTGGATTCTACTTCTGAGGAAGAAGAATTTCTACCCTGTGCAGAACCTACACCAGAGGAGCTGGAAGCAGACACTGCTGAGCTTTTGGGTGAAGGGGGGCCTGCCAGGGAGGAGCTGAGTGTGGCACAGCAGACCTGTCCCACACTAGAGGGTCTAAGACAGCAAGCTGTCATACAAGCTAATTGGGATGTCAGTGACTCTCACAGAGTTTACTGGGAGGACAACCTCTTGTACACTGAAGCAAGGGATCCTAAACCTAGAACTGCCAGGAGGTTAGTGATTCCTCAGGAGTACAGAAAGTTCCTCCTAACTCTAGCCCACGACATTCCCCTAGCTGGACATTTGGGACAAATGAAAACTTGGGACAGACTTGTTCCCTTGTTTCATTGGCCTAGAATGTCTGAGGACACAAAAGAATTTTGCAAGTCCTGTGAAACCTGTCAAGCCAGTGGCAAGACAGGTGGCACCCCAAAGGCACCCCTTATCCCACTGCCTGTGGTTGGGGTTCCCTTCGAAAGGGTAGGGGTTGACATAGTTGGCCCCCTTGACCCTCCTACTGTTTCAGGCAATAGGTTTATCTTAGTGGTAGTGGACCATGCCACAAGATATCCTGAAGCAATTCCTCTAAGGACCACTACAGCACCTGCAGTGGCAAAGGCCCTCCTGGGAATATTTTCCAGGGTGGGCTTCCCAAAAGAGGTGGTATCAGACAGGGGAAGCAATTTCATGTCTGCTTACTTAAAGGCCATGTGGAAGGAGTGTGGTGTGACTTACAAGTTCACTACACCCTATCATCCACAAATAAATGGACTAGTGGAGAGATTTAACAAAACTCTCAAAGGCATGATTATGGGACTCCCTGAAAAACTCCGCAGGAGATGGGATATCCTTTTACCATGCCTCCTTTTTGCCTACAGGGAGGTAGCCCAGAATGGAGTGGGCTTCAGCCCCTTTGAACTCCTCTTTGGACACCCTGTTAGGGGTCCACTAACACTTGTCAAGGAGGGTTGGGAACAACCTTTAAAAGCTCCAAAGCAAGATATTGTGGATTATGTACTTGGCCTCAGATCAAGGATGGCTGAGTACATGAAAAAGGCCAGTAAAAACCTTAAGGCCAGCCAAGAGCTCCAAAAGCAATGGCATGACCAGAAGGCTGTTTTGGTTCAGTACCAACCAGGGCAGAAAGTGTGGGTCTTGGAGCCTGTGGCCCCAAGAGCACTCCAAGATAAATGGAGTGGACCCCACACAGTTGTTGAGAAAAAGGGTGAAGTCACCTACTTAGTTGACTTAGGCACTGCCAGGAGTCCCCTTAGGGTGCTCCATGTCAATCGCCTTAAACCCTACTATGACAGGGCTGATCTCACCCTGCTCATGGCAACTGATGAGGGACAGGAAGAAGACAGTGATCCTCTACCTGATCTCTTCTCTTCCACAGAACAAGATGCTCTAGTGGAAGGTGTAGTTTTGGCTGATTGTCTTACTGCTGAGCAGAAAGACCATTGCATAAATCTCCTGGGTCAGTTTTCTGAACTCTTCTCTACTGTGCCAGGTACCACTTCTTGGTGTGAGCACACTATAGATACTGGAGACAGCTTGCCTGTCAAAAGTAAAATCTATAGGCAGCCTGACCATGTCAGAGACTGCATAAAGCAAGAGGTGCAGAAAATTTTAGAACTGGGAGTGGTTGAGCACTCTGAAAGTCCATGGGCTACTCCTGTGGTACTTGTACCAAAACCTCATTCCAAAGATGGAAAGAAAGAAATGCGGTTTTGTGTAGACTACAGAGGTCTCAACCAGGTAACCAAAACTGATGCTCACCCTATACCCAGGGCAGAAGAGCTCATAGATACACTGGCATCTGCCAAGTATCTAAGCACTTTTGATTTGACTGCAGGGTATTGGCAGATCAAATTATCAGAAGATGCTAAACCTAAAACTGCATTTTCCACCATTGGAGGCCATTACCAATTTACAGTAATGCCTTTTGGATTGAAAAATGCACCTGCCACTTTTCAGAGGTTGGTGAATACAGTCCTGCAAGGGCTGGAAGCTTTTAGTGCAGCATATCTGGACGATATATAGCTGTCTTTAGCTCCAGTTGGGATGATCACCTGGTCCACCTATGGAAAGTTTTAGAGGCCCTGCAAAAGGCAGGCCTCACTATCAAGGCTTCAAAGTGCCAGATAGGGCAGGGGAAGGTGGTTTATCTGGGACACCTTGTTGGTGGGGAACAGATTGCACCACTTCAGGGGAAAATCCAAACTATTATAGATTGGGTTCCCCCTACTACTCAGACTCAGGTGAGAGCCTTCCTAGGCCTCACTGGGTATTACAGGGGGTTCATTAAGAACTATGGCTCCATTGCAGCCCCTCTTAATGACCTCACATCCAAGAAAATGCCTAAAAAGGTATTATGGACAGCAAACTGTCAGAAAGCTTTTGAGGAGCTGAAGCAGGCCATGTGCTCTGCACCTGTCCTGAAAAGCCCTTGTTACTCTAAAAAATTATATGTCCAAACTGATGCATCTGAATTAGGAGTAGGGGCAGTCCTATCACAACTTAATTCTGAGGGCCAGGATCAACCTGTTGCTTTTATTAGTAGGAGGTTGACCCCTAGAGAAAAGCGTTGGTCTGCCATTGAGAGGGAGGCCTTTGCTGTGGTCTGGGCACTGAAGAAGTTGAGGCCATACCTGTTTGGCACTCACTTCATTGTTCAGACACACCACAAACCTCTACTTTGGCTAAAACAAATGAAAGGTGAAAATCCTAAATTGTTGAGGTGGTCCATATCCCTACAGGGAATGGATTATACAGTGGAACATAGACCTGGGAGTAGCCACTCCAGTGCAGATGGACTCTCCAGATATTTCCACTTAGACAATGAAGACTCATCAGGTCATGGCTAGTCTTATTGTCCTTCGTTTGGGGGGGGTTGTGTAGGAAAGTACCATCTTGCCTGGCATGTTACCCCCATTCTTCACTGTATATATGTTGTTTTAGTTGTATGTGTCACTGGGACCCTGCCAGCCAGGGCCCCGGTGCTCATAAGTGTGCCTGAATGTGTTACCTGTGTTATGACTAACTGTCTCACTGAAGCTCTGCTAATCAGAACCTCAGTGGTTATGCTCTCTCATTTCTTTCAAATTGTCACTAACATGCTAGTGACCAATTTTACCAATTTACATTGGCTTACTGGAACACCCTTATAATTCCCTAGTATATGGTACTGAGGTACCCAGGGTATTGGGGTTCTAGGAGACCCCTATGGGCTGCAGCATTTCTTTTGCCACCCATAGGGAGCTCTGCCAATTCTTACACAGGCCTGCCACTGCAGCCTGAGTGAAATAACGTCCACGTTATTTCACAGCCATTTTACACTACACTTAAGTAACTTATAAGTCACCTATATGTCTAACCTTTACCTGGTAAAGGTTAGGTGCAAAGTTACTTAGTGTGAGGGCACCCTGGCACTAGCCAAGGTGCCCCCACATTGTTCAGGGCCAATTCCCCGGACTTTGTGAGTGCGGGGACACCATTACACGCGTGCACTACATATAGGTCACTACCTATATGTAGCTTCACAATGGTAACTCCGAATATGGCCATGTAACATGTCTATGATCATGGAATTGCCCCCTCTATGCAATCCTGGCATAGTTGGCACAATCCCATGATCCCAGTGGTCTGTAGCACAGACCCTGGTACTGCCAAACTGCCTTTCCCGGGGTTTCACTGCAGCTGCTGCTGCTGCCAACCCCTCAGACAGGCTTCTGCCCTCCTGGGGTCCAGCCAGGCCTGGCCCAGGATGGCAGAACAAAGGAATTCCTCTGAGAGAGGGTGTTACACCCTCTCCCTTTGGAAAATGGTGTGAAGGCAGGGGAGGAGTAGCCTCCCCCAGCCTCTGGAAATGCTTTCATGGGCACACATGGTGCCCATTTCTGCATAAGCCAGTCTACACCGGTTCAGGGACCCCTTAGCCCTGCTCTGGTGCGAAACTGGACAAAGGAAAGGGGAGTGACCACTCCCCTGACCTGTACCTCCCCTGGGAGGTGCCCAGAACTCCTCCAGTTTGCTTCAGACCTCTGCCATCTTGGAAACAGAGGTGCTGCTGGCACACTGGACTGCTCTGAGTGGCCAGTGCCATCAGGTGACGTCAGAGACTCCTTCTGATAGGCTCCTTCAGGAGTTGTTAGCCTATTCTCTCTCCTAGGTAGCCAAACCCTCTTTTCTGGCTAATTAGGGTCTCTGTCTCTTGGGATTCCTTAGATAACGAATGCAAGAGCTCATCCGAGTTCCTCTGCATCTCTCTCTTCACCTTCTGCCAAGGAATCGACTGCTGACCGCGCTGGAAGCCTGCAAAACTGCAACAAAGTAGCAAAGACGACTACTGCAACTCTGTAACGCTGATCCTGCCGCCTTCTCGACTGTTTTCCTGGTGGTGCATGCTGTGGGGGTAGTCTGCCTCCTCTCTGCACTAGAAGCTCCCAAGAAATCTCCCGTGGGTCGACGGAATCGCCCCCCTGCAACCGCAGGTACCAAAGAACTGCATCACCGGTACCCTGGGTCTCCTCTCAGCACGACGAGCGAGGTCCCTTGAATCCAGCAACTCTGTCCAAGTGACTCCCACAGTCCAGTGACTCTTCAGTCCAAGTTTGGTGGAGGTAAGTCCTTGCCTCCCCACGCCAGACTGCATTGCTGGGAACCGCGACTTTTGCAGCTACTCCGGCCTCCGTGCACTTCCGGCGGAAATCCTTTGTGCACAGTCCAGCCTGGGTCCACGGCACTCTAACCTGCATTGCACGACCTCCTAAGTTGTCCTCCGGCGACGTGGGACTCCTTTGTGCAACTTCGGGTGAGCACCGTTTCACGCATCCTCGTAGTGCCTATTTCTGGCACTTCTGCGGGTGCTACCTGCTGCTGAGAGGGCTCCTTGTCTTGCTCGACGCCCCCTCTGTCCCCAGACGCAATTGGCGACATCCTGGTCCCTCCTGGGCCACAGCAGCATCCAAAAACACTAACCGCACTATTTGCAGCTAGCAAGGCTTGTTGGTGGTCTTTCGCCGGGAAAACACTTCTGCCCAACTCTCCACGGCGTGGGGGATCCATCCTCCAAAGGGGAAGTCTCTAGCCCTTGTTGTTTCTGCAGAAACCTCAGCTTCTACTGTCCAGTAGCAGCTTCTTTGCACCCACAGCTGGCATTTCCTGGGCATCTGCCCATCTCCGACTTGCTTGTGACTTTTGGACTTGGTCCCCTTGTTCCACAGGTACCCTCGACTGGAAATCCATTGTTGTTGCATTGTTGGTTTGTGTCTTCCCTGCAGAATTCCCCTATCACGACTTCTATGTCCTTTGGGGAACTTTAGTGCACTTTGCACTCACTTTTCAGGGTCTTGGGGTGGGCTATTTTTCTAACCCTTACTATTTTCTAATAGTCCCAGCGACCCTCTACAAGGTCACATAGGTTTGGGGTCCATTCGTGGTTCGCATTGCACTTTTGGAGTATATGGTTTGTGTTGCCCCTATCCCTATGTGTTCCCATTGCATCCTAATGTAACTATACATTGCTTGCACTGTTTTCTAATACTATTACTGCATATTTTGGTATTGTGTACATATATCTTGTGTATATTTGTTATCCTCATACTGAGGGTACTCACTGAGATACTTTTGGCATATTGTCATAAAAATAAAGTACCTTTATTTTTAGTATATCTGTGTATTGTGTTTTCTTATGATATTGTGCATATGACACTAGTGGTACTGTAGGAGCTTCACTCGTCTCCTAGTTCAGCCTAAGCTGCTCTGCTAAGCTACCATTATCTATCAGCCTATGCTGCTAGACACCCTATACACTAATAAGGGATAACTGGGCCTGGTGCAAGGTGTAAGTACCCCTTGGTACTCACTACAAGCCAGTCCAGCCTCCTACACAGAGAGAGAGAGAGAGACCCCACCCGAGGTGTAGAGAAGAGAGAGAGAGAGAGTGAGAGAGAGAGAGAGAGGTGGAGCGAGGTACAGCGAAGGCCTGGAGAGAGAGGTGAGAGGTGGAGCAAGGCCCCACCCGAGGTGCAGAGAAGGCCTGGAGAGAGAGAGAGAGGTGAGAGGTGGAGCGAGGCCTCACCCGAGGTGCAGAGAAGGGCTGGAGAGAGAGAGAGAGAGGTGGAACGAGGCCCCACCCGAGGTGCAAAGAAGGCCTGGAGAGAGAGAGAGAGAGAGAGAGAGAGGTGAGAGGTGAAGCGAGGCCCCACCCGAGGTGCAGAGAAGGCCTGGAGAGAGAGAGAGGTGAGAGGTGGAGCGAGGCCTCACCCGAGGTGCAGAGAAGGGCTGGAGAGAGAGAGAGAGAGGTGGAACGAGGCCCCACCCGAGGTGCAAAGAAGGCCTGGAGAGAGAGAGAGAGAGGTGAGAGGTGGAGCGAGGCCCCACCAAAGGTGCAGAGAAGGCCAGGAGAGAGAGAGAGAGAGAGAGAGAAGTGAGAGGTGAGAGGTGGAGCGAGGCCCCACCCAAGGTGCAGAGAAGGGCTGGAGAGAGAGAGAGAGAGAGAGAGGTGAGAGGTAGAGCCAGGCCCAACCCAAGGTGCAGAGAAGGCCTGGAGAGAGAGAGAGAGAGAGAGAGAGAGAGAGAGAGAGGTGAGAGGTGGAGCGAGGCCCCACCTGAGGTGCAGAGAAGGCCTGGAGAGAGAGCGAGAGGTGAGATGTGGAGCCAGGCCCCACCCGAGGTGCAGAGAAGGCCTGGAGAGAGAGAGGTGAGAAGTGGAGCGAGGCCCCACCCGAGGTGCAGAGAAGGCCTGGAGAGAGAGAGAGAGAGAGAGAGAGAGAGAGAGAGGTGAAAGGTGAAGCCAGGCCCCACCCGGGGAGCAGAGAAGGCCTGGAGATAGAGCGAGAGGTGAGAGGTGGAGCCAGGCCCCACCCGGGGAGCAGAGAAGGCCTTGAGAGAGAGAGAGGTGAGAGGTGGAGCCAGGTCCCACCCGAGGTGCAGAGAAGGCCTGGAGAGAGAGAGGTGAGAGGTGGAGCCCGGCCCCACCCGGGGAGCAGAGAAGGCCTGGAGAGAGAGGTGAGAGGTGGAGCCAGGCCCCACCCGAGGTGCAGAGAAGGCCTGAAGAGAAAGCGAGAGGCGAGAGGTGGAGCTAAGCCTCACCCGAGGTGCAGAGAAGGCTAGGAGAGAGAGAGAGAGAGAGAGAGAGAGAGAGAGAGAGAGAGAGAGAGAGAGAGAGAGAGAGAGAGAGAGAAAGAAAGAGAAAGAGAGAGAGAGAGAGAGAGAGAGAGATCGAGAGTAAAGAGTACAGCAAGAAGAGCAGAATCCGCGGAGAACACCATCAAGAGGCAGCTCTGGAAATAAAGAGGGGTAATTTATTTAGCAGACCCCACTGTACGATATCTCCGGCATGGCACCAACTGCAGGCTCTGTACCAGCACCATAATATATCCGCATGTCCTTTTGGGTGAAGAAACAACACATTCCGAACCCGCAAGAGCCAGGTTCTTTCTTGTAAACCCTGTGAGTGCTCAGACACTCGGTCACCTGTACTCTGTTTCCTCCGGCAGCTCACCGTGTGGACAGAAGGAACATTTCCCTGGCCCTGCTGGCCGTCTGGGCTGGCGCCCTCTTCTGGGCCGGCGCCCCGCTCCTGGGATGGGGCAGCTACACAGGTAAGTGGGAAGCCACCCTCCGGAAAGCCCCCTGCCCCGTGCCTTTTCTTCTGCTACTCCTGTTTGGGCATCTTCTTTTCTGACACCTTCTCCAAAGGACGACACAGGCTCCAAAGTGATGCTTTTATCAGAGGAAGGGGAACTGTCTGTCAGAGGGAAGACGCACCCTTTACTTCTTTCAAAAGCTGAGACACGGCTAAAGAAGCCACCTAAGTACATTGTGGTCCTTTCGGTGACACCAGGGCACATGTAATGTCACAAACTATCAGATAAAATTATCCATTGCCATCCAGATGGCATCAGAACAATGGCCATTTCATAATCTCATAAACCACGTGAGATTTAAAGTGGTAATTCTAGAGAAGAAAAATAGTTACTTACCTGTAACTGTAGTTCTCCAGTATTGGAATCTTTCATAGATTCACATGATTGAATAATTCCCCGTCGTCGAGATGGGAGCCTCCGGTACAATTACACAAGTAATGATGAAACATATCAATGTAATAGTCTATCACAGTCATTTTAAGAAAAGGACCAAACTTGAGCATCCACCAATCAGATGACACCACCCTGTGGCATCCTCCTGAGAGAAGCTCCAGCACCTCAGATTTTCCAAGCACAAGTGCATCAAGGAGAGGAACAGGAAAAAAGATATACTATGAAAGATTCCAATACTGGAGAACTACAGTTACAGGTAAGTAACTAATTTTCTTACTCCAGTATTGGAACTTTCATAGATTCACATGCTTGAATAAGAGTAACGAGCAGTACTTATGCACATTGGAATAATGTTTGCATATATAATACATATATATATATATATATATATATAAAGCAATACTGTAAACAACATATCGTTTGTTCACCTAATCTTTACTTCTGTCCCTTTATTCTTCTTCCCACTTTTTTTTTTTTTTTTAAAGCATAGGATCCGTATTGAACAGTAACAGGACATAAACAATGTGCATACCTTATCTAGGATGGAGGGATGAAAGAGATGGCTCACCTTCACCTGAAGAGGTTCCTGAGGACTGCTTGACCCACTGCTACCTCTCCTTGCGATAGTGCTTCCAGGCAGTAATGTCGTGTAAATGTATGGCAGCTTTTCCATGTCTCTGCTCTGCAGATGTCTTGCAGAGGAACCCCCGCAAACAGCGCTGCTGAGGAAGAAACTGCCCTTGTAGAGTGAGCACGGACTGATGAATGCAGTGGTTTGCCCGCTGCTTGATGGCAGAAATGAATGGCTGAGGCGATCCATCTGGATATACTCTGGAGAGCGGTTGACCTCGTCTGGGTGCACTGTAAGCTACGAACAATTGATTGGAGCAGCGGAAGGACTTAGTCCTATCCAGGTAGAATTTGATACATCTCTTAATGTCTAAGGAGTGTAACGCTCTTTCTGCAGGAGTAGATGGAAGTGGAAAAAACGTTTAAAAAATAAGCGCTCGTTCATGTGGAAATCCGAAGGGACCTTCGGTATGAAATGCGGGTTTGTGCGAAGTAATAGTTTGTCTTGTGCGATCTGCAGAACAGGGCTCCTGTATGGAGAGGGCCTGAATCTCACTAATCCGTCTGGCTGATGTGAGAGCCACCAGTAAAGCAACTTTCCAAGAAAGGTATTTGATCGAAGCACGGTGGATTGGTTCGAATGGATGCTTCATTAACTGTGCTAGAACAATATTCAGGTTCCACAAGGGGGGAGGAGGTCTGAATGGAGGAAAAACCCTGAAAAGTCCTTTTAAAAACCGTTTGATTAATCTAGAAGAATACAGTGAAGGTGAAGAGCCTGAACGTCTATATGCAGCTATTGCCGCCAGATGCACCTTTATGGATGAGTGTGCCAGGCCTGATTGCGCTAAATGTAATAAGTAAGGCAATAATTGTTCCGGTGGTGAGGACAGTGGATCAATTTTTCGATGGTGGCACCAGAAACACAACCTTCGCCACTTGCAAGAATAAGCCTTATTAGTGCTATCTGCTCTAGCTCTGGACAAAATGTCCCTACATTCCTGTGGGATATTCAGATGTGCGAACTCCCTGTGTTCAGGAGCCATGCTGACAATCGCATCGACTGAGGATCCGGATGCGATATTTGCCCTTTGTTCATCGTAAGCAAGTGTAGAGATGGTTTGAGCGGAATGTGAGGCTTCACTGATAGAAGAAGAAGCTCTGCGAACCAGTGTTGGCGAGGCCAGTACGGAGCAATCAATATCAGGGTGCACGGCCCTGTCTTCATTTTCGTGAGGACTCTTGGGATCAGTGGAACTGGAGGAAAGGCGTAAGCAAAGATGCCTGAAAACGCATTCCCCCAAGATCCCTTTTGGGGATGCCAGCTTGCGAAGTACCGTCATTTGGCGTTCCATTTGCTGGCGAACAGGTCGATTTTGGGCGTTCCCCACTGGGAAAAGATGTAGTCCACTGCGGACTGGTCTAGCTCCCATTCGTGGCAGCTCTATCTTTGTCTATCTTGTTCTCTATCCCGGCAGATGCACCGCTGTGAGTCTGATGCCTTGCTGCGAGGCCGAATTCCAAATCTTTTGGGCTTCATTGGAAAGGGTGAGAGACCTTGTGCCTCCTTGTTTGTTGAGGTAATGCATTGTAGTGGTGTTGTCTGTCCTTATGACTACGTCTGACCCCGCTATCTTCGGAAGAAAAGCCTGCAGAGCGAGATAAACTGCTCTGAGCTCCAGCAGGTTGATGTGCATTGCCCTCAACTCTAGTGGCCACTTGCCACTTATTTGAAGATCTTGCAAAACAGCTCCCTAGCCATCCAGAGAGGCATCAGTCGTGATAGTCCATGGAGTTGGACGATGTAGGAAGGAAAGGCCCAAAGACAAATGATGCTCTTGAGACCACCATGTCAGAGCTTTGACCATTGTTGGGGTTATGTTTATCGGATCTTCGAAACTTCCAGAAACCTGGAGCCATTGAAGATTGAGTTGCTTCTGTAGCGGTCGCATTTTCAGTCTGCAGAGGGGAACCAGAGGTATGCATGATGACATCATGCCCAACAGGGATTTGAAAAGGCGAACTGAAACGGAGTTTCTTCCCTGTATTGACTTCGCTAGAGTCAGAAACTTCTGTTGTCTCTCTACTGTGGGGCACGCCATGGTGGATTGAGTGTCCAGGTTTGCTCCTAAAAAGGTGATACTGCGTGTTGGTAGAGGTTTGGACTTCTCCCAGTTGATGGTGAGGCCCAGACTGTTGAGAAAGGAAACACACCTTTTTGTTGATCTGTGCGATCCTGCGTAGGTGTTTGCTTTTATCAGCCAATCGTGGAGGTATGGAAATATCTGTTGTTTTCTCCTCCTGAGAAAAGCTGCGATTGGCGCTAGGCATTTGGTAAATATCCTGGGAGCCAACTTTAGGCCAAAAGGAAGGACAAGAAATTGAAAATGGCCTCCGGCTACCATGAATCTCAGGTACTGTCTGTGGGCAGGGTGGATGGGAATGTGGAAATATGTGTTTTTTTAGGTCTAGTGTAGACATGAAATCTCCCTGGTTCAGTCACAGAAGGACATCCTGTAGGCTTACCTTGCGGAACAACTGCTTTTTTAAGTAGATGTTTAATTCCCTTAGGTCGAGAATCAGCCTCCAGTTTTTCCACTTCTTGCGAATGAGGAAGAACCTGGAATAAAACCCCCTTCCTCGCTGTGACAGAGGTACTTTCTCTATAGGTCCTTTGAGGAGCATCTTGCTGATCTCCCTCTTGAGTTGTTCTGGATACCTTGATGGAATGTTGCGAGGAGGATTTGAGGGAGGTATTTGGATAAATTCCAGAGTGTGGCCCTGTTTCTCTAATTGGAAGACCCAGTTGTCTGATGTGATGACTTGCCATTGCTTGTGAAACAGGGATATCTTTCCGCCTAGAACCAGTGGAGGAGGGTTCGATGTAGCCGGCGCCTTGGATGTATCAGGCTCTACGAGCCGAGTCTTTAGCAGGGAGAGTTGAGCGTCCCCTAGTGCCAGATCTACCATGAGCAGCTTGTGGTGGTTGCCTTTGTGGGTAGTATTGACGAAACTGCTGGGAGGAAGAAGGATAGGTTGAATATCTATATTGCTGATAGCCTCCTCTATATGAGGGCAGTCCACGTCCTCTAGCCTGAAAGGGTGGCTTCCGAAACTGGAGAGTCCTTAGCGATCTTGCAGTATCTGTGTCGGATTTGATAGATTGTAAGGCCTCATCAACATGTTTACCAAATAATGCTTGGCCATCAAAAGGTAGGTGTAAAATCTTATTCTGTACCTCAGGCCTGAATGATGTAGCCTTTAGCCAGCCTTGCCTCCTAAGTACATCCGCACCAGCGAGCTGGCGAAATGCAGTTGTGGCTATGTCCATCGCACAGTGTATGAGCTCAGCTGAGGTGTGCTGACCTTCCTGTAATGTCTTCCTTGCCTCTGATCTTCCATCCTCTGGCAACTGGTCAATATGTGGGGCAATGTCTGCCCATAGCTGTCTGTCATACCTAGCTAACACCGCTAGCGAGTTAGTAGCTCTTCTAACTAAGCTAGCCATCGAGGAGAACCTTTTTACAATATTATCCAGCCGTCTACCTTCTCTGTCTGGAGGTGCAGAAATAGGAGCAGATGGATTCTTGGACTTTCTCTGTGCCGTCTGGGCCACCACCGAGTCTGGAAGACGATGACCAATTAGACATGCTGGGGCATCGCCTTGTGCCTTGTACTTTTTATCTAGCCGTGGTAGTACTGCTGTGACAGTAGCAGGGTTATGCATCACTTTCAGCCCTTCTTCCCATAAGTAGCTGACTATTGGAATAGAGCGCACAGATTTCTGGAACGGCTCTTTAAAATCATATAGGAAGCAATCTGTTTGCTTGGACAGCATTGGCAAGGCGAACCGTTTAGCTGCTCTCTCCAGGAGATTATGAAATCCCCCGATGTCATCTGGCGGGGATTCTACTTTTGAGTGTGACGGAGAAAGAGGAGCAGGAATAATGTATTCATCCCACTTGGAATGAGTGTCAAGGAGCTCT
This sequence comes from Pleurodeles waltl, assembly GCF_031143425.1. Taxonomy (NCBI): domain Eukaryota; kingdom Metazoa; phylum Chordata; class Amphibia; order Caudata; family Salamandridae; genus Pleurodeles; species Pleurodeles waltl. Next base: position 1,172,782,878 of record NC_090448.1, read on the forward strand.
CCTTCTTCCTGATCTCTTTCCGACATATCAGTGTCCTGAGGTAAGGTCATATCTGGCGTAGTAACATTTGTCAATGGTAATGAGGTCGGTCTCTGACGTGGGGTAGTCACCCCTGAGACTGGCGACAGTGGAGATTGCTCCCCTGGAGGAGGAAAACGCCTGCTATAATCAGCCAACATCGCCCAGAAGTCAGAGAGCAAAGAGGTTGGAATGTATGCTCCTTCCTGATATGGTTGGTCTCCTCCATAGTACTGAGGGTCATAGGTTTCCTCAAATTCGTCTTCGTCCTGATACTTGACGTTTAATTTAGAGGGGCTATGTGCTGGTCCAAATGGACCCTCGTCATCTGACTCTTCATCCCCCTCTAACAAGTGAACCGGTATGAGGGGTGTCACCTTACTAGGTGAGGTGTGCCTTGGAGTAAGCTTTTCTTGTTTTCTAGATTGTTTTTCCCTTGTCGACTGTGTCGTCGACGACGCGGATATAATCTTCGTCACTGGAGGAGTCGGCGATGACGAACGCATGGAGATCTTGATCGTCGACAGCCTTACCGAAGAGTCTACCGTCGACGAGGTCGTCGACGATGGTAAAGCAGACACCGTCGTTACTGTCGTCGATGATGAAGAAGTGTAGATCTTCGTCGACGATGATGTCGTCGACGCTGCTCTCGTCGACGGTGGGGCGCTCGTTGCCGATGATGTCGTCGTCATAACTATAGTCGACGGTGGAACAGTGAAAGTCGTCATCGACGGTGAGGAAACACTCACCGACAGTCTCGTCGACGCTGAGTTAGTCGTCGACGGCACATTCTTAGCTGCCGAAGTAGATGATGGGCTTTTGAACGGCAAAGATGGTGGTACAGAGGACGATTTCTTATGCCTCTCGGAACTGCTGGCATGACCTCTCTCCCATTTCCTGGAAGATTTATGAGGTGAAGTAGATGGGCTGCGGTGCGGCCCTTGTAAGACCCTGTGGTAGTCTTTTTGTGGGCTTTTCTTGGTTGTTGTGAAGGAGATCTTGTGTCTGATCTCGCCCTTTTTGAGGACTTTTTGGATGTTGAAGAGTCATCACTATCCGAATCAGAGGCTGGGTTATCTCTGTACTTAAGCTTCTGCAGCCAAATTAATAATCTGCCTTCTCTATCCTGAAGAGTCTTAAAGGAAAAGGTACGACAAACCTTACAGTCCTTGGCTGAGTGGTCTGGATAGAGGCAGTATATGCAATCCTTATGAGGGTCTTCAGAATGTAGTCTTTTCTTACCACAAGTTTTACAAACCCTTCTTCTCCTTGTCAGACATGTTGTAGGTGTTAACCCCAATCAGTCAAAACAAGGTTTAGTAGAGAAAAATGGCTTCAAGGCAATCCAAAGGTGTGAAGAAAGAGCAGAGCTCTGAGGAGACTCCCTAGCACGACGTGCAGTAGAAAATCTGAAGTGCTGGAGCTTCTCTCAGGAGGATTCTAGAGGGTGGTGTTGTCTGATTGGTGGATGCTCAGGTTTGATCCTTTTCTTAAAATGACTGTGATAGACTATTACATTAAAGAGGCCTAAGGCCCTTGTGTTGATATGTTTCATCATTACTTGTGTAATTGTACCAGAGGCTCCCATCTCGACGATGGGGAATGATTCAAGCATGTGAATCTATGAAAGTTCCAATACTGGAGTAAATGAGGTAGCATTCAGTCTGAGCAATTCAAATTAGGTCATGAAAACTTGCCTTCCAGTTAATTCTTAGACCCAGTAGTGGCTGTTCTCAGTCAAACCCTTGAGGCCTTCCACAGACACAACTGTCAAGGTTTCCAGTGATTCTTCCAGTACATGGAGAAAACTTCATGAGCTAGACTCTTCAAAGAGCTTCACAAGCATCCCAAGTCACCCACCTTCACAGAATATCTCAGGACACGCCTGTTCACTAGTATCTAAGATTCCCAAACTAATTGATCAACCTTCAGAAATCTCAAGACCCTTCTTCTTAAAACCACCTCTAACCTACCACGATTCCATGAACAGCAAAGGGCCAAACTGTTTCAGGATGGTGTAATCTATTGGTGTTCAGATCCCCCACCTGTTTCTTCAACACACCCATACTTCCCAGCCTTCAGAAAATACCTCAAGACCTAACTACTAACCTGCCATCCATTAGCAAACAATCCAAGATCTACCTTTTTCCAACTTAATATTCTTCCGAAAGCACATGCAGACCGATCCATTCCCTCCAAAGATTTCACCCCAGCAGCCTTTAGAACACAACTGAAGACTACCTGTTCCCCGATAGCTAACCTCCTATTCATCATAAAACAACATCCTGTAATACTGCTTAAGTCTCCTAAAAACACATGCAGACACACCCTAAACAGTGCCCTTCAGACAGCAACTCAAGGCCCACATGTGGCATCAACACCTGCACCAGAACCTAATGGATGGCCAAACACAACTCAAGACCATACTGGTCCTCAACACCCAGAAATATAAACAGCATCTGGAGGATCCCACTTGACAAGGGACTGGTTGCTCTGTTGAGGTTTTGCTACAACCCAAAACAAACTAATGCTTTGATTTTAGAGTATTGGACACTACAAGTGCAGAATCCCGTCAATCTTCAAACCCTCTATGTGCAATTCAGTAAACTCACTACCAGTAATTAGTTGCTGTTGATGTATTTGGTGGTGACCATGCACTGGACACACCTTTATGATGTCTCTAGAGACAATGCAATAGACTTTCCATCTGAACACCCAAGACAACTATTAGCTATCAAAGATGAAAAAGGTATTTGAGAGGGTTACCTAGTAGACCACAATACCAAGCTTGTCCTACTAGGGAATGCCACAATGTATACAAAATGTGTGACATCGGATTAAGTCAACACCTAATAATGACAATGCAGTGATGTAAATACAGGCAAAGGGATATAATTTTATGGGATTGATCATCTCCCCAGAGATCTTCCTCTTGTGTCTTTGTGTTTTTTCAGACCGGAAGTATGGCACATGTGAAATTGACTGGATCCTGGCCACAGTCTCTGCTACGTACAAGTCCTATGTCATTGGTGTCTTGTTGTACGGCTTCCTTGTCCCTGTCTGTGTTATGGTCTACTGCTACGTCTCCATTATTCGAACAGTCCGGACCAGCCACAAAAGCTCCCAGGGTACGCAAATTAGCAAACGGCAGCACAATATGGAGCGCCACATTACAAGGGTAAGGAAATTGGACTAGCAGGCCATGGGGTAAAGATGCTGCTGGTAAGTTCTACATAGTTCTGTGTTATGAGCAGAGTAGATAGCCTAACCTTTCTAAACCCATTAGTGCAAAGGTGATATTCGCCATTAAAGAACTGTAAAAAACTGAAGAAACCCCCCTGCCATCTTTAAGAATTGGCGAGGTCCTTGGTTACATTCAGCAGATATTTAGGCTGGGAAGGTGGCCAGAGAGTGAGCATAATACAGAGCGACTATAACAAACCATTTTAACTGATATTGCCCTTCAAATGTAACAACCATTGGAAGGACACTGACAGCAACATTTGGTTGTGCGTGACACAGGCTACTACAAAACATCACATGTTTGAACAACACCATCTCTGAATTCTTTTGTGGGATGATGCAATTTGCTTTAGTCTAAGTGACTGCTGGGAGAACACAACAGGCCTCTACAACGCTTTCCAAAGCTTCCCTGCGACACTGAGTATGTTCAGTTCCCTATCCGCCACATGTATGTGAAAAGGTCAAATAGTAACACCTGTTATTTATAGCACGTACAAATGACAAAACAGTGACATTTGGTGCTCTCTAAAAAGCAGCATATTATCATCTATCCAAATGTGTTCTTCACTCACTCTCCTGTACACCTGATATGGGCATCCGCTGCCCATACGGCTCATCTCCCGTCCTCTTCCCTTGGGTATTCATGTGACCAGGCAGGTCGCTCCCCCCATCTGCCACGCAGCCCCCTGTGGGTTGAACCTCCGTTGCCGCTTTTTCTGCCTAACTACTCGCTCCCTTTTTTCTGTACCCCTACGCTTGGCTTCTGTGCCACTTCGCTTTTTCATTCTGTGCCCCTGTGTTTTGCTTTCTGTACCCCTGTGCTCTGTTGTCCCTCTCCCGCCGTCTTTTCCCGCCGTTTTTTCCCTGGGTTTTTCCCTCGCCGCTGAGCCCCTGCTGCCCGCCCCCTTCACTCCCATTGGCCACCCGCTCCCACCTCCCAGCTGCTCCTCCCTCCCTCTGCCCTCATATGGAGGCCGCGAAGCGGTGGTAGAGAGCGACCTTTGACCCTGTCACCAGGCAGGTCGCTCCCCTCATCTGCCACGCAGCCCCCTGTGGGTTGAACCTCCGTTGCCGCTTTTGCCGCCAGACTACTCGCTCCCTTTTTTCTGTACCCCTGCGCTTGGCTTCTGTGCCACTTCGTTTTTTCATTCTGTGCCCCTGTGTTTTGCTTTCTGTACCCCTGTGCTCTGGTGTCCCTCTCCCACCGTCTTTTCCCGCCGTTTTTTCCCCGGGTTTTTCCCTCGCCGCTGAGCCCCTGCTGCCCCGCCCCCTTCACTCCCATTGGCCTCCCCGCTCCCACCTCCCAGCTGCTCCTCCCTCCCTCTGCCCTCATAGTGAGGCAGCGAAGCGGGCGCGCCGAAGGCATGCCTAAGGCAAGCCGGTCTGCGCCCGTCCGCCCCTGGACTGCACCCAGCACCAGAACCCCTGGAACCCGCACCCCCCGCAACGCCAGACTGCACTACGATGCAAGCACCCTCCACGCACTCAACACCAGACGAGACCACCCCTGCTACCGGGCCACCCCGAAACGCACCCAGGGGCCTTTCACCTGCCAGAACTGCAGATTCACCAGAATCCAATCCTCCACACCACCAGCCAGAGAACCCAACCATCTCCGCAGCATCCTCCTCAACACCCGCTCCGCTCGCAAGCACGCCATCGAACTTTGGGACCTCCTAGACTCCACCGCCCCCGACGTCGCCTTCCTGACTGAGACCTGGCTGAACGCCACCTCAGCACCAGACATCGCCATAGCCATCCCACAGGGCTACAAGATCTCCCACAGAGACCGCACCAACGGAGTGGGAGGAGGAATCGCCATCATCCACAAAGACTCCATCAAAATCTCAACGAACACCGATGACACCCTCACCACCGCCGAGCACATGCACTTCCAGATCCACACCGACCCCAACACCACCCTCAGAGGAACTCTCATCTAAAGACCTCCCGGACCCCGCCCACAGTTCAGAGACACCATCGCCGACCTCATCAGCACCCACGCCCTCGCTTCCACGGACTACATCCTCCTCGGGGACCTGAACTTCCACCTCGAGAACAACGACGACGCCAACTCCACTGCCCTGATCGACAGACTCGCCAACCTCGGACTCAAACAGCTCGTAACGACACCCACTCACGCCGCTGGACACACGCTCGACCCCATCTTCTCCGCAAGCCCCCGCGTCTCCTTCAACCACACCACCGAAACACACTGGACCGACCACAGATGCGTCCACTTCACCTTCAGAAAACCCACCACACCACCGCACCCAACAGCTACCACGCCGCTGCTGGGGCAAGGTCACCGAGGACCAACTGACTACCGCCCTCGCCCTGAGACCACCCACGGACCCCACCGACCCAGACACTGCCGCGACCAACCTCACAAAGTGGATCAATGACTGCGCCAACATCCTCGCCCCTCTCAAGACCTCTACAACCAACCACACCAAAAAGAAAGCCGCCTGGTTCACCGAGGACCTCCGGATCTCCAAGCACACCTGTCGGAAGCTGGAGAAGAAATGGCTCCACGACCGAACACCAGACAACCACACAGCCCTCAAGAGCGCCACCCGCAGACATCACCAACTCATCAGGACCGCCAAGAAGACCGCCTTCAAGGACCGCCTAGACAACAACGCACACAACACCAAAGAGCTCTTCAGCATCGTGAAAGAACTCTCCAACCCCAGCTCCATCACCAACGACATCCTGCCATCTCAAGACCTGTGCGACTCCCTGGCCACCTTCTTCCACCGCAAGATCACCGACATCCACAACAGCTTCAACCCCGACCCCCCCACACCCACCACTGAGTCCACCACCCGTGCGACTACCACTCGCACCAGTCGCCTGACCGTCTGGTCCAGCGTCAGCGACGAAGACACCATCAAAACCATGAACTCCATCCACTCCGGATCCCCAACGGACCCCTGCCCTCACCACGTCTTCAACAAAGCCAGCGCAGCCATCGCGCCCCACCTCCGGAAAACAATCAACTGTTCCTTCGAGACAGCAACCTTCCCAGAAAGCTGGAAGCACACCGAGACCAATGCCCTTCTGAAGAAGCCCAAGGCGGACCCCAAGGACCTCAAGAACTTCCGGCCCATATCCCTGCTCCCTTTCCCGGCAAAAGTGACCGAGAAGATTGTCAACAAACAGCTGACCCGCTACCTCGAAGTCAACAACATCCTGGACCCTTCCCAATCCGGTTTTCGCAGTAACCACAGCACTGAGACCGCCCTCATCGCCGCCACTGACGACATCTGGACCCTGATGGACAAAGGAGAAACAGCCACCCTCATCCTCCTGGACCTATCAGCAGCCTTTGACCGGTCTGCCACCGCACCCTATCAGAAGGCCCTGGCCTGGACCACATCCTTCCTCTCCGGCAGAACCCAGAGCGTCCGCCTCCCACCCTTCCGCTCCAAAACCACCAAGCTCATCTGCGGTGTCCCACAGGGATCCTCCCTCAGCCCGACACTGTTCAATATCTACATGGCCCCCCTGGCCCACGTCGCACGACAACACAACCTCAACATCATCTCCTACGCCGACGACACCCAGCTGATCATATCCCTCACCGAAGATCCCCACACCGCCAAAGCTAACCTCCACAGAGGAATGAAGGCCGTAGCCAACTGGATGAAGGACAGCAGACTGAAGCTGAACTCAGACAAGACGGAGGTCCTCATTCTCGGACCCACCCCATCAGCCTGGGACGACTCTTGGTGGCCCACGTCACTAGGCACAGCCCCGGAACCCACGGACCACGCACGCAACCTGAGGGTCATCCTCGACTCCACTCTCTCCATGACCAGGCAAGTCAACGCCGTCTCCGTGTCCTGCTTCAACACCCTCTGTATGCTCCACAGGATCTTCAAATGGATCCCCCTCGACACGAGAAAAACCGTTACCTAAGCCCTCATCACCAACAGACTCGACTATGGGAACGCCCTCTACTCGGGAACTACAAACAAGCTCCTGAGACGACTCCAACGCATCCAGAACACCTCAGCCCGACTCATCCTCGATGTCCCCCGCCGCAGCCACATCACACTCCACCTGAGAGGCCTGCACTGGCTCCCCGTCAACAAAAGGATCACCTTCAAGCTCCTGATCCATGCACACAAAGCACTGCACAACACCGGACCCACCTACCTCAACAACCGACTCAGCTTCCACACCCCCACCCGAAGCCTCCGCTCAGCCAACCTAGCCCTCGCCACAGTCCCCTGCATCCGAAAAACCACCGCCGGCGGCAGATCCTTCTCCTACCTTGCCGCCAAGACCTGGAACACTCTCCCCACCATCCTACGACAGACCCAGGACCTGCTGGCCTTCAGAAGACTCCTCAAGACCTGGCTCTTCGACCAGTAGCACCCCCCCTCCCCAGCGCCTTGAGACCCTTGCGGGTATGTAGCGCGCTTTACAAATGCAGTGATTGATTAATTGATTGATTTGCCTCCTGTGTGACATATCACACCATGATTCTCAGTTACTGAGATCAGCCATCAGTACCACAAGTGCTTGTGGCACATGTAGGATCTCCCTACCCTGCCCTCCTTCTGACCCCCATTGTCACATCTCCAAAGGCTTCTACTTAGGCCAGTCCTCCTCCAGAGGATGCAGATTCACACTATGGCCCTTTACCAGTGGCGCTATTGTGTTGCGTTGTCTCAGGTGTTGAAGGTACTTTTTTCAGTGGCCAGGATAAGGAGACCACTATGTGCTCCCATTAAGGACATCTAGGCGTCAGGTCTGCCGCTGCAAGGACCACCAGGCTCTGCACTTGGCTCAGTTCTCAAATCTTTGGCCGGTAGGATGCAATCTATGATGAAACGGTGGGCCTTGAAGGTGCAGGGTGCCACAGGGTGACTTTACTATGAACATGGCAATGACCACATCTACTTACATAGGAGGGACGTCAAGCTCTCTTCTTGTGGAGGGCCCTCTCTTTGTGGGGACTTGGAAAGCTGTCATCCTATCCAGATCTGCCGTCTTTGCCAAGCCATCGATAACTCCCTGGGCTGAAGCGGCTCTTCGAGGTTATATGAGGCTGGAGAAGATTGAGTAGAGGGGAAATAGCGAGGCAAATCAACTGTCGGATTCCCGAAAATAGCATTGTCTAAATGTGTTAGATTCGTAATGCTCACTTGTCACCTTAGATCAAGGTTTTTAAAAGTAGGTGATTTCACAGCCATGTTTTCAGGGTAATTATGGAATTTATTCATTTGCTCCACAATCCACCACCTACTGCATGATTTGGAAATTTCAATAAAAATAGTTTTTTTGCTCCAACAATTGAAAAGTTCCTAAGAATACATTTGGAGTGCACTGCAGCTCTCGATAGTTTGTATACGTTACTTTTACCTCTGTTATTTGGCATTTAAGTGTTGAGAATTGTCTCGCTATTCTTTAACTGTTTCTTTGTTCATGCAATTTTAATTGGCATTGGGAATACAAATTCATGATTGTGTTACCCTGCAGCATATATAACACCTGCCAAGTGGATAACATTTAACAATTTGCATATGGTGTTAGGGAAATCGGAAAAGGGAACTCGTCCCCACCCCTCCTCGCCCCCCGTGGAAGAATCTCAGGATCCGGTGCATCCCCTGCAAGCTCCCCCCACCAGTAGGGCTGTATCTTAGGACAGTACCACTAAATATGTGGGAGGTCCCTGGTTACCCCTCCACATTCCTGCAGGCACAGAGAGCAAGCTGTGTGAAAGTGCTTTTGAAATTTAGCAGGGTACATGCACCAGTCGTATAATAATTTCTAGTGGGCTTCTTTCTTCATACCACTATGAGGGGCCATCTATTTAGGTCTTGCCGTATGTATGTCCGTTTTCACTTTGATGGATCCTGTTGAGCGATGGAGGTCTACTTGTCAGTGTGTGGGGGTGTACTAGGCTGGGATATGACCCCTCTAGTACAAATTGTTAACCCGACAATTTGCTCTACCTGGATTGGGTCTCCTGTGGCTGCATCTCCAGCGGTGCATGTCCCAACAGTGCAGTCACGCAAGGTGTAGTCTTTCAGCCTCTCCGAGATGTAATACATTCGTACAGTTGTTAAACGTTTTAATTCCCTTCCCTGTGTGCATATTTCGTAACATCAAACAGAGCCCCCTTATCCATGCATCATAGGTTCCCATCTTGAGCGCAGGTGCAAAGGAGGGGTTGAAATAGATAGGCGCGAAAGGAGTCGGATATGATTCCAGGTTCAGTCTCCTACTAACTTTGCCCTACACCGCCAAAGTAGTATTTGTTGGGGTGTGCAAATATACAACGTGGGGTCTATCGCTCTTGGGTTTCCACACCAAGTCCCACGGAATCGGACCTGCAACTGCTCTATCCATGTAGACTGAGGCTTTTTCAGAGTACTGTGCGCTCCAGTCTGCTAGGAGACGTAAGTGAGAGGCTGCATAATATGTACATACAGTAAGAGACCTGGGTTCCCCTTTTCTGTTGGCTTGCATCAACCCTAAATCCACTCAAGGTTTCCCTCTCCTCTAGGTATATTTCAAGAACAGATATTTAAGTGTGAAAGAGGGTTTTCGGTATTATTATGGGCAAAGTCTGAAACCTAGAGAAAACTCTCGTAAAGATGTTCATTTTAAGCACATGGATTGCTCTCACCCAATGCACTGGGAGGTCTCTCCATTTACAGAGGTCTTAAATGTTGTAGAGGTCTGATCCACGAACAGAGTATCTGACCCCCAAGTAGGTAATGTGTTTCAACACCCATCTAAACGAAGGTGGTTGTGGGAGAGCGTGTGACTCCTCTAATGAGAGTGTCAGGTTTAATATTTCAGATTTATTTATATTTATCTTAAGCCTTGGAAGCTACTGAAACCTATCTAGGTGAAGCTTCAGCTTTGGGAAGGGCACAGGGTTTGGTAATAAGAAAGGGGACGGGGGCACCCTTGCCTAGCCCCCCATCCCAGCCACCGCAGATGTGAGAGTATGCCATGCAGTAGAATCCCCGAGAAGGGAGACTGATAGCCTGCCATGGCCAGGGCTACAAGAATTGGGGTCAAATCCATCTCTCTTTAGCATTTGGGTCAAGAACCGCCAGTCGAAAGCCTTTTCCGCATCTAGTGCAGCTAGACTCGCTGGTACTGACTTTTCTTGGCTTTTTCTACCAGGTGCACCACACTCCTAAGGTTATCATGTGCTTAGGATTTTTTTATAAAATCTTACTGGTTAGGGTGAAGAAGCCCTGTTAAAAAATTGTCAAGTTGAGTAACTAGAATATTTGTAAAAATCTTCATGTCTATAGTTAAGAGTGGTGGGGCAGTAGGATGCACACTTCCAAGGATCTTTCCCCTGTTTTTGGATCGGGTAATAGTAGATTTGTTCATTGATAGTGTTACCTCTTTTGTCACTGAGAATGAGTTATAAACCCTCATCATTTTGGAAATATTCTTTGATGTGTGTTCTGAGTTTCTCCTTTAGGATTGGGTCTCTCATCAGGCAGCTTTGAAAATTCGATGTGGGCCTATGCTTGGGTAGACTGCCACATTCTATCTCTACACTGACGGGGCTTCGTCTGAGATATTTATAGCACCTATACTAGATTGTGAGGCCTGACTTAGGTGTACAGAATATATAATCAGTTTACGAGTATGTCTTATGGATGTGTGAGTTATGTAGGCCAAGACCCCAAAGTTTACTTCTAGGTTTCAGTGAGAATCCACCTGAGTGTGGATTGTTAGGAGCCCATTCTATTTATCTTGGAGTATCCAACGAACTTAAAGTCATCAAGAAGTACATCTTCCTCAGCAAAGTCTGCCGAGCTATATAGCGTTGTACAATCAAAGTCATTCTGACCTGTGTTAGGGGCACAGACCTTCGCTATAATAAGCGGAGCCTTCATGAAGAGATCGACCCTCCATATCTTTTTTACTGTGGGAGTGCATAAAGGGGAAACTTATGTGGAAGAAGAGGGCTGCTCCATTATTTCTGCTATTTCTTGAGGAGTAAAAGGCAAGTGTATATAAGTTGTGTTTAAATATTGTTTCATCTAGGCATTTCAGATGTGTTTCCTATAAATCTATTTTCTTCTGCCCCCCCCGTTTCATAAAGTGCCAAATCTTAGTTTGTTTATTAGCCAAACGAATCCTCTTGATGTTTAATGGTTGAATCTTGACCTTGAAGGACGAATGGGTAAGTTGTGGTCGACTATAGGAGTGAGTACGCTACCCCATTTCAAGATGAGAGCATAGGTGTTTAAATGTAGTAATTAGATGTCAATAATCTTGCATGGATTGATTAATTCTTATGTAATTCTCATGAGCTCGTCTAGTCCTTCCCAACATTGAACATAATCTATAATTAACAAAAAAATAACATAGTCATCTCACGCTGCATATAAGGTCCTCGTCTATCATACAGGTTCCCTCACTTCTTTCCAGGGGGTTGTGTAACCTCTGATGTTAATCTGGTAATCTCATCCAGGATGGCTGCAGGGTTGGTAGGTTGACAGTTCGACTTGTTACAGTGTAGTGTTACCAAGGGTGTATGTAGTATTTATAATGTCTGTGCAGACAGCGATGCAGTAGCAGCAAAGCACAGTGTCCAAACCATTCAAGTCTCGCCGTTGACTCTCTGGGCACCGGGTTTTGCCAAGGCTGTAACCCAGTTTGCTCCTAAATTCTTTGTGTTTGTAGAGTGAGCCACGGCCTAGTTATTTGTGAGTGTTCTCCCAATTGCGAGGACAATGGATTAGGTGGACTTCTTTTGTGTAATTCCCAAGATACAGGCTGCTGGTGGCAGCTGGTGGTTTGCTGAGTATTATTATTGTAGCAAAGGCACAACTGAAGGGGCAGGGCCAGCGATTATGGATTTAATTTTTCTGAAAATTGCTTTGTGATTGTTTAAAACTGTTGTCTCCTAAGCAGAATTGCTGGAGCAATATCCTGGAACAGACAGCAAGTATAGGCATCATGTTGAATTTGGTCTTGTGATCATGCTGCTCTCAGGATTTTTTCTTCACAGCAATAGCCGTGGAATTTGTACCAGTATATCGCATGGACTTTTTCATTTTTCCGTCCTGCATGGACCCACTCGAGGGACTCTATCCACTATGATTTGCACAGGTCTGTCTCTGGAGGATGTGGTAAGAAAGATTGTGATGAAAGCTTCCTGATCTGCACCTCCTGGTCTTTCTCGTAGGCCTCGTATTCCTATATTTTCTCTATGAGAGTGATTTTCAAGGTCTTCAGTCTTCCTTGTGATAACATTGTGTGAGCATGTAGGGTAATTCACTTGTCTGATAGGATTACGTTTTTTCTCCTTCAAAGAGTCTTTAAGGCCTTCCACTTCCATGACTGGATCCGGCTATGTCCACTTCCACTCTTAGCGCAGAAATATTTTCTCCAAGGTTGGTTTTAAGGGTGTTCAGCTCTCTTGCAATATTGACTTTAAGTTCTTCACAAAGCTCATGTTTAAAAAGGTTTGGAGGTTCAAGAGAAACTCAGCCTTCGTCATCACCATGGTGGTGACTTCATCAGTGGAGACACCCCATTGTGTCACCAAAGTACCCTCCACTGTATTCGTCTTTGCAGCTTTGAAGAATCCTGTAAATTTTCTTTGTGAATGTTTTTTTTAGGCAGCGTAAACAGGGCTGCATAACTGGTGGTTATCGGAGGTTGACTGCGGCAGTGCGGCCAATATTCTTTTCATCTGGGTTAGTGTCCATACTTCTGAGTGGTGATATGGTCGAACATAGACTTACTAGCGCTTACTGGAACGTGCCCCCAGGCTCTTGGTGCTAAATATTCTCACACGTTGGGTGGGGTAGAAATGTAGCAGTACTGTGTTGTGGGGCTTTATGTCTGCCATCTTGTTCTAATTTCTAGTCCCAGCACAGCCTACATGAAATTTCGTACCAGGTCAGTGTCACACCAAATAGCCATTTGACCATGAAAGGCATTTAGTGCCGTTTCTTAGGTTTCTCCTCAATAAACCTGAAGGGTTTTGCCAGTATCACAGAGATAGCAGTTGTAGACCAGGGCAGGAAGAGCCTCTCATCAGTATCTACTCTTAGGGGATGGTTATGGCTTAAAGTGGTTCAGTTGGCACAATTTGTCTCCCCCAATTCTATGTTGGGAGTTTTTCATTAATAAAGGATCACTCTACGCTGCAACAGCCTTCCTGCAAGATCAGTAACTGGTCTCTGGTCTGTTTTGATGCCTTTTGCCTGAGGTCTTGCTAGGCTCTTCTCGTGGGACAGCCTCCATGTAACTGGGTTGTGGGGCCCAACCCCGGCTCCGCTCGCTTGGAGATCAGTGGTTAGAGACTCAGGAGTCTGGCACCCTATTAGCTTAGAAGGGAGGATTATTCCCTAGAGCGAAGTAAGTTATCCAAGGGGAGGCTTTCCGCTCATCTGCCCCTGAGGTCCAGCCCTGTCATGCATCTGCTGCAGATCCATGAGCCCGGCACCATCTTGGAGACAATCTCCATGCATCGAAGTTGCTCTGCCCTGAGGGTAGACATGGCAACTAAAGGCCGCACAGCTTCAATCCCAACAGAATCCAGCTTCAAAAGAGCCTGTTGAGTAAGAGTAGGTGGAAAATTCTGCTCTGTCGGCGGAGTTTGTGTTGTTTTGCCCACTCCGCTTGGGGCACGGAGTTCCAGCAAAACTCCACCAACCGCCGTGTGGCGGAGATTTTTCTTGCAAATGGCTTGTCGGTGAGGGTGAGCAAGAATTTGCATCCACTAACCTGATTTTTGTCCATGCTAGAACACCTCCTGGTGAGATTTCTCAATGAGGGCATTGTGACCGTATGCATTGAGAAAGCTGCCGTTTGAGTAGAAAGTCTACTGGAGCAGCAGAAAGAAGCAGCATCCTCTGGCATGCCGCATGGGGCAGTTCGATCTGATTTTACAATGTGGATCAACCTCAAGGTGCTAAAAATCAGTAGGAGCAGCAAAATGTGACCGAATTCCACCAGCTTGCGGACCTCTGCAGAATCTTGCAGGGTTTCTATGTAACTCTGCAGAGTGAGCCCAGGCCTACTGTTGAACAGAACTAGAGCTGCAAGCGGGTCCTGGTCACAGGGCTTGCTTAGGGAGTATCCATCCTTAGTTCCTCTGAAGCTATGCCTCCTGTATTGTTATCTTTAATGGATGAGGGTGGGATGTACCTACAGCAGGAATCTAAAACTCTCTGTGCTTAAACTTCACCCACTGGAGAGGGAGATGTATTGTTTGATAGTTAACGCTAACTCATTGTACATTGCAGGGCCCTCAATACAGCAGTTATATAAATAGGGACTGATAAATTTTGAAATTTCTCATTTTTAAGGCTTGATGCCTTAAATCTTTCTCACGGTTTAAAAATAGAGCATACCTTTTAATAGGGCCAAACAGATAGCTTATGATACTTAGTTGGGTAATGTTGAAAATGTAGGTTTGTATTCTGCAGAGCGCAACAGTGTACATGATGCACACAAACTATTTCATTCTGATATGTAGGAAGGATATTGTTAATGACAAGGCGTTTCTGATCTTCCATGCAAGACAAACGGCATTCTTTAGAGTTTGGTGGGTGGCCTGTCAGACTACCAGGGTAGCAGAGGGACATACTATGCTGCTCTTGTAGAAGACCAGCTGCCATATTTAGAGATCTCCACCATGCACAAGATCTCTAAGCCTTTTGCAGAGCTGATGTTGCCACGGCTCAGTTGAAGGCACTGAAAGTTGGCGGAGTTGCCACCATTTAATGCAGCTATCATCCAAAAATGAATTCCTAGGGTAGGTCGCTTCCCCCGCCGCTGCAGCTCCACCTACCCAGGCTCCTGCCACCTCCCAGCAAAACCGTAAGTACTCCCTGCGCTCCCCCCACCCAGCCCCTCGTTACTCGCCTCTGTACCCTGAACTCTCTCTCTTCCAACTTTTCTTCGTACCTCTGCTGTCCTCTCTCTGTCCATTTTCCTTCGCTTTCTGCTCTTCCTTCTGGTATCCATTTTCCTCCCTTTTCTGCTCTTCTTCGGTAGCTCAATTACTTCGGGTTCTGCTCTTCTCCTGTGTTCTTCTCCTCCTCTGCACCCCATCCATCATGTTCTTCCCCTCCCCTGTGTTCTTCTCTTCTTCCGTGCTCTTCTCTTCTTCTGCTGAACATTTCCCTCGTGTTCCGATCCTCCTCCTCACTGCATCTTCTTCGTGTTCTGCTCTTCCTCCTCACCGCATTCTCCTCGCGTTCTGCTCTTCTTCCTCACCGCATTCTCTTCGTGTTCTGCTCCTCTCCTGTGTTCTTCTCCTCCTCTGCACCCTATCCTTCGTGTTCTTTTCTTCATCTGTGTTCTTCTCTTCTTCTGCACCCCATCCTTCGTGTTCTTTTCTTCATCTGTGTTCTTCTCTTCTTCTGCACCCCATCCTTCGTGTTCTTTTCTTCATCTGTGTTCTTCTCTTCTTCTGCACCCCATCCTTCGTGTTCTTTTTTCATCTGTGTTCTTCTCTTCTTCTGCACCCCATCCTTCGTGTTCTTTTCTTCATCTGTGTTCTTCTCTTCTTCTGCACCCCATCCTTCGTGTTCTTTTCTTCATCTGTGTTCTTCTCCTCTTCTGTAGTCTTCTCTTCTTCTGTTCTCTTCTTCTGTAGTCTTCTCTTCTCTTCTTCTGCTCTCTTCTTCTGTTTTCTTCTCTTCTCTTCTTCTGTTCTCTTCCTCTGTATTCTTCTCCTCCTCTCTTCTTCTGTAATCCATCTCTTCCCTTCCTTCTCTTCTTTCGCTTTCCCTCCTATCTGACCCCCCCGCCCTCTGCTTTCCCCCTGCCCCCCTGCTCCCATTCGTCGCCCCCTCCCGCCTCCCACCCTCAGCAGACCCCTCCTCCCCTCCTCCTCCCTCTTATGGCGGCCGTGCCAAAGGCGCGCCGAAGGCAAGCCCGTCTGCGCCCGTCCGAACCCATCCGTGCCTGGACCGCGCCCAGCAACACGACCTCTGGCCCCCAGCACTCCCAAACCCTGCAGCACCGCTACGACCCCACCTCCCTCCACGCACTCAACCCGGGACGCTCTAGAACCTCCTTCCAAGCCAGCCCGAAACACACTCATGGACCCTTCACATGCCTTACCTGCAAGCATACCTTCCACCGCGACTGCGCCGCGCCCGCCAGCCCACGCGCCAATAACCACCTCAAATGCATCCTCATCAACGCACGCTCCGTCCACAAGCACGCCATTGAACTATGGGACCTCCTGGACTCCACCGGACGTCGCCTTCATCCCTGAGACCTGGATGAACGCCGCCTCGGCCCCCGACATCGCCATAGCCATCCCCGACGGCTACAAGATCACCAGGAGAGACCGCAGCAACCAAGTCGGAGGAGGAATCGCCATCATATTCAAGGACTCCATCAACGTCACCACTTCCACCGAAGACACCCCCCTCGCCGCCGAACACATGCACTTCCAGATCCACACCGACCCCAGGACCACCCTCAGAGGAGCTCTCGTCTACAGGCCCCCTGGACCGCACGCCCTCTTCAGCGAATCCATCGCTGACTTCATCTCCCCGCACGCCCTAGCCTCGCCAGACTACATCCTCCTCGGAGACCTCAACTTCCACCTGGAGCAGAACAACGACACCAACACCACCACCCTGCTCGACAACCTCGCAACCTCGGTCTCAAGCAACTGATGAACAACCCCACCCACATCGCCGGACACACGCTCGACCCCATCTTCTCCGCCAGCAACCACGTATCCTTCAGCCACTCCTCCGTAATACACTGGACCGACCACAGATGTGTCCACTTCACCTTCAGACGCAAGACTCTCCACCTCCGCACACAACCCATCCCACGCAGACATTGGAACAAAATCTCCACGGAACAGCTACTCTCCACTCTCAACCAACCTACCATCTCCACCGACGCCAACAACGCAGCCCTCAGCCTCACACAATGGATCACCAACTGCGCGGACAACCTCGCACCCCTCAGACGCCTCCCAAGACAGACCAACGCCAGGAAACCTCAACGGTTCACAGACACCCTCAAGGAATCCCAAAAAAACTGCCGTACCCTCGAGAAAGCCTGGCGCAAAGACCACACCATAGAAAACATGTCTGCCCTCAAAAACGCCACCGGCGAACACCATCAGCTGATCCGCGCCACCAAAAGAACATCCTTCAAAGACAGACTGGACAAGAACACTCACAACAGCAAAGAACTCTTCAACATCGTCAAAGAGCTCTCCAGTCCTAACGCCAACTCCAACTCCATCACGCCCTCACAAGATCTCTGCAACTCCCTCGCTACCTTCTTCCATCGAAAGATCACCAACCTACACGACAGCTTCGGCCCTCAGACCCCGCCGACCACCAGGGAACCCACAGCCCCAGCCGTCACCATCAACGCCTGGACACTCATCAGTGCAGAAGAGACCAAAACTACCTTGAACACCATCCACTCCGGTGTCCCCTCGGACCCCTGCCCCCAGTTCATCTTCAACAAAGCCGACGACATCATCGCCCCCCGTCTCCAGACCATCATCAACAGCTCGTTCGCATCCGCCACCTTCCCTGAGAGCTGGAAACACGCGGAAGTCAACGCTCTCCTGAAGAAACCTACGGCGGACCCCAGCGACCTGAAGAACTTCCACCCCATCTCGCTCCTCCCCTTCCCTGCCAAAGTCATCGAGAAGACCGTCAACAAGCAACTGACCAAATTCCTTGAAGACAACAACTTTCTCGACCCCTCCCAGTCCGGATTCCGAGCCAACCACAGCACAGAAACCGCCATCATCGCAGTCACCGATGACATCAGAACTCTGCTAGACAACGGAGAAACAGTCGCCCTCATCCTCCTTGACCTCTCAGCTGCCTTTGACACCGTCTGCCACCGAACCCTAATATCGCACCTCCGCTCCACCGGTATCCAAGGACAGGCCCTGGACTGCATCACCTCTTTCCTCTCTAACCGCTCCCAAAGAGTCTACCTCCCGCCGTTCCGCTCGGACCCCACCGAGATCATCTGCGGCGTCCCACAGGGCTCCTCGCTCAGCCCGACTCTCTTCAATGTCTACATGAGCCCCCTCGCCGTCACAACATCATCTCCTACGCCGACGACACCCAGCTGATACTTTCCCTCACCAAGGACCCTACCATCGCCAAGACCAACCTGCAGGATGGAATGAAAGATGTCGCAGAATGGATGAAACTCAGCCGTCTAAAACTGAACTCTGACAAAACGGAAGTCCTCATCCTCGGAAACACCCCGTCCGCCTGGGACAACTCTTGGTGGCCCACGGCCCTGGGCGCCGCTCCAACCCCCTCAGACCACGCACGCAACCTCGGATTCATCCTGGACCCGCTTCTCACCATGACCAAACAAGTCAACACCGTCTCGTCTTCCTGCTTCCTCACTCTCCGCATGCTCCGAAAGATCTTCCGCTGGATCCCCGCCGACACCAGAAAAACTGTGACCCACGCCCTCGCACAAGCCGCCTGGACTACGGAAACACCCTATACGCAGGAACCACCGCAAAACTCCAGAAACGCCTTCAGCGAATACAAAACGCCTCCGCTCGCCTCATCCTCGACATACCCCGCAACAGCCACATCTCCGCTCACCTGAGACACCTGCACTGGCTACCCGTCAACAAAAGGATCACCTTCAGGCTCCTCACCCACGCACACAAAGCCCTCCACAACAAGGGACCCGAATACCTCAACCGTCGCCTCAGTTTCTACACGCCCACCCGTCAACTTCGCTCCACCAGCCTCGCACTCGCCGCCGTCTGTCGCATCCGCCGCACAACGGCAGGTGGGAAATCCTTCCCCTACCTGGCGGCCAAGACTTGGAACTCCCTCCCCGCCAACCTCAGGACCACTCAGGACCACCTCACATTCCGGAGGCAGCTCAAAACCTGGCTCTTCGAGCAGCAGTAACCCCCTCCCCTAGCGCCTTGAGACCCTCACGGGTGAGTAGCGCGCTTTATAAATATTATTGATTGATTGAGTCACAAAGGTATTTGTGTGTAATAAATTTATGACTGCAGAGTCCCTGCACTCGGGGCGGAATCTCTGCACTGTAGTTCTCAGTGTAGCGATTACTTCTCAAGTGTGGAGACTCTGCAGTCATAACTTTACTACACGTAGATACCTATGTGAATCAGGCCATCAGAGTAGATAAATGTCCCTAACTGGCGGGGAGTTTTCTCTAAGAGTGTTGGGGTCATTTTTTGCCTACTCTGGACCTCTAGATTACTCCTGCCCGCCAGGAGCAGAAAAAGTAACTTTAAATGTTCGTCCCAAACAGGATCCATGATAAAGGGTACTTTGAACCGATGCCCAAAGTCTGTTGGTACGTCGGTCAAAGGCTTGCAACAGCAAAGTGGTGGGAGGTTCTGCTGGCCGAAATATGGCCATTTCCCCGGCTCTAAATTGAGCCAGCAGACTGCAAGTTTGGCCGGTAAGTCACAAGGCCATGTTTGTGGCAGAGTACCCTGTCTGTCGAACTCCAAGGACCTAAATCAATATCTGTTGGTAAATACCAATCTGAATAGTTGCTACTGAATGTGTATAGTTTTCTTTCTTTCTTTGCATTTTGTAAACCTCTGGGTAAAATGTTGTTATAATCATATAACCAAACCACCATTACATTTGGTAATAAATACACATATTAATTATTGCAATCAGAAATGTTAGATGTGTGGTATAATTCTATATAAAACCACATGTTAAATTGCGTTGAATGATGTACCTTTACATGCAGTGTAAACCACCCTATAATTTGACCTTATATCATTACTGGTGCTTGCAATGTCCTATTGGCTCCCTTCTCCCATTCAAATCCTATACCATTCAGAATAAAATAAGGACAATAGCACTGAGTGTGCGAAGCCCTGCAGAGCAGCTAGTAATGGGCAATAGATGGTCACACAAAGTATTTTCACAACTTTTATTGGAAGTGAGTCAAAAGACAAAGATCTGTGTATTCCATACAGATTGAAATGTAATTAAACATATTTTAAAATACTCTTACATTATCTGAATATATTAATATGAGGGCACATGATATCCCTTCAGCAACAGAAGAACACACTCCTTAGGTCTTGGTTATGCTGTATTTCCTTTTTCCTCATCAGTGACCTCAAACTCTTCTTTGTCTTGGTTCTAGGTGTCGTTCGTGGTCTGCATGGCCTTCCTTCTGGCCTGGTCTCCCTACGCCGTGATTTCCATGTGGTCAGCCTGTGGTGTGCAAGTGCCACCACTCACCAGTGTCCTAGCCAGCCTCTTTGCCAAGTCAGCTACTTTCTACAACCCCTTCATCTACATGGGCATGAATTCCAGGCTCCGCAAGGATATCGTTGGCCTGTTCCGATGCTTCTGCCAAACCCAGGCCCTGGACTCAGACAAGCAGAGGCTGGCAGGGGGCCAAAGGAAGAGACCCGCTTTTCCATCACACCCAAGGGCAAACAACATCTCCATGGCGGCAGCAGGGAAGATGGCGGAAGTGGAAGTTATCCCAGAGTACTACAGTGAAAAGACTTTACATAGAGGGAGCTCCACAAGGGCCCATGTCTCTTTAGAAGGCCACACATTGGCTCTGACGGACTCTAGTGTCCTTCTAGCAGAAAACAGGGGAAGTGCTTTAGACATGGCTGCCAGCTCATTGAGTTCCATCTCTTTGGAGGACAATAGAGATGTCCTAGAAGAGAACAAGGGCAGTAGATTAGACATGGGCTGCACCACAATTGTTCCTAAGGTGGTGGAAGGTTATTTGCTGGCTCTAACTGAAGCTACTACGGTTTCTACAGAGGTCAGTGACAGTACAATAACATTAGGAAACCCCTCAAAGACATGGCTGCAAACTGACATTGAATCAACTTTTGGAGGACGTTTTCATACTGGGGGTTCCTATGCAGCTCATGCCTGGGCGGATCATGTTGTTGTTCTGCAGCCGGCTGCAGATACCTCGGTGGTGGTGGTGAATACTTCATTTGCTCTGGGGACCCATGACTGCAATACACTGACAGCAGGAATTTATTGGATGAGTCAAGAGCACCAACAGCATAAGGCAACAGAGTTAGCAGGCCCTGGCCTAGTTGTAGGTGAACGGACTACTAGTTTGCTACCTCCATCAGATTTTGCATGTTGCCCGGGAAAAGAAGAGGAGGCTGCTGGCACAGGGGGAGTGCATGGGGTCCAGTGGAACACTACTTCCACCATCAGTGATGCGTCTGGGTCTCTGGAAGTCCAAAGAGAACAATGTTTGGTGCCAGCAGACCTCATGGTGGTACACGGTGAGGATCCTCGGGACGATGGAATCGCTCTGGGAAGTGAACTAGACATGAAAGGGTTTCTGGTGGGCTGTACTGTTGAAGTAGCAACCCAGAGGGGCTGTAGTTCACCTCTGGATGACCCTGCGCATTTGCTAGGACCTCAAACCAGGTTTACATTGTTTCAGGATGATCCTGGGAGGGTTCTGGGAGGGCAGGGGATCAGTGCTGTGAGCCTCAGAGAGCGAATCAGAAGTTTAGATATTGAGAGTGCCAGTGCACCTCTGGACCCTATAATGAGTGCATCAGCTGAGATGGCCCATGCACCAGGGGACCCTGCATTGAGTTCAGCAGCAGAGAGAGCCCGTGCACCATGGGACCCTGCAGTGAGTTTAACAGCAGAGAGGGATTGTGCACCAAGGGACCCTGTAGCGAGTTCAGAGGGAGAAAGTGTCAGTGTACCAGAGGACCCTGCAGTGATTTCAGTGGCAGAGAAGGTCGGTGCTTCAGAGGACCATGCTGCTGTGAGCTTAGTGCCAGAAGGGGCCAGTGCACCAGAGGCCGTTGAAGAGAGTTCAGCAGGTCAAAGATTTAGTGCACCAGAAGCCCCAACAGTGAGTTCAGCAGTTCAGATTGTCAGTGCACTGGAGCCCCCTGGAGTGAGTTCAGCAGCTCATATGGTCTGTCTACCACAGACCCCCGCAGCAAGCTCAGCAGGTCAGAGGATCAGTGCACTAGAGTCCCCAGGAGTAAATTCAAAATCTCAGGTGGTCAATACACCAGAGGCCTCTGCAATGAGTACCTCGGCTCAGAGGATCATTGCACCAGAGGCCTCCGCAGCGAGTTCAGCATCTCACTTGGTCAATGCACCATGGGGCTCTGCAGGGGTTCTTGGAAAGCAGACCGACATAGCCCCACCTCTGTTAGATTCTGGAAGAGTTGTAGGGACAGAAAGCAGTAAATATGTGAGTACAGTGGGCTCAGAAATGAGGGAAGAGATTCAAAGAGTTTGTGCATTGGATCTTAGGAACCCAATAGGTACCGTAGCTATGATGAGCAGTGCGGTGGAACCAGGAACCTTGAGTCACAATGTTATGGCTGCATCTTTGTTTCCTGTGACCACGGAAAGCAGTGCAGCTCTAGGCGACACCCACGGCCCAGTGGGACCTCTCAGGGGTGCAGCCGTGGTTCTGGGATCCTGCAGGCGCAGTAGTTTGACTCGGAGGCACTCGTTTCTCCATGCCCCTATCCTCTTCTAGTTGTGGGTAAAAGAGGAGTTCAGAGCAACAGTGCCTCTATCCTGAGTAAAGAATGGTAAGAAATCAATAACCTAGGTCAGTGGTTCTTAACTTTTTGACTTCTGTGGACACCCACTTTATCATTACTGGAACCCGGGGACCCACACTGAATCATTATTGGAATCTGGGGTCCCCACACTGAGTCATGACTGGAAGCAGGGGACCCACGCCTATACATTGTTGATGATTTGAACCTCAAAACAATACACGAAAAATCCATAAACAAGCGTTCCATCAAACACATACACAAATGGTGATGCATTCTATTACATTTTCAAACAACTAAAATTTAAAAAATTGTTTTTTTTACATATAATAGGAAGCTTGGAGCTTTCCTAAATTCAATTTAAGCCACTCATCGTCCATACTATATTCTCCTTGATGCACCCGCACTGCTCCCATGAATCAATCTGAGGGTACTAATTTAATTTTTAGCCTCCAATTTCAAATGTCTTTACATTTACAGTAAGTTTTATAATATTTCAATTGCACATTTGGACACTTCATATGCAATCATGGAATCCCTGAGGAGACTCTGCGGCCCCCGGGGTCTCCAGGCCACATGGTTACCACCAAGTAATGGCATTTCCTAAATGCCCATTTCGCATTTAGGAAATGCTTGTTTCATGCGCTTAGGGAATCACAAATAGGAAATCCCTATTTGCGATTTGGAGTTGCAATTTAAGGGAATCGCAAAAAAATTGTGATTCCCTAAGATGGGACTCCAATGCCTTTCATACATTTGGAAAAATACAAGTTGGGAACCACTGCTCTAGACTGAAATTTCCAGACCACTTCCACCTGCCTATCTTGGTTTACAATGGATGATCTCCGGCACACATGTGTTTCATTTTTGCAATGTTTTCTGCCCCCAGTAGAGAAGGTGCCTTGGAAAGTTCTTGCCTATAGCATTCAGCTTGTGCATCGTGATGGACACACCCAGTCACACGGATATTTGTACCAATACATCAGTTCCATAAGCCCTGCCTCACTCCTAAATAGGGGGGCAGGGGGAGTCCAAGCCCTGCAGGAGCCCTCCCAAGGCCTGAGGAGCGCAGCTCAGTCGAGCACTGTTGGCTTTGACATGGGGTTACCGCCTCTTGTCCTTCAGTATTTAGCAGACATGTCTATGTCCCCCTTGAGTCCGTCTTTGGGGTGAACTAGACATGGATGTTGTTGGTGGAAGGTCTCCTGTGTTTAGACATTATTGGTCTTTCATGGCCAATAGCTTGGGGGCCTGTAGACACACATTATGAGACATCTATCAGTACCTCAAGATATTGCAGTGGAGAAGCGAAACACATATAGGGTATATTTTCCACGTGTCCAGTGTTTACCTTCATATTTAATTATAGAAGTTAACACTTGCACAGCTCATTCCATGATTACACCAACATTGTGCACAGTTACATCAACTCCGTCAGCGACTACACCAACGCCTTCTGCAGTTACGTCAAAATCCTGCACAATTGCACTAATTGCCACAATTGCACCCAGATCGTGCACAGTTGCACCAGTTGGTTGAGGAATCAACCAGCACCCTTCTTCAATACAGAAGCTCACTGACAGCTCGCCCCTTAGGTCTGCCAGTGCCTCAGATCTCCAAGTGTTTCAGGACGGGTGGTCTGTCAAGGTTTGGGGGTCATGGCTTAGCAAGGATTATGTTAAGCAAAGGACGCTGACAACTCTCAGTCGATCTAGGTTTATCCATAAAGGACAACGCCCCGCCCCCTTCTCAGCCATTTTGTCTCTCTATGAACAAAACAATGTGGAGGAAACAGACACCTCCATGCAAGGGTCACAAGGTGGGAAAATGTAAGGTTAGAAACCTCCGCCAAGGTCTGTGAGGAGTGATGGTGGAGGCAGAAGAAAAGCTGAATACTGTAGAAAGAGCTGAACAAGACGCAGCATGAAGTTTTCTGAAGGACGAATCGAAGCAAACAGTCAAAGATCACAGGAAGGAAGGAGGGAACACCAGGGATTCAATAGTTATTAAAAATACAAGAATTAAGTGGGGCAGCCCGCCCAGACATTGGCCATTCCTCCTTCCTATAAATGCCCCAGACGTATACCTTTCCCCCTGGAGGCAATAAGGTGCAGTACCCCCTCCCCAAGTCTGCCATCCAGGAAGGAGGTGCAACAAAAAGTTCAATACAACCAGGGATAATGGGCCAGATGTATCAAAATCCCATTTTGCATTCCCTAAATAGCGAATTTTAAGAAATCCCTATTTAGGGAATGCAAAATGGTATGTAACAAAACAGCAAATCCCTCATAGCGATTCCTACAGAATCACAATCGCTATTTGGGATTGCGACTCCATTTGTTCCTATGGGCCTGTAGGTTTTGCATTACCTTAATTGCGATTATCTATTAGGAAATCGCAAAATTGGGAAATGCAAAACCAAGGGTGCTGAGAGTCTAAGGCCCCTTTTGATGCATACCAAAAATAATTTGTGCACATGTAAAGAGCACACATGCCCTAGGAGGCATGTGTGCGCTACATGGCACTTTAAAAAATGCATTTTTAATGCATTTTTTTAAATTCCACATGGTTACCACCAAGTAATGGCATTTCCTAAATGCCCATTTCGCATTTAGGAAATGCTTGTTTCATGCGCTTAGGGAATCACAAATAGGAAATCCCTATTTGCGATTTGGAGTTGCAATTTAAGGGAATCGCAAAAAAATTGTGATTCCCTAAGATGGGACTCCAATGCCTTTCATACATTTGGAAAGGCACTTTTGCATTCGTAAAGAGTGGAATTTAGCGATTTGCACCATTTGCGAATGCAAAAACATTTGATACCTGTGGCCCAATGTTTATTTTTCAACAAAACTATGGGATGGGCTGTATTGAATCCTAGTTTGTTTTAATGGAAAACATGAGTTAGCTTAGCCTTTGGCTTGCAGACTCGTGCCCCCGTCACTTAGTGACTTTTACCCTACTTAGCTTGATCTGTTTTAGCGCATTTATTTAATTAAATCTTTTAAGATGGCTGCCTTGTTTTTAGTTAGCCCCATGTTTTAGTTTGCGTTATCAGTGCCACCGCGCTAAGGCATCGATATCAAGGGACAAAGATAAACAAACTGTAGGTGTTCACATTAGGTACTTTTCCTCTTCACACTTTCGAGGGAATTGTTTATCTAAATTACTGTCCCAAGCATGTCTTGTTATCTATTGTTTGGGAACAGACCTACGTCAGAGGTCCAAGCAGATCTGTATAAATACTCCTCACTTAAACAGAGGGATTCCGACCAGATGCCATCGCTGCCATCGATGCTGCACGTTGCCTTGATGCTAACCCAGTCTTCGTGCTTCTGCGGAGTCTGAGCTATAGACCTCATTCCATGGTAATGAGGGTTGGGGGCTCTTCTCATGGACATGGCACTGGCAGATTAGGTTTAACATACCTAGCTCTCTTTTAGGTTAGAGGTTAGGCTCATTATGCTAGGGTATTAGGACATATTTCACATCTCATGTCATTACGTGTTACTGCAAGATGGGTGGGGGTCTTTGTAATAATGACTCTTGTCTTTACCATTCTGTTTCTTGCACTGTTCATTATCCTAATCATTGCAGCCCATGCAACTTATCGCAGATTGCAGTTTTGCTAAATAAAACCTATTGAAACTTTACTGCATCTTCTTCATTGCCTGTGTTTGATTGAGACATGGTGTTTATGTGAGAAAGGGGTAATCTCCGTTTAACCATGACCAGTGCTTGAAATGGAAAAATTAAAGTGCAGGTACTCTGTGCCAGAGTACCTGCTTGTTTCCCAGAAGTGCTGGTACTCTCCAATTAAAAGTATTAAGTTTTTCTTGAGATGTCCCGGTACTCTCCCTCTCAAAATAAAAAAGTGCCGGTACTCAGTACCGGACAGTACCGGCCCATTTAAAGCACTGACCATGACACTCCCTGAGATGTCACACTCTTGAGTCCATGCTGCCACAAATCAACTTTTACTGTTTGGGTTTCTGGTGAGGTGCTGCTTGTGAGCCGGGAGGTTTGGGACGACAGTTGTGACTTGTTGTAGAACTGGCATAGTCGCCTACAAACATAAGTACTGTCATCCTTAAACCAGCAGTCTTGCCTAGAGCAAGAGTCAAACTACAACAGGGCTATATCCCCAATCTGCCCTCTTCAGGGGGAGCAAAAGTCCACTGGAACACCAGGGATTTTATTTTTATAGTAGAAAACAGAATGGCATGGGTTCAGCATGCACAGGCATCGAGCCATAACCAACCCACAAATGTCCCAATAGTCTTTTTTACTCCCAGTCTTCCGGGTCCCCCATGGAGCAGATCAGGGCTTTTTCTCCCAATGCCAGATTGGGGATTTTACACCCCAAGCATCTTCTCAATTCTTCCTATAATATGTCCTTGTACTCTTCATTCAACTTGACATCCCTTTCCTCAAGGCACACACTTGCATCTACAGCGCACATAGGTGAATCTGTTCTGAAATCAAGACGCATACCTAATTCTTCTTGATGTGGCTAACCCAAAATCAACACACCCTAATCAACTACACATACCTTACCCAGCACCCTCCTCTGCTTGAACTCTACCTCTGCCAGGAAGTATCCTCCGTATCAATCTTGTGTCCTTAATAGCTCCCATGATGCATCATGGTTGGTACCTAAACCCTTTCCTCCCATAATTTCCTTTAATATCGTTACTGATGGTGATGTACCAAAGGATCCACCTCAACAGGCACCCCCCCCCCCATCCTTTGACACCTCACACTTGAGTGGGCCCTTATCATTACTGCTTCTCGCCCTACAAATAACACTACAGGGAGTGCAGAATTATTAGGCAAGTTGTATTTTTGAGGATTAATTTTATTATTGAACAACAACCATGTTCTCAATGAACCCAAAAAACTCATTAATATCAAAGCTGAATATTTTTGGAAGTAGTTTTTAGTTTGTTTTTAGTTTTAGCTATGTTAGGGGGATATCTGTGTGTGCAGGTGACTATTACTGTGCATAATTATTAGGCAACTTAACAAAAAAAATATATATACCCATTTCAATTATTTATTATCACCAGTGAAACCAATATAACATCTCAACATTCACAAATATACATTTCTGACATTCAAAAACAAAACAAAAACAAATCAGTGACCAATATAGCCACCTTTCTTTGCAAGGACACTCAAAAGCCTGCCATCCATGGATTCTGTCAGTGTTTTGATCTGTTCACCATCAACATTGCGTGCAGCTGCAACCACAGCCTCCCAGACACTGTTCAGAGAGATGTACTGTTTTCCCTCCTTGTAAATCTCACATTTGATGATGGACCACAGGTTCTCAATGGGGTTCAGATCAGGTGAACAAGGAGGCCATGTCATTAGATTTCCTTCTTTTATACCCTTTCTTGCCAGCCACGCTGTGGAGTACTTGGACGCGTGTGATGGAGCATTGTCCTGCATGAAAATCATGTTTTTCTTGAAGGATGCAGACTTCTTCCTGTACCACTGCTTGAAGAAGGTGTCTTCCAGGAACTGGCAGTAGGACTGGGAGTTGAGCTTGACTCCATCCTCAACCCGAAAAGGCCCCACAAGCTCATCTTTGATGATACCAGCCCAAACCAGTACTCCACCTCCACCTTGCTGGCGTCTGAGTCGGACTGGAGCTCTCTGCCCTTTACCAGTCCAGCCACGGGCCCATCCATCTGGCCCATCAAGACTCACTCTCATTTCATCAGTCCATAAAACCTTAGAAAAATCAGTCTTGAGATATTTATTGGCCCAGTCTTGACGTTTCAGCTTGTGTGTCTTGTTCAGTGGTGGTCGTCTTTCAGCCTTTCTTACCTTGGCCATGTCTCTGAGTATTGCACACCTTGTGCTTTTGGGCACTCCAGTGATGTTGCAGCTCTGAAATATGGCCAAACTGGTGGCAAGTGGCATCGTGGCAGCTGCACGCTTGACTTTTCTCAGTTCATGGGCAGTTATTTTGCGCCTTGGTTTTTCCACACGCTTCTTGCGACCCTGTTGACTATTTTGAATGAAACGCTTGATTGTTCGATGATCACGCTTCAGAAGCTTTGCAATTTTAAGAGTGCTGCATCCCTCTGCAAGATATCTCACTATTTTTGACTTTTCTGAGCTTGTCAAGTCCTTCTTTTGACCCATTTTGCCAAAGGAAAGGAAGTTGCCTAATAATTATGCACACCTGATATAGGGTGTTGATGTCATTAGACCACACCCCTTCTCATTACAGAGATGCACATCACCTAATATGCTTAATTGGTAGTAGGCTTTCGAGCCTATACAGCTTGGAGTAAGACAACATGCATAAAGAGGATGATGTGGTCAAAATACTCATTTGCCTAATAATTCTGCACTCCCTGTATTCCTTCATCCCCTCCTGGTTGCTTCCAGCTGTCTTCCTCCTTGGCAACAACACAGTTCACACCCGCACTTGCTTCTTGCACACTTGGCCAAAATGGCCTCAATTTATGCATAGATTACAAATGTTATCAGTTGTAGGACAGTGTTTGGCACTTGCTAAATGGGCAGACGTCCACACCTATACCAGCTTTCTTGCTTCCTCTTGCTGTTCACACTGTTTGCACAATGGTCCTCATTACTGTCCCATTTCTTCTCAAATTTCTCATTGGAACTAGCATCCCAGGTACTACATTAACATCCAACCCTGTTATCCTTACATACTTCCTGCACAGACTTCTCCTACACAGTGGCCGCTGACTGCTTTTGAAAATAGTGCCTGGCAGTGTGTAAAAATGAATAAAACAGTATATTAAATAAAAAAGCATACTTACCTACTCCTCTTCGGTCCCACAATCTGTCACAAAACACCAGCAAGGGGTCTCTGAGCCATCTCCCCTAACCAATCCAGATGCTGCTCTCACGCTGTTAACTAGCATGAGAGAAGCTCCAGGACTGGTTGGAGAGGGCTGGCTCAGAGCTCTAACAGGCATTGGAGGTCTGTGCCTGCTTTCCACCCAGCTGTCTTAGACAGCTTGGGTTGGAGAGGTTTAAAGTGCACATGTCAGTCTAACCGTCCAAGACAGCTGGCCAAAGTGACATGCACACTTTAAACTTTAAGGAGCATATTTATGACTTTTGTGGTGCACGGAAACACAGCAAAACAACTTGCTGTGCTGCCCTGTATCACAAGGAAAGGGCAGGAATGCTCTGTATTTATGCCAGTCGTTTTCCCTTGCACTGGCACCGTTTTTGCAGCCCAGCGCCAACACAGGCATTCTTGCACCACGGTGCAAGGGTGTCTGGGTTGTAGGCAGGATTGTGTTCATGCAGGAAAGGGCACCTTCCTGCACAAAAACAATCCTGAGAGGCCTTTTCCTTTTTCTAAGTGTTCTGCTCCCTGTCGGTGACATTCAGTTTAATATTTGCAGAAGCGGGAATAGTTTCAGTGGACCGCCAATACTCATATAAGTTCATAGAATATAAGGACCATTTAACATAGTCCAGCCAGGGTGTCCGGATTCTTCTTAGGAATTTATTCAAAACCTCTCTTAGGCCCACCCTATATTCTGCCAGCACAGATGTTGACCAAATCCGTAACCAGTATAAGATGGGTTTCAAGTGCACAAGGGGGATGATGGACCGAAAACCTAAGTCGTGTTTGAATATCATTTGTGCACTTTGGGTCAGTTTAAGAACTACACTGAGGAAACTATTCTCAGCCACCTCCAGGGATTTTAGGTTGATGTGCCCCCAGGGTTCTGCTCCATATACTGCCGCAGCAACTGCTTTAGACCTCCAGACTTCAAGAAGGAGAGAATTTGGGGGAATATGGTCCTATTTGCAACTTTTATGATGGCTGCCACCCTATGCTTTAATATAAAGGTGCTTTTGATAACCTGGGTTCCCCACGTATTTGCGATAGAAAGGCGGATGACAAGATAATCACAATCTAGCACCTTCTCCAGCCCTCCCCCTTCTAGCTTTAATGGTCCTCTGAAACCTCTATGGCGATTGATGGCCATAAACTTTGCCTTACTGGCATTAATTGCCAATCCATGATCCTGGCAAAATCTGTTAAAAAAACTGAATATGGTTTCTAGGCCGTTGGGTGTATTCGACACTAGTTGAGTAATGTCTGCAAATAGTAAAGCAGGTGCTTTAGTTCCACCTAAGGCCAGAGAGTCATTGTCACAGCCCAATAGATAGTCTATGCAGCCATTTATAAACAGTAGGAACAATGTGAATGCGAGGACACATCCTTGCCTAAGTCCCCTGGCAACCTTGAAAAGGACATTGTTTACCCAATTTGTACCCCCATCTGACTTATGCAATTCTGTTCTGATGAAGCCTAAAAGATCAAGGAGAGGGCAGCGAAGACCTCAATCAGCTAGGGTACACCATAACCTGTCCCTAGGGACCATATCAAAAGTTGCTTTAAGGTCAACAAAGGCAACGTAGAGCTACCCTTTTTTATTTCAATTTCTTTCCACCTTATAAGTTGAAACCTAAATACTTGGTCAACTATACTAATTTTGGGGCGAAATCCAGCCTGAAACTCTGTTAAGATTTTTTCCTTGGATACCCAGGTGAGAAGCTGATCTAATAAAAGCTTACAGATTTTTACAGATTTTTTACTTGAATCAATGAGGCTGATTGGATGATAACTGGCTGGGTCAGAATTCAGGCCTTTCCAAGAGTTTGTAATCTCACCTCCTGCAAGAATGGTATTAAAAACACGTGTAAGGTAAGGTGCCCAGATTACTGTTTCGAACTTAAAAAGGTCCACAGGTAATCGGTCGAACCCGGGTAGCTTTCCTGCCTTCTCGGATCCAATAGCCGCAGCCACTTCAGTCACTGTAAATGACCGGTCTTGAATAGGAGTTTCTAAATTGAAGGAGCTCTTATAGGATACAGGGATTGTTGGAAACAAGTCATTTCAGAGGTTGCAGTAGTGAAGACGCTGCAGCCATAAAGAGCCTCCAGGTGGTTCACCCAGTCTTGTGGAAGAATGTGGGATTCTGGCTTCATCCTGTGGTTTTTAGCGCCATGGACTATTATATGCCAGAAAGCTACTGTAGTATTGATATTTAGTTTTATAACTTTTTATTTCCTTTCTTCCATATTCCTTTTTCTCACTGTAGCATTAATGTTGTAGTTGTAGACTTTTATGGTATGTTCCGTCTTCCCCTGCACTGGCTCTCTGTGTTGTGGTCTGGAATGCTCTCGTGTTCTGGGCAGGCAGTAGGAAGCTAGAGAGCTGCGTACAGGTGTGGATGGAGTTTCTTCTTCCTGCTATGTATCCAATAAAAGCTGAGGCATTTCATCTTTAATCTACATGGATTTGTCTTCCTCTGAACTGGATTTCTCCACTACATTTTGGCGACGATTTGGACCTTGGACCCTTTCTGAAAACCTCATAAACTTCAACGCACCATTGTTTTTATTATTTACTTATAATTGAGGTAATGTTATTATTTCTTATTCTGCTTTCATCTGAATATTTTCATACAACTTTGTGTATCATCGTCTTTTTTTTTAGGACTTGATTTTTACAAATCTGTTGTCTTATACGCAGTTACGATTCATTATCTGGCACGCGACTGCTCTCGCGTCGCATTTCATGTTTTTCAGAGCCGCTGCTCGGTTGCTAAGCAACAGCTCTCCCTGAAGCATGCTTTTCACCGTGTCTGTTGCCATTGACAACACCTTCCTACAAGCACGCTCTCTCAGTACGCCTCACCTTTCTGTGTTAATGGCCCATCACAGCGCATTATTATACTGGAGGAGGCGCCCGTTCACGTCGAAAATTCCTGCCGCACCCTGTCGCTTCTCGGCTACGATGCAATGAATCTGTAACTACTCGCTCTGTGATGTATCTATTGCCGGTGACAGCACTTTGCTGAAAACTAACTTTAACCCTGGTACTGTATTTCAACATGAACCTACTTGGGACACCACAAGACGATGACTTACTAACAGCACATATTTTGGTTGGTCCCAGAACAAACTCAAAACTCCGCCCTCAAGCACAACAAAAAGGGCAGAGAACTCATAAAAGACCTAGATTTCCTTAATTTACAAGCTATCAGCAGCCGTTTCCAAAGCGACAGTCCACATAACACTACAAGACCCACTCCCTAATAGACTTTACAGTGCTTTCTGTTCCACTTATACATCTTGTTTCCAGTTTTTCAATTACACCAAGGGATGAAAACGATCATTTACCGCAGTAACTATGCCTCTCTCTCCCCAGACAACCATTTATCAGAAAGTGTAATGCAAGGCAGCATCCACATGGTAAACTACAAGAGATTGAAATGGTCATCCAGAGCAATCCACGATTTGTCTGAATTAGCCAAAGGTTTACTCACTTTTGGAAGTGATGAGTATCCTCTGCATTGTCTGGGAGCAATTTACAACACAACTGGTCACCAACCATATGGCCTCAGGAAGAAGTATTAGTAATACAGGCAGAGCTGATAGGTCAATAGTCAACAGAAAAACAAATGCACTGAAAGGTAGGCTAAATCAGGATCTTTGTGCTTACCAAAAACCTTCCAATGATGACTTTGAAAGTCAAATTGGCAAAGGCCAAGTCTGCCTGCATAAAACACTTGTCGGACCAAATAGTAGAGGCTAATGACAACCTGAGTGGCAAAGGTCTCCCAATTTTAACACCAATAAGCATGAGAAATTCTGGAAGACTGTGGACAACCAAAATGATCTGTCCAAAACAAAACCAATAGTCAACATCCAATATGAGAGCTGGTATGAATACCTTTTAAAACACTTTGAGCAAGCGGGGAGTACGCTGCACCTGGACAGGATTGCAAACATCAAGCAACGCCTCTATTAGAACCTCAAAACATCATGAGTGAAACCCAGGCTTCAAGCCATCCGGGCAGTAGAAATTGAACACCAACTCTCAGGAAGCAGCTGAGATGGAGCACCAGGCTCTAAAAGCATTCCAACAGCCATCTTTAAACAGGACAAATCATTGTGGGCAAGACATCTGGAGTCAGTGTCCAAGAGCATAATCATCTCCAATGGCATCCCCTCCTTGTGGAAAGAGTCCCTCATCTCTCTGATTTATAAAGGTGGCAACAACACTGACTCTGCAAATTACCAACTGATATTGCTCCTGGATGCAGAATTTAAATACTTTGCTGGCCGCCTCCTTGAGCAGCTATTAGGATTTGCTAAAGGAATGGGAACAATGACAAATCTGCTGGCTCTATCCTCGTTGCTTGATCAACATTGGACAACCAAACAGCCCCTCTCCCACTGATCTAGAGATTATAAGGCAGCTTGCGACAGAGTGGATAGGAAAGCTGTGGAGCAAACCTGCCAAGGTGAACATACCGAACCCTCTGCTCCAAGCCCTGATCCTTCTTCACACTGACACCTGGGTCAGAATCAAGTTAGGTGATGGTGCTCACCTGTCCAGAAAGATTCCGACCCATCCAGGGCTAGGCAGGTGTGTGTATTAGCTCCCACTCTCTTCAGTCTTTTCATAGCAGATCTCCCCGTCAGCCTAGCTCAGGTAAACTCACACGCCCCTAAATTGGGCAACATCTTGCTGCAGTGCCTGATGTACGCACACAATTTAGTGCACCACAACTTCATACTCCAACTCAAATGCCAAGGAAATCAATTTGAAGAAGTCTAAGCTCATGATCCAAGGTAAACCACCACTAACGGGGTCATTCTGACTTTGGCGGGCGGCGGACGCCGCCCGCCAAAGTTACCCCGTCGAAAGACCGCAGGGGTCATTTCGACTTTCCCGCTGGGCCGGCGGGCGACCGCCAAAAGAACGCCCGCCGGCCCAGCTGGAAAGGCCCTGCAACAATGAAGCCGGCTCCGAATGGAGCCGGCGGAGTTGCAGGGGTGCGACGGGTGCAGTTGCACCCGTCGCGATTTTCACTGTCTGCAAGGCAGACAGTGAAAATCCTTGTGGGGCCCTGTTAGGGGGCCCCTGCACTGCCCATGCCAGTCGCATGGGCAGTGCAGGGGCCCCCTATGGGCCCCACGACACCCGTTCCCGCCATCCTCCAGAAACAGGCTGGCGGGAAGGGGGTCAGAATCCCCATGGCGGCGCTGCAAGCAGCGCCGCCATGGAGGATTCCCCCAGCTGGGGGAAATCCGGCGGAAAACCACCGGACCCGGCTGGGCGACCGCGGCTTCAAAGCCGCGGTCGGAATACTGAATGAAGCACCGCCAGCCTGTTGGCGGTGCTTCAGCCGGCCTCCACCCTGGCGGTCATAGACCACCAGGGTCGGAATGAGGCCCTAAGTCTCCATTAGAGGCATTTGGAAAAGGATAAAATAGAAGTGGTATCAAAATATAAATATTTGGGTATGGTATTTGATAGGCAAGGCTTCTTTAAACAACAGCTGAAGCTCATGCGTCTAAAAGCTAACACCCTCACCGTAGATTTCAAACCCTTAAAGACAGCTATAGCGTCATATACATTTACAACCCTTCTGAAAATAATGCAGACCAAACTAGTTCCAATCATCGCGTAAGGCAGCAAAACATTAAGAGGCAAAGATGCCACCCACCTGGACAAAGTTATCATCAAACTCTTTGTCGGACTTTTCCTCTGGAACTCTGAGTTGCCATCTTTGGGAAGAAATTTCGATCCTGGACTCATGTCAGCAAGCGACTAAGGGCGGAGATTTTGAGGCCCTGGATGAGGGCCCTGGCCAGGCTACGGTGACGTGGTGGTAGCAAACTGTCAGCCTACTGCCATCTAGGTATGACAGAGTGGAAGTGACATCATTCCGCTGGTGTTAGAATCAGGGCCAATCATGATCGCCGTCGATGGTGACGGAGCACACCGCCGTGTTACCTACGCCATTTCGTCAGACCCTTGACGCTTGACTCCCGATTCTCGGGCAGGCTAGTACTCCACTGTGTGTGCTGCTGTGTCCTGACTCTGGTCCCTGAAATGGCACGGGTCACAGGGGAACGGGTCCCGGCCTTCACTGCGGAGAAGCTGGAGAAGCGGGTGAACAGGGTCCTACCCCTATATGCCAAGTTGTATGGGCGACCAGAGGAGCGGGTGAGTTGCCATCTGTCATCCTTAGATGTGTGTGATTGTGGCAGGTGCCTGTATGCATGTGGGTTCGATGTGTGCCTGCTCAGCCATAGACTTTCTGGCATGGTCTGTATGTGAGTTGATAACCTGCCTTTCAACAATGGCCGTTCCCCAGGGAACGACATGTTCATCTGTATTTGGTGCACGCATAATGACGTCCGTTTTATTTGCTCTGTGTGTCCCATGAAGGTCAGCACCCATGAAAAGAAAGGCCTGTGGTCAAGGAGGTGCGGATCCTGGGGGTCTACAACCGGCAGAGCACCCACTGCAGGAAGCGGTGGGAGGACCTGAGGCACTGGGCCACGAAGACCGGTGAGGCCCAGCTGGGGAAGGCCTCCCAACGAGGAAGGGGTGCCCATCGGACCCTGACCCCTCTAATGGCCCGCATTCTGGCGGTGGCCTATCCGGATTTGGATGGGCACTTGAAAACAGCACAGCAGCCACAAGGGGGTGAGTACCAACACTGTTGTGATACTGCTGAGATGGATGTATGTTGGTGCTGTGGTATGTATGCCTTCTAGTGCCAGGCACTTGGACTGGTGTGTTCCTGCAGTCCTGCCCCCTCAAAGTCCCTGGAATGGTGTGAGGGCTAGTTTGGGCAGTCTCAATAGGGCAAAAGGGGGTCCCCTTTCTGTCATCTGGTATGCTTTGTGGCCTCATGGACTTGTAAGTGCATTGGCTCGGCATGGTCTCTCATAGGTGTACTTCACACAGTGTATCAGGTCTGTGTTTTATGTGGGTTATGAGGTGTATTCTAGGGTAGTGGCCACTAGTCAGGGGCACAGTCATGACGTATGTTGTAGGTGCTGCATGTGGGTTTGTGACCAGGATGGGAGTGTGTGTAGGCCAGAGATGTATATATATTCAGTTATTGACAAAGTTCTCCTTTGTTTTGTCTCTCCACCCCTGTGCTCTTGTGTTCTTGTGTACATCAGCATCATCTGTCGATGGAGCAGTGGCACCGACGAGTGGGGATGCAGCAGCCCACGGTTCCAAGGAGGCAGAGTCAAGCGAGGCCAAGGGGACCAGTGGGCTGGAGGGCGAGGGGAGTACCACTGGGGAGGCAACTACCATTGGAGGAGGTGACTCTGATACCTCCTCTGATGAGAGCTCCCTGGTGGTAGCGGACCCTACTGGGCACACCCATTCTATGCCATCTTCCGCCACCCGCCATGCCATCACTGCCCTCCCAGTTGCTCCCCACCCAGTTGCCCATGCCCGCTCACCCAGAAGGGTGGGCGTCTCCTTCCCCCAGGCACCTCATCCCCTGCCCCAGTCAGCCCTGCTGCCCTCACAGAGGAGACTATTGACCTCCTGAGAACCATCTCTGTAGGGAAGACAACCATTGTGAATGCAATCCAGGGGTTAGCATCCCAGATGCAGCAATGCAATGCATACCTGAAAGGCATTCACGGTGCCATGTCTGGCCTACAGACATCTTTTCAGGCTCTGGCCTCCTCTTTGACGGCAGCCTGTGTCCTTGGTCTTTCCGTCCCCCCCTCCAACCACCTCTACACCTTCCAGCACCCCACTCCTTTTACACATCCCAAGCACACGTACAGACAGCCATGCACACAGATCAACACACAAGAAGCACACAGAGAAACACAAGCACCACACTTCCCACCACAGGAACAGGCACACACCCAACATACCAAAGCACACACAACAATATCCACTTTCCCCAGTGTGTCGACCTCCCCCGCCACCCTGTCTGTCACCTCACCATACACACCCACACACACTGCACCCTCAGTCACTGCTGCTTCCATTCATGCAGTCACCACAACATCTGACATCCAGACATGCACCCCAGACACCACACCTGCACTCACCACAACTACATTGTCAGATACTTGCAGCACACTCACCAGACCTGCAGACACCCAGACAACATCCATGTACACTGGCTGCCTGTCTTGTCCCACTGTGTCCACCCCCGCTCCTCCCAAAACACTCAAACATTGGCAGACATCCACACCACACACATCCACCACACATCAGCATACTTTACAGGCACCTGCATCCATGTCCGTCACATCTACACCTGGTACAAGCACTCCCTCAACCTCCACTCCCAGACCTGCCTCCAAGTCCCCTCCGACTGCCCCTAAGAGCTATTCCTCTCCCATATTGACCTGTTCGAACCCACTGCCCCCCTTCTCGCCCCTAAACGTACCCGACTCCTTGCCCAGTCCCCTCCTTCCACGTCCAAGTCCGCCTCAGTCCGCCCTTCCCATTCCTGTGCCCCTTCCCCAGGGAGGAAGAAGCCCCGTGTTGGCCCAGGTCCCTCTGCCACCCCCCGGTCCAAGCCCACTCCCCCTCCTTCCAAGGGCAAACCCAAACCCCCTCCACCTCCCAAACCTAAGCCCAAGAGCCCCTTCCAGACGTAAGTCCCCACCCCTGCCACACCCTCCCCTGTTCCCTGAGGTGCCTGGCTGCCCCATTGATGCCTCTTTCGAGTGGAGTACACTTTGCACCTGTGGGAGTCAAGTGCCGTCTGTTCTGGCCCTTCAGTCTATTTGTAATGGATTGGCCAATGGCCTTATTTGGACATGACGTAATGTCTTTGTAAATAAAGTTTCAGAGTCCAGTAGTGCTGTTGGCACAATATGGTGACATTGTACAGCGTTTCACTGTGGAGGGGTGATGTGCACATGTGTGTACTTTGGTGCTGGTCTTTGTTGGCTTGTGTCTGGTAAGTGCCTTTTGTTATGGTATGTTTGGCTTGGAATGTGGGAGGGGTTGGGAGTGCGTTGTGGTGTGGGTTGGTGGGTGTGTAACTGTGCCCTTTCTTCCATTGTGTACTAGGTTGCAGTACTTACCGTCGTCGTCTTCATCGGCGGTCACAGTACTGGAGGTTAATAGCAAGGAGCAGCACTGGCATTATTTCCAACTCTCTCTCCATGTCTGCGCCAGAAATATTGTTAGTTTCCCCCATGCTTTGCCTGGCGGTGGTTCCCGCCCCGGAACTGATGGCAGTCTTGTGTTTCATTATTTGGTGGGCGGGTAGGGCCTTTCCGCTGGCCTGTGGGCGGCCTCCTTCGTCCTCGTCGGGACTACAAAGATGGCAGTGTGTGGATGGACCGCTACTTGTTTCTCATTGCCTTCATTATTTGGTGATCCGGACCGCCAGCATGTTGGCAGTAGTTACTGCCACCGCCGGCGGGTCGGTGTTTACCGCCATATTCATAATGACCACCTAAATTTCTTGTTCTCTAACTACCCTCGGCCGAACTGACAAATGTGAGATGACCTCTACCTACTCCCTATTTAAGACCCTTGGAAACAAGAGAATCAAGAGACACTCTCTGCTGACACATAAAGAACCATTTGCTTATTTTCTTATTTGAGCCAAAGATTATGCCCCCCACTTTCAAAGGTTACAAGCCGTCATTGAACCTTTTCACAAAGAAGCCTTTAACTCCTGTTGCCCAATTAAAGTCTATAGTATCAAGGTTTGCTCTGTGAAACCGTTCAAATACACTCCAGGCACAACTAAAATACCCAGAGAGCCAACATCAATTTTTTTTTTTACTTTTTACTGCAAATCCACCTCAAATTTGCAGTAATGTTAACACAAAAAAGTAGGCTCCCATCCTGCGCTTATAAAAAAAGAAGAAACTAGGTCGGGGTGGTGGTGATGTGGCACATTGTAGTTGATAGGGGAAGGGGTGTGCAGCCAGCCTCCTTGAGGCCCCAGGGGACCCTATCCCTTGAGGCTGTCTTAAATTAAGGGTAGGGGGCACGTGAGCCCACTCCAGGAGCTTGCTTAAAGGCTTCAGGGACCACATCCCAAGGGCCTGGCTCCATTGTGATGAATCAGGGACCCCAGCTACTGGGACATTGTAGATTTCCTGTAGATTAACTATAGCTCGTGCCCTACAGTATCTATAGTTGAGTCCCTCGCCATGCACTGCTTATGACTTCACATATTACATCACTTATGACATGTTCTATAACATCCTTGATAACATGACTGCAACATCTCAAATGACATCATTGGTGATAACACTGTGCATGACCGGGGCGCAGTTATAGTTACTTTAGGGAAAAAGTTATAGATACATGAGGTAACTAAAACTAGTGAATTTCAGTATTTTTATCAGTTTAAAATGGTATGTTTTAACTGCCATTTTCACTTAACTATAATGTCCCTTTAACCTTTGTGTTTTTCAGTGCATATCTATCTAATGTATATATATATATATATATATATATATAAAAATAATATATATATATATATATATATATATATATATATAAACCTACTGGTGATAGCTAGTAAGTAGTTATAGTTAGCACCAACTTTTCCTGTAGATGACGTGTTTTTTTGTATAGTTATACTTATCTGAATAAACTATGCCTCGTGCCATTAAGTAACTTTAGGCCACAAGTTTTAGAGGGTCATTCGGACCCTGGCGGTAAAAACCGCCAGGGCCGTGACCGACGGAAAGCACCGCCAACAGGCTGGCGGTGCTTTCCTGTCCATTCTGACCGCGGCGGTAAAGCCGCGGTCAGAAAAGGGGATCCGGCGGTTTCCCGCCGGATTACCCCTGGCTGGGCTGAATCTCCATGGTGGCGCTGCTTGCAGCGCCGCCATGGATATTCTGACCCCCTTCCCACCATCCTGTTACTGGCGGTTTTTACCGCCAGGAACAGGATGGCGGGAACGGGTGTCGTGGGGCCCCCTAACAGGGCCCCAGCATGATTTTCACTGTCTGCTTAGCAGACAGTGAAAATCGCGACGGGTGCAACTGCACCCGTCGCACCCCTGCAACACCGCCGGCTCCCTTCGGAGCCGGCTCCTGTGTTGCAGGGCCTTTCCGCTGGGCCAGCAGGCGCTCCCTTGGCGGGCGCCCGCCGGCCCAGCGGGAAAGTCGAAATTGCCCCCACGGTCTTCTGACCGCGGAGCGGTCTTTTGACGGGGGAAGTTTGGCGGGCGGCAACCGCCGCCCGCCAAACTTGGAATGACCCCCTTAGTTTCTTAACAGAAGTATAATTGTAGGTATAACTATACATTGCTGAATTTCTATGGTATTGTATGGGTAAGAAATCAACCTAATTATAACGTCCCTGTAACCTTTGGTTTTCTCAGTAAATGTGTGTGTGTATGTGTGTGTGTGTATGGTTGTGTGGGTGTGTGAGTAAGAGAGAGCGAGAGAGAGAGATTTGGCACCGTTCAACAAATCTGCACAAAACTTTACAAAAAAAAGTCATCCAGTTTGAGTCCAGCATGGTACGTTTTACACAGATTTGTCAAGCTAGGAGCCAAGAAAAGGAGGGGGTTCCAAAAGTGTATTTTCCCATTTTAATTCCCATAGGAAAGTTTGTTCACCGATACAGGAAAAAAGGGTGCATGGAAATAAACCAAATTTGGAACAAAGTTAGAAACTGACTCGGAAAGCATGCTTTTTTTGTTTGGTACAAATCTATTCAGTAGTTTTTGAGAAATTACCATTAAAAGTGGTGCGCAGAGTGGGCATGAAGGGGTTAACCCAGAGAAAAAGGTAAAGGCATCTACAACGTTATTTCATGGAGATTCTTTGATACCTATATCGCGGATCCTTTGCCAATCCAATATTTTAAAAATAGTCGACTCAGACTGCATACAGGAGCTTTTTCTCTCATCGATCATTTCGGTACCAGAATCTGGAAAATGATCTGTAGTATTAGAACGATCTGATTGGGTGGCCGCAACATCAGGAGAAAATGTTGTGGCTGGCATTGAAGAACTGGGGCAGTTGGTCCCAGAGTCCTGAAAAACGTTGAGAAAGGGCACATTAGGGACAGGTAAGCACACACTGTCCCATGTGAAGGAGAACCAAAGAGACCCACCCTGAAGTTAAAAAAATAATAATTCTGTCATAGAACTTGCAGTACTCCAGCAAAACCCAGTGAGACCCGGTGTGGTTCTGCATAAGTACCATGATCATTCTGGAGTAAGTTTCCGTGCCATGGTGCTGGGTCCCATCCAATCCTCACTAACATTGTGCCGGATGTGCAATGCTGGTTTCTGTACCGCAGATCTAGCACCACCAGAGGAAGCATTGTGGCACTGTGGTAGGGAGGAATGGTTGTCTTTCAGCTGTGTCCACACACAGTATTCGTTTGCTGTCCACACAGGGCTGGGTGCAGGGTCTAACTTATTGTTAGACAGACAGGGGTACAGTAAAAAAAAAACTGTTTAAAAAATTACATTCTGTTGCAAGTACTCCTGACTGGTAGGGAGTGACAAAACTAGCTAATAAAATTATTTGTGATGCATAGTTATTTCATTCAAAAGTTCTATTGCAATTGTACACATTTTCTTTTTCTTGTAGTATATGCTTGCCACTTGCTTTTTTAAATGTATCCACCGCACCGGCTGGACAAGCCAGGGTCACTGGTTTGCCAATGCTTGCTTTGCTTTGCTTTTCCACTGTGGCCATTGCGGTGGGGTACGCTAGTGGAAAGGAAGATTGACTCGTTAGAAGGGGGTGCAGGATAAATCCTACCCCACATCTCCTGAAGGAAAGTCCCAGGCGTCACATGAAATTGTCTAGAGCTGGATATGACGAGTAGCGTCTTTGATATCGTGCACATGAAGGTGTCCAGAGCTGGATATGACGGGTAGTGTCTTTGATATCATGTACATGAAGGTGTCCACAGATGGATATGATGGGCAGTATCTTTGATATCATGCGCATGAAGGTGTCCACAGATGGATATGATGGGCAGTATCTTTGATATCATGCGCATGAAGGTGTCCACAGATGGATATGATGGGCAGTATTTTTTATATCATGCACGTGAAGGTGTCCACAGTTGGATATGACGGGTAGTGTATTTGATATCATGCGCATGAAGGTGTCCACAGATGGTTATGACGAGTAGTGTCTTTGATATTATGTACATCAAGGTATCCACAAATGGAAATGACGGGCTGAGTTTTTGATATCATGCGCGTGAAGGTGTCCAAAGCAGGATATGATGAGTAGTGCCTTTGGTATCATTTATGTGAAGTTGCCCACAGATGGATATCACGGTTGTATTTTTGATATCATGCGCGTGAAGGTGCCACAGATGGATATGACGAGTAGTGTCTTTGATATAATTTGCTTGAAGGTGTCCAGAACTGGATATGATGAGTAGTGTGTTTGATATCATGCAGTGAAGGTGTCCAAAGATGGATATATCGGAAAGTGTCTTTGATATCATGCATTTGAAGGTGTCCACAGATGGGTATGACGGGTAGTGTCTTTGATATCATGCGCCTGAAGGTGTCCACAGACGGATATTACAGGTAGTCTCTTTGATACCATGTGCGTGAAGGTGCCCACAGATGGGTATGACGGGTAGTGACTTTGATATCATGCGCTTAGATGTGTCCACAGATGGATATGACAGGTAGTGTCTTTGATGTCATGTATGTGAAGGTGTCCACAGATGGATATGACAGGTAGTGACTTTGATATCATGTGCATGAAGGTATCCACAAATGGATGTGACGGGTCTCGTTTTTTAAATCATGCATGTGAAGGTGTCCAAAGCTGGATA
This sequence comes from Pleurodeles waltl, assembly GCF_031143425.1. Lineage (NCBI taxonomy): Eukaryota > Metazoa > Chordata > Amphibia > Caudata > Salamandridae > Pleurodeles > Pleurodeles waltl. The sequence goes on from NC_090448.1 coordinate 1,172,826,272, forward strand.
TGATTAGAAGTGCCTTTAATATCATGCACATGAAGATATCCAGAGATGGATATGACGGGTAGTGGCTTTGATATCATGTGTGTGAAGGTGTGCACAGCTGGATATGATTAGTAGTATCTTTAATATCATGCACATGAAGGTGTCCAGAGCTGGCTATGACGGGTAGTGTCCTTGATATCATGCGCGTGAAGGTATCCACAGATGGATATGACGGGTAGCGTCTTTGATATCATGCGTGTGAAGGTGTCCACAGATGGATATGACGGGTAGTATCTTTGATATCATGCGCATGAAGGTGTCCACAGATGGATATGATGGGCAGTATTTTTTATATCATGCACGTGAAGGTGTCCATAGATGGATATGAAGGGTAGTGTCTTTGATACCATGTAAGTGTCAAGAGCTGGATATGACGAGTAGTGTTTTTAATATCGTGCGCATCAAGGTATCCACTGATGGATATGATAGGTTGTGTTTTTGATATAATGCGCGTGAAGGTATTCACAGATGGATATGACAGGTTGTGTTTTTTATATCATGCATGTGAAGGTGCCCACAGATGGATATGGCGAGTAGTGTCTTTGATATAATTTGCATGAAGGTGTCCAGAGCTGGATATGAGGAGCAGTGTGTTTGATATCATACATGTGAAGGTGTCCACAGTTGGATATGACGGGTAGTGTATTTGATATCATGCGCATGAAGGTGTCCACAGATGGATATGACGAGTAGTGTCTTTGATATTATGTGCATCAAGGTATCCACAAATGGAGATGACGGGCTGAGTTTTTGATATCATGCGTGTAAATGTGTCCAAAGCGGGATATGATGAGTAGTGCCTTTGGTACCATGTGCATGAAGGCGCCCACAGATGGATATGACGGGTTGTGTTTTTGATATCATGCGCGTGAAGGTGCCACAGATGGATATGACGAGTAGTGTCTTTGATATAATTTGCTGAAGGTGTCCAGAACTGGATATGATGAGTAGTGTGTTTGATATCATGCAGTGAAGGTGTCCAAAGATGGATATAACGGGTAGTGTCTTTGATATCATGCGCCTGAAGGTGTCCACAGACGGATATTACAGGTAGTCTCTTTGATACCATGTGCGTGAAGGTGCCCACAGATGGGTATGACGGGTAGTGACTTTGATATCATGCGCTTAGATGTGTCCACAGATGGATATGGCAGGTAGTGTCTTTGATGTCATGTATGTGAAGGTGTCCACAGACGGATATGGCAGGTAGTGTCTTTGATGTCATGTATGTGAAGGAGTCCACAGACGAATATGGCAGGTAGTGTCTTTGATGTCATGTATGTGAAGGTGTCCACAGATGGATATGACAGGTAGTGACTTTGATATCATGTGCGTGAAGGTATCCACAAATGGATGTGACGGGTCGCGTTTTTTATATCATGCATGTGAAGGTGTCCAAAGCTGGATATGATTAGAAGTGTCTTTAATATCATGCACATGAAGATATCCAGAGATGGATATGACGGGTGGTGTCTTTGATATCATGCACGCCCTAGGGCCCTCGAGGTCCTGGGTGGATTCTAGACAGGGATTAGGTAATTGGATGGAGGGTGTTAAGGCTTGGTTATATAAATTATGCTGCAATGTGAGGAGCGCTCTAGGATGTTGAAGAATGTCTGTTCAGGGCTCCGTGTGTGGTGTGCTCGTTTACAAGCTCCCTGACGGCCGGTAATAGCCTTGGGGTGTAAACAGCAGCATCCCCGGCTCTTTTATGGGAGCGGTTTCTTCAGATGCGAGGGACTCTGCTCGGAATAATCACGGGCTTGGAGTGTCAGCCCCGGGGTCTTCCGGAGGCCCAGCGCCTGGTACACTCAATGGCTGGAGCGCTAACACGTGTGCACGACACTCACTGCACCCACACTTCCGGCCCTGAGGGGGGCCTGGGGTACACAAGGGGGGCCTGGGGTACACACCGTGTCCACAGACTCACTGCCCTCACACTGCCGGCCCTGAGGGGGGCCTGGGGTGCACAAGGGGGGTCTGGGGTACACTCCCAGTCCCACTTCCCGAGGGTGTGCCGAGGTACGCACCAGGGCAGGTATGTAAGTGACATATCGCCACGGCCATCTACAGCACCCCTAGCAGCACTCAGGCACGGACTCAAGGCGCTACAAAACTAATCTACAGCTGCATAAGCGGCAGCGCCCAGGCTTCTTCGCGTCCTTGGGTTTAAGTCTTCTCTTCTACTATCTTTCTTCTCTTATCTTTCTTCTCTTATTCTTAAGATATCTTTTATCCCTCATTTCCGGCCACCTCTCCCCCCCCTCGAGTTTTTCCTCTAACTCCTCCCGTTCTGCTAACCTCGTCCATCCGTCGCTCCTCTGTGCCTTTCTTTACCCCGATACCCTCTCCATCTCCCCGTCTCTCTTCTCACTCCTTTCTCCCTCCCATTACTGGCCTCTCTGTTATCGCTCATTTCCCCCCTGTCCGCCTTTCTTTTCGTCTTCCCTCCTTCGTTTTCTTTTAAACGCTTTTGTCTCTCATTTCTCCCTGGATCTCTCCTCCTTTCTTTTCGTCTTCCCTCCTTCATTTTCTTTAAACGCTTTTGTCTCTCATTTCCCCCTGGATCGCTCTTCCTTTCTTTTCTTCTTCCCTCCCTCTTATTTTTTACACTCTTTTATCTCTCAGTTCTCCCCTCTTCTCCTTTCTTGTCTTCTTTCCTCCTTCCCCTCCTACACCCCTTTTACTCCTCACGTCTCCCCACCTCTCTCCTCCTCTCTTGCACCCCTCTTAAGCCCCCCTTCTCTTCCCTCATCCCTGTTTGTCCCTCTCTCGTCCACTTGTCCCTCACTCGCACTGATCTCCGCTTCATTCTTCCTGTATTTCTCAGCTTCTTCCTCTCTTGCTAGCCCTACTCTCCCTCCCTTCACCAGCTCATTCTCCCCCTCACTTCTCCATTTCATGCTTTTCATGGCCTGTCTCTGGCCTCCTTTTTTACGAAGATGTTGTGAATACCTACTTGTGGGTATTTCGTCAGCAGCAGTTTAGCATGATCTGCCAGTCTTGCCCTTGTGTGGTCACATACCAGTCTGTGTTGTGGCATCAACGCCCTCACCCTGCTAGCCTCCTCTCACGCCCACTCCCCGCTCTCACACCCTCTCTCTGCCCTGGCAGACCCCGAGAGCCTCATCTTCCCCGGGCACACAAGGCTGGCATCCATCGAAGAGTGTTGGACCCAGTGTTTGCCCGCTGTGTCCCAGGGCAGGGCATGAAGTCCATGCGAGAGGAACCGACCTGCCAGTGATGTGCAGGGTGAGCCCAGGGCACCCGGCTTAGCTTCTGCCCCCATTTACTGGCTGTCGACTGAAGATCTGATGGAGAGGGTACGGGCTAAACCCCAGGACTGGAGCTTGCTCATGGTTCATCGCAGATAAAGATGGCTGCCTAGATTGTTATGGTCACAGGGGTCCAAGGAGAGCTTCCCCACCACCATGAAAACAGCAAGATGTCAAACACCTGACCATGCAGGGGACCCAGAGCCACCTTCAGGACCTCTGACCATGCCCTAGATGCGTGGACACGTCTGGGCTCCATGACATTGCATGCTTAGGGTCTTTGGCTATGCCTAAGGTGTCTGACCATGCCTAAGGTCCAGAGGATGTCTTGTGTCCCTGGCCATAAGTCTGTTTCTATACCTAGGGTCCTTAACCAGGCGTAATGTATGTTTCTATGCCTAGGTGTCTTACCCATGCCCAGTGTCTGTCTCTATGCTTAGGGCCCTTAAACATGTCTAGGGACGGTTTCTATGCCTAGGGTCCTTAACCAGGCCTAGTGCCTGTTTCTATGCCTAGGGTCCTTACCCACACCTAGTGTCTGTTTCTATGCCTAGGGTCCCTATCCATGCTTAGGGACCTTAAACATGCATACTGTCTGCTTATATGCCTAGTGTCTGTTTCAATGCCTAGGGTCCTTACCCATACCTAGTGTCTGTTTCTATGCCTAGGGTCCCTATCCATGCTTAGGGACCTTAAACATGCATACTGTCTGCTTCTATGCCTAGTGTCTGTTTCAATTCCTAGGGTCCTTACCCATACCAACTGTCTGTTTCTATGCCTAAGGTCCTTACCCATACCTAGTTTCTGTTTCTATGCCTAGGATCCTTATCCATGCTTAGGGTCCTTACCCATGCCTAGTGTCTGTTTCTATGCCCAGTGTCTGTTTCTATGCCTAGGGTCCTTACCCATACCGACTGTCTGTTTCTATGCCTAAGGTCCTTACCCATACCTAGTGTCTGTTTCTATACCTAGGGTCCCTATCCATGCTTAGGGTCCTTACCCATGCCTAGTGTCTGTTTCTATGCCTAGGGTCCTTACCCATACCGACTGTCTGTTTCTATGCCTGAGGTCCTTACCCATACCTAGTGTCTGTTTCTGTGCCTAGTGTCTGCCTAGTGTCTGTTTCTATGCCTAGGATCCTTACCCATGCCTAGGGTCCTCACCCATGCCTAGTGTCTGTTTCTATGCCTAGGTTCTGTGATTGTGCATAGGTTAATTGACCATAGTTCTTTGGCCATGGTCCGTGATTCTGCCTTGGCTCCTTCTTCAGGTCGCTTCTCCTGGTGTTTGGATAGTCAGTGGGTTCACAGCACTTTACTCCAAGTGACCCACAATCTGGGATAATAATACAATGTCTATTGGTTGACAAGTACCTTACGCGGGCCTCGATTCTCCAAAGGAACGTGTGGTCAAGGTTTGAATCTGTACGTAAAGCAATAATGCTCAATAAAGGCATTTTCACCAGTCCAATGCTATTTAATTTATTGCAGCAAAATGTAGAATACTGAAAGTGAGGGGACACAAAAAAAGCATTGGCAAAGCCAACAGGCGTGGCCTTGGCAAGCCTGTGATTTTTGCAAACATATGCGCCCGTGGGATTTATGGGGAACAACATGCCCATGCTTGTTTAATTTTATAAAAACCGGTCCCATATTCTTTATTAAAAGACAACCGTCGCTGGAGGGTTAATGCAGAAGAAAGCAAAGGGGGCAGGATGGGTTCCAAGGAAGGGACAGAGAACTACAGAAGAAACAGCTCTTCTCAACAGGATACCTGCCACCGGAAATAAATGTAAATGCGTGCAACCAGTTAATAACCAAATGGAAATTGTTCTTAGGAACTAGTATAGTCTTTAATTGATCATTTTTGAAGCTCCATGGTGACCAATATTATTTTTGACAGGAAATATAAAGGTGTTGTCAGCTGAGTTCTCAAGTGCTTCCCTTTAATGGACACTTACAAAAATGCCTCCAATAAGTATAGTTATGTTACTAAAATGTATATTTGAAACCATTTGCATTATCTTAAAAACTAACTCATTTTCTGGTGACCTAACTTATACTGAGCGTAATATGATTTGAAAGGAGTTACATGCCCACAGTTCTTTCTCTCACAGGCTGGGACTTCGCAGCACTATAAATACACAAGTCGCTATTCCCCAGTGTGCCAACCAGGATTCAATTCTGTGACTCAGGCCACACACACAAAGATTAACCACTTGGGGTTTTATAACCTAAAATAGTCCATATCCCACCAGTTAGTTTAAGTTGCATTTATTTTTAATTTAAGGTGAGTGTGCTATTTTATAGGCAGTCACCTAAAGGTGAATAAACAATATAGATACAGAATATTTAGTTTTTCTTCACTGCGTCGTTGACCCTGGCTCCATAGCTCTGAGGATCACAGTGTTCATACCTTTACTATGCACTTCAACCGCTGTAAAATAGATATTAAGAGTGCAGATGTCATTAAAAACGTAAGCATTGGCAAAGCCTATGAGAGCTATTGGCTTTGGCACTGTTTTGCAGCCATGCTGTACAGCAGTTTGGCCACTTTGCAGTGTGGCTAAAATATTTTTTAAAAGCCTTATGACGCACCCAAGGCTAATGCGCTTTTGATTAATCATAACCCTTTTTAATTATTATATTTAGCCATGATATACAGTAGCCACGCTGCTGGCAACAAATTATTGCCAAAGCTGGGAATGCCCATTCTGTTCAGCGTCAACAAAGACAATGGCAGAGCCAATAGTCTCAAAAGAGAAACATATTGACTTTTCTAATGTTTTTTAGATCTCAGCACAACATCCCAATGATTCTAAGAAAATCCGTTAATCTTCAAATGAGTGAAAAACAAACAAATAGGGCATTTGGCAAAAAATCCTATGAAATTAATAAAGCAATTGCATCCATATCCTTGTTTTACTGAAAATACATTTGGAAGCAGATAACATCCGTTGTCACAACAAACATCCATTTCAAATTAGAAAAGGGCTCATTTAAATTGAGTGAGGCATTGTAATGCAGTTTCAAGTGGCAAGATCTTCAACAAAGAGGATGGGGAAGAAGAAAAAATAAAAGTAGTACCTCAATCACAGCCAGCAGAAGGACAGCAATCAAGTTAAAGCAATCAGTACTTTGGTCCATGCTCCAGCCGGAAGAAGAGGAAGTGAAGCCAGTAGGCGCTGGCCACTTAGAAGGCAGCAAATAAGAGTGACAATGAAGCCAAGAAATGTTAAGCAATGGGCGGCCTGCGAGCCCCTGTTGTATACAATATCTCTCACGAGAGAGTGCACATGCAAGCAAGACCTAAAAAGTAATGCAAAGTAAAAATGTAAAAATGTCTCCCCATAAAAGAGCTGCAATACATTTTATTTGGGCAAGCTGTAGGTCCACAGTAAACAAAAGACTGTTGCAGTCAGCCCATGAGCAAGAAGGCCTGGGGTAGCCCAACATCTATTGCATTTCATACTTATTGTAAAATGGGTTTTAATGGAATGTGTGATTGCAGGCAGATCACTGTAGGGCTTAGCTTGGGTACATGGCTGTCAAAGGCCTAAAAATGTATACTTGTCCACCCGATTAAGTTAGTGCAAGAGATCTGGGATAGATTAACAAGGAGGGACTTTCTCACCTCCGTCCTCCCAGCCAATATCCTGCTGTTCGACAACTCGGACTTCATGCCCAGAATGTAAAAATAGGATTTTAACAGATTGCAGTATGAGGACAGTAGAGTATTGTCAGATATGCTTTTACCAGCCGTAGATTAAGACATTTTAGGACTGTAAAAGTGAAGACACACGAGATGGAATATCTACAGCTGAAATACTGTTCCCAGTATCCTATAAATAAAATGTCAGCCCTGAGGAAGCTTACACCCAGGAAGATATTTGTACGTAGACATCCAGGCAGTAGGGGCATGATGACAGGTACATGCAAACTAATAGGTGAGGTGGAAGCTTGTCAACAATGAGGTTATCAGGAACATAGGGAGGGGGCACTACAGAGGGAGATCACTGCCACAGCTTGGGATGGGCTGTGGAGGGGCATTCCCACCCACCTTAAAGTGGTCACAAACAGGGAAATGGCCACCAATGTAATGTTTTAATGGTACACGACCCTTGTATGCTGCAAACTATCCCAAATGTAGACAACAGATACTGGAGATGTGGGGTACAGGGTGGGACATCTGGTGGAAGTGATCAGCAATTTAGACTTTTTAGAAATAAATTTGAGTGATATTAAGGAGGCCATAGGGCATTCAATGCTTGAAAAGGCAAGGGGGTACTCTTGGGTTTGAGCGAGGAACCTCAAGAAGGTATTCACGTAGGCTATAACACCATTTTTGGGGAAATGACATAGCTACTCAGTGCTTTGATTTATTACACTTAAAGAAAGGGAAACCCGCTAACATTTTACAATGGTTTCATAGGCTTTGGCAGACCCTTTCTTTGGATAAATTACCCTATGAACTACAACAGGACAGAAGACACTTTGAACAAAAATGGCAACCACTGATACCCCAAAATCGGTCCCATGCTTATTTCCGTCTGGGGAGGTCCTGGCTTGGCAGTTCGGGCTGGATTGTCCCCATGGGGAGCAAGGTCAGGACTGGTTTGCATATGGCTGAGTCCAAACGGGAGTGCCGTGGTGAGCACAAAATGATGGATTAAACCCAGATCTGTGACAGGGGTTGAATGTTTGATAATGTTCAGCGTTCAGTCCATCATGTTTTTGTTTTGCTACCGCTGATCAGACACCTGCTACAGCTTCAAAGCAGCTGCGAGCACAATAACTTTTAGAACTTTGAATGCTGTATTGGAAATTGCACCATCTATAAGGCAGCTTAATGTACACTATACTGACAGGGCATAGAGGCTCTGCCCCTGACATTTACTTCCTGAGCCAAAACTTTGACGAATCGGCTGTGATGGGGTGGAGTGTGTAATAGGTTATGAAATAAATTACTTACCTGTAACTGTAGTTCTCCAGTATTGGAATCTTTCATAGATTTACATGTTTGAATACTTCCCTGTCGTTGAGATGGGAGTCCCCGTTGGAATATACAACCTAGGCCTGAAAATGTACATATGCAATACATGGTCTAGACCTCAATAGAATAACCTATCATAGTCATTTTGTAAAAATAGACCCAAACTCAAACTTGAACCAATCAGATTGCCTCACCCCTTAGAACCTCCTGTGAGGAGCTGCCTTGCCTCAGATTTTCCGAGCATAAGTGCTGTAATAATGAAGAACACTGAGAAAAGAGAGAAGGTGAACTTCGGAGCGCCTCAGCATCCATACAGTAATGCTTTGTGAATGCGTGTGTCGTTCTCCACGTCGCTGCTCGACAGATGTCCGGCAGTGACACCCCAGAGAAGAGAGCACAGGATGTAGAGACTGCCCTGGTAGAATGCTCACGTACTCTGGCATCCAGGGGTCGACCAGCCCTTTGATGGCAAAAGGCTCTTGCGCTTGAGATCCATCTAGAAATAGACTGTTTAGTAACAGGATGCACTCTTATGGGTGCACTAATTGCCAGAAATAGTTGATTTGATTTCCGGATCGAGGGTGTTCGCTGCAGATAAAATTTAAGGCATCGTTTGACGTCAAGGGAATGCAGCGATCTTTCTGCTCCAGTCTGAGGCTGTGGAAAGAAAGTCTTTAGCACCACTGGCTCATTTACATGGAAGTCTGACGGCACTTTGGGGATCAACTTAGGGTTTGTCCGTAGGGTGACTTTATCATCAGCAAATCTCATGAAGGGTTCCTGGATGGTAAATGCTTGGATCTCGCTTACTCGACGAGCAGATGTTAAAGCCAAGAGGTGCGCTACCTTCTAGGTGAGATACCTAATGTCTGACTTATCAGTGGGCTTGAATGGTTCCTTCATTAGTTGACCCAGGACTGTATTTAGCTGCCAAGCTGTAGGCGGTGCTCTGACTGGAGAAAACAATTGGAACAGACCTTTCATAAATTGCTTGATAAGCCTATGAGACTAGAGGGATGGTCCTTTAGAAAGCCATCTATATCTGGAGATAGCAGCCAGGTAAACTTTAATAGATGCATTCGCGAGACCCGAACGCGCCAGATGAAGAAGATACAGTAAAACCTGCTCTGGAGCAGATGTAAGCGGATGAATGCCATTAGGAACACACCATAAACAAAACCATTTGCATTTTAATTTGTACGTTTTACTAGTGCTATCAGCACGTGCTTTAGCTAAAATAGTTTTGCAGTCATTAGGAATATTCAAATGGCTGAACTCATTGAACTCAGGAGCCATGCACATAATCTGAGAGACTTGGGATCCAGATGCCTCACTTGGCCCTGGCTGATGGTTAGTAGCTCCGGTATAGGTGCTAACCTGATGGGAGGACACAAGGACAGCAACAGAAGTTCTGTGTACCACGGTTGATGTGGCCAGGCTGGAGCAATTAGGATTATCTGGCAGAGTTCCGATTTGATCTTGCTGATGACCGGCGGAAGAAGATGTATTGGAGGAAAAACGTAAGTATAAATCCCTGACCATGCTATTGAAAGGGCATTTCTCCACGACCCTGGTTGGTGATGCCAGCTTGCATAAAACCGGCATTTCGTGTTCCAGGACGTCGCAATCAGGTTCAGATTTGTTTTTCCCCACCTGAGAAATATCACGTCCAGCGTCCTCTGATTCAGCTCCCACTCGTGGGAAGATGTGCCGAGCCTCCTTAGTGAGTCTGCTGTGGTGTTGCTCACTCCCGGAAGATGTTCTGCTCGTAAGTGCATCGAATGTTGAATGCACTAGGTCCAAATGGATTGAGCTTCTCTGGACAGCAGATGAGACCAAGTTCCTCCTTGTTTGTTTATGTAGTGCATGGTGGTCGTATTGTCCGTTTGGACAAGCACCAATGAGCCTCAGATTCTTGGCAGAAAAGCCTGAAATGCCAGGTACACAGCTCTGAGCTCAAGGAGGTTGATGTGAAGAGTAGCATGAGAGGGGGGCCACCTGCCACTCACTTGAAGATCTTGAAGGCATGCACCCCATCCCTCCATTGAAGCATCCGTTGTTATCGTAAACGGTGGGACCTGAGCTAAGAATCCTAAACCCTTGGAGATGTTTGTCGGTGTTGACCACCAATCGAGGGAGTCGACAATCCTTGCTGTTGTCTGTATGATGTCCCCCAAGGAACCTTGAATCTGTGTCCACTGTATGTCGCACTCTTCTTGTACAGGACGCATCCGAAGGCGACAGTGGGGAACTAGGTTGATACAGGAGGACATTCATCCCCAGTAACGATTTGAACTTTTGAACTGAAAGAAACTTTCTTTTCCGAATTGTATCTGCTAGGGTAACGAGTTTGAGTTGTCGTTCCTCCGCTGGGAACGCCTTTACTTGAGTCGTGTCCAGTATAGCTCCCAGGAAAACTATTCTTCTGGTAGGCTGAAGATGGGACTTGTGTCGGTTGAGACCTAGTTGATGGAATAGGTGTAACGTGGTCTTGAGAGAGTGGCGTACAGAGTGGATGTTGAGAACCTTCAGTAACCAGTCATTCAGATATGGGAATATCTGGTGTTTAAAGTGCCTCAGATATGCTGCAACAGGGGCTAGTAAGGGACAACGAGGAAATACCCTCTAACCCTTGTGACTAGGGTAATGAACAAAAGTAAACGTTATGGTCAAGAAAGGGGGAAGTATTCCTAGACTTCCACGGTGAATTATTGATATAGCAAATATGTATGTCCAATCTATGTTGCTTCAATTGTGCTTTATTGCTTTCGTAATTCTTTTTGAAAGATTTTCAGCAGTATGTATTATAAATTTTTGCAACAAGAAATATTTTTTTTACTTGTGGTGTTAGGTGCTCCTGATAATAAAAACACAGTGAAAGTGAATATTGTGCGAAGAAGTGATGGAGATATTTACAATATGTACAGAAGGTGGTTTAAAAATAATATGGACTTCTAACAGCTCTGTCAATCCAGGAAGCCCTGAAGTCACATAAAATGTCTTTACCATTTTGATCCACATTCAAAATCATGTCGACGTTTCGACCCCATTTGTAGACATAAATCAATAGTGGGTCATCATGAGGACTGGGGATATTCTGTTCAGTAGCACCTAAAGGTAATGTAACTATCCATATTAATAAAGGGGCTATTCAATCAGTCCAAATCCTTAACGAGGTGGGGCTGAAGGTAAGCACTCACCTATGGATTCCAGTGAGGGATCAGGGTCTTCTAATCAGATACGTCTTCCTGGTGGGAACATGGTATGTATATTTGTACCCTATACATTAACGTGTAGTGATAATTAAAACATCATAAGAATGTAAATGATTGCTTACAAATCTATGGTTCACTGTAAATCATCGTTGAAGTGCTGAAGCCTGCTCAGAGGCTACCTATTCAGCATGTGCAGTTTGAATCAATCTTAAATCAGCTGAGCAAAAATGGGGGCTGGAGGCTCACGGTATCTACAATAATAAAAATGATGATGAGGAGAAGGAGCCTTAGTGTAAATCTCTTAAGGAGTTCTGTTCATTTTAATTATTGTAGATACCGTGAGCCTCTAGCCCCCATTTTTGCTCGGCATGGCCTGTAGGTTGGAAACAAGTCCAGAAGGCAAGCACACCATTACTTATTGTTGGTTCTGTGGGACTGGATCATAATAATGCTGACCATAATAGGAGTCATCATCAGAGTACTCCTGGCATTTAACATGCAACTGGGAAGGACTCCTGGCTACTCCAAAGAATGCGTCCTGATCTGATTCACCATCATCGTCGACATCTAAAAAACTAGATGGCAAAAGTCTTGACACCTTGCTTGGTGATGTGACAGACGGTGTTAAATGAGCCCTGGAAAACCTCTTGAGAGGAGTATGCTCTGCAGATTGATATAATGGCAATATTGATGGTCTCTGCCGCTTTGCTGGAAAAGTTTTGATAGACGACAAGAAAAAACCTGTTGTTGTCGACGAGGCGTCGACGATATCGTCGTCACTGGAAATATCGTCGACTGTGTGGTCGACGACGATAGTACCATCAACGGGAGCGTCGTCGACGGAGGTTTCGGAAGCATCGTCGACGGAGGTGTCGTTGACAAGGGCATCGTCAACGGAGGCACCGTCGACGGGAGCGTCGTCATGAGATCAATTGTTGACGGGAGTGTGATGGACGAGAATAGCGTTGACAAAATGGGGTGTACCATCGACGAGGATGATAGGGTAGTTCACAAGCATCTTGCAGCCGCTACCGTCGACACTGAAAGAGTGACTACAACCGGCGTCACTGATGAAATAGATGTCGACGAGAGTACTGGCGACAATGGCTGAACTTGGCTTCTTGAACTTGTGGAGAACCTTAGGAGGTGGAGTAGATGGTTCAGAAACAGTCTGTTTTTATGATTTTTTGAGCGTTTCTGTGCCTGTTTTCTTCCTCTGCGGAGAGCTATGACTTTTAGATGTTCCAGCTGATTTTTGTGCCATTTTCTTAGGTGGCTCTTGAATATCCGAGCCCTCCTGCTTTCTTTTAACAGGTGTTTTAGGAGCAGAAATAGAGGAGGAGGCCCTGTCCTCATCAGAGGCTGAGTGGCCAGTCTTACCTCTCTGAAGCCACAACAGCAAGCGACCCTCTCTGTCTTTCAAAGTCTTTGTAGAGAATTTTCTACATATTTTGCAGTCCTTCGTTTTATGGCTGGGATATAAGCAGTAAATGCATTCCTCATGTGGATCCTCCACATATAATCTTTTCTTCAAGCAAGAGGCACAGGATCTAAAAAGGCCTTTACTTGGTGTCTCTGACATGGCTGCCAGTTTGAAGGACCAGAGAAGAAAATAAATGTCCCAGAACTGAAGTAATAGATCTTCTGAGAGAAAATATTGAGCAGAGCTCAAAGGAGACTCCTCAGCACAACGTGCAGTGGAAAGTCTGAGGGAAGGCAGCTCCTCACAGGAGGTTCTAAGGGGTGAGGCAATCTGATTGGTTCAAATTTGAGTTTGGGTCTATTTTACAAAATGACTGTGATAGGTTATTCTATTGAGGCCTAGACGTATTGCATATGTACATTTTCAGGCCTAGGTTGTATATTCCACCGGGGACTCCCATCTCGACGACGGAGAAGTATTCAAACATGTGAATCTATGAAAGTTCCAATACTGGAGTAAATTGGAGTTGTCTGAGGGGATTAGTTAAACCCTTGGTTGTGTTTGTGCTCTTTCTAAACTGGGAGTGTTTTCTAAAGTCATCTTTTTAATATGTGACAAACGCCAATAAAAAGACCTTGGTTAAAAAAACATTGTAAAAATGCCCATGTGTGACACACATGTTTGCGAAAAAAGTAAGTAAAAAAGAATGTTTACAAAAATGAATGAAAAACATGAAGCAGAAATAAAAGAAGACATTTGTCCACCAGCTCTGGAAAGGCAGTAGACTATTTATTACATTGATGTGAAAGAGAAAAATGGGTCATTCGCAGTGAAGAGAGCAAAAGACTGAGTGGGCTGGTCCACGGCCTCTTGAAATGAATGGTGAATAACACCTGAAAAGACAGATGCATGAAGAGGGCTGACCGAAAGACCTCTTAAATAGATACCTGCTTTGAATAATATTTTAGGAAGACATGAGCCTGGCAAAACCACGAAAGCTGGCTCTGGGCGAGACCTAAAAAGGCACAATGTCGTGTAAAAGTTTGTTTTTCATTATAAAATCATCATTTGCACTCCCCTTTGTGGTTGCAGTCCTCTGACTAAACACAGTATATTTTCTGGATCAAGTCATAACTCCCGGTGTACATTAAACACATGATTTTCATACTGCAAAAATAGGAATTTTACTTTGTTCTGCGGAGCAAGGATGTTTGTTGCGAAATTGTTATAAATGCCAACTATGAATATTTTTTGCTAAAATGGAAAAAGTGAGCATAGCTGAAGACAGTAAGCTACACACTCTACCCAATCAAGGTGTGGTCTTATTTTCTTTAAAAAAAATATGTGATGTCGGTGTAAACTCGTGGTAAACTTGGCTTGCTTACGTTGAGTGATAGTTTGTCATCTTAAACGAAAGCGTCATTGATGAAGATACATTAATTGGCTAAAACAACTGTAAGCCTGGAAAATGTATGCATGTCGGGAAGATTTTCCGCCGGCTGCTTAATGTGAGCTTGCCTTTCAGTGAAGCAACTGATAGATTGGTTCAGCTCAGATGTGCAACGTGTCGGAATGCGCACCTTTCATTATTGTCTTTATTTTGAACCCTTTCTTTGAATTGTTGTGGCACACCAGTCAGCCAGCCGAATCGGACTGAGCGCGCAAAGCTCGCCTCCAGTCTTAATCACACAGGCCCACATTTACTAGCATTTGCATCCTCTGCAAAGGCTTAAGTTAGACTTACAAAGCCACCCAAGGGGTGATTTGTGCCCTCTTGGGTTACTTTGTAAAGAAATGTAACGCAAAGCAGCGGCTTGTGTTGCGTTGTAATAGATTTTGTAGCAATAGGTGTCCCATGGGTGGAGCATGGGCGATACTCCGCATCCACCCATGGAATCTGATGCAATTCCAGATTTACTAAAATCAGTAAACCTGGGGTGGTGCCAAAATTGTAGCCACCTGAATGTTGCGTGACAATAAGAAATACGTTTATTTCTCCTCGTTACTTCCTCTTTCTGTGTGTGATGTGTTCTGCATGGCACACAGACATTGGAAATAGCTTTTTAGGATTGTTTTTGTGCAGAAATGGATCCCTTCCACACAGTCAATCCTTGCAGCACGGTGTTAGTGTACCCACATTGGTGTCAGGCAGCCTCGCCTGTGCCAGCACAGGTAGAGCTGAAGAGTGTAATATCTTAGTAGATGTGGCACTGTTGAGCTCTCCCCCATTTCAATGCAGCAGAGCAACTTTGCATGATGCTCTGCGTTGCCTGAACCTTTAGTAAATATTCTCAATAATGTTTTATTTTAAAATTATTTTAACCTCTTCGCTGCCAGGCCTTTTCCCCCTCAGGTGCCAGGCTGTTTTTTGGCTATTTGGGGTAGTTCACACTAAGGCCCTCATCATTTTTTGTCCACATAAGCTACCCATGCCAAATATGTGTCCTTTTTTTCCAACATCCTAGGGATTCTAGAGGTACCCAGAGTATGTGGGTTCCCCTGAAGGAGACCTAGAAAGTAGCCAAAATACAGGCAGCAGAAGAAGGCTTGTGGTTTTCTTTCCTGAAAATGGCATCAAAAAAGGGTTTGCGGTGCTAAAATCACCATATTCCCAGCTTTCTGGAACAGGCAGACTTGAATCAGAAAAAAAAAAATTTCAACACAATTTTGGCATTTTACTGGGACATACCCCATTTTTACTATTTTGTGTGCTTTTAGCCTCCTTCCAGTTAGTGACAGAAATGGGTGTGAAACCAATGCTGGATCCCGGAAGGATAAACATTTCTGAAAAGAAGACAGCATTCTGAATTCACCAAGGGGTAATTTGTGTAGATCCTACATGTTTTTCCTACAGGAAATAACAGCTAAATAAAAAAAATATTGAAATTGAGGTGAAAAATATAGCAATTTTTCTCCATGTTTTACTCTCTAACTTTTTCCTGCGATGTCAGATTTTGTAAAGCAATATATCGTTACGTCTGCTGGACTCATCTAGTTGCGGGGATATATAGGGCTTGTAGGTTCATCAAGAATCCTAGGTACCCAGAGCCAATAAATGAACTGCACTTTGCAATGGGTTTTCATTCTATACCGGGTACACAGCAATTCATTTGCTGAAATATAAAGAGTGAAAAATAGGTATCAAGAAAACCTTTGTATTTCCAAAATGGGCACAAGATAAGGTGTTGAGAAGCAGTGGTTATTTGCACATCTGTGAAATTCCGGGGCCCCCATGTTAGCGTATGAATTAAATTGAATTTCACAAATAGACGTCTTTTTTTACGCACCGTCTTATGTTTGGAAGGAAAAAATGTTGAGAAAGACATGGGGCAATAACATTTGTTCTTCTATTCTGTTTTCCCCCAAGGCTCCCGATAAAAATGGTACCTAACTTGTGTTGGTAGGCCTAGTGCTTGCGACAGGAAACGCAACATGGACACATCACATTTTTACATTGAAATATAATGTGTTTTTTGCAAAGTGCCTAGCTGTGGATTTTGGCCTCTAGCTCAGCTGGCACCTAGAGAAACCTACCAAGCTCGTGAATTTCTGAAAACTAGACACCTAGGGGAATCCAGGATGGGGTGACTTGTGGTGCTCTCACCAGGTTCTGTTACCCAGAATCTTTATCAAACCTCAGAATTTGGCAAAACAAACACTTTTTCCTCACATTTTGGTTACAGAAAGTTCTGGCATCTGAGAGGAGCCACAAATTTCCTTCAACCCAGCGTTCCTCCAAGTCTCCCGATAAAAATGGTACCTCACTTGTGTGGGTAGGACTAGTGCCCGCGACAGGAAATGCCCCAAAACACAACGTGGACACATCACATTTTCCCAAAGAAAAAAGAGCTGTTTTTTGCAAAGTGCCTAGCTGTGGATTTTGGCCTCCAGCTCAGCCAGCACCTAGGTAAAACCTACCAAACCTGTGCATTTTTTTAAAACTAGACACCTAGGGGAATCCAAGATGGAGCTCTCACCGGGTTCTGTTACCCAGAATCCTTTGCAAACCTCAAAATATAGCAAAAAAACACTTTTTCTTCACATTTTGGTGACAGGAAGTTCTGGAATCTGAGAGGAGCCACAAATTTCCTTCCACCCAGCATTCCCCAAAGTCTCCCGATAAAAAATGTCACCTCACTTATGTGGGTAGGCCTAGTGCCCGCGACAGGAAACGCAACATGGACACATCACATTTTTACATTGAAATCTGGTGTGTTTTTGCAAAGTGCCTAGCTGTGGATTTTGGCTTATAGCTCAGCCGGCACCTAGGGAAACCTACCAAACCCGTGAGTTTTGGGAAACTAGACACCTAGGGGAATCCAGGATGGGGTGACCTGTGGGGCTCGCACCAGGTTCTGTTACCCAGAATCATTTGCAAACCTCAAGATTTGGCAAAAAAAAACATTTTTTCCTCAAATTTCGGTGACAGAAAGTTCTGGAATCTGAGAGGAGCCACAAATGTCCTTCCACCCAGCGTTCCCCCAAGTCTCCCAATAAAAATGGTACCTCACTTGTGTGGGTAGGCCTAGTGCCTGCAACAGGAAATGCCTTAAAACAAAATGTGGACACATCACATTTTCTCAAAGAAAACAGAGCTGTTTTTTGCAAAGTGCCTACCTGTGGATTCTGGCCTCTAGCTCATCCGGCCCCCAAGAAAACCTAGCAAACCTGGACATTTCTGAAAACTAGACACCTAGGGGAACCCAGAATGGGATAACCTGTGGTGCTCTCTAAAGGTTCTGTTACCCAGAATCTTTAGCAAACCTCAAAATTTGGCAAAACAAACACTTTTTCCTCACATTTTGGTGACAGAAAGTTCTGGAATCTGAGGGGAGCCACAAATTTCCTTCCACCCAGTGTTCCCCCAAGTCTCCCGATAAAAATGGTACCTCATTTGTGTGGGTAGGCCTAGTGCCCGCGAAAGGAAATGCCCCAAAACACTATGTAGACACATCAAAATTATCACATACAAAACTACATGTTTTTGTGGGGGGAGAGGGGTTGCACCTACGTTTTTGGTCCTGGGCTCAGCAGCCATATAGGGAAACCTACCAAACCAAGACATTTCTGAAAACTAGACACCCGAAGGAGTCCAGGGAGATGTGACTTGCGTGGATCCCCCAGTGTTTTTCCACATTTCTGTGTGGGATCACTGCTCCAGGACAAATTTCCTATCACCCAACGTTCTCCTTAGTCTCCCCGTATAAAGGATACTTCACTCTTGTAAGTGGGCCAAGTGCCTATGACAGGGAAGAGCCAAAAACATGTCAAAAACGAGGGGGAACCAAAGCGGGTCCAAAAAGGCAGTTTGGAAAAAAAACGTTTTTAGGCTGACAAATGGGGCAGATTTTTTAACGGTATAGATGCGACAATGCTGGGTGGGTGGAGCTTTGTGGATTCCTGCAGATCCCGGAAGGTTTCATCACAAAAATGTGGGGAAAATGTGTGATTTCCAGCAAAGTTGGAGGTTTGCAGGGTATTGTGTGTAAGAAAATGGTGTGGGGTGCATATGAAGCTCACCGCCCTGGACTCACCCAGATGTTTAGTTTTCAGATGTGTCTAGGTCTTGTGGATTTTTCTACATGGCAGCGTCCCAAAGTCCAAAAAGTGCAGCCCTCACCATTCCAAGTGGGGCGGTTTTGAGTGTTGGGCAAGCTCTCATGGCCCAAATGTAAAAGCAAAACCCAAAATAATCAAATGTCCTCTTGCTTGCCGTGGGATAAGATATTTAGTGTGCAGGGAAGAGCTGAAAGACTGTTACCCCATTCAGTTGGGGTGGGGGCATAACCATGCCCATACTGGTTGGTAGCCACCAGCCCACAATTTTTTTTTTTTAATTCCCTGGCATTTAGTAGGCTTTCTCCCCCCCCCCCCGGGAGTGGATCAGGGGTAATTGCCCCATCTACCCACTGGTGGGCAGAACAACTTTGGCCCCATTTATTTGGGGTGGACCTATGGCCATACCCACACCCTCTTTTTCTGAAAAAAAAATCTTCCTAGGTCTCTGGTGGGCAGATGGGCCTTCAAAAAATATGCAGACCTGCCCCCAAGGGGGGCAGATATGGCCAACAGGAATGTGCCCCTATTGGGAGCAACCCTTGCCCAAGGGGCTGCCCCCCAAACAAAACGCACACATACACACACACCAATCCCTGGTGCCTAAGTGGTTTCTGCCCCCACCCCAGGGGGAGATCGGCCTAATAGAAATAGGCCAATCCGCCCCCAAGGGGGGCAGAAATGGTCTAAAATATATTTGCCCCCCCCACCAAGGAGAGCGACCCTTGCCTAAGGGGTCGTTCCCCTTGTGTAAAGATGGCACAAAAAAAATCCCTGGTGTCTAGTGGTTTCTGCCCCCATTGGGGGCAGATTGGCCTAATAAAAATAGGCCGATCTGCCCCCAAGGGCCTAAATGGCCTAAAGTTAATTTTGCCCCCAGGGGATCGACCCTTGCCTAAGGAGTCGCTCCCCAAATCTAAAAAACATAAAAGAAAAAAATAATAATCCCTGGTGTCTAGTCGTTTCTGCCCCCCCCCCCAGGGAGGGGGCAGAGATGGCCATAAAATAATTTCCCCCCCGCCCCCCGGAGCGATTCCCCTGTCATCCCTGCCCAGGGGAGGGGGGTGCTTGGCCATCTGGGGGAGTGCTAGGGCTCCTCCTGAGGGCCCATAGCAAGACATAACGGTTACGTCCTCGGCACCGAGCAGTGCAAACGAGGAGGTAACCATTATGTCCTGGGCAACCGAGGGGTTAAAACATAAATGCAACTCAGATGAATCACCTGTTGAGCAAGTCATGGTTGCTGAGCAGAACAGCACATTTTCTGAGCAAAAATTAGGAGATGGTTTGAGACGGTATTTAAGACTGTTTGACAAGTTATTCACTCTGAAAATGTGTGCTTCAAAAAGGCAATCTTTTGGGGTTAATATTTATTTATATCAAACAATAGGCGAGTGCTGGATTAGCCAGGGATGTGAAAGTCAGAACTGGGTTGTTATGGTGTTAGGATAGGAATGTCCCCTACTTGACATTTGTGCATGTTCTTGTGCCCCGAATGCCCATCTGTACTGGTATCCTGACTTTTTATTTTGACCCTGGAGGTATGTTAACGTAAGTGCTTGCTCAGGTGCTTAGAAATGTCCCTGACTATGAAAGGTCCTGGACCAATCCAGTGACCTGGAGGGACCCACAAAGCATGCCCTCAGTGCTGACCGCGGACCACTGAACCTGTCATGAGCATAGTGCATAGATTGCTGGTGGTAGCATATAGTGGATCAGAAAATTAATAGAGCAATTAGACTTTTTTTATTTGAGTCACTCGAGTCGATGCCTACTGGCCCACCAGTGTAACGTTTTGCTTCCATGTATAATCTTAGGCACTTGTGCTGAACTCCTGAGTGTGGGTTAAGTGTGTTGGTACCAAGTGTAATACGTGCAGGGAGTGAGGGACACAGAGTAATGGAAAACATTGGGATCCGTGTGGGATATTCCTGACCTGAGACAGCACAAAATAGAGGGTGAGGAGTGCACACCAAGACAGTGGGAGTGTATTAGTTGGATTTGTGTATTTGGAGGGAGGAAGCTCAGACATAAAGTGAGGAATAGAGACAGTGCATCCTTTAGAAATTCTATGAGCTTTTTAGATAGCAAGGAGGTGCTGATTCGACTTCCCAAGACCTGCCATTTGGAAGATGGTAGGAAGAGTGGTGGCACTGGAGACTCCGTTGTGAAAGGTGATACAGTCTTTAGGCTGCCCTTTTGCCTTACCCTTTCCTACGGATGTGCTCATGTAGGAGGCTGTCTCTCTCTGTAGTGTGCAAAGCTAGGCACACTGTGCAGAGAGTCCAGGTAATCACGCGCTGGTTTACAGAGGTAAAAACTAATTTTTGTGGTAGCTTGGTCGAGAAGTTTCTTGTTTCTGAAATCCCTCGACTGGGTCTTCCTCCTGGTTCTATTACAGTCTTGGTTGGGCTATTTTTGGGAAGTCCAAAGCTAGGTTACATATGCCAAGGTTATTGGTGTGGTTCAGCCGCTGGAGGGCACAGTTCCACCAAACTTTGGACACTGGCAGGATTTTTCCTTGTGTTCCTTGGTGTGACATTTGGTGTGGCATCCGGTTCTGGAGTTAGCATCCGGTCAGTGAAGGGGACCTCACTGGCTTGTTGGTTCCTTTTGGATTTAGAGTGGTACCTCCAATCTGGAGGGAGTTCTCTGGCAATTTGTGAAGCCTGGAGGTCCTCTGGGGTTCTTTAGAGTTTTTACAGTTGTCCAGTAGCTCCTCAGCAGCGATTGTTGGGTCCTGGGTGCAGCAGGCAGGGTTTGGCGCCTTTTCTTTGATGAAGCAGATCCACAGTTCTCGTGCCTTGGATCTTCTTGGTGCTGGTCTTCTTCTGTCCATCGGATCAGAGTTCTTGGTCTAGGGATGCCCATTAAATACTGTATTTAGAGGGTTTTTAAGGGGGGGACCTGGTAGGGACCAATGGGTCATCTACCTTAGGGTGGCTACACCCACTAATTAACCACTTCCAGTGGGTAGAGGTCACTTCCCTACACCTGATTGGCTATTTTCCTTCCATCCCAGATGAAGAAAAATGAAATGGAGAGTGCACCTCACATGCAACACCTTAGGGTTGGTGGATGCTAGGTAGGGCCACTCCTCCTGTCCTTTGTTTGAATTTCCCTCCAAAAGTGGGGGCTTGCAATGGGACTGGCCATCTGCTGCTAGCAGCAGGCCCGGAGGTCGAGATTCAAAATTGGTGAACCCTTTGAAGCTTGCCAACAGGGCAGTGCACATTCCTGAGGAAGGGGGTGTTAGCACCTCCACCCAGGAAGGGCAGATTTGTGTCTGGCAGTGGCAGGCTGGCCAGGACCAGTCATCAGCCATGCAAGGGTAGTTACCTTTTGCAGGGGGCACCTTTAAGGTGACCCTTGGGTACATTTTACAATAAATCCAACACTGGTACCAGTTTGGATTTATCAGTCTGAGTTGTTTGATACCAAACAATCCAGGGTTCAGAGTGCCATCATTTAGCTGGGAAACTCATATTGACTAGTGTCCAGCACTTGTATTAGAATGGCTGCTCTATTCACTCACTATGTCCCAGTTTTGGCAAGGACATAGTGCTGGCATATTGCTCATGCAGCTATGCCCTCACATAGAGTATGGTCCACCCTGTCTTAGGGCTGTAAGGCCTGCCAGAGGGGCATCTTACCCAAAATGTCTGCAGTGTATAGTGAACAGGGCATAGAGGCAGTGTGCCATGTTGGGTTTTTGCTTGTGGTTTGCACCAGCACACTCAGCCTACAATGGTAGGGTGCATCTGGATGCATGGCACTAGAGGGTGGCACAATCAGTGCTGCAGCCCTCAGGGGCCTACCCTTAGTACCTCATGTCCTCGGTACCTAGGTACCATTTACTAGGGACTAATAGTGGCAGCTAAAGATGTTGCCAATTGTGTCAATCCATCACAAAAGTTTAGGGAAAGAGATCTGGCCCAGGGAACCTGGTTAGCAGGGGCCTTGGGCACTAATAACTTCTAGGCTACATCACATACCAGGCAAAAAGTGGGGGCTAACCATGTCAGAAAGAGGCCTTTTCTCACAGCTCAAGGCTGGCAGGAGGAGATACCTCACACCTCTTTTGTTCCTCTGTTGTGGGCACTCTCCAATGAGCCAGCCTCAGTGCAATCTGATGTTCGAAGCCCCAGTCTCCTGGAGTCTGGATTTCCTAGGGGAGGACCTGTGCCCCTGCCCTGAAGTCACTGCAAGCCTACCTGCCAGGTGAAAGAAGGAAGGAGTCTGTCTGGCTCTGCAGGTGGCACTGCCATGCATGGGATGTTGGATCAGATATGGTGGTGTAGGTTAGAACTGAGATGCTATGGCAAAGCTGTGTATGGGATTCTGCATCTGTCAGGGAGGTGCACGTCAGGACTGAGGTGCTACAGCACAGCATTCTATGGGGTATTTCACCAGCCAGGGTAGTGCAGGTCAGAAGTGAGGCGCTATGGAAGAGCTCTTTATAGGGTGCTGGTACAGCCAGGGCGGTGCAGCTCAGAAGTGGCGTGTTATGGTCTATCTGTGAGTGGAAACTTCGATTAGCCAGGGCAGTGCAGGTCACAGCTGAGATGCTACAGCTAAATTGTCTCTAGGTAGATCGTAGAGGTAGGCTAGGTACTGAAAACTCAAACCTGGATTGAGCCAGATGGCTGTTTCTGGGTTGGATCTTGGTCTTCGGGAAACCTTGAGCCAAGAGTGAGGGGCCAAGAAGCCTTTACAACAGCCTACTGTGCACCAATCCGTGCACTCAGCTGTGCACTATCATATCAAATTCAAGATCCGCTGGGTGCAGCAGAGGGGAGGCTTGTCAGCATCGCTGCCTAACTCAAAATGCAAAACGCATGTGACACTGTCCAGAGCCCCAGCTGCTGCACCCAGGAGGTTTTGGAGAATTAATTGGTAATGCACTGATTGAGGAGGGAGTGTAGAAAGGAAGGACGTCATGCAAGGGGGCTGATAATCAAGTTTGTAGGAGGAAGGAAGAAAGCAAACCCAAAAAAGACACAAGGAGAATCTGAAAGATGGTTAAAGGCAGAGGAAAAGAGAGAGGTAGTCGCTTAGGGAGTCAAAGTAAAAGTGAGACTGCAGAAGAGGAAGAGCTAAAGGGAGTGAGAAGAGGGAGAAAGTGTGAGAGCGAACAGAAGGAGAAACGGAGCCAGAAAGAACAAGAATTGTCAAAGACAATAGATCTCGCATACGCAATTGTGTTTTAGCCATGCTATACACCAGTGTGGCTGCTGTTCAGCATGGCTAAAAGTCAGTGGAGTGGAGTGGGGAGGGGTGGGGTAGATATGAGTAGGGTACATTGGGGTACAGTGGAATAGGGTAGATTGGGTGCAGAGTGGAGAGGGGCAGATTGGTGTAGAGTGGATTATGGTAGAATGGAGTGGGATGTACTGGGGTATATTGGAGTGCAGGACTTGGGTAGATTAGCATGGTAGATTGGAGTGGGGTAAATTGGGGTGAAGTGGTGTAGACTGGAGTGAAATAGGGTAGATTGGATGGGGATATTTTGGGGTAGATTGGAGTGAAGGGGGTAGATTGGAGAAGAGTGGAGAACAGTGGATTGGGGCAGATTAGATTAGGTAGATTAAAGTAGCGTAGATTAGAGTGGGGTAGATTAGAGTCAGGTGTGGTAGATTAGAGTGTAGTGTGTAGAATGGAGTGGGCTAGACTGATGTCGACTGGGGCAGACTGAAGCAAGATAGATAGCAGTGGGGTAGACTGCGATAGGTTGGAGTGGAGTGGGGTGGATCGGAGTAGGTTGGAGTGGAGCTGGATAGAGTGGTGTAGTGTAGATTGGGATGGGCTGGGATAGACTGGAGTGGGGTAGATTGGAGGCGGGTATATCGGGTTAGGATTGGGTGAATTGGAGTGTAGTGAAGTAGACTAGAGTGGAGTAGATTGGGATAGACTGGAGTGTGTCAGATTGGATGGAGTAGACTGGAGTAGGGTAGTTTTGGGTGGAGTGGGGTAAGGTAGACTGCAGTGGGCGGTATTTGGTTGAAGTGTGTTAGATTGGACTGGAGTGGGGTTCATTTGAGTGGCAAGTGGTAGTATAGAGTGGAGCGTGGTAGATTGGGTAAAGTAGAATGGAATGTGGTAGATTGAAATAGAGTTGAGCGGGGCAGAATGGGTGGATTGGAGTGGGCAGATTGGAATGGGGTAGATTGGGATAGAGTGGATTGGGGTAGATTGGAGTAGATTTGGATAGACTGGAGTGGAGTGAGATAGGTTAGGGAAGAGTGTAGTGGAATGGATTGTGGTAGAATAGGGTGGAGTGGGTAGATTGGGTGGATTACAGTAGGGTAGATTTGAATGGAGTGGGGTAGATTAGAGTGGGATACATTGGAGTGCAGTGGATTGGGGTAAAGTGGAGTGGGGTAGACTGCAGCAGATGTAGTGGAGAGGGGTAGAATGAGGTAAAGTAGATTAGAGTTGAGTAGACTGGAGTTGGGTAGATTGGGGTGGGGTAGATTGGGGTAGGGTAGGTTGGGGTGGGGTAAACTGTAGTAGGATATCTTGGAGTAGCATAGATTGGGGTGGAGTGGGGTGGTGTAGACTGGAGTGAGGTGGAGTGGGTTAGACAGGAGTGGAGTATGGTAGAGTTGAGTGGAGTGTGATAGATTGGAGTGAAGTGGAGTGAGTTAGATTTGGGTAGAGTGCACTGTGGTGGAGTGAAGTGGGATAGACTAGGGGAGTAGGGTAGACAGGAGTGGTATAGGGTAGAGTGGGGTATATTGCAGCGGAGAGTGGGGTAGATTGGAGTAGGGAGTGGGGTAGATTGGGGAGGAGTGGAGTAGATCAGGATAGAGTGGGATAGACTAGAGTGGATTGGGGTAGATTGGAGTGGGGTAGATCCGAGTGAGGTGGATCGGGGTAGAGTGGAGTGAGATACATTGGGGTAGATTGGAGTAGTGTAGATTTGGGAAGAGTTGAGTGCAGTGGATTGGGGTAGATTGGAGTAGACTGGGATAGATTAGAGTGGAGGGGTGTAGAGTGGAGAGGAATAAATTGGAGCCGAGTGGGGTAGACTGGAGTGGAGTAGATTGGAGAGGGGTAGATTGGAGTGGAATGGATTAGGGTGGAGTGGGGTAAATTGGAGTGGGATAGTTTGTGTGGATTATGGTGGGGTAGATTGGAGTGAAGTGGGGTACACTGGAGAGGAATGGGGCAGATTGGAATGAGATACAGGGGGATAGTTAAGAGTGGGGTAGATTGGGGTAGACTGGAGCGGGGTAGATTGGAGTGGGGCGTATTGGATCGGGTAGATTGGAGTTTGGTAGTTTGGGTTGGAGTGTTGTAGGGAATACTGGAGTGGGGTGGATTAGGCAGGAGTGTGTTAGACTGGGCTGGAGTGGGGTAGATTTGTATGGCATATGGTAGATGGAGTGAAGTGGAGTGGGGTATATTGGGTGGATTGGAGTGGGTAGATTGGGATAGAGTGGAGTGGGGTGGACTGGAGTGCAGTGGGCGGAGTGCAGCTGGATAGATTGGAGTGCAGTGGAGGGAGAAAGGTTGGGGAACAGTGGAGTGGGGTAGACTGTAGTGCAGTGTAGTGGGGTAGATTAGGGTAGGGTACAGCGGGTAGATTGGGTGGATAGAGTAGGGTTAATTAGATTAGAATAGAATGAGGAAGGATGATTGGAGTGGGGTAGTTTGGAGTGGGATAGATTGGAGTGGAATAGATAGGGGGTAGATTGGAGTGGGGTAGATTGGACTAGAGTACGTTAGTGTAGATTGGATTGGGGTGGAGAGAGTTAGATTAGAATGGAGTGGCGTAGATTTGAGAGGAGTGTGGAAAGTGGAGTCAGGTAGCTTGGAGTGAAATGGAGTAGGGTAAATTTGGGTGGGGTTGAGTGTGGTAGAGTGCAGTGGGGCAGACTGTGGTAGATTGGAGTGGGATAAATTATGGGGGAGTGGGGTATATTGGAGTGGAGTGAGGTAAAACGGAGTGGAGAGGAGTTGGATAGATTGCAGTGGAGGTTGGAATGGAGTGGAGTAAATTGGAGTGGAGTAGATTGGAGTGGGTTAGATGTAAGTGGATTCAGACAGATTGGAGTGGAGTGGGTTGGAGTGAGGTACATTGGAGTGGAGTGGATTGGGGTAGATTGGAGTGTAGTAGGGTAGACTGATAGATAGGAGCAAAATGGGGAAGATTTGAGTGTAGTGTAGTAGATTCGGTGGCGTGGGCTAGATTGGATTGGGGTGGGGTTAGAATGAGTGGAGTGGTGTAGTCTGGAGTATGCATAGTGTGGTGGCGCACTACCATTACAAAAACAATTTAATTGAAATGGCCATTACATTTGCAGCGAAATACGGTTATACAGCACATAAACGATAACTTATGCAAATGTCATCACCTAGTATATTGATGTGTTTTAATCGTATTCAAATGTTTGTTCCCACCACTTTCGGAATTTCAAAGAAAATGTGCTTTATTTGTACTAATTATGAAATATTCTGAAACATCAGCACTGTTCCGTTTTCTTTTGTTGTGTGCTAGAAAAAAAAAGAACATCCCTTCTCATCTTACATGGGCACTCAGCAGGATTGTCACATAAATTCTCTCACTTTGAAGCCAGAAAAAGAGAAATAAACACCAAGCTCCCTGAAAGCACGATTCTGACATTTGACCCCTGTCTTTGAATGCACAGCAGATATGACAGATAAGAATGAGATTTAAAGGCCTGTTTACAAAAAGCAAATTTGTGGAAGAACACAGAAAACATGGTTTAAGCAATGGGAGGGAGGAAGTGTGCCTGGAGAGCCTAAAGCAAAAAAAGTCAACAAATAGAAAGCCAGAAAGTGTGAGTTATAAACCACAAAACCAATGGCAAGCAATGAGCGGAATGCAATCCTAGTTCAAGTTTTTGAAATTTCCCCCCAAGATGTTTTTAGCAAACCAGACAGCTGAGAGAAAAGTGAGACAAAATGGAAGAAAGATAGAGGGAGAAATAGAGAAATGTAAGGTAGACAGCACGATGGAGGTAGAATGAGAGGAAATGAGAAATAATTTACTTGCCAAAGTGTTTGCTGATTTGGCTCTTGTTTTTACTCCTAAAGCTGAACCAGACCCCTGGCAAGGCTCTTCCCATGAACTTGTTAGTTTGCCCACCTCTAGGTGCTGTGTCATCCAGGGCAGTGCAAGTCAAAACTGAGGTGATACCTCAAAGCTGTGTGTATTATCTTGGATCAGACAGGGCGCTGCAGGTCAGAACTGAGCTGCTATAGCACAGATGCCTGTGAAGTTCTGGATCTATCAGGGTGGTACACGCCAAAACGGAGATGCTACGGTATATATGTGTAGGGTGTTGGATCAGCCAAAGCCGTGCAGGTCACTGACTGAGGTGCCACACGAGAGCTGTGTGTGATGTGGTGGCTCATCCAAGGCGGGGCGGGTCAGACTTCAGAGCTGTTTGTGGGGTGCAATATCATCCAAGGCAGGGGAGGTCCCTGACTCAGGTGCTATGGGAGAGCTGCATGTGGGTCTCTGGATCAGCCTCGCTGTGCAGGTCAGAGGTGAGCTGTTGCAACACAGATGTGGCCGGGGGCACTGGCAAAATTATCTTTGGTGCTGTTTTCTATAAAGTGCTGTAGAAAAATACAATGCAGGGTGGCAACATTAGCAAATAATATTAGCTGGACTGACTATCTGCCTGTCTGTCTGTCTGTCTGTCTGTCTATCTATCTATCTATCTATCTATCTATCTATCTATCTATCTATCTATCTATCTATCTATCTATCTATCTATCTACATATAATTGATTTAAACAATAAATAAATACATTACTGCTCTCTTTACCGCTGCACACAGAAGCCTCTTGTCTGCACACAAACAGATGTTTCACAACAAGCCGGGGACATGTGCCATCCATCAGCCCTGAATGATGTGTCAGTGCATTAAAGGCCTGTAATTTCAGTAATTTCCGAAAGCCAGGTTTAGCGGAATCAAATGTTTCCATCACCCCATCATGTGTGCCGCCGGCGGCCCCCACCCCTTCCTCAGAAGCACATACACTAGGCTTTGAAGACTTTTCTTTCAAACACTCCCTCGCAGCCCTAGCCCTGCTGCTGAGATTCCGCTTTTAGTTAAATTAGCAAAGCAAACCTCCATCCAGTGAATGCAGGCTTAACTAGCACCCCAATCTAACCAACTCCTGGGACCCCGCCATTCATTCATTCATCAGCGTGGGACCCCTAAAGTCAGAGGGCCCCCTTTACCCATGGGATCCCACAGCTGGTAGTGAGCACGTGGGTATCCGGGGACCTCCTGTTCTGCACCCCTCTTTACTGGAATTGAACTCTCTTGGACCTTGCCACACAGGCAGAGTGAGAGACCACCGACCCCATCCCAACCAGACCTGCCCATCCATGAATCCGCGCTCTATCCCCTCACGGGATCCTACAGCGGCAGTGAGTGAAAAGCCAGCATGCTTTCCTGGCACACTGATCCCAAGGCTGAGGCATGTGAAAGTGAAGCTAGACCCTGGCAGGAAGCAAGCTGGACCCTTGCTGTACAAAAGGACGCAGCTGGACCAGTATTCAGGAAGCGGTGTGGATTACATGCAAGTCACAAGTAAACACCCTACACGCAGCTCAAAGTCCCCAGCCTCCTAGAGCAGCTGATGTAAGTGCCAGCCACACACTATCCAGTGACAGAGAAGCACCAAAGAAAAGTATCATCACAGCACTCAATAGAACCACACAGAACAGTACAAGGCAAAAGGCACAGCACAGCCAAAAGCTCTAACCTATTCCCACTCACAAACCACCAAACCATTTTGAGGTGTCCAGGGCCTTTTGTTGTGAATCCCCCCCTGCAGCTACAGTGGAGGCCACCATTGAGCCAGTGACCTGGGTCATTCTGGTTAGTTCCGTATAGACCCCCCTCTGTCTGCACCTCTGCAAACAGTGTCTCAGAAAGGACACTAAGGTAATAACAGGATCGCTGTTAGGGGTGAGGACTGAGGTTTGCCTGAGGAGCACAGAGACAGAGAAGAAGAATGTCCGTGCAGTCCGGATTCAAGCCCAGCCACAGTACAGAAAACAGCACTGATCACCACCAGAGATGACGGTTCACATGATTCATGACAGAGGAGACACAGAAACCCTTATTCACCTAGGCACCCCATCCTCATCATGCGACTGCACAAAATTGACATCCAAGGACGTGCTCTCCACTGGGTCTTCTTCTTCTTAATGGACAGGACACAAGCTTAGTCCTCAGAACTCCACAAAGACATCTGGAGAGAGCTCCAAGATTCATCACTCATCCCCACCCTCTTCAATGCATGCATGAATCCAACATCATCTGTGCACATGACATCATCAACATCCTCTCCTTCGGTGACAACACGCTCCTACTCTCCCTCTTGGATCAGACTCCCAACACAAGAAACAAGCTCACCACCTGCATAACTGAAGTCATTAACTGAATGGAAGCTAGCTGTCACAAGCTCAACCCCACGAGGCAGATGTAGTGATCTTTTGCAAGAACATCTCACCCACTCTAACTGTTGGCCAGCAGAAGTGGACCCACACTCAGCACCCACACCAGGAACCCCAGAATAATCATCAACAGTAAACTGGACATGACCACACAGGTCAACACCGCCACTGCATCCTGCTTCAACATCCTAAAGATGCTGAGGGTGAGCTTCAAATGGCTCCAAAGCAACATTAGAAAAACTGTCAGTGACACCCTGGTTACCAGCAAGGTGGACTACGGGAACACTCTCAATGTCCGGAACTCACTAGAAGACTACAAACCATTCAGAACTCAGCAGCCAGAGCCCTTAACCTTTCACTCAACACTCACATCACACCACACCTCGGTTAGCTCTACTGGCTCCTAATTCACAAACACATTGTGAAAGGGGACCTCTTTTTGATATGGTTATACCCCCACGTTTTGCCTGATGTTGCCTGGAAATTGTAGTGCCCAGGGCCTCTGCTAACCAGGTTCCACAGGTTCCCTGGGCCAGAGCTCTTTCCCTAAATCCGTTGTGATGCATTGGCACAATTGGATACACCCTTAGCTACCACTATAAGTTCCTAGTAAAGGGGCACCTAGGTGCCCAGGACACGGGGTACTATGGGTAGGTCCCTGAGGGCAGCAGCACTGACTGTGCCACCCTCTAGGGCCATGCATCCAGGTGCACCCAGCACTGCCATTGCTGGCTGAGTGTCCTGGTGCAAACCTAAAATAGAAACTTGACATGGCACACTGCCTGTGTGCCATTTCAACAATATACTGCATTTACTATGGGTAAGGCACCCCTCTGGCAGGCCTTACAGCCTAAGGCAGGGTGCTCCATATTATATGTGAGGGCTTAGCTGCATGAGCAATGTTCCCCCACTGTGTCCTTGCAAAACCTGGGACATGGTGAGTAAACAGGGCAGCCATTCTAATACACGTACTGGACACTGGTCTAACACGAGTTTCCCAGCTACATGATAGCCACCTTGAACCCTGCGTTGTTTGGTATCAAACAACTCAGAATGATAAAACCAAACTGGTGCCAGTATAGAATTTATCCCTAAATGTACCCAGAGCCACCTTAGAGGTGCCCCCTGCAAAGCTAAACTAACCTGGCATGGTTGCTGACTGGTCTTATCCAGCTGACACCTCCAGACAGCCAATATGCAAACCCTGAGGGAGAGGCCTGCCTCATCGGTTTGTAGGACAATGCCCTTCCTGGGTGGAGTAGCTAACATCCCCTCCCTCAGGATTGTGCACTGTCCTGGCGGTGAGCTACAAAGGGCTTACCGCCCTTGAAACTCAAACCCCAAGCCTGGTGCTAGCAGCAGCTGGAATCCCCCTTTGCAAACCCCACATTTGGCGGGAGCAAAGACAGGAAACCTAACAAAGGGTAAGAGGGGTGCCCCACCTGGCATACACCACCCCTAAGGTGTTGCCTGCGAGGTGGACCCTCTTTTTCAGTTTCCTCCATCTTGGAATGGAGGAAAATAGCCAATGAGATTTAGGGAAATGACCCTTCCCACAGGAAGTGGTCACTATAGTGGGTGTAGCCACCCTAAGGTAAGTGTTCCATTGGACACTACCAGGTTCCCCCTAAAATGCCCACTAAATTCAGTATTTAGTGGGCACCCCTAGACCCAGATTTCAGATGCGAAGGGACAAAGAAGACCAGCACCAAAGAAGATCCAAAACAAGAAAACTGTGGCCCTGCTGCATCAAGAAAAGGTGCCAAACCCTGCCTGCTGCACCTAGGACCCGAAAATCTCCACTGCGGAGGAGCTGGACACTTGGTTGACCCCAAGAAACCCAGGGGACCTTCAAGCTTCACAAATCGCCCCAGTTCTCCCTTCTGAGTGGAGGCACCACTCTGCAAACCAACAAAGACTTCACTGACCGGCTGAAATCTCCGCACCTGGAAGTTGCAGCCAGACCCGATGATACACTGACGACCACCAGGACAAACCCCGCACGTGTGCCAAGTTTGGTGGCACTATGTCCTCCAGTGGCCGAGTCGTACCAATACCCCAGGTACTGGATAGTGGACATCAGAAACCAAGTAAAACAGCTCCCCCTGAGTGGCAACTGGCCCAGAAGGAAGCCCCAGTCGAGGGACTTCAGGAAAACCCTGGACCTCCCACCAGAGTGCCCCTGTTGTCCTGCAAGCGACCCTGACAGTGTCCTGCATCTAGACCAGAGAGGGATCTTTGCGCACAGCCCTTGGATCAACAACTCACCTTGCACCCGGCCGCCCTGCTCCCTGCAATGAGGAACCAGCTATGTCCCAAGGGTCTCTCATCCCTTGCAAACTTGACACCACAAGGGGACTCCAAGGCATCACCTTTAAACCTGCCTCTGCAGACCTTTTCCAAGTGGTCCCTCACAGTGGCCCTGCACCAGCTCCAAGAGTCTTTCCAACGCTGCCCCCACCAGAACTGGGAGCTGCCTGAACTTCTCAGCGTGCCCACCAACGACTGTGACCAACCTGCCACAGCTGAACTTGGTAAAGCAAATGTACGATTTTATATGCATTTTTAAAAGTGACTGCGTATTGATTCCTATTGTGCATAATTACGCACAGAAAGACTGCATTTATTAAAACTTGAAAAATTCATAACTTAAAAAGTACTTAACCAATTTTGATAATTTTGGTCTTAAAAATTATGTATAAAGCTGAAGTATTGTTATAAATTGGTCTCAAGTTATTCCTTTGAGTGTGTGAGTCGCATGATTGATACTGTGAATACAACAAATGCTTCGCACTTCTCCAAGATTAGCCTAACTCACCGACCAAGCTACCTCACACACACATTAAAAACTTAGGACCCACCTATCTGAACAAGCTTATCTCCTTCCACCAACCACCTAGACTCCTACTCGCACACATCCCTCACAGACCAGATCAGGAGGCCAGGTTTTCTCTCACAACACTCCTAAATCGTGGAATGGCCACTCACTAGACGTCAGAGCTGCCTCCTCTCTTTTTGAATCCTACAAGAAGCTGAAGTCTTGGCTTTTTAATTAACCAACCTCCCATAGGCAGGGCTAGGCACACAAACCTGCTCAGCACCAGAATACCCTTCCAGGTGATAGTGCACTCTACGAATACACATGACACATCATGGAAGCATTGGTAATTGGTCTTGCTTTTGGCTTTGCCGATGCAGATTTATTAGCTTTATCAAAGTCTTTTGTGGATACTGAACAAGAGAGAAATCAGCAAAGAGAGACGAAAATAGTTTACTGCCATTGCTGAACCAACATCATCCCAAGAAAAAGCTGCAATGGTGCATACGCACACATGTGTCATCATACAAGCATACATATGCATCCTGGAGCTAAAACGGCTGCCATGTCATAATGTATAAGCACGCATGCATCACCACACATATCGCCGTGACTATTTTTTATTTAATTTACAGTACCAAGACTAGTACATGAAAACGAAAGGAGAGACACAACAAATAAAAAACTGCATTCTTTTAAAAATAAGAATGGAATGGGTGGTGTGCTGAGCAACAGAGGAGCAGGTGGAGATAGAAAGTCAACAACATTGAGCGGCAGTAGTATCTTGCTGAGGTGCAAAAAAAGTGCGCAGGAGTGGAACAATGAATATGGAGGAAAGCCGTCAAATAAAAAGCAGGTAAATGAGATAGACAAGAAAACACTCCAATCAAGAGGAAGGGCTGATTCCATACCCCACTATATATTTGTATTCCAGTGTATTAGCTAAAATAGGTCTTTGAAAACAGACAAACTAAAACTAAAACTGGGGAAAAGATCCTGAAAGTAAAACAGAATGACTTATAGAGAAATAGAATGATTGAGAGAGAGAGAGGGAGGAATGCAAGTAAAAATAAGAATGGGAAACAAAAAGAGATGGGAAAATGAAAGAAGTAGGGGAACAGAGGAGTTGAAGAAAGTAAAGGAGAAAAGGGTGAAGGAAATGGAGAAGGAAAGAGAGGATGAAAAAGGGAACAACAAAAAGAGAGAGAAAAAAAGAGAGAAATAAAAAAGGAGGGAAGGAAAAATGAAGAAAGATGTGGAGAAAGAGAAGGGTGCAGAGAAAGAGGGAAAGATACAGAAAGGGAGGGGGAGAGAAAGGCCACAAAAAAAGAAAAAGGGAAGTAAGAAACAAAGAAAGAATAAGAAAGAACAGAACAAAAAGGAGAGAAAGAATGGACGGAAGAAACAAAGAGAATAGGAAAGGGAGAAGGAGAAAGAAAGGAAGGTAGAGATAGAGAAAGGAAGGAAGAAAAACATGGAGAAAGAAAAGTGGAAAAAATAAATGTAAAAGAGAAAATTGGGTGACAAAAGAGAACAAGGCAGATAAGAAGAAAAGGGTGATAAAAAGCAGAAACAAGAGGCGAAACAGAGAAAGGAGGAGAAAGAGAGAGGAAGAAACAAGCATTTGCAAGGAAATAGGTCTTTCATTTACTTCAGTTGGAGCTATTGGCGTTTTAAATGCATAACTGGACTTTTTTTTGCCACATTAATTGGTCAACCCTGCCACATAGTTTGATCCTTTCTGCCACATAATTCCAGTGGCTCTGCATATAACTAAAGGGCTAATAGGCCTACTGGAATATTTTTTTAACAAGGCTCTTAAAACACTAATTACTCCCAGGTAATACATAACATATTTACTTGGCAGTTGGTACAGGTGACACTGCCTGCAGGGCAATGAATAAATAATTATACTCCATGAACGCATGCTTACTGGATCACTGTCCTCTTACTGCAGTCTGGGGAGTCAAATAAAACATCCATGATTTTTCACACGCTTGAGGATAGCCCTCTCACATGATATTAATGATCCTCAGTCAGTCTTGAACTGAAATATTAGTTATAAAATATTGACCATTGTACAGCATAATCAACTATAAGCTCCCCTCGAGGTCAGTTTTATAAATGCAAACCTGAAACATAAAACGAGCGAATCACACATCGAACTAGGGAACTGGACAACTCTACGAATTCTACTCCAAGGGCTGGTTTCCAGCTTGTATAACGTTATAAAAATAAAACTACAAGTCCCAGAGTGAATATGTGTGCTGAAAAGAACGTGTATTAAGCAAATCAGAGAGCATATAATGTAAAAATGTCAAAATAACTCTGGCGATTAATGTTCTCTCGGAAGAGAGAATGCACTTTTGTCTAGTGGAAGGTTTGAGTCATCATAAGGTAGTGCACAGGGTTAATAGCCTGCTGTAAAGAATGTGAACTAAGCAGATCAAAGTGCATATAATAAAACAACGATACAGCCAAACCAGTTCGCACTGTGAGCACTATAGCAGCCAAGAGAATGTACTTCTGTCTAGTGGAAGATTGGACTCATCATAAGGTAGCACACAGGGTTAATGTGCCTGCTGCAAAGAATGTGTTCTAGGCAAATCACAAAGTGTATGTAATGTAAAAATGGCAAAATAACTCTGGTGATTTATGTTCTTTCTAGTGAGAGAACATACTTTTGTCTAGTGGAAGCTTGGAGTCATCATAGGTTAGCGCACAGGATGAATATGCCTGCTGCAAAGAATGTGTAGTAAGCAGGTCAGAGTGCATATAATATAAAAACAATACCGCCGATCGAGTTCGCACTGTGAGCACCATGGCAACCACGAAGCGCAGTCAAAAGAAAAAAGTAGTTTGCCAATGCTGAAGTATATCGGCAATTGTGCAATTATCACTGTAAGAGGGTCGGTGTTCAAGGCAGTAACCAAACTGCTCCAAGGCGGGACAAACGTAAAGTATTTACCAATTACATCAAGTGATTTTTGAAAGGCAAGCCCACGAGTGAATGAAAGTGATGGGCATGAGGTGGACGTGGTTAAAAGCCCACAATGCTTACAACAGGTCAAAGTGCTTGCACGCTCGACCTAAAAAGAAAGAAAGAGAAAGATGGAAAGAGAATGGTGGAGAATGTGATGTGGCAAGAAAAGAAACAAAAAAAAGAAAAGAAAGGGAAAAATAAAGAAAAGGGAGGATGAGACATTGGAGAAAGAAGTGAGACAGAGGAGAAGGAAAGGGGGAAAAAGAGAAAGGGGAGATGATGGAAAATGAAGAAGAAGAAAAGGAAATGAAAGAGAGGTGAGAGAAAATAAAGACATGGGAGAATGAAGAAAGGGAACAAGAACAGGGATAAAAAAGAAAGTAAGAAAAGTTTTAGAATAAAGAGATAGAAAGGAGGAATAGAAACAAATAAGTGGCAGAAAAATGGGCGAAGATGCAGAGAACAAACAAACTAAGTAGAAATTAAGAACAGCAAAAGGGGGAACAAATTGGTTAATTTAAGTAAAAGAAAAAATGAGAGAAAGTGGCAAGGAGAAGAACAAGTTACTTACCTTTGGTGATGGCTTATCTGGTAGAGACTTTATCTACCACAGATTTCTTACTTTATAATATTCCCTAGGCGTCAGACTGGATCTTAGAAATTTTGAGCAATCTCATTTGTGCGCCAGTAGGTTGCATTGCTGGCTCCGTGTGGTGTCATCTGTGCTGGAAGTGACGTGTGAGGGCCTATATAGGCATGAATAAAGTTCTACGCATGTCTTGCAGTCAGTTTTAACCGTCACTTACACCTTTCACGCTCTGCACACCTCACCACCCTTTGGCTCATCATAGGTCTCTCTGACACATTCTCTGAAAACATCTGAAGAGCTCTTCCTTCCTTAGAAGTAGTTGTAGCCCGCACTGTGATTAGTGGTCAGCACAAGGAGATTCACAATGATGAAACATGCTACCTCAAGTGGGTGAGGGAATTCATCCTTAAAAAGGAATACTTCAATCTTGCTAGGTGAATTCTCTTCTTTCTCCCCTCTTGTTTTGAGACACAGTTGTCTCTTGTGTGCTTGTGATTAGTATTGAGGAGGTGACAACTGCAGGTCTATAAATCTCCCCTGGCCTTGTTATTGTGTTTATGGCTGTTGTTTTAGCGTGTCATGGAGGGCCTTGGGCTTCATGGTCTGGCACTCCACCATGCAGGGCGCTGAGTCATAGTCCCTTTCCAAGCACCACAGACACACCAAGTGGGGGTCCCGCACCGACATTAGTCGATGACAGACTCCACAAAGCTTGAATCCAGTAGGTTTCTTTAAGGACATCTCCAAAAAATAAGAATGGAAAATAGGTACACTAGACTATGACAAAACATTGAAAAAATTCAGTCAAAAAATGACGGAAGGGAGCTCATCCGTATCCACGCTAATGGTGTGGCGCATAAGTGACTGAGGTCAGCGTACTGGGTTGGCGCTAATATAGGTACTGCACAAGTCCCTTATAGTGTGGATGATGCCAACGTCGCTGTGCGGAGCTGAACGATGCCGCCTACTGACACTCAAGTTGATTGCTCAAAAAATTCCAAATCCAGTAAGGCAATGGTGGCTAGAAGTCTCATCAGATAAAAAGAGCAAGAGAAATCTGAGATGAAAGAAAAAGAGGAATAAAGAACAAAAGAAAAAAAGGGATAAGAAGTCCATGAGCAAAAAAAGTAGAAAAATGGTGAGGTACATAAAAAACAGCAGTTTTTAACAGAAAACAAAATCAGTTCCAAGCAAGGGTATCAAAAGGTGTAAAGTGTAAACCACAAAATACGATAGGAGGAGTAAAGCGAATAGGTGGGAGAAGAGGAGAGATGCTAAAGAGCCGGGGAAGAGAGAAAGACTAAGAGAGAAGAGTGTTAAAAAGCATTGAAATTAGTATGATAATAGGCAAGAACAGTAGTTTAAGACAGTAAGAGTCTAACAGAGAGGTAGAGGTCAGAGACAGATAGAGACTTAGATGACGCACTGTCGTATGACTCCCGTTATTAGAATGAGACTGCTGGATTTGGGCTCCAGTACCACCGCTTGTGAGCAAATGAGTCACTCCCACACCAGTTGGCAACTGTCGGCCTAAACCTTTCGGCTACCAAGAAGCACCTCACCCAATCCTAGGAAGCAAAGGGATTTGTGGCAGCCTGACACAACACTTGGTGATATCTCAGGGAAGTTGTGATTGTTAGAAAAAGGTCTCAGGCACACACGTAGGCAAAGAAGGAGATGCAGAAGGGTTTTCAATATATTTATTGAAATGGCTGCAATATGTGATAAAACATGTGAGCTGCAATTTTAAGGGCAATGAGACATAACAAGATTAGCATTGTCACGATTAATGAGAAGAAAATAAACAACCCCAGCATACTGGAATACACAGGTGTATAAGATTCCTGCCTAAAGCCTAGCTTCTAGAGAGAGCATAGTGGTGAAAGCCCAAATCTGCCCATACTCAGTCCATGAGCAGAGCCCCCACCCCCATTACCATTAGTACAGGGGTCTGCCCTCTGTCTCCTTGGCTAGTTGTAGAGACAAGGCTGAGGTCTGCGTACAGCATGGATGGGGGTCCTGGCTGGTTTGACCTTCCTTCCCTTGTCCGGCCTTTATGATGATTTCATAAGAAAATGTGTTTTTGTTCTGTGAAACAGGCCTGACGTGAGCATGTGCCTAAGTGTTGGCTGTTTTTGCACGCTTGTGTCAGCAATACTAGATATATTATTATATACTTGTTCTTGTCAGCCTTGGGCAGAGGCACACTGTGAAATGTTGTGCACAGAAAATAGTAATAATAACGTGTTCACAGAATTACAGCTGATTAGAAAAATAAAACAGCCCCGCTGAAAAGTAGGCTAAACTAAAATAAATAAATGAAATCAGAGCATATACCAAGGTTAAAGGGCCCAGGCTGCTGGCCTACGCTAAACTAAAATATGTGTGCCCAAGCATGTTACTAAAATGAAACCTCGACAGCACATACTTGGAAAATCGAACAAGAGTGTGATAGAGATAGTACGGTACCAGACTTTTCATAATGAAAATGTCGTCTGATATAAAGATTGTGTCCTAAATATTCTTTACAAAAATATTACTACATTGGAGTTAATAAGGGATATCTACACCTAGTGGAACTATATTTTTGGAAAACAATATTCAAGACAGAATGTTTCTGTCAGCTAATGTTTTTGCTAACAATTTTCCGACTTACAACCATGTATAAATGAGAGATAAACTGGAAGTATGGGGTGACAGTGCCACTGCTAAAGACTGTGGTGGAAATTTTAGATATCATGGTGGCCTTGGCATTAGGTGGCACTGGGCATATGAGGGTGGGCCTAGCAAATGGTTGCAGTTTTTGGCATAGGGTGGGCCTTATGAGCCTAACAGAGTCATACATGGCAAGAAATCTTTGCATTTTGTGAGAGCTCTAGACAAAGGGCAGCCCTCACTGGTGTATTGTGGTCTTCCTAGCTATCATTCTGGGCATCACTGATGGTTACTAAAAAAGACACCGCTCCATCTTTTCCTTTAGAAGTTCTTTATTTCCAGCATAGTATATACAACCAACCCTGGCAGATCACTATCTGCAACTGCTTTCTGCTTTACAATCTCACCACATTCTCTATTCTAATTCTCAGTGCGGTTGCTAAGCAAGTTGGTAGGATTCTCAGTATTCTGCTATGGATAACACTATTAATACACCATAAGACAACAGTCACGGTATTAGGTGGGCATCTTTGACATATTGTTAGCATTCTTAGCACTATGGTGGCCATCCCCTGCACGGTGGCGTCTACCCTTATCACAAGGTAGATACTCTTGATTTATGATGAACATCCTTTCTTAAAGGGGTACCCTAAAATTGGTGGCTACAACAGGCATATGATGGAAATCTTTGGCATTTGATGTGATACATGGGCGTTTGAGGCAGATTCTGTCCATGAGGGGCAATAATACTTGTACGTATGTAATAAAATGAAAAGCTGATTTGAGTTAAATACAATTATTTTTTTTTAAATGCTAGCTTTTATGTGAACGATTGGTGTATTTAACTAAAATGGAAAGCTGGCATTTCAAAACAAAAGAGGTGTTTTATCTGGAATCGTCAAGCGGATGTTTGTCTCCAAACAAAGATATTATGTAATATATTAAAAGCTGCTATGTGAATGCAAATGAATGACCAGTTGGGATTGGCTTTAGTGGTGCCATTTCCTTGGTTCCAGAGCACACTCGCACAACTATTATTTCATGACTAACATGAAGGCATTTCTTCATCAATATTGATAAAGCTTTTTAGGACATTATCATACATGCTGCTGTGGGAGGCAAGAGCCTGCAAGGTCCATGTACCATTGTAGACAATCCACTTCCTGATTCTGTAGCATGATGGGTACCTCTAGATTCTAACCCTGTGAGCCCTGCTGCCTACTGACTGATGGCAGGGTGGGGAAATGCAAGGACCAGGGAGATAGGAGTGACGAAAGATGCTGTATTCATATTTAAAACATATGGACTGTCATGTTCAATAGTACACTAAGGGTATTTGAATTGCTGCCTATGGCTTTTAAGCCACTTTTCAAGGTTTTTAGACATCAACATATTGAGATTTTGCATAATTGTTTATCAGGTTTTTTGGGAGAAGGTTGGAGGGAAAGAGCACATTCCTCCTTCCAGCAAACCCACCCCCCTGGCAGGATCAGACTTGCACGGCGCACCGAGAAAGTACTGCGATATTTAATGACTGTTTTTTCAGAAATGCTTGTAAAAATCGTTTTTCAGGAAATTTATTTACACATTGAACTCTCTGGACCCAATTTATTTTATAAACGATCGTGAAGAGACTGGCTCCCTTAACAATCCAGAAGAAAGTCAACCTTCACAGGGAGTGAATAAATATTTTCACCATTTCTGAACCTCTCTAGTGGCAGGGATGTTTAGAGACCCGCTGAGGTGTCTGAACAACACAACACTCCATAAATTAGCCTTTCAATACTCCTAACTTTTGACTAATTAAATGTGCTTCAAAGATGCGGTTTGTTCCAACATTTCCCCTAGCTCCTCAAGATGATCACTAGGCACCGATACAACCCACACGCTGAGCAGCACAAGATCATTCTATGCAATCTGACTCCCATGCTCTCTCTAGCAGTGGTGCTGTCACTCCCGCCTCTAGAGTGAGGTGCTCATTCTGACTTTGGTGGTCTTTTCCTAAGACCGCCGAAGCTGTGTGCGCCAGAAGACCGCCAGATTAAAAGTACTGAAGGATTTTTGCCACAATTTGGGCGGAAATCCTCCAATAGTCATGCTGGTGGTCGGAGGTGCAGAGGCGGTTACCCTGCGGGCCCCGCCCCACCAAAAGGACTATGCCAACCGTATTACGAGCTGTAATACGGCCTGGCGGCGTCCTGATGGTGGGGCGCTTCCGGCGGTGGGAGTGCCAGGTCTCATCCCATGAGGGAGGAGCACCTCATCGGACGAGGTGTCCTCCGCAAGGGGAGGAGGGGTGGTGCGTGTGAATGGAAGTGTGTGAGTGTCTGTATGCATGTCATGAATGAGGGAAGGGGGAGTGTTTGTACGTGCGTTCGTGTGTCTGTGTGTACATGTGGTGATGGCGATTCGTGTGTGGGTGAATGTGAATGCTGGGTCGGGGTGCATGTGTGCATGCATCTAGACAGGGGTGGGGGTTGTGTGAGTATGTATGTTGAGGAAAGGAGGAGGTGGGGGATGGAGTGTGTATGCGTGTCAATGGGGGTGAATGTGGTGAGCGTGTGTGTGA
The DNA here is from genome assembly GCF_031143425.1 of Pleurodeles waltl. Classification (NCBI taxonomy): domain Eukaryota; kingdom Metazoa; phylum Chordata; class Amphibia; order Caudata; family Salamandridae; genus Pleurodeles; species Pleurodeles waltl. The sequence goes on from NC_090448.1 coordinate 1,172,867,835, forward strand.
GTGGGGGTGTTGTGCATGTGTGTATCGGTTTGGGAGGGTGTGTTGTGTGTGTGTGTGTGCGCGTGAGTATAAGGGTGTTGTGAGTGAGTGAGTGTCAAGGTGTGCGTGTCTGTGGGTGTGTGTGGGTGCATGCGTGTATGCCGGGGGTGGGGATAAGTACGGGGATCGGGGTGGAGAGTAAGTACGTGTATGCGGGCTGTGTGAGGGGTCACTACTGGGAGCGGGGTGTGGGAGGTTACTGGGGGTTCAGGGTGGTGTGGGAATGTAGTAAGGGAAGGGGGTGGGGGGCTCTTTGGTAGATGGGGGTGCGGGGGAGTCATCTACCGGCGACAGGAATGCAAATTCCTGTCACCGGTAGCGTTTCAGCCAGGGATTGCGTGGCGGTGCTACCACCACAAAATCCCTGGCGGACAGGGGACTCGTGATACAGCTGGCGGTATTGGGTGGACCGCTGGGTCGGAGATGCTTTCTCCGGCCTGCCAGTCCAACCGCCATGACGGTAAGCACAGGAAAGTGGCAGTTTGGCACAGGCCACCACCGCAGCTCTGGCGGTCTTCGCACCGCCAGGATCAGAATGACCACCTGAGTATCTCTACTGTCCCGTGCCCTGGCAAGGGAGCCTGCCACCCTTTCAAGTCCGTTCCGCCTAGCTGTCCAGCTCTGGTCTTTACAGTTGCTAACCACAGACCTTCTGCACAGGCACAGCACACGCTTTCACACTCAGCATGCCCGCACACTCGCCAGGCCTCAGAAACAGTGGGCTCTGCACTAGCTCACTGGGTAAAGTAATTCTTCGAACTAGCACTGTCCGGTGGCTCACTCGTTCCGGAGCAGCATCACCCTAGGAAGCCAGTCCTGGGCAGGGCAGCGAATATGGCTCTGGACATGCACCTTCCCTCGTTTCCAGCTACTAAGGAAGCATCCACAATATTTTTCGGTCCCTGCTCAGAGAAGGTGCCACTGCTCCAGTCTCCAGTCTTTAAAGACATTGATGATGTAAAAACCTCCCACCATACAAACACCCTTGTCTCAGTCACGTGTCCTCATCTACTCTAGTCGCCTCACGCCACACCTTGTTATCCCAGGTCTCTCCTGCCAGGAATCTTCCCTACACTGGCATACTTCCCCAGAATCATGTTTCAGTCTTAGACAATTTTAGGGATCTCTCAGATCAACCCTTGACCTTTCTGTTGCAAGGTTCTACACACTACCGCCCACTGGCTCTAAACACCCACAGTGCAGGCTCTACATTCACTTCCTGTTACACAATTATAAATCTATTGCTAAAGGATCCACACCTCAGGCCCTCTGTTGTCTAACGTTTTTCATACGTCCCAGAAACTGCAGTCTCTTATTTCCAACTCCATCTGCAGACAATCCATTCACTTCCTGTTAAAGAGGTTCCAGCAAGCTGCTGTCTCTTGCTTCCAGCTACAATGGCCAACAGTCCTGTTTTTTGTTTTTTATATATCGGAGTGGGCGATAAATTCTGCTTCTTCAGTGGAGTGGGTGGAATTTTGGCCACGCCGTCTTATGCTTGTAATGCGGAGGTCTGGCCAAATTCCGCCAATTATTGCATGGCGGAGGTTTATCTTGCCCGTGTATGCCAGTGGTAAGTTGACGAGCACTGGTGAGGATTGGCATCCCCTAGCAGAATTTTCAGTCTCTTAAAGGGTACCCAGTGAGATTTTCTCACCACGAGCGGTCTCGGGCAGTAGCGACTGTTCGCGGTGAGAAAGCTGCCACTCAAGTAGAAAATCTACCCGAGCTGCAGTAAAATCAACTCGAGCAGCAGTGCCTGCTGGTACGCTGCTTGGTGCCGTTCACACTGAATTTTCAGGGTGGAAAGCGGTCCTGGTGCTAAAAATCAACACGCGCAGCTCAACGTGCTGATTCCTATCTGTTTTCGGAACTGGGTAGAATCACACAGGGTTTCATGTAACTCCGCATGACTCTACGGAGTTAAACTCACCGAGTTTCGCCCATCTCTATTTTTTTCAGATCTGTCCTGCAATAGAATGGTCTTTCCTGTTGCCTGCGCTCAGCTGGTGCAGGATGCCACACGTCCTGCTTTTTGCTGCTCACAGCTAGCGGTCTGAAGAGACTCCTTGAGATTTCCAGCAGGATGTCCACATCACACTACTGTTGCCATCTATGAGCTGTGAAAAAGGTTCCTGTCGGTGACTGGGAGGGAGGAGCTGCAGCACAGGAGGATTCCTCCACGATGCAGCTGAAGGGAGAAGGCCACCTTTAGAGATGCTAATAAGGAATGTGGAGCCCTGCAGTTAAACAACCTTGAATGCATGAAGGAAACCCTTACAGGAAATACGCCCTCGGTGTTTATTCCTTCCCTTAAGCTTCGTTCAAGGTACACATATACTCCCCGCTCAGGGAGAGTATGAGTACCCAAGATGAAACAATCTGGCAACGTTGCAGAGCTGAAATCGTAATGCAGTACTGCTTGTTCCAAAGAGTAGAATTTTACTGCCATAACAGACTTTAGTGTATAAATCATGAAAGATGGGGACTGGCTACCCACCCTATACCTAGATAATATCTAGCCCAGGGTTTTTTGATTCACGAACATACTAACAGCTTTGAAATATTGATTGTAAAAACTACCAGTCTTGGAGAAAAAATGGGAACAGAGGTATAAGTTCAAAATTAAATTACCTGCAAGCATACAACATAGCCATATTGGGACGACAGGATTAAAAACCATGTCTCCTGGTTCCACAGCTGCCAAGTAGCCCATCATACCACAAAAGGGTGCCCATTCTAATGGCCAAGGGAATGCATTTGCAGGGAAATGTCATTGTATCATGCACCCTGATCAGATATATAAATCAGGGTATATTTCCAGAATATTTAGTTGAGGAGTTAAAGGCAGGATTAGACGTTCAGTTTAATGGGGGTGTCTGCCCACCACAGCAAATTGTCCACCTAGGTTTAAACTGCTCCTATTTCTAAGCCCCTTCCCCCTCCAATATTTTCCTATAACGGTAAAAAAGGCAGACTTGGATCTTGAGACCTTTTAATTGTGTCCTAGGCCAGTAGGTGGTTATTGGGCAGTATTCATAGTGGACACTGTTGTTTACTATCAAGTGTTTCACTTCCTAGGCTGCTACTCTACGAGGTGATAAAGGGCTTGAAAGTGAAATACAGTATGACACAGTAACCAGACTCAATAAACTCACCATCCAGCCAAGTAATATCCTTTAACGGGGCTTGATTTAGAGGAGGAGGTTATGGAATTACCCCAAGAATGCGCTCCACCTCTTATAATCCCCGTTAATATGCAACAATTATCTCCTGAACTCCATTCACGAAAACTGCCTCTGAACGCGCAAAGTGTCTAAACAACAAAGTGTCCCTCAAAGTGATAATAAAAATTTGGCAGCCATTTCTGCAACAAATTCCCACCCTCCATTCACTTTCTGCCACACAATCTGGGTATGCTGCTGTCCCCCTACTCTCACTTACCATCTCTGCAGAAAGCAGTTAATTTTCTGTCTGAAATATTTGGCAGATGGTGCCACCCAGATTTACTGGAGCCGCACTGTAGGTTCTCTATTTGCTTTCTATCAGAGATACCCAGCACACAAAGTAGTCGGTGGGGCAGGCATCCACTCGACATGCAACCGCAAAATGGCATTTTCTAATATATCATCCCTATTTTGTGAGCCAGCATGCAAATACCGACTCGCAAAATAGGGATTGCGACTCGCAATTAAGAAGGGGTGTTCCAAGGGCGTCCCTTCCCAATTGCGAGTTGCAGTGGCATGTATGATTGTTTTGCGACTGCAGTTGTGGTGGCAAAACAATTGCAGTTACCACCAATTTCAAATTGGTGGGATTCCCACGGGACCACTTCCCCTTTGTAAATAGATACGATAATATTTTTTTAAGAGCACGTAGTGGTCCCCACTGCAGACTCTGAAAAAATAAAAATAAAACTTTAAATTATATTGTGCAAAATGCATCCCGTTTTCCTTTTAGGAGAACGGGCTGCTAAAAAAAAAACAACCTTATTTAAAAAGCAGTCCCAGACGTGGTCTGCTGTCCCAAGCAGGACACCTTCCTTAGTTTGCCGTTTCAATTTCTTTCCTGAGCCGGGGGTATCCCACTATAAGGACTGTGCTCATGCGAGTTCATCTCTGGAGGAGGATCCTAAAAGGTAAAGGTTGAAGTCACCTGAAACCACCAGATCTTTAATTTGCTGCTTTTGCTGGAAACTTAAAAGTTCCTCCACCAGGGAGTCTGGAAGGCTTCTAGATTTGAGATCAAAGCTAGTAGCTGTAAAATATTGCCCTCGTTGAGTGTTGCAGTTGCCTTTAGATTTATGTACATGTATAAAAATTACAATGTATGTATCTGGTTGATCTGTAGGGGTTCTCTGCAGATTGCCTTGGGTTGGTATGGACTGTTGTTCATGTGGGTGTGGGGAACAAGTAATCCTTGGGACAGAGGAGTTTTTTGTTAAAGCCTTAGAAGTAGCTGTTTGGTTTTGCTTTTGTTCTGCATTGGCCCCACCAAATTTTGTATCTGCCTGCATTTCCGGTGTGGTGTTTCCCTCGGGTTCCAACCCCACTTAAGGTGCTTGGCAGTTCTTTGGCTGTGGGTACAGCGCCTGCATTTGCACCCTCTACTTTGAGCATATTGTTGATTTTCCCGTGGAAGAAAGCAAGGCGTCACAGTTGCAGCAGTACCGGCAGGCTCACACAGAGAAGAGCAGTGCGGAGCAGAGAGCTGTGGAGAGCAGCAAACTCTACGCAGGTGGACGGGGCAAGGCCGGTGGCAGCTGTTCGTACTCAGCCTTGCAGGCTTGTAGCTGAAGAAAAGATGGAGGATCTGGAGGAAGGAGAACAGATGGGCCCCAGTGCTGTCACTGTTTACCGCCCTGCCGAGAACCACGCATCAGGGGTTAGACTAACACATTTTAATCATGCGTCCGCATCACCGCACTAAAATGCATCAGTCATGCAGAGGGAGCTCCCTGACACCTTTGGGGATCATAAGGCGCTCGGAACAGCAGCCTCTTGCACAGCGCTTAATGTGTGCACTGCTGCTGTTCCCTGTGAAGCAATCTTCCTCTGCCAGGCGCACACACAGGAATTACAGGACTATTGATATGCAGGGGGTTCTGTGAGCGTGGAAGTACCGTGAGGGAGAAGCAGTTGTGATGTGACTGGAGTTGGAGTACTAAGATATTTACTGCAACTCACTGCAAGCAGCCAGCCAAAGTAAAACACTCCTCAGTGATGAAAGTAGAGCTGCATGTACGGTCCGTAGTCGGCTCTGCATCTTTGTAGCTGAAGAAAAGCTGGAGGAGCCGGAGGAAGGAGAACCGAGGGGCCCTACTTCCATCACTGTTTAGCCAGGCCCCAGCTCCTGTAGTCCTGCATAGTACCACGCATCAGGGGTTAGACTAACGCATTTTAATGCTAGTGTCCGCATCACCGCACAACATTTGGCCTTCTTCCTCCTATTTTTTTCATTTAATTTGTCGCAAGAACTGACGCTGAAAGCGGTTTGGCTTTCATGTCTTGGTGGGAATGCCTCACAGTCCCGGAGCACTGTGGCGTTTTAGGGTTCCAACATTCCTTACCAAATGTTCTTTGGTCGGTGCAAAAGTAAAGCCCGATGCATTCACAAGAAAATGTTTTTACTCCACGGTTTCTTTGTACGTCGAGATTGAGTGGAATCGACTATCACCTGTCTTTCACCTGGCTGGTTCTGGATTTACAAACTGGAAATATGGCAGACGTAATCTTGCTGGACAGCACCTGATGCTTATGTGGGAGGCCCATAGTGCCACAGCTGTACACCCAGGAGCACATTCCCAGCCTTCAGAATGACCAAAGCCCGTCCAGCCTGATAGGCCTTTTGGGTAAATTATCATTGGTTCTTGGGCAGCCAATCTGAATATTTGAAATAACCTGGTGTTTTAGACAATCCAACGGACCGCCATTTGATCTTCAGGGTTAGCCTTCTTATTCATGCCATTTTGATTGTCAGTGTCTGTAGTGAAACACTCCAGACCTTTCTGAGCTGTCTTTGCAGTTCAGGAGGATTCAGCATGCCAATGGGCGAGGTACCCAGGCGGGGTATTCTCACATTCCGATGCTACAAAATCACACTGTGCAAATACTTGAACTCGGTACTCCCAGCAACCTAGTGAAACTTAGGTTTTCTGCTTATTTCTGCTTATTTCACATTAGTCCTGACTTTCTCAGCCATGCACAATAATAAATCGTGGAAATATACTGTATTGGAACCTCACAGTTCTAGGATAAAGATATATATATTTTTGGCAATTTAAAAAGGCGAATGTGTGGGCTCTTACCAGACTTTGCTCTGATTTTAAAGTGTGGTTTGAGGTAATAGATGTTTTGGTCTGCCATTCTTGCTATGTTAACAAATATCCACTATGGTTTTGAATCCTATGTACTGCAATCTGACGAGGCAAGTGTGCATTTCTTCTAAATGAACCAGCCGTAGGAGGGCACACAATTCCACAACTAACAATTCCAATCGAACCCACATAATTCCACTCCACATCACAAACAATCACTAGCTCTAACTCTTGCAAATGCAAGCCTTATTGGCATTGCCAATGCTTGTTTTTAATCCCTGTTCTTGTGGTTGTAAGCAGACTGCAGATGCTTGCTCAGTGAGGGCTTCGGCTGTTCTTGGCCTCCCACTCAACTTGTGGATAACAATGACCCTTCAGAGCACAGGCCCCACCTTTTATCACATGAACAATGTTCTGGTTGCACGAACACATCAAGCACTGGAAGATAGTTTCCTTCTCTCCTCTGTTCTCATCTTTTCACTTTCACAGTTCACATTAAAAGAAGCAATTATGTTCATGCTCTGCGAAATAGCGACATGAGCATCACAGAGCGGGCTAGGTCTCGCAGCCTGCGACTGAAGCACTGTGGAGTATGCATAATGTTTTAAAATTGTGTTAACTTCCATTTCAGAGGTTTTGCAGCACGTCCAAGATATTTTAGAGCTTTTCATTTCTCAAAAAGCGTTACCTTCATAGTCATAGTTACCTCTTTCCATACACTTCAGAGCTTGCCTTTAATCGTGACCAAGTGTCACTCTAAGTTTCACACATTTGTCAGTTCAATGTCACATAAGTGCACGGAAATGTCACACAAATGATCTGAACACTTGGCAGCTATGCTCTGGTTGCTTAAATGGGTGTAATTTCTGATAGTTATGTGTTTCCCTCGTCTTCATTGCTTGATTTTACTCACGAGAAAGTGTCACTCAGTCATTGAAATGTCACTCATAATTACACTGAAATTATGGAAATGTCACACATAGCAATCTGAAACCTTGGGAGCTGTGCTCCTAGCTCCTTCCACCAGGGAAAGTGGCAGGCAGCAGGTAGCGGCAGTCGGACCAGAAGCAGGCGGCAACCCGTAGACGAAACGCGAGGGGAGTACATGGCTCCCAAGCAGCACAAGACACCATGAGGGTCCTGCTCTAGGGGAGGACGGCGGGTTCTGCAGAAGCAGCCGCGCTTTGCCCGGTGTGGCTTGCAGCCTCCTGCCTCACTTGGGTGGGGGGACCCTGCTTCCATCCAGGGTTGCTGCCCGCAACTGTTGCTAGGGAGCTAGATGCTTTGTCCATCAAAGACAAATGGCCTTGACTGACATCAACTCTCTGAGCCTTTCGGACACACGGCCTAGCATTGGACACTGGGGACAACCGGACACTATTGGGTGCAGTAAGGGGAATAAGTGAGGCGCAGTTGCCAGCGTCCAGAGCTTCGTGCTCTACCAGGGCGACGCCAAGTGAGGGGCAGGTCAACAAAGCACCAGCTACAACGGCACAACAATACTTGCCATCAAATTCACGATATCAGCAGCATCTTCATATCAGCATCATAGCACACTGGCACAATAGCGCCTAAATCAGAGACCATAGCTGACACGAGGAGAGTGTGGGGTCTCCACAGCTTGCAATCAGCAGCCAAGCCTGCAGACAAGCTCTCTCCATCAAGTGCCTTTTTTACCAGAGGATCTCTAAGAACACCCCAACAGCTTGTGTAAAGCAGTTCCCTAGCCCTATAATCCTAATAAGGTCAGGGAAGGTCAGGGAGGCTATCCCCAGCAGGACTGTGAGGAAGAAACGTACCTCACAAACTGCTCAAAGAATGCAATCCACTCATACTATCGAGAACATCCAGGATACTACAAAAAAGGGGCCTGAGGAGCAGCGCGGAGGAAGCCGAACAACTGGGACCCACAGCTAAAACCCTCATGAGGGTCCCCATATTCCAACTGCACCACCTCGTAGCTTCTAGCCAAAAATGTATACTAAATTCAGTTTCCTGAAGGATGCTGGATCTGTGCTTTGCTCCAGCAATGAGGGTTTAACTGGGCTGGGGCCTCCTTCACAAGAAGAAGTCATCACCCACCCCCTAGGCGGGACCTCATCTGGATACTTCTACCCTATTAGGAAACTCAGCACCAGGATGGGAGGCTGGAGAGGAGGGCAGCAATCGGTCCTTTTATAGTCACAGCGATTGGCGAGCCCTGCATGTAAAGGAGGGAGTAAGTATGGAAAGAAGTAAGGGCGGGAATTCGGACCCAAGCCACGCGAGATTTACAAGTCCCAGCCCTCTCGCCCAGCAGACCCCACAAACAAAGTGTAGTTTTAATTCTGTGAGTGAACCTACAGGGGGCGTGACAAGCAAGCCGACTTTATGCCGTAAAAAGCATAACCCCGTTAACCACTGCAGAGCAAATGGCTGCCCCTCGAAATTCAGCAGGAGTGACACAAGGCCCTCACATGGTCCCCTCCGACTCTGTGCCCTCAGGTAAGGCTTCCCCTAACACCACTTCTAACCCAGGCCACACAGCCGACGCAGGAAGGATCCCATACTGTGGCAAAGGGTCAGTCCACAGCAATATCCACAGAGTCTGAGGCTACAAGATGGCCTTAGGCCAACGCCGTGAAAGAGCATTTTGGCCAGCTCAGGTAACATCACAGGACACCTTCAGGCCGCCTGACTGTTCTGCCTCTTTTGTTGAAGGGGCAGCTGCTCACGTCTTGTGAGCTTGGATTTATCTCATTTCAGACCCACAGGGAATGTAACGTCCTTTCCTTATATTGTGCTGTGACTCTGCTTGCACACAGATGTTTTTTTCCGCATTGTAACTGGGGGACATCCATCTTCATGGTTCTGCGGGTTTCCCCCTGGTAGTAGGTGGTGCAAATGGAGTGATGTTACATAATCCTTATCCTTACAAGTCCTAGTCACGTAACTTAAAATCGTTTTTTCTGAAAGCTTATTGTTCATAATATTTTTTGTTGCTCTGATTCCTTGGGAGTTTTTGGCAAGTTGATGTTGGGACTCACCTAGATATCCTTCTATATGTTTAAAGCAACATTTTGATCTCCTATTGGAGATTGGACTTTTTGCGTAATTGCATCATGGGTTTTTTGTCTGGACTTCCTTCACTTGGGGAATTCTGCATTTTAATTTTTATTGGCCCCCGGGATTCCAGGATGGAGCCAGAAAGTTCTGACTGTGCTCTTGTTGGCTTAGTTGTTTGGTTAACGTCTGTAAAGTGTCACTGAGCATAGCAGGGAGTGAGGATATCTTATCCAGAACCGGGGTGCAACAGCAATTTGTTTGCAGTGGTTGAGCTTTGGACTGGACCCCTTTGATGCCACTTTAAGGTCGCCCAGTTTTCTGTGAATACCCGCAACAAAGACCGCAAGTGTGTTAAGTACTGAAATCTGTACATCCATTTTGATATTATAAAACGTCCACTGGTAGCTGCATGGTATTAAATAAGGATGACCAAGTGCCATCCTTCTCCGAGCCCTCCTATGTCCAGGATTTTATTTTGATGCATTATACGCTACTTGTGAGGGGGGTACCCTGTGTATACAACCCTGCCATCGCTTCCAATATCTGGGTCGTTAGATAGGAGATGTTGTTTGATGTTACCTGAGCATGGTGCACTGTAGTTCCTGACTTTCTATAGGCCTCAACTAAAAGTGCCGTGGGTGTCGGATTTCATTTTTATTGCACTCAATAAAATCCACCACTGAGGTGTTTGGAATTTATTAGGTGTGAGAATTATCAGCTATTTTGAGTTTTGCCCAAAGATGGGGCATAACATCAATATTTTGGTGCCTACTGAACCAGGATCTGCATGCCTCCGTACTCACAGAGGATTTCCCCCACAGAATATATCAGCATGATTGACTTGCCACAGCTTATCTATGGATCACTGAGGTTATGCAGTATTTGCATAAAACTCATAATTCCGATATATGTGGTAACAGACGTTATCACACATATAAGAATTATTCAGGGCACTCGTAATAGAGGCCTTGTGTAGAATGTGGAAGGTAATGGTCTGAAGGTGCCAAGTGTGGCAGTGGGAGCTTGGCACCTTTGAGCGTAGAGCTGTGTTGATGGAGTTGCTCATACCACTTCTGCACAGGTTTTCCTCTCATCTCTCATTCTAAGTGTAAGAACTCCTTTCAGAGGGCCACAGGGCCCGCAGGGGCTAGTGGGCCCAACCGTGGTGTTTGAGGTCTTTTACTCCTGATGTCCCAGGGCCCGACTTAGTATGGATCCTGAGTATCTGGGCCAAGTATCCCTTCTGCACTTGACTCTCAGGGTATGCGTGGTCAGAGCAGCCCTAGGGAGTGGCAGTGGTGGGGCGCTGAATTCAGATTTGTGAACACCAGCTCACAACCGAAGAGCAGCAGCAGCAATAAATCATTGTTCAGCCAAATACTCCTAATATGAAAAAAGAGAAGTATTTTATTTCTAACCCTCCCTGAACAAAGGAAGAATATGATATTCGCAAACAATTACACAGTGTTTCCTGAGGTCAGGGCTGTAGTGTCTCTCTGATCCGCTCACTCGTAGTGTTAGCAATCGTGGTTAGTTCCCATTCACTACTGGTAACATCCAGCATATGTCCTCTTAGTGGTCCGAGTCTCAGCAGTCCGCTATGACTCTGATGTAAAGTCAACAGTGTTTCAGCGCACTTGAGCTTAATTTAGCAGCAAGGTGCCCTAGGGCCGTCGTGCCCGAAGCAAGTTTTACCTGCATGGGCAGGCGGGACGCTTTCTGAGTCCTGGAGTGCACCCCGTCCGCAGGCTCTTGCACCGCGTCCAGCCCAAGTCAGGTGAGTTGGCCGCATACGGACTCAGCAGCTCTACTCAGCAGGTGCAGGCTCTCTCCCTCACGCTCCTGCAGACATTGAAGGTTTTCTGCTGCTTCTCCTGTGAGGTAAGCCTTGGCTCGCTCCCAATTTGGGGGTGGCTACGATGAGCCTGTTCTGGATCCTACGATTGCGGGACGGTCCCCCGACAGTGACCTCACTTCTCCGGTGGAGCAGAACAAGTCGCAGCCCTTGGTGCTTCTGGAGATCTCCTCGACTCACAGGGTCACCACAGCTCATTGTCCACAAGCTCTGACCTTATCAACACTGCAAAGGTATCCATGATGGCCCATCTTAGCATACAGGGTCACTGCACCATTACTGCGCAAGGCTTCTGCCCTTACCGCATGGCAGTCTTTACCGTGGTGGCGCCTCCTGGCATAAGGGGTCGCTGCACTGCTACTGCACAAGGCTTCGGTCCTTACCGCATGGCAGTCTCACACGGCTAAATCACAGCAGCCCTCTCCTAGCATACAGGAGTTGCCAACTCATTCCTAGACAGGGGCAACAACCTGATCGGTGCAGGAGCCCTTCCCTCACACCTTGCGGTTGTAGCCCACTCAACAGGGTTCCCCATTGGACCTTGTTCCCTTCCACACTCTCCCCTTTCTCACAGGGTACACTGGTCTTGGCAAACAGACAAGCGTTGGTGCTCCAGAGCAGGTGGTCTGGATTCCTTGGGTAATGTCCCCTCACATAGCAGGAGATTAGCAAGCCTTGGCCATCAGTCCAGGTCACATGCACCAGTCCTGCAGAGCTTCCACTCCTAACCCCTCCCAGCTGGCTTCTTGGCAAATGACAATTGTTGGGGTCTCAACCTTTCCTTCTTAGAGTCCATTTCCAGACACCACATGTGATTTAGGGCCTGAGTCTTTGATGTTTTATGTTGGGGTTCGGCTTCTTTTGAAGTGCATAGTTCTTTGCTCCCTCTTCATCTTGAAAAGCAGTTTGTAACAGCAGGGATGTCTACAAAGCTGATATTCCCCCACACAGGTTATGGGTGTGATTAGAGTCCCCCCTGGGTGTCAGCCACCGGGACTGACAAGTGCATAAAAATGCTAGCCCAGGACTCTCAGACCCATTTCCTATGATTCTTTTATCAACCTCATCTCCTTCCTGAGATGTGCCCAAGCGCCTTCTTGTGACCTCAAACTGAATCAAAGAGCACCCGCTGAAGTGTACCCGCCCACTTTACAGGAATGCAGCAGTCTACAAATAGAGGGGTCGTGGGGGGGATCCCTTTATCTCCATCCCCATTCCAGTTTGGAGCTCAATATGCCTGCACTGCCCAGTACTGTATCCCTTTATGTACTTTTTTTCACTCACAGACATACATACTCCCAGTACTTGTATTTATCATTCTGTAGCGAGAGTGCTGTTACACGGTTGCCGCTGGCAAAGACGGTTTCCGGGGCAACCTCAGGCGGCGTCACAGGGAAGTGCCCCAGATGCACCTCAAGAAGAAGAGATCCAGTGACCTCAGGGGACTTCTGGGTTCAGAGGGATGAGAGCGGGGGAGAAAACGCAGAAGAGAGAGGAGACGCGAGGAGGCTACAGCAGGAGGGGAAAGGCAACTCGAGTGAGGAAGAAGGCGCAGAGGAACGAGGAGACTAGGAGAGGCTGCAGCAGGAGGGGAAAGGCAACGCGAGTGAGGAAGAAGACACAGAGAAGCGAGGAGACGCGGAGAGGCAGCAGGAGGAAGACAGAGAGAGGAAGGTCAACAGAAAGAAGCAGAGAGTGAAACTGGGTGCAGAAGAGAGGAGCCTGACACCAGAAAGCCTTGCCATGTTCCTGGAGGGACGTGGCTGCACAAGGTACGATCCTGTTTGCTTAAAGGATCTCCCATTGGGGTTAGGTGGGACAGAGAGAGGATGCGGGAACGACTAGGGGAACTACACCTATACAGAAAAGGTGGGTTAAATGAGAAAAAGGGGAAATGCCTGGTAAAGAGCACGTATGCATGCCATACACGTGTGATACCTGTGTAATCCCACCTCACATCCCCACTCACTCACTCCCCTGGTGAATCTGTCCTATAATTTATATAAATATACCACCTACCTGATACCTGGTTTCCATCTCTTCCTCCCGAGGCACGCCGGTCCGAAGCAGGATTCGACTCCAGAGGAGTGAAGAAACGACCTAGGAGAGAAAGGAAAAACATAAAAAGGACCTTAGTATGTCGTAACCATCTTGTCTCTAAGAAAATACACAAGAAATAAAAAGAACACGCAGAAAAAAAACAATTATAGTCGGTGTCCCATTTATTACGTGCAATATTTGCCACCTACAAATGCAAACACTGCATCCTTCATGTATTGTACCACTAGCAGGTACACATACATCCAGCACATGAATTTCTCCTGCATGCGCTGTACAGCACCACATCCATCAGGTACTGTATCCATTACATGTACACTCAGCACATGCACACATAATGCACACACTGCTCAGTACTGCACTATCCTTGTATCATACCCTTCCCAGGTACACATACACACGGAGCAGATACACCTCTTCTGCGCTGCGCAGGACTTCACACCAACCTGATGTATGCCATGGTTGAGTTAAGCTCACAGCTGCAGTACTTCAAAAGGTGAGTGATCCGGTAGGCCTCACTCCAGTGAAACAGGTTAACAAGCATTTGCGATGCAAAGGGTCTTGCGTTAGCTCGAGTTAGAGCTATTAGCGTTGTAAATTCCTAACTGGACTTTTCTTGTCACATAAATTGAAAATGAAAAATAAAACAGTTGACATAAGTGAGCCGATTCAAAGTGCGAAGGAGAGACACAAAAGGAAAAAGAAGTTTGCTCGCAGTCAAACGTATTGGCAAACGTGCAATTACCCATGTAACAGGGTTGATGGCCAAGGCGGTAACAAAACTGCCCCAAGGAGAGACAAACATAAAGCATATACCAATGATAAAGTATTTTTGAAAGGCAAGCCCATGAACGAATGATAGTGATGGGCGTGCGGTGGGCGTGGTTTAAAGTCCATAGATAGATTACAACACATCCGAGCGCTTTCGCGCTCGACCTTAAAGTTACCTGTTTACTTCTACTGATCACTACATGGTATGCTGCCACCGCTGCACTCCTGCTGCTTAACTACTGGCGAAGGTGGTAACCTTTCCCCACTATAAGGGTAGCGCTTTGGGAGCCCCTTCCAGTCCAACAAGACCACAATCCATGTGACAGGTTTATGTCATTGCGCACTAGTATTGATCTATGTTCACCTATGACAAGAAAAATCATCAGTAGAGTTCCAGACATCAGTACAGTTTAGCACTCAGAGTGGGGGTGCGTATCCATTCAATCTCAACACGGAGACCTTTCCAAACTCACAGACATTTCCCAGGAGGGCCACCATACTACCAACGGGCAATGCCAGCACCTCTCAGCATGGATTACATATTAATAATGGAGAGTACCTTTATTTCCTAGGAGAGCAGCTATTTTGGTAATGGACATTACCAACACTGCTCAGTAGGACTCTTATACTAGCAATTACAGTATCTGTGGTTCTAAACATAGTTCTATGCTACTAATAGTGACACCACTTCGCTTCATGGCTGCTATTCTGGTAATGGCAGTAGCAGATGGACTGCTATGCTAGTAGTATTCTATACTAGCACTTCTTAGTAGTGCTCCCTTACTAGTATTGGAGAGTACCAGCACTTCTCAGCAGTCATGCTTCCTGCTATGTTCGCAATGGACAGTACAAGCACTTCTCTTGATGGCTGCTATACTAGTAATGACAGTACCAGCTCTTCTCTGCAGGGATGCTACATGAATAATAGACAGGGATAGAAGGTTTCTTCAGGGCTGCTATGCTGAATTTGCATAATTTGTATAGTCCATAAAACCAATGAGCAACCTGGAATGGTTTGGCTCTGAAATCCCCACAGCTGACTATAAGAGTTCTATTCCTCAGGAAAGACTCCTGTAAATTAAAACCAAGTCCCTCAGCCCCGCTTGCCGCAGCCTTTGCACTAACAAAGATGGAGATATGGTGTCAAAGGCTGCGGACAGATCTAATGGTACCAGAATAGCCGTCCATTCCTGGTCAATTGCATGCAAATGGAATCAGTGGTTGCTATGAGAGGCTATTGGTGCTATGGTTCTTCCTTCAACCATTCTGTGAGGGGTCTAAGAGATCATGATCCGAGAGATACTGGGCCCATTCTTGATTCATGTGCTTCTCCAAGATCAGCAAAATCTGATGCAGATTTTTAAGATCACAAGGATCCCCATTCAGCTTTTTTTTCAACGGGATGACCACTGCCTCCTTCCTCTCCTGTGGATTCACCCCTGCCACCAGGATGTGGGAGTAGACCTTCTCCAAGGCCTCAGACATTATTTCTGGGACTAACTGCAAGATCCTCGGTGTACAAGGATCATTTGGTGAACCTGAAATGGATCCTCCTAGTAGAGTCATAATTTTAGTTGCCGGTACGGGGGGAAATCTTGTTAGACCTCTAACGCTCAAGCACCAGGCCTTCCCCCTTTCTGCTGTCCTGCACTTTCTTGGATTCTCGAAAATCTGCATAGATCTTCATAATATTCTCTTAAAAAAATTCTGCCACCTTGTTACAAAAATCTTGTGAGTTTTCTAGCACCTGCTGTATCTGCGGCGCCACAGGAGTATGTACTGTCTTAAACAATTCTTTATGAATATTGATGGCAGAATTGATCCTCTTGGAAAAGTATGCGGTTTTAGCTTCCCTGCTCTTACTTTTATATTTAAGAATGAGCATCCTATGCCCATTTTTCTCTGCCATCTTGACAGTCAGTTTCCATCGGCGTTCCTGTCTCCTACACTGCCTTTGCAGGTCCTTCAGTTCCTCAGAGAACCATGGGGCTCATGGTTTCGTCTTCCCCCTTCCCTCCCTACTACTTCTATGCAAAAGGGCAACCACCCCAATTGCCGATTTCACCAAATAATTAAAGTTCTCTATCAGAGAGCCGGGCCTCTGAGGTCTTTATCTTTAAACTGCGCAAGGGCCTCCGCAAAATTATCAGTCCAAATCTTTCCCCATTTCCTGAAGCTTTTCACTGAGCTCAATGCGCTTTCTGCCCCATGTGTTTTGTACACCTTAAACTTCACTGCGCTGTGGTCTGACCAGCTGAGCGGTATACACTTCTCAACGGACAAGGTAGCTGAACTGGACAAAATCTCATCCAGCGTGTGTCCAGCTCTATGGGTAGGGGACTTGACCAGCCTGCTGGAGCCAAAATTTACCATGAGATCCCAAAACGCCCTGATATCGCTGTCTGTCATCTCCTCCAAATGGAGATTAAAGTTCCCCAAGATGGTAAGGTTGTCATGTGCAATGTGTGGATCAAGTACGTGGTGCCAATACAAAATGAGTTGCTTTTTAGGGCCAGGCAGGTGATTAATAAATACCCCTGCTAAAACTACTGAATATTTGTTTTTAATTTGAAAAAAACCCACCTCGCAGCCTTCCACTGCGGTATTGACTGGCTCTGAAATACAATTTAGCTCCTCTCTAAAAATAATGCCTAGTCCTCCCCCTGCGTGTGCCCCGTCGAGTCTCACCACCGTATACCCTGGTGGGATAGCGCCCACAAAATCAGGTCCTGAATCCTCGTTAGCCCAGGTCTATGTGCTAGAAAATCGAGCCGAGCAGACTCAATCATCTCGCAGATTTATAAACCGTGTTTTATGGGTTAACTAAAGCACAACACAGACCTTCCTCTGACCTTAAAGTCCTCCCCGTGTGCTCCTTCCTAGAACTCCATGGAGGCATGCTCTCTGAGGACAGCCCCTTCCCCCCGCTCTGTCCTCCCGGTAGACCAGTTGCATAAGGTACAATATCAGCCTCCCTCTACCCCTGGGCCCACCACTTCCTCTTTCCCCTCCACCCCTTCCCCACACCTCACCTTCTGTTTGAGTTTCAAAAGGGCCCTGCAACTGAGCATCATGCCCTAATAAAGTTAAGTGTCCCCGTAAAATACTGATAATAGTAGCAACACTTTTCGGATAGACTGTTATGTTAATAATAGTAGCAGCACTTCTCAGCAGGGCTTCTCTACATGTGATGGACACCATCAGCACTTCTTAGCTGTAAAAATGTATCAGTAATGGGCAGTATTAACACGTCTAAGTAGGACTCCAAAATTACCAATGGACTGTACCATACCTCCTCAGTAGGCCTCCTATACCACTAAGAGACAGTACCATAGCTCCTCAGCAGGGCTCCTAAACTAGTAATGGAGAGTACCAGCACTTCTCAGCAGGGCTCCTAAACTAGTAATAGAAAGTACAAGCACTTCTCAGCAGGGCTCCTAAACTAGTAATAGAAAGTACTAGCACTTCTCAGCAGGGCTCCTAAACTAGTAATAGAAAGTACAAGCACTTCTCAGCAGGGCTCCTAAACTAGTAATAGAAAGTACCAGCACTTCTCAGCAGGGCTCCTAAACTAGTAATGGGCAGTACCAGCACTTCTCAGCAGGGCTCCTAAACTAGTAATAGAAAGTACCAGCACTTCTCAGCAGGGCTCCTAAACTAGTAATGGACAGTACCAGCACTTCTCAGCAGGGCTCCTAAACTAGTAATAGAAAGTACCAGCACTTCTCAGCAGGGCTCCTAAACTAGTAATGGGCAGTACCAGCACTTCTCAGCAGGGCTCCTAAACTAGTAATAGAAAGTACCAGCACTTCTCAGCAGGGCTCCTAAACTAGTAATGGGCAGTACCAGAACTTCTCAGCAGGGCTCCTAAACTAGTAATGGGTAGTACCAGCTCGTAATGGAGAGTACCAGCACTTCTCAGCAGGGCTCCTAAACTAGTAATGGGCAGTACCAGCACTTCTCAGCAGGGCTCCTAAACTAGTAATGGGTAGTACCAGCTCGTAATGGAGAGTACCAGCACTTCTCAGCAGGGCTCCTAAACTAGCACTGGGCCGCATCAGCACGTCTCCGGTGGTCTTGTGGGGTAGCTCTGTTTTTCATCGTGGCACGTGTGGCAGCTCGCCAGCCCAGCAATGCACACCCATTAGCCCGCAGGACTCTGTGGTCTTAGAGAGGAAGGCAATCTCAATTAAGACGCACTTCCCCCATTAAAGGTTTTACCACAGGGCGGGGAGCAGGGGGCTTTGCTAAATGTGCTAAGGCAGTTTGATCTGTAATTGCAAGCAGTTCAAGAGAATAACGGGTTCCTCTCTCTAAGTCCGTCCATCCTCAGCTGCGCACCAATTTCCAGGCCCACAAACAGTAACTCGAAGCGGCCACCTAAGTCACAGGGACAGTCTTTTTTTCACTGTGTCCATATTGACAAAAATTGCACTTGGTGAACAACGGGTATCTGTAATACGAATGGCGTGGGGGCGAAATGTCCCCCAGCTGAATGTAGAATGTGTGATCTCATTTGCATGGGGGCGTGGCTCATGCAAATGACACTCTTGCACCAATGCTGGATTACAGATGTGGGCAATGGACAAACTGGTCTCGTGGGGTCCAGTAACTGTAAAACACCCAAGAAATGACACCCTCTCCCTCCCAAGGAGTGCCTTGTGGGGCAGGGTTTGGGTCAGTGCACTCTTCACAGACTGGCAGTGAAAGGCAAAGGACTGCTGTGCTGTTTACAGGCCAAGGCCTAGTTTGTGAGTTAGCGTCTGTGTTAGATAAACCAGGGGCCTCGTGTACAAGAGGCTTGCGCTGCTGGAGCGTCATGTTTTATGACGCTCTGGTGACACACGCCTCTCAATTGTATCTAGGCGGCAACGCAAATTCACCCTGCGTGGCTTTGCACGGCCTCATAGATATGGAGTAACGCAAGGCAGCGCAAGTCACTGTGTGCCTTACTGTATGTCGAGGAGGTGGGTTTTCCCACGCAGCGCCCACGGGTTTTGACACATTCCCAGATTTAGAATCTGTAAACCCGGGAGTGCGTCGAAAGACTACGCCTCCCTAGGGGAGGCAAAACGAAAAAATAACTTTATTTCTCCTTCTTTTATTCCCTTTCTATGTGTGCTGCATTCTGCACCCCGCATAGGCAGAGGAAAACACCACAATTCATTGTTTTCGTGCAGGAAGGTGTTGCTTCCTGCACAAAACAATCGTGCCAACAGCACAGGCACCCTTGCACTGTGGTTTAAGGGTGCCTGCGTTGGTGGTAGGCACCAATCTGTGTGCTGGCAGAAAGGGCAGGAATACCCATATGCCATTAAAGTGTGCAATCCTGCCCTTTCTTCTTGATGCAGTGCGTGCTGCAAGAAGCCTTGCGGTGCTGCCCTGTGCCAAAAAGTGGTAAATGACGCCCCATATTTTTTGTAATCTGGTGCATGGTTTTGGCCTGTACTGGGTGCATCCAATGATGCTGCGCCAAGCACCCCAGTAGACTAGATGACAAAAAAATACACTTTTCCAGGCACAGACGAGGACTCACAAGTTAGCCCTGCACCCGGAGCACCCAATGATGTTACACCAGCACAGCGGGACCAGGCGCCGGTTTAATGTAATACGTCGACCAATGCACTGTGAGATTGTGCAGCCAGTTCCTTAATAGTGAGTGCATGTGGTCAAAGTTAAAGCCCCGCAATAGCAACACAACATTCTCTCATTCACATGTAGACATGGTCAAATACAGATGAGAGAAGCACTTCGCCCTTGTACATGCGCTGTGGTACTGAAGAATGCACATGGCCAAAATGGCCCTGTGGTGTGAGCCAAATGGGCACCATTCCTTTTAAAGTGGAGGCTCGGGATGTTGGTACATAGGACAGCCTATTCTAAAGCGCCTAGAAGCAAGTTTGTGGCGTAAAATTCTATCTCATTATGCTGATTTAGCCTCTTCTAGTCTTGTTTGCCTAATAAGTGACCAATCTACATCAAGGAATGTGGACCAATGTGCAAATGACATTTTTTCTTGACTCAGGCCTCTGCATCAAGGGCTGGGGTGTCGGTATGTGCACAGTGGTATCTTGCACGTCGGCTGTTGTGGAGGGCATTGAAGGAACTCACAAGGGTCTGGACAGTCATTCACCCTTTTGGGGGTATTGAAGCCAATATTCTACTGCCATCCAACATGAAATCGCATCATGGAGATACCCGACCACCCTTCCGCAACATCATCAATTCCCCTCCCAGCCAAGAAAACTTCGTA
This sequence comes from Pleurodeles waltl, assembly GCF_031143425.1. NCBI lineage: Eukaryota > Metazoa > Chordata > Amphibia > Caudata > Salamandridae > Pleurodeles > Pleurodeles waltl. The sequence goes on from NC_090448.1 coordinate 1,172,888,172, forward strand.
GATTAACTTAAATGCAGAAATAGATACCCTAGACCCAGATGATCTCACCAACTATCGGCCCATCGCCGGCCTTCCCCCTCAATGAAAAAATAATTTAGAAACCAGTTGTTATCCATCTACAGGAGAAGATAATGAAAAAACAACTTCCCACATGTTTACCCGTCAGCCTTGAGACTACACCAGCAAAAAGACAGCTATCCTGAAAGTAGTCAACAATGCCCTGGTTTCCAATGATAAGTATTTACCCATCTCTGCTGGAACTCTCTGTTGCCTTCAACACTGTCGACCACTAAACACTGATCACCTTGGAAAAACACATGCGTTCTATTGATACGGTCCTGGAACTGTGCGCTTCTTTCCTCATCAACAACTGCTAGCTTGTCTAATTGGAACCTTAATATTCCAGAACTCCCTATTTCCTTTTATGTCCCTTAATGATCCATCATCTTCAGCCCCCACATGGAACCTATGTGTGTGCTACTATCTAACCAAACATTGTGATCCAGCTATACTTTAATGACACACAATTCTAGCTCAAATTATGATCAGTGGATGATGCTCAATTACCTAGAATTTGTCTTAAAATAATTCAGAACTCGATGGGCAGTTGTTGGAAATGGCCCTTTTTGCAGGGAATCCCCAAACATTTTGCCTTCTTCCTCCTATTTTTTTCAAGTCTGTTTTGCTGGTTTATTGTCTCTGCGCACTTTACCACTGTTAACCAGTGCTAAAGTTCAAGTGCTCCCTGTCTAAATTGTATTGGTGATTGGTTTGTCCATGATTTGCATATTTGAGTTACTGGTAAGTCCATAGTACAGCGCACCAGAGGTGCCCAGGGCCTGTAAATCAAATGCTTCTAGTGGGCCTGCAGCACTAATTGCGCCACCCACATAAGTAGCCCTGTAAACATGTGTCAGACCTGCCACTGCATTGTCTGTGTTGGTAGTTTTGAACTGCTATGTCGACCTGGTAAGTGCACCCATTTGCCAGGTTCAACCCTTTCCTTTTTGTACATGAAGGCACCCCTTAGGTAGGCCCTAGGCAACCCCATGGGCAGGGTGCAGTGTATTCAAAAGATAGGACATGTACTGGCGTGGTTTACATGTCCTGATTGTCAAATACTGCCAAATTCATTTGTCACTATTGCAAGGCCTATTTCTTCTATAGGTTAACATGGGGACTGCCTTTAAATATCTTTTAAGTGTAGTTTCCCTTTGGGAGCAGATAGATATCTGGAGTTTGGGGTCTCTGAACTCACAATTTAACCACTTTAATGCAGGTGTCCGCCACTGGCCGACGCCCACACTACCTCCATGGTGTGGGTCATGACCAGTGGCCAACACCAGGAAGGGGGTTAAAAAATCCTTGGGTGCGTCCAACCGAGGATTTTTTAAAATTTAAAAATACCCCAGGAGACACGGAAAATCTTCTGTGTCTCTCCCTGCCCCCTCACCCGCCCCTTTGTGACGTCAGCGTGCCATGAGGTGTGCTGACGTCACTGTTTGTTTTCTCCATTGGGAAAACAGCCCCAAACGATCTTCCGGATGTTCGGGAAGGCCTTGTTTCAAAGGGGAGACTCTCCCCATTGAAAAGAGGCCTTCCTGAACCGGTTTCCTGGCCCTCAGTGGCAGTTGCGATCGCGGGCAAGCAAACCCCACTAGACACCAGGGATTTCACTTGGTGGGATCGGCCCCCTCGGCAAACGGGCCACCACACTCCTCCCAGGGGCATATATTTTTTTCTTTAAAAGGTAGGTTTCCACTGAGGGAGCGCAATCGTACCTGATTGCGCCCCCCCAGGGGCTAAATTTAAAAAAGAAAGAAAAAGAAAAAATAAATTGACAGGGGGATGGCCAGCGAGCAGGGCGACCCCCTGTGGGAGCAATAATTGTTTTTAGTAGTTGTATGGGGGAAACATCCTGAACAACTAGGGCCTAAACAACTACTTGCCTAAACCACTGCTGCTAAACAACTAAAAATTCTCTACAACGAAGTACTGAGCAACTACTGTCTAAACAACGATTTTGCCAGAATAACGATTGCCTGAACAACAAATTTTAAGGTAAGTTTTTCTTTTTTTGTGGTTTATTAGTTGTTAAGAATTTATATCTATATATATATAAGTTGTTTAGAATTTATATATATATAAATTCTAAAGACTAATAATAGCATGGTCATGGATTTATGCTTACGCTTTTCCTCCAATACCTCTTCTTGTTAAGTCCTTCTATAGTTCCCCCCAGACTGACCTTGTTCTCTTTGTTGAGTTCTTCTATAATTTCCCTCACACACTGAACTTGATCTCTTTGTTAAGCTCTTCCGTATTTCCCATCACAGACTGATCTTGTTCTCTTCATTGAGTCCTTCTATAGCTCCCCTCACAGATTGTGTTACGACTCTGTCGTCCCATTTCTAGGGGGTGCTGTAAGGGGACTGTCGGTAGCCTGGGAATCACCTTAAACACTTATCTAGAGTCCTTTGTTGCCTCCCGTTTGTTTCTCTTTTTGCCATGGTATACTTTTGTAGTATTACATTTGCGTCCTGGGACTGAAAGTCCCATAATGCACAGCCTGGTAGTCAAGAAAGCCTGGATTCTGTTTCCCATTGTTTTCTATGGGAGAAGTCCAGTTGCTCCTTTTCACCGAATCCTCTCCTCCAGGACTTGCGACTGTCTGAAACTACACACACCTGAGACCTCTCCTGTGCAGCCCAGTCATGTGATTCCACCTGGGGTTTTCTGCAGCTTGGAACTGCTTATAAGCAGCCATTTCCTCAAGATCCCCGTCGTGCATTGGAGTTCAATTCCTTTGTGTTACAGACCCCTTATCGGATGGTGTTCCAGTCTTGTTCCTGTTCTGTTCCAGCTTGAACCTGTTTCCCATTTCTCTGCCCTGCTCCTGATTGTTCCAGCCAGAGTCTGCTCTCTATCTCTTAGCCTTGTACCTGTTTGTTTCTTCCAGAGCCTGCTCCCTGTTTCTCTGTCCTGCGCCTGCCTTGTTTCAGCCTGAACCTGCTCTCTGTTTCCAAGTCCTGTTTTCTGCTTATTCCTACTCCCTGTATTCCAGCCCTGTCCTTGCTTGTTCCAGCCAGAGCCTGCTCCCTGTTTCTCTGTCCTGCTCCTGCCCTGTTTCAGCCTGAACCTGCTCTCTGTTTTCAAGTCCTGTTTTCTGCTTATTCCTACTCCCTGTATTCCAGCCCTGTCCTTGTTTGTTCCAGCCAGAGCCTGTTCTCTGTTTCCCATTCCTGTCTCTGTTTGTTCCGTCCAGATGTTTGTACCCTGTTTTCCAGTCCTAGTCCTGCCTTTGCTTCAGCCTGAGCCTGTTCCTAGTTCTTGCCTCTGCCTCTTTGTTTGTTCCCTTCTGTTTCTGTTTCTTCTTGGTTCTTTGTGTCTGGTAAGTGTTCTATCAGTCTTCACCAGTGTATAAGTGTCCTTCTTTGTACTAGGGTTGGCTCCTGGTTTCCAGGAGGCAATTCCAGCCCCCATCCTTGTCTAGTGTTCTACGTTGTCTTTCGTGCCTAACAGTGACAGCGTGCTATTTCTGTTTTTCCAGGAATTGCCACTGTGTTTCCAGCTGGACCCACAAGAGCGTGTCTTGTGTATGTAAGTACTATCCTTGTTTGTGCTTTAGGGTCCAGAGACAGAATCACTTCTGCTGCCTCCTTTCTATGGGGCTGGCAGGGTGACTGTCTGTAAGAGCAAACTGCGCAGAGGCATTGACATTCCCTGTCACTGTGGGAGGTTCTGAGCCCAACCCTGTGTACAACCCCAGTGTGTTTGTCCACTAGTAATCTGTTTCCTGTTTGTTCACACAAGGGTTGCTCTGCTTTTACTTTCCTGTTCCCTGTGTCTGTCCATAGCTGTCCTTTCCGTGTATGCCTTTAGCTGCTCTTCTGCCCCAGTACACTACCTCTCTAGGATATTTGGTGACCGCAAGGGGTGTCCCAACCATAGTCCTGATCAGCCCCGCCCGAAACTGTGACAGATTGACTTTGTGCTGCTTGTTACATCCTTCTACAATTCCCCTCACAGAGTGACCTCGTTCTCTTGGCTGCGTTCTTTTATAGTTCCCTTCACAGACTGACATTGCTCTCTTCGTTAAGTCCTTCTATATTTCCCCTCACAGACTGACCTTGTTCTTTCTGTTAAGTTCTCCTATAGTTCCCCTCACGATTGATCTTGTTCTCTTTGTTAAGTCCTTCTATAGTTCCCCTGACAGACTGATCTTGTTCTCTTCATTAAGTCTTCCTATAGCTCCCCTCACAGATTGACTTTGTGGTGCTTGTTACATCCTTTTACAATTCCCCTCACAGAGTGACCTTGTTCTCTTTGATAAGTCCTTCTATAGTTCCCCTCAGACAGATCTTGTTCTCTTTAAATCCTTCCATGGTTCCCCTCACAGATTGATCTTGTTCTCTTTGTGAGATACTTTTATAGTTCCTCTCACGGACTGAGCTTGTTCTTTTTGTTAAGTCCTTCTATAGCTTCCCTCACAGACTGACCTTCTTCTCTTTAACTCCTTCTATAGTTCCCCGATTGATCTTGTGCTATTTGTGGATTCCTATAGTCTCCCTCACAGATTGACTCTTGTTCTTTGACCCCCAGATCAATTCTTCTTTTGAATAATTTAAGATGTGAAAAGCCTGACAAAAGGAGAGGGTCCACTGTACTTTTATGTGCGAGGCTCAGAGAGCTGGCGGGTACTTTCACTGAAAATAGCCCCAACAAGGAGGTGCAGGTGCAGCTCGTCCAGGCTGCCAGTCAGCAGTCCTGCAGGGGCTCATCATAAGGAAACCCAACATTTCTTCAGGTGAGATACTCACCCTAACGTGATCCCATGAACTCTCAAATGAATATGCAGAAAATATAGAATTTGTCATTACTAAAGTGCCAATCAAAGAAGACCCTGACAGCCATTATACCATCAAGACTCAAACACAGGCATACCTGGTCTGAGTTCTACAGGAAAGCAATGTCAATGCCTTTCAAAGGAAAATTAGGGGCAGATTTAAGAAAAGGGGCACTGCGCCCAGTGCAGCGCCACTTTTCTTGCGCCCCTTAGTGCCCCCCTACTGCCACCATGTGTGCGCTGTATTTAAAACATGGCGCACCGTGGCACAGGGTAGTGAGCAGTAGCATCAACATTTTTTGTGCTATTGATGTACTGTTCAGGGTTAGCGCCAAAATTTTGGCGCTAACCCAGAACGGTACATAGGGGCCCACTGGAACCAATGGTGCGCCCCCTTTTAACGCCTGCTCTGAGCAGGCATTAAAAATGGCACAAAATGTGGCACAAAGAAATCTTTTAGACTTCTTTGTGCCATTTTTTCAGCCCCCCTAACGGCTGAACGCCCCTCTTGCATGCATTATGCCTTGTGCAGACATAATGTGGTGCAAGGGATTACAAAGTGGCGCAATGCATGCATTGCGCCACTTCGTAAATCTGACATAACGACTTTGGCCTCTTTCAGCCATATTAGCATAAAAAAAATATGCTAATGTGGCGCAAGGAGGCGCTAGGCCCTCTTAAATCTGGACCTTAGTGTCCAATAATTCATTGGAGCCAAATATTGGCGCTTTATCTCAGATTTATTTCCAGAACGAAATAAAAGAGCCTTTTAGTTGGGCAACTCAATATCAGAAAATGGCCAACATGTGTTTTGTGACATTCAAGTCGCTTCTTCAGGGCCAATCTTTAGTCTAGTTTATAGTTAGCATCCAAGCCCTTCCAAAATATGCAAGTGTACCTGACAGCAACCTTACATCCAACATAATACTTGATTAGCTTAGACATCCAATGAGCAAGTGCATAAAAAATTCTCATTATATCTTAATGCAAGCTTAATAACCGCTCTCAGGATGCGTTTCATGTCAAGTGAATCTAATGGTTGCAGACTAGAGCAGTGGAAACAGTCAGGAAGGGACTGATTCTCCTAAGTTGTGCCAGGCCAGGGAGGGCAGAGTAAACCGGAAACGCTGGCTATACTTCGGGCTATTGCCACACCTAGTAAGTGAATGCCCATAAAAAGGAAATTGTGTTCAAGCTGGGACTATGTCAACCACTAGAGCAATTGCTTTTAACCTGTGGTCTGGGGACCCATGGGGTCCACAAGGTCTCTTCAGGGGCCCACTACTGTTTTATAAAATTAAATAATGTTACAATTAATTAATTGAAATGAATTAAAGTATTTGCAAATAAAGAAGCAAAATTGTAAATTTGAAAGCGTTTCTACATCCGACTGTGAATTAAAGTAAATATTCCAATATTTGGGCATTTGGTTGGTGAATACATGTTTTTGTATTTTTGTGTATTTTTTTGAGATTCAAATTATAGAAACTGTTAGACTGGCTTTCCCAGGCTTCCAATAATAAGTCAATGGGGGTTCCTAGGATTACAGTAATGATTCAGTGGGGGTCCACAGCAGTCAAAAGGTTAAGAACTGCTCCACTATAGTATTTCAGGCAGGAAGGAACCAAGGTTTTGACAGACTAAGGTGCTCCCCTGGCTGAGATCTAAACCTAGTCATGGGCAAAACTGATGGGCAACCTTATGGAAGCATGCAAGTCTGCTCTCCACTCTAAAAGTTGAATTTGAACTACAAGACATGGATTTTTATAATTTTTTTAACTCAAATCTGCTCTCAGTAAACTAGTTTGTCCTCATACGCCTGAACTCCCCATCACACTCCGTAAACTTAAAGACCTGGACACACAGCGTCCAAAATATACAAGATTATCGAACCTCCAAAGAATTACCTAGAGAAACATATGAAGAAAAAAATGGGTCGTACAAAATGGCTCTTGCCACAAATTCATCCTAATGGATTCAACTTGGGAAAGTATCTCGAGATCCCCCTTTTCTGCAAAAATGACCCCGGCACTAGCTCAAACCTGATTCTGGACTCTAGCAAGACTCTAGAAATTGGGTCTACTCACGAACAACCTATGCTGGAAATGTGACACCACACAAGGTGATACAGAACATATGCTTTACGCAGGACATTTTGTATGTCCCCTCTGGGCCCATTTACAGGACCTCGTCCGAGACATGCTCAAGATTTGTTTCCAATTAGAAACTGCTCTAGGTATCTCTGCATGCCCTAGCCCGATAAACCTGGATTTATCAGACCTGCTGCTCTCAGATCAATTTCCTTTGGAGCAAGATTGCAACCTACTTTTAAAATCTCTTTTTATTTATTATTAAAAAGCTGCTGAGGAAAAAGCTTCATAATCTTTGTGACCTGCACTTGCTGGGGCATGGGTAAAGTGGAATATAGTCTAACGTTGCTGGGCCTGGGGGCTAGTGCTGTGATGCTGCCACAAAGCGAGGAAAGGCAACAGCCTAAGGAACACACCCAGCGCAATGTTATTGTTGGTCTGCAGCAATACACTCGCACCTTTCCTAGGTACTGCTCTAGACTCTTCAGTTTCTGGTATTCTGGCGGGTCCTCTCCTCCCAGGTAAGTGGTCCGTAGATGTAGTGATCCTAGGAGGGATGCCCCACTTCTACTTTGCCCATCAGATCACTAATTGTTTGCCCCTGTGACATCTGCAATCAGATAACTATGTTTTTGCCCCTACGACATCTGCAAGATCATGTGAGCATCGTGGTGGCCCTCAAATGTTTGAAAATGTGCGGCACCAAGGATGGGATTGCAAAGGGACTTGTGCATGAGCATTAAAAACATGTTCAAAGAGGTTGGTACCTTTGTGCCTATCTAGAGCAGAGGGCCGGGTGTACTAAGAACTGATTCACAATAAGTGGTCGCAAATTGTGCAGGACTTTTTGAGAATCAATGCTGATATTGTGAACTAATCTGCATATGAATAGGTCGATTCACAAAAGCATAATTGCGACTCTCTCCAGTTGGATGCCATCACAGGAAAGCTAGCCTGATTGGGTCAGCAGCTCCACCTGTCTGTGATCTCATTAAAATAGCGTAAATATTTTTTTTAAAACAGCACGTATTCCTTAAAGGAAACGGTCTGCATTACATAAAAAATGTACCCTTTTTAAAAAGTTTGTTTAAGAGTCGTCAGTGGTCTCCGGGACCACTCCCAACTCACAAAGTTGTATTTACATTCACAAAGAGGAAGTAGTGTAACGGGGACCACATTCCCTCTGAGAATGAGTTACCACCTCCTCTGAGGAGACTGTGGGGGTCATTCCGACCCTGGCGGTCATGGACCACCAGGGCCGGGGACCGCGGATGCACCGCCAACAGGCTGGCGGTGCATCCATGTGCATTCTGACCGCGGCGGTACAGCAGCGGTCAGAAACGGAAAACCGGCGGTGTCCCGCCGGTTTCCCGCTGCCCCAGGGAATCCTCCATGGTGGCGCTGCTTGCAGCGCCGCCATGGGGATTCCGACCCCCTTACCGCCATCCTGTTCCTGGCGGTTTTCACCACCAGGAACAGGATGGCGGTAACGGGTGTTGTGGGGCCCCCTAACAGGGCCCCACTAAGATTTTCAGTGTCTGCCAAGCAGACACTGAAAATCGCGACGGGTGCCACTGCACCCGTCGCACGCCTTCAACTCCGCCGGCTCCATTCGGAGCCGGCTTCCTCGTTGAAGGCGCTTTCCCGCTGGGCTGGCGGGCGGCCTTCTGGCGGTCGCCCGCCAGCCCAGCGGGAAAGCCAGAATGGCCGCCGCGGTGCGGTCATTCGGCGGCTCCCGCCGGCCCTGCGGTTACCGCGGCCGGCGGGAGTCAGAATGACCCCCTGTAACTTATCAATAGTTTGCAACTGAAATTGCAGTTGCAAACCTTTGATATAAAGAATTGAAAATCTGGATTTGGAAGGGATGCGGTAAACACAACCCTTTCAACTTGCATTTTGTGATCCATTTCTGAACCCATTTTGCGATTCAGTACTCATTTAACAAATTGCAAAATAGGTTTAGTCGTTTGTAAAAGCCATGTAGGGGGTCGCAAACCCCGTGTTTAGCGAATCGCAGGCTCTGAGACCGCTAAAGTGCCTCCTACAGAACCTTGCTTTGCTACGGCATGCTTTACGGGTTCTGCGAATAAGCAAACTTGCACCACTGCTGCGGGACCAGCCCGGCACAAAAACAGGAGCGGCACCAGAATAGAGGTGGCCCTCTCAGTGAATCAGATGGTTAAAAAGTGGCTAAAATCTACAATTTGGGACAGTTTTAAACCTGTAAAGACATGCTGCTATAGGCGTTTTGCAATGTATGTGAGATTAGATGCATTTGTGCTTGTGGGAAGCCACATCTTATGAAAAAACAAAGTATTTATTGAGTGAACTTAGATAACATGCCCTATGAAACCGGGACTGCATTACATTATTCGACATGAGGTACCAAGATCTATTGTGATGCGGAAGCTGCCTGGACCCATATGGGCAATATTTAAGCACCAAAACATTTTGACAGAAAACAGTACCGGGGTCCATTGCTAGAGTTTACTAATTTTGTTCTTGTGGTAGGAAGACACCCATAAAAGCCATTTTAGCTCACCCGCACACCTTTTTAATTTAGGTTTAACAAATGTAAATGTAAGTGACATAACCTCACCCAAACTAGGGAACCTATAACCAGGAGACTGTGCATCCAGTGAAGAGTGGTACTCTCGGATGTTTCCCGGTGCTAGATATGGACTGCACAAAGGAAGCGCACCACACCAAGCGGGTGACGGTTCATCATCCTAAAGGAGTACATGCATGTTTGGTATTTCCATACGTCTGGATGTTTATTGGAATGTTGTACTATTTGTATGTTTATGTCTGTTTACGGAGACTGTACAACAGTCCTTTAACTCCTTGCAGTCCCTGTTCAGTGGCCGCCTCTGCCGTACCTGTTCTTTTTATGTGAGAAAATTGTGCAATTTCCTATCGCTCCTGCTACCATCTGCCCTTTACTTATTCTTTGTGTTAGGGAAGGTTGTGCTGCTGCTGTCCCTGCTGTACCTTTGTTGTGTTGTGAAAATAAGTATAAAATGTTGACCTACGCAAAAGGATTTGTATTGCCAATGTCTTTTTTAAGGTAGAATGTGAATAAAACAGTGAACCCTCACAAAATACGGAAGCAGAGTTTACTTTTGCTTTTATTTGTGAAACAGATTTTGAAATGGACTACATGACACTGTAAAAGCAAACAGGTGGCTCCATGTGATGTATGAAATCTTCGACTAATTCTGGAATTTTAGATAGCACCACTTCCCATGATAATGACAGTATTAAAGACAAAGCTACAAGCCCCACAATGCAACATAATGTTGGCTGAAAAGTCAAAAAGACTTCATGGTATCATTTGTCATAGTGCCACTTGGCACACTAGTAAAACACAAAAAAACATGTACTTCCTGACCGCTGCCTTTTTTGTGGGCAACCCAGTGTTAAACAGCCCAGTGGGTGAGCAGACAGAAATACACTTGCAAGAGCATGCCACATCTAAAGGGCTGGCATTATTTACCAGAACAATGCAAGTAGCAGCGGCTGGATCTTTCTGATGAGACACTGAGAAAGCAAAACCCTTGTGATGCCATCCCCCTTCCCGACCTCACCCTCAACCTAAAGGTGGAAGACCACCTGCAGGAGCGCTATGATGAGCCCTGCTGAGAAAGGCAAAGTAAGTGCAGCAGGCGATGTCTCTCGTGGGCCACCACTGTGTGAGCAGACCCTTCTTTCTCCATGTTGGGCTTGTGCAAGAAGGACAATATGGGTGGTGGTTGCATTGGGAGTCGGTGGGTGTCTGGTGGTGGTAGCGTGTACAAGGGGGTTAGTTGGATGCCTAGAGCACATGTGACATCACGAGTTAGAGGGAAGTAAGAAGAGGGTTGTGAGTGGTGAGAGGCAGAAGGGGGAAAGTATTGACCAGATTTACTAAGGTTTTGCATTCAGGGTTGAGTCATTCTGCAGCACACATAGAAAGAGGAAATTGCTTGTAAGGATTGTTTTTCTGCAGGTAGGTATCCATTTTTGCACAAAAACAATCCTTCCTGTGACGCAGACACTCTTGCACCACGGTGCAAGGATGTCTGCATTGCCGCTAGGCAGCACAGAGTGAGCCTGCGCTAGGAGACAGCAGATATGTGCCATATCTTTGCAGATATAGCGCATTCGTGCTTCTCCCTTTCACTCATGCAGCGCAACCGTTTTGCTTGCTAATCTGCCTCGCGTGAAACGCTAGAAAATATGCCCCTCGGTTTTTTGGTATGGATTGCCTGCTCCCAGTGTCACAGGATCAGGAAACTTAATGGTGGGCAACAGAACTGTCATTTGGACTGCACATTGCAGTGCAGTACATTGGTCCTATCAGTTGTTGTAGCCAAATAATTCTAGGAGTATGGCTTCTGCCTCTGTCAGTCTTTGTATCCCCAAATCCTTCCCTTATAACATCCTTACAGCAGAGGAAGTCTCCTCCATCTGCATGCCATTTGGCCGAAAAGCACTGCTGAGCTTTGTATTTTTGCTGTTACATTTTTAACACTCTACATATAAATACCTGAACATAAAGAC